>NW_021131939.1:0-738797 GCF_004193835.3 Ostrinia furnacalis
CTCGCTTCCGCAGCTTCGGCTTGCTGGTCGCCCAGCCTCAGCCGCTCCAGCTCGCACGGCTGCCGGATATATGTTACGCCAGAGCGGAAGGACCGCACTTCCCGCAGCGCCGGAGATAAGGCAATCCTAATGCTTGCTTGCTTGCTTACTTGCATGCATGCTTCCTTGCAGCTTGCTTGCATGCTTGCTTGCATGCTTGCATGCTTGCTGCTTGCTGTTTGATTGCATGCTTACTTGCTGCTTGCTTGCTGCTTGCTAGCTGCTTGCTTGCTGCTTGCTTGCTGCTTGCTTGCTGCTTGCTTGCNCTTCAGCAAATGTTCCTTATCCTCATTTGACGTTTTTCGTTCGGCATTTTGACGACACAAAAACACTATTTTTAACACTGGGTACGTATTTAAGTAGAAGAAGTGCGAACTGGCAGAGCACTGAATCGTGACTGACGATGGATACCAATGTCAAATGGGATGTAAACTGAGATACCCACAAAAAAAAAAAAAAAAAAAAAAAAAAAAAAAAAAAAAAACCCTTGCTGCTTGCTTGCTGCTTGCTTGCTGCTTGCTTGCTGCTTGCTTGCTGCTTGCTTGCTGCTTGCTTGCTGCTTGCTTGCTGCTTGCTTGCTGCTTGCTTGCTGCTTGCTTGTTGCTTGCTTGCAGGCTTGCTTGTTTGCATCCTTGCTTGCATGCATGCTTACATGCTTCCTTGCAGCTTGCCTGCATGCTTGCTGTTTGATTGCATGCTTGCTGCTTGCTTGCATGCTTGTTAGCATGCTTGCTTGTCTATTTATATTTGTTAACTTATAACATTTTTATATTTCATATTTGTTAAAATTATGGTATTTTGTATATTATGAATGGTTATATTTATGGCATTGGTTTAGATGCCAATAAATGTTATGCCTAGAAATCGTTATTAAAAAAAACAAGAATACAGAAAAAATATATACTAAAATATTATTATAATAAAAGTGGTTATGGCAAAAAAAATATGCCTTAATGATTTATTCTGTATGAACGTTATGCGAAATGATGAGTATGCCAAAAAACTTTATGCACTCTTAAATTATGACAATATTTTTTATGCAACCGAATATGGACCCAGAAGTACTAGGTTATTTCTCTTTTTTTTCTTTTTACAAAATTGTAAAAGAGAAAGATGGATCTTCATCAAAAGTCACCTGTGCGCGCATAGCATACACAATCGCAGCGGGCGCGGGCGAAAACCGCTCCGTGAGTTTTCAGCTTAACATTATCGGGCGCCTTAAAGTTTCATCACAACTGGTTCAGTGGTTCTTTACCCACTTTAGAGATTGACTCCGTCTGCTTTGAATAAATGATTCTGTTTCTCCAACTTTATTGCTAGTAAGTTGGATGAATTAAGATTATCTGATTAAGGAGATAATGTAATTGGTTGGTTAATGTCTGGAACGAAAAACGAATGTTCTTTAAAGCAAATTATATGTACGAGTATATGTAGGTATAGGTAAAAAGCGTAACAGAAGAAGAAGAGGGTTACAAATCTTACTAATATTATAAATGTGAAAGTTTGTATGGATGTCTGGATGTCAACATGTTTGTTACTCTTTCACGCAAAAACTACTGAACGGATTTTGATGTAACTTTACAGTATTATTGTTTATAACCAAGAATAACATATAGGCTATAATTTATGACGATCTGTGACAAGCGAAAGTTCATGCGGGTGAAGCCACGGGCAAAAGCTATTATAAAACAAAAATATCGAACTGCACTATTAACTATACTTTTACAGAAATAAACATACTTTCCTGTCTTCAAATGTGAATATTCTTTTACAAAACAATTGTCTTGAAGCAAAGTGCAAAGGACATTTATCGTTATTGCAGTGGACCATTCGGAGACACTTGGATATATTATATTATTTGACATTTAAAATATCGAAGGTGTTTTCCTTTTCCTTTCTTCACTTAGAGTAGGCGCACACCGTTGATTTTTAGTTGGCCGATAGTTGTGCCCGATTTTAAATTGTATGAAGAATCGGCCAAATCGAATCGGCGTAGTGTGCGCACTCCCATTACATGCCCATACTGATCAACTGCCCGACTAAACAATCGGCCGACGAAAAATCAACAGTGTGCGCCTACTCTTAGATACTAAAAACAATACGCAAACGATACGAACTCGAAAGTTTTTCGTAACAGGGGTACTGGGCAATGTGTACTTATTACATACTAGATTTCCGCCCGCGGCTTCGCCCTCGTGGAATTTTGTCTGTCACAGAATAACATTATCGCGCGCGTCCCTGTTTCAAAAGTCTTTTCTCGGGTCTCTAACCATCTCTGTGCTAAATTTCATCAAAATCGGTTCAGTGTTTTAGGCGTGAAAGCAAGACAGACAGAGTTACTTTCGCATTTATAATATTATAGTATAGATTAGTATAGAAGTATAGATGTGTGTGTGTTGTCACAAACTAATATTAGTCAAAACTAAAACAAACTTCCGAAACAACACTCTCATTCCATCCGTGTACACAATCAACCCTACATCATGTAAGTAATGTAAACACATACGAAACAGACAAAATAATGAACGAAAAAACGTATTCGGAACGAAACAAGCGGAGGATTCTCATCAATTTACCGGGAGAACTGTAAACATAGAAATATGGAAGCTTATTTTTAGCGCGGGCAACTTTATTTTACAGCGGTCCGGGACGTGTTCGCTAACGAACCAAGAGTTGCGGCGGCGCTGTGTACACAACATTGTCTGCAGTTCGCGCACTAAAAACTAAGGGGTGTTTCCAGCTGCAAAAATGTTACGTATCATTTGTGAAAAACATTCCTTCATTGGTGATGCTATAATAGACACTTTTAACTCCCTAGAAATGAGGTTTTTTTTTCCATCAGCCAGTAACATACAACGATTTTTTAGCTGTGTAGCTCATTCACCAAATTAAGATGTTATTACTGCAGCAAAAATCTTAAGTAGGTACTTATCAGTCCTTCACTGATACGAAACCTAATTATCTATAAATATTATGGTTATTTGAATCGTTCAATTTAATTGCTAGATACATCACAATAAAATAACAAAAACAAATATTTTTCAACGTTACACGTACTTACGCACGAAACAAGAGTCGCAACAACGCCGTGTACACGTCATTGTGTGCAGTTCGCGCGCTAAAAACTAATGGTGTTTTCCGCAACGTGAATTTTAACGAACCAACAAAAATTCTTTTTGATTTGAATGTAATGCACTAAATCGAAATTTCGTGTTGAAAATTAAATTCTTGGAACTTGTGTACAGTCGAGAGCATCCTACTATCCTACTAATATTATAAATGCGAAAGTTTGGATGTCTGGATGTTTGTTACTCTTTCACGCTAAAACTACTAAACAGATTTTAATGAAACTTAACAATATTATTGTTTATAGCCCAGAATAACATATAGGCTATAATTTATGGTGATCTGCGACAAACGAAATTTCACGCAGGTGAAGCCACGGGCAAAAGCTAGTACCAAATATTTTTATTTTACAAATCGCTTTTAAAAAGCAACACAATATCTTTAGTTGCCAGTGTAATCATACGTCCGTATTTACAAACATTACTATGATGCCTCACATTGCGCGTGGACACACAGGGTGACGCGAACCAATCACAGAGCTCTATTCAACGCTGTGCGTTCGATTTGCTGCTTCATTTAAGCAAGCGTCGTTTGTGAATACGGGCGTTAGTATGTCTAAAATGCTTTCCAAACTACTTTTAATGTAAATAACGAGCGAGGTAATAAAGGTTACTAATAAATTTGCCACGAATGAAAAACAAGAATCTATTAAGCCATTAAACTAAGAGATAACAATGAAAAACGAAAGTTGTGTAAAATATACAAATCGTAAATCTGTTATAGCAAACCACAGCACAATTTCGTCGGTCCCTTGTGCGATTGCAATTAAAACTTGTATTGAACAGACGATTAGGCAAAAACTACACACATCGAACGACACGAGATAAATTGAGGTAAGTTTTAATTACTTTGCAGAACCATAGCCAAAATAGAACAGCTGAGAGTGATCTGTTATAAAAAAATGATGTAGACTATAACGTCTACATCAGTTCAGTTTACCGTTTTTAGGGTTCCGTACCTCAAAAGGAAAAAACGGAACCCTTATAGGATCACTTTGTTGTCCGTCCGTCCGTCTGTCAAGACCCTTTTTCTCAGGAACGCGTGGAGGTATGAAGCTGAAATTTATATCAATTACTCAGGTCTACTGTCCCTTGAAGCTGTGAAAAAATCAAACTTCTAAGCCAAGGCAATCAAAAGATACAGCCGTTTATGCCGCAAATTTTCGACACTTGCAAGGGAATCAAAACCTACAGGGTGCTTCCCGTGAACTCAGAATCTTGAAATTTGGTACGAAGCAACGTCTTATAGCATAGATAAAGGAAAAATTACGAAAACCATAAATTTTTAGTTACATCATATAATATTTTTTTTTTAATAATTTTAAACTTACTACCCATTTCCTCATAAACGCGTAGAGGTATTAAAGTGAAATTCATACCAAATACTCAGGTCTATAATACCTTTAAGCTGTAACAAAATCAAACTTCTATGTCAACGCAATCAAAAGAAACAGCAATTTAAGCTGCATATTTTGAAACTCGCAAGTACTCGCAAGGGAATCAAAACCTAAAGGGTACTTCCAGTCGACCTAGAATCTTGAAATTTGGCATGAAGCAACGTTTTATAGCACACATAAAGGAAAAATTCCGAAAACCTTAAATTTTTAGTTACATTACAAAATATATATTTTTTAATAAATATAAACTTATTACTTTTTTCCTCATGAACGCGTAGAGCTATCAAGTTGAAATTCATATCAAATACTTAGATCTAATTGTCTTTAACCCGTGAAAAAAAAAATTCTAAGTCAACGCAAAAACGCAAAACGCAAAAGTACAACCATTGATACCGCATATTTTGAAACTCGCAACTACACGCAAGGGAATTAAAACCTAAAGACCACTTCCCGTTGACATAGAATCTCAAAATTTGGTAAGAAGCAATAGCTTACAGCACAGGTAACAGAAAAATTCCGAAAAGCTTAAAATTTTAAGTAGTTATACCACCAAAAAAATTGTGATTGTAAACATAATTTTAGTTACAGCAATGACCGCGAGTTATTATACTATGTATGGGGAGGGCAACATTTTTCAAACGGCAAAGACGACCTCACTCATCGTCATTCAATCCCGATGTTTTGGTGAATGTAGCTGTATAATCTAAATGCGTCCTAACTGCTTAGAGTGTTATACTTATAATTAAATTCAATGACATTATTATATTTCTTATTGTTGGTTATTATCAGACAGCTTGCTTGTATTGTTTCTACTGGCGAAGTTTGATGGGACGCTGGTGGCACGGGTTATATTATAGATAAATGATATGTAATATAAAATAAAGGATTACTTAAACGATAAAGAGATCTTTGTCTTAAATTTATGCTCCTCCATCTTTCCCCATTGTAATGTTATGAATTTCATTTTGCAATAAAAATACCATAGTTATGACTCGATTGTCGTAATGAACGAACTTTGTAAACCTTGCAGGTTTGTACGGAACCCTCGGTGCGCGAGTCCGACTCGCACTTGGCCGGTTTTTTCTTCTACAAATAAACACACTATTACAGCAACTCCGATACTTTTCCTACCACTTCCAGGTATCGAAAAAAAATATCTTAATATCTGCCTTCTCCGTGGATTATAATTACCATTATCCATGATAGAACTCAACGGTATGTAAATAAAAAATTAAAAAAACATGTGTACGGACAACAAAAGAAAATAATCTGATGATTTTATGGTGTTGGATGTTTACTATAATATTTAACTCTTTCAGGAATTTCCAGTATCAATAACCATATTTTCTTTGCCTGTCCTGTAATCTTCCCTAACTCATGAAACCCCAAAGCTTCAAAAAAACATCTGTAACCTTCTGGCGAGAAAATTTATTTCAATTTCAAAATACACTTAAAATTTTGTCTTCTATGTCTGAGCTGTTTGTTCTATTTGAGCTGTTAGTTAGCATCTCAGTGCAGTATATTTCACGATCAATGTGGATCGGGTTACAATCCAATAAGAACACTCAACGGCTGATAAATCTAACGCCGTGTTTAATCTTAATTTATTGTATTACATAACTTAGACTTAGCTTTAGGTCGCATTTGGAATATTTATGATAGTGTATGATGTATGGTAAGTGTGGTTCTAGTAGAGTAGAAATAGGACCACTTAGGATTTCTTGATGATTATTTTAAGATAAATGTAACTTGCTTTAAATTCACGTAAACGTGTAGTTGACCTTTTGTCATTTACTCATTACAGTCTACAGTCGACTTCTTTAGCTTCTGAATCGGTGGAAAACCAGAAAAGAAAAGTATTTTTAGTATGAAATTATTCCGCATCTCGATTTCAATGGAACGAGATGAAGCAGTAAAGTGCAATGTTTTATTTACGACTATTTACAGAAGCTGTGAATAGACAAAAGTATTTAGGCTGCTATTGTGGATATTTTGGATACATTATTTTTAATAAAGATAATTAATCAGTTCTAATTATATCTTAGTTAGTTCTAATATTGTGAAAAGGACTATTATTAAAATGGTTCCTCAATATAAAAAAGTTCTAAAGAAAACTGAAAACTGCTTTTGAAACAGAACCCAATGAAAGTAAAAAAAACCCGTAGAAAGTGTTGTTTTCGTAGTCATAAAATCGTAGCAGTGATCGTAGCAGAGCGTCTACGACTACGCAAAATTCGTAGCGCGAAGCTACGGAATACGTTTGCCTCGTAGCATCAGGCGCACGTTTTGCATTATAAAAAAAATTAACAGTCAAGCGTAGAGATGTGCCGCTGAGAAAGTTCTCGTTCCCGGCAATATTCCCAGTGAGAATATTCTCGAGAACCGAGAAAGCTCCCGGGAATATTCTCAGTGTTCTCGACACAATACATTTAGTTTAAATTTAAATTTTGTTGTTTATATGTGATATTATTTGTAATGTTTCGATGTTTTATTAACTGGGCGTTAAGACTAGTCGTTATAAACAAGGCATAAAACGTGTGAGTGAGATATTGCAGTCTTGCTCACTCTTTTCGTGGCGAACGCGTGCCGCGGCTTTAGGACTCGGCTACGGTATTTGAACATCAGTGTGCCTCTGAGTTTTAAGGCCCTTGTCACCTTGGCGGATTGCAAGCGGATTCAAAGTGGATTTAAAGCGGAGAGGCGACGCGACGGAGAAGCCGCGTGAAAATATCGTGAAGCTTGCCGAAGGCTGTCCAGCCGAGCTGGATTCGATGATTGACCTTTTTTTTCGAAGTTGGACCTACCTAACTGGACTGTTTGCCCCAGGTATACATTATATTCAACAACTTCGAGTATAGAGTCTCCAACTTTTAGGGAAGTGGGTGCAACACGGTCTTTAGACATGATTTTTAAATCTTGTCCATGTTCATTTTGAGACCCACTTGTTGAGAGACTCTATTGAGACCATCGAGCATTGTGCCTAGATCTTTCACGATCTCAGCCATGACTACGATATCGTCTGCTGTCTGGGTTATGTACTCGCCGTTGATATGTATGCTGAATCCGCTCCAACCCAGAAGCTTGAAAACATCGTCCAGGGCGGTGGTGATGACGTCTCCCTGTCTCACCCCTCTCTACAACTGGATAGGTTTCGTGTCCTGATCTTAAAACGGACTGTCACTGTGGCGTGTTTGTACAAGGCTTTCAACACTTTAATGTATCAATAGTCAATTTGGCACAGTCGAAGAGACTGAAGCACTGCCCATGTCTCAATCGAATCGAAGGCTTTCTCATAGTTCACAAACGCAAAATGGCTGATTATACTCCTTGATCTTCCGTATAATCTGCCGTAACGTATTTATTATGGTATGTGGTACTAAAGCCTTTTCGAAAACCGGTTTGTTCGGGGGGCTGAAAGTCGTCGAGCCTGCTAGCGTGACAATTCGTAATGACTATCGAAAACAGCTTGTAGACATGGCTCAGAAGTGAAATGGGTCTATAATTCTTCAACAAGGTTTAGGGCCTTTAGTACCGGCGTTCCGCCTGCTTTCAGAAGCTCAGACGTGATTACGGTGCCTTGTTGTTTTTCAGCTGTTTGAGAACCATTCTAATCTCGTACAGAGTAATGTACGGGATATATTCGTTAAGTGTCGAATCAATCTAGCTAGCACGTATTTTCTATAAAAATATGTCAAATGATCCGTCAGACAGGCTATCCACAACTTATCCAGAAGTGGCGAAACAGGCCCTTACTAAGCGATTGTGAAATATGCCCTTAATGTCAAATAAAAATAGTTAAAAAAAACTAAAAACACGCTTTTAATTACTAACAACACTAAAAATTCAAAAATCATCAGGACCTTGGTCATCATCGAGCCATCTGACAAGTCCTATGACACCCCCTGGTGGGTCCCCCAGGATTTTGGGACCGATTCGAAGATTGAAAGACAATCGCACCCCCCCGTATCATGATATAGACCGTACATTTGCCATACAGATGTGCCAGTGAGTACTAATCTGCGCGACTTGTGTCACCCCCTGATGCTTGGCACCCGGGGCGGACCGCCCCCACCGCCCTCCCCCCTTACGCCGCTACTGCATCTAGCATTAAAGTGCTCGAAAAGACAAATCCAACGAACCCAAACTCGATGAGTTTCCGCCGTTTCTTTTAGGAGTTCCTATGGCTACCTCCTGATTCCATCATTAGGACCCTGGACATTATCTAGCACTTAAAGATCTCGAAAAGACATCCAATGAACTGAAACTCGATGTGATTCTGCCGTTTCGTTTAGGACTTCTTTTGGCCACCTTCCAGTCCCATCAGACCAGCTGGTACCACAATATTGTATTGTCATTTCTAATCTACAAATAATTGCCAAGTTTCATGATGATACAAGACTTAGAAGTGCGTGTAATTCAGATTCTAAGATTCCATTACATAGTTAGTTACATACACGAAGACCTAATAAGAGCGTGTTAAATAAAAACGAAAAAATTTACAGTTACATTATTTAATTACGTGTAAACAGAAATTTCTGTCATCTAACATATCATTAAAACGACATTTCACGATGAAAATAATAAAATATAATAAAGTTGCAGTTGCCAAGAATATTGCCGAGAAAGTTCCCGAGAATATTCTCGGGAACACTGAGAATATAGCCTTTCACAGAAAATATAATGTATTGTTTAATATACACTTATCTGTTGGCTTAATTTAATACTATTTTACTTAAGAAAGTTTGTTTATTTCCATTTTATAAACATGATTCTCAACCTTTCTCACTTAGGAGAACGCTCCCGGGAACGCTCCCGAGAATATTCTCAGCTGAGAGAGCGTTCTCGGGAACGGCACATCAATAGTCAAGCGTCATTTTTAACAAAATATTGTAATAAAATAATATAGATGGTGAGGCAACTTCCAAATAATACATTTTCAGATCGCTTTGTCGTATCGACCATGTGAAAGCGGATAAACTAAATAGTACATTCGTTCGGCTGATTAAAGAAGCTAAAAGCTCGTATGTAGCATGTAACGTAGACTGGATAAATTCTCAAAAAGAGCAACGAGTACACTGAGACAAGTTCACAAACGCCAAACAGCACGGCGCTTGCAGCTTGAATAATTTGCGACAGGACGTGCCTCGTCTCAAAGGAGTATTTATGTGGAAAAACAAGCCTCTTTCGTTTACCGTTTTTGAGATCCGCAATTCGAACAACCAAAAAACTAAAAAAATACCTACGGAACTCTTTGTAAAATGCCTCTGTTTTGATGTGTTACCACAACTACAAGCTATAAAAATGATTTTTCTTGTTGACTTTTTATGCAAAACAAGGCAGGTATTTGACCGCAATCGCATCTGGAAACAATTTAACTTAATGTAAGTCCAACTGTCAGATAAATACAAATTCATGAGAATATAAAAAAAAATGGAGTAATGCCCGTTTTCACCTTCAATACCAAATTTTTAAGTGACCCCTATTATAACACATAACAGGAATTTTGTTTTCATAGAATACACTTAAAAATTAGGGATTGATGGTGAAAACGGGCATCCAAGATTTGAGTGCAAATATTTTTGGGGAATCACACTTGAGTCTTTTAATACAGCTTAAGAATTAACATCAAGATAATTATCTCAATCAGTATATATTTACACCTGTACATAACTTTAAAACAATATTAGCCGTGCAAATATTGTGTACTGATAATCTGGACGTCAGGCATGAGCGACGATAATCGCGCCGACGTGCCGGGAGCCGCGGTCACGTAGAATATGGACGCGGCGCTGCCTGCGCTAATGGTCGGCGCTGTCGCAATATAACTTGGATTGTACTTTATTTCGGCGCGTTTTTAAATGACTGAAGAAACCGGAAAGATACATCCAAGTTAAGTATACTTAGAAAGTTGAAAATGTCTTAGGCTAGACCACGAGTACCATGATAACTATGATGGCGACTTCTTTAGATATACCTACTTGAAAAACACCAGGTAGAATATGGACGCGGCGTTGCCTGTGCTAATGGTCGGCGCTGTCGCAATATAACTTGGATTGTACTTTATTTCGGCGCGTTTTAAATGACTGAAGAAACCGGAAAGATACATCTAAGTTAGGTATAGGCTGCTCACTTTTTTATACGGTGAATAAAGTGTAAATGTGCAGGACTACAGGTGTACGCTGCTATGGTGACTTCTTCCTATCTATTCACAAGAACCACCACGTAAAAATGGATGCGGCGTTGTCGGCGCTAATGGTCGGCGCTGTCGCAATATAAGTTGGATTGTACTTTATTTCGGCGCGTTTTAAATGTCTGAAGAAACCGGAAAGATACATTCAAGTTAAGTATACTTAGAAAGTTGAAAATGTCTTAGGCTAGACCACGAGTACCATGATAACTATGATGGCGACTTCTTTAGATATACCTACTTGAAATACACCAGGTAGAATATGGACGCGGCGCTGCCTGTGCTAATGGTCGGCGCTGTCGCAATATAACTTGGATTGTACTTTATTTCGGCGCGTTTTAAATGACTGAAGAAACCGGAAAGATACATCCAAGTTAAATATACTTAGAAAGTTGAAAATGTCTTAGGCTAGACCACGAGTACCATGATAACTATGATAAGGCGACTTCTTTAGATATACCTACTTGAAAAACACCAGGTAGAATATGGACGCGGCGCTGCCTGTGCTAACGGTCGGCGCTGTCGCAATATAACTTGGATTGTACTTTATTTCGGCGCGTTTTAAATGACTGAAGAAACCGGAAAGATATATCCAAGTTAAGTATACTTAGAAAGTTGAAAATGTCTTAGGCTAGACCACGAGTACCATGATAACTATGATGGCGACTTCTTTAGATATACCTACTTGAAAAACACCAGGTAGAACATGGATGCAGCGTTGCCGGCGCTAATGGTCGGCGCTGTCGTAATATAACTTGGATTGTACTTTATTTCGGCGCGTTTTAAATGACTGGAGGAACCGGAAAGATACATCTAAGTTAGGTATAGGCTGCTCACTTTTTTATACGGTGAATAAAGTGTAAATGTGCAGTACTACACGTGTACGCTGCCATGGTGACTTCTTCCTATCTATTCACAAGAACCACCACGTAAAAATGGATGCGGCGTTGTCGGCGCTAATGGTCGGCGCTGTCGCAATATAAGTTGGATTGTACTTTATTTCGGCGCGTTTTAAATGTCTGAAGAAACCGGAAAGATACATTCAAGTTAAGTATACTTAGAAAGTTGAAAATGTCTTAGGCTAGACCACGAGTACCATGATAACTATGATGGCCACTTCTTTAGATATACCTACTTGAAATACACCAGGTAGAATATGGACGCGGCGCTGCCTGTGCTAATGGTCGGCGCTGTCGCAATATAACTTGGATTGTACTTTATTTCGGCGCGTTTTAAATGACTGAAGAAACCGGAAAGATACATCCAAGTTAAGTATACTTAGAAAGTTGAAAATGTCTTAGGCTAGACCACGAGTACCATGATAACTATGATGGCGACTTCTTTAGATATACCTACTTGAAAAACACCAGGTAGAACATGGATGCAGCGTTGCCGGCGCTAATGGTCGGTGCTGTCGTAATATAACTTGGATTGTACTTTATTTCGGCGCGTTTTAAATGACTGAAGAAACCGGAAAGATACATCTAAATTAGGTACACTTTTTATGTGAGGAAGAAAATTGAAAATGTCTTAGGCCAGACCACGGCAGTGCGGGACCGGTCACTGTGGAAATCCTTGGCGGAGGCTTTGTCCAGCAGTGGACGTTATTTGGCTGAAACCAAAGGAACCGAAAGTATACCTGCGTTCTACTGGACATCCTCTTTTTATGTAAGTGAGAATTTATTCACAAATAAAAATAACCATAGAAACAACATGGTAGCGTTCTGAAACGAACTTATTTCACAGAAATCACTCGATTGTCATTAATGATTGCTGTTTCGGAAGCAATCGAAAAATCGTGTCGTCATTGAGTGCTTCCAGGAATATTTGCATTAATGATAAAAGTAATAAGCAATCGGGGAGTTTTCGTATCGTGAAACGGGCTGTTAATGATAACCCTTGTAACATTACAGTAGAGATTGGTGTAGAGGTATCAAAATCAAAATCAAAATTATCTTTATTTGTTTAGACTAATTAAATTAGTACTTGCAAATCGTCAAATGCTCTTAAGGAGCCTATACATGTCTCTTTCTTTTTTTGCCCTACCATAGATACGTGCAGTCGTAATTATACGGTACAGTCGACAGCACGTCAACGTAAACTCTGTGCTGTGGTATCTTACGTAGTTGCGATAAGGGCGACTTTGCAACAAAAATGTTATAGACATAAAAAGTTAAACATCAACATTAAATTAAATAATAGTTAATTATTTTGCTATGGTTCTTGGATGATGGGATCTAACAAAAGTTTCGTGATGGCAGACTGATCGATGAGATAGATATGAGGGCTATACAGGGAATATGTATATGTTACTGTTATGTATTATAAACGGTATTCAATATGAAAGTATCATACATATATTATTATGTAAGATCAGAAATAAGGCTATAAAGTTTTTAATTTCACGCAAACAAAGTTTTATCTGCCAGTTAGTTAAACTTAATATTGTTACAGAAAAATGGGCCTACTTGTCTAACTTCTATTACGCCTACGAGGAAATAATCGCGAAAATTACAGGTGCAAAACAGGCTCGAATAGACTCCAGTGGGGGAAGCGATGCGCAAAATTGATTGAATTTAAACTTTACCAGATCTCACAGGGAATTCTGACTTAATTATCAAACTTACGGCGGTGTAGCTTCAAATCTTTCGACTAAGTTCATATTTCGTGCTCATCACGGAGTTTGGGAGTTCATTGTTAGGTAATATTGTAATTGATGCATGTATAACTTGCCTAATTAGGTGTTAGTAAGTTCGCCTTCCGTAACGTTACCGGGAAACGTTTCTGTTAATAGAACGACTTGCGTTTTGAGGGTGGTTAAGTATTAATTAGGTGGGCGAAGAGGAACGCATGAATTATTACATATTTATTATGGCGAAGGTTTCGCTGAATTCATACCTACGAACCCACTATGCTTTTAACTTCAATTCATTTTCATCATCATCATTTTCAGCCATAGGACGTCGACTGCTGAACAAAACCCTCCCCCAAATATTTTCATAATGTCCGGTTGGTAGCGACCTGCATCCAGCCTAAAGACTCAAGTTACATAAAAGTATTGTTAGTTAAAACCATAATATTATGTAATGTTTATGTTGTAAAAGTTAAGTTCTTCGTTGACTTTAAGCTGTTGCAAGATTAAAAATATAAACATCAGCACTATAAACACTTCATAATTTAGTTATTTAATTTTTAGCTTTAAGAGTTCATAATAATAAAAATATTTTATAATTAAATGAGCCTCTTTCACCGCTTTATATGAAACAAAAAAAAATCATTTATTCATTTTGATGCAAGTACTATTTTTTTACCAACAAAAAACCGTAAGTAAGTTGATACTCGAAATAAATAATGCTACATCAAAAATGGCCAGACGATACCTTGCACGTAGCGTGATATCAGTGAAGAGGTCTCAAAAAGACATGTCTGGACCGCTAGGCTAAGGCTAAGAACTCACGGCGCGATTTTCACCCGCGCCCGTTGCGGGCCCACCGCTTCTGTAGAACGCAGATAATTACATAATAATATATAAAAACTCACGATACAACTCACGAAGCGGTTTGCGCCCGCAGTGTGCGCGGTTCTATGCGAGTCCCGCGGCACCGGCGGGCAACTTGTAGAATCGCGCGGGCCGCGGTAACCGCAGCCCCTGCGGTTTGCACCCGCACGCTCTGCGATCAATTTGGCGGGCGACCATTTTGTACCAGTGACTTGCAACCCCCGTCTTGTGATTATCGCCCGCCACGTTTGCGGACGATGATCGGCGGCTGCGTCGTTCGTTTGTTTCAGCCAAAAGACATCCACTGCTGGACAAAGGCCTCCCCCAAGGATTTCCACGTAGACCGATCCTGCGCCGCTCGCATCCAGGCACCTCCCGCGATCTTCACCAGATCGTCGGTCCACCTAGTGGGAGGCCTGCCCACGCTACGTCTTCCGGCTCGTGGTCGCCACTCAAGAACTTTACTGCCCCATAATCCCGGCTGCATAACCGCGCAAAAAACCGGTACCGTGAGTTTTGAAATAAAACCGCAATTCTACAACCGCTGCGGGCGCGGGTGAAAATCGCGCCGTGAGTTCTTAGCCTTAGAGAGATTTCGAGGGCTTCCACATTTCTTTTATATTTTCCAGAAATAGTAAGACACTAATATTTCTCAAGCACCACAATACTTGAGAGTTGAAGGCACTTGGCGGTTCAGGTACGGACTTGGGGTAGGAAGGTACACTTTTGGAGTATGTGAATAGGTGCTTATATTATTTTACGTATATTTTTGTATAGAGAGGATTTTTTTGATTCTTATTACCTGATTTAAAATATTCCGTTATTTTATCATGGACCAAAATGTTTAATTAAATTAAAAATTCGATGAGTGCTGAATAAAATTACTACTAATCCAGCTCTATTGACATCAATATTGGTGGAGGATTAAGAACGCTCAGATAAATGTTTCCTTTCTGCATAACATACATCACATTCATCAACAACCTTCACAGTACAGGATGGAATTTTATAATGCCATCTGGAGGGAAAGTACTCTTCTATAGATAGAAAATTTTACTCAAAGAAAACATCCCTTTATTTTTAACGAGAACTGCATTCAAAGATTTCCAAAAAAATTTCATTTGTTTGAGTTAAATTTTATATCTATTGTATTTAGAGTACTTTTCCTCCAGGTGGCATTACAAAACTCCACCCTGTATAATGTATATGCACAATCCGAAATCAACACCTGTAATTTGGGTATCTGACCCACCCACCCTTAGTCCGGTAACAGTGACGTCGCCTAAGTGGACATAGCATGGCACGTTCGATGGCTCTAACGAACCGTGTAGCCCCCACGTCCTGCATTGTATTTATACTATTTTAAACGCATTGTGTCTGGAGTGAAACGGCACTTTCAGAATAGGCATCGAGATCAAAATACGATCCAAGCATGATTTCACCTTTTAAGAACCTTCACGGGACGTTCGAGAGAGGTGAAATAAAGTGCACAATGAACAGGAAATTTCTGCGATATCCTCTTTAGGGAAAAGTATGCTTATTGGGCAAATCCATCTAATTCAAATCAATCATCAATGGCAGGAAGGAAGAAATAATAAAAGTTAAGTTTGCTGCGCCTTTTCTAACCTCATAATACTTTTCGAGTGGTAATACCAATAATTTTAACTTGGGCGCGTACTCGTATTTTGAGTATTTTGAAATCAAATTAAAGGATAGACTTAATCTTGTATGACGCATATACTATATACATTCAATCAACAATCTCAAGCTTGACACTTATTTTAGTAACCCAATCAAGTTTTGAGAACGATTTTCTTAAAAAGTAGATATAGAATTTAAATTGGATTTAAATTTAATATTTTGGCGTTAAAAGTAACATTTTGATCCATATGTGCATTTCGTAACACATTTCAAAATGCAAATACCTACAAAAAAATATCGTAAAATTTAGATTATTTGAAACATTTTTGTCAATGTTTATTTTTGTATCACTAGCGGAGCTTTGAAAGGGCTTTTGATTATTTTTTATTTTATTTTTATTTAGAAAAACTTACAAATGGACTCCGGTTTTGATGAAATTCCGGCTTAATTATTTTGCAGTTCAGTATTGCAAGCGACGAATATGAACCATAATAAAAAGTTATAATAAACGAACCACGTGGAATTAACTTAATTAATTCATCAATTTCGAAACAACAGCCGCAATATTAATTAATACTGGATCAATGCACATAGGTCATTACAGGAGTTAACACTCAATACCGAAGGTGATCAGACGAAAAATTCAGATAAATTCGTTTTGTTCGCTTCAGCCGAAAGACGTCCACTGCTGGACAATGGCATCCCCCAAGATACATTAAATCATATTAAATATTTTCTATGTTTACTGATAAAGCCGGTTCCAGACGGGTGTAATGTGTAATGTAAGATTTCGTGTAATGTAACACGAATTCTACGTGTGGACGGTACTACGAGCATTATTATGTAAAGTGCTGCCCATACTATTTCTATTACATTACACGATACATTCCATTACGCGTTACATACGTCTGGATCCGGCTTAATATATCTGCTCTAGATATCTGTATCCTAGGATGAGTGATCCAGCTGTTCAGATACAATTCTGAGAAAGGGGTGAATAATCGAATTCAACTCGGTTCGATAGCTTTCTGGAAACTACACGACATTTCCTGTCCAATATACGAGTACATCAGTGCCTAAAGACGAAAGTTACAACCATTGTGTGTTACTAGTTACCTTTAAGACTGAAACCTGGCATTACACTTATTTAGCCTGAATATAACAATACAAATGTCGAATTGGTTAGGTATCTTTTTTATTCAATAGAAAAATAGTGAGATGCTTTCGTGCACAGTCTCATGCTTCATTTACAGGTTGCAGTTAAACAGGATGTACAGAAGATCAACAATAATAACTTTATGAGCACCTATCCAGCCATTAACAAGCATGCAAATATAATCACAAACATACAAGAAAACTAAGCTAGTCATTACTATCCAGCAGCTAAATCCAGTTCAAGTTAAATCAATTCGAGCTTTCAAATCCACGTCCTAATAAAAACCAGTTTACAAACAAGAAAAAAACAATGTGCACGAAACAGAAAGAGGGCTCAGCATTGAAAGTTTTCACCGGACAGAGCCGAGTTACTCCGGCGAAGTTCACCGCGCGGCTGCCAAAAATGTTCCGTAACTTCCCGCGTGAAATTTGATTGTGGCGGTCTTATGAGAGAAATAATAATATAAATATAAGATAACTGAAACTTTGTAACTGGAAAATTTGGAACAAGAATTCTTTGTGCATTTGGACAAGTTAGAATAGAAGATTCTAGATAATATTGTCACGTTGAATTTGTTTTCAAAGCGATTATACGAACTATGTAATGTGCTATCTACAGCATGGAATATAATATTTTTAATTGTAAGCCTCTAAAATGTTTAAAATCCCCACCAATTAATATTTTCTTCGAATCGAACCCAATATAAATCAATATCTCTACATAATTAAAGATCCAATTATTGGAAATTCCGGAAATAAAATGCTTTATTTTCGTTAAATATTTTCTCCATAATTAATAATAACTTAAAATCATACGTTTTGGATTCTTTTGCAATGTGTCTTTAAAAAAAAGCATAACTTTTATATTTGAAGTGACTAAGAAAATAACAATAATTGTTAAAACTTTAGCGCGTTTTAATATTTGACAACGCCATCTCTTGCCGTGTTTTGGTACTACTTGCAATTATTGCGGCGGGCTGAAGAGTTTGCTACACTAGCCATCCATGTTAGACGATGCACCGAGCAATTTGATGGCATTCCGTAAATTATAGTCGACGCAATGTATTCGGCAGTGTGGATTCACTGTAATGTCCCAACTGGGGTGTCCAACTTAATTAATAGCACTTCGTATGAAGCACCAGATGCGACTTATTTTTAACCAAAAAAAGACTGATATTTTATTATTGGTAATACTTACGAGTAGTAGTTCTTCCAACATTGATTAAGGAATTATCGGGAAATAAATATTGCTAATAAATTATTTCACCCCAAGCACCATTCGCAGAAATAGGCCTTTAATGAAGTAGGTTAAAAACGACTTAATGAAAATTGGGTTTCCATGAAATTTAAAAAACTTTTATACTTGTCATGCTAGCGTTATTTTTTTCAAATGATCTCTATAATAAGATTCTCCTTCGTATGGTCCCTTCAGACCTTCAGACACCCATAACTCGAGAGTACCCATTGGACCCTAGATTTCATTAGAGCTCCGGTAGATGTAACGGCCCAAAGTTGATGAAATACGACCCACATTTTGGAATATTCAATATTGCAACATGTTCTTGGAAACCATCCAAACGCACGATAACGATCATATTTCTATACACGCACAGATGCCTTTGAAGCTGTTGTACAACTTTATGCCCAAGACAGAAGAGTTACAATTCGCTGACAGAATGGTTTTCAAATTATTTAGAACAAATTGATTTAGATCACTAAGAATGTAGTTTTTAATATACAATAATTTATCAAAAGTTTAAAACATTTTGTCCAACATAATAAATTGTGACTATTCAGAGACCGATTCCACGAAGTTATATTATGTCCGAACAGTATAACAGTGAAATGGTTTGATGAAATTTTCAGAAATACATTGTACGCAACATTTTGCGACAGTGAATATTATGAATTTAAGCCACATTCGACAATAAAATTGCTAAATATGAAATGTTTCTTATATTTTGTGTTTTCATAACAGAATTTGTTGCGATTTATTTGTGGATGAATGCATTTACAACACGTATTACTACTAATTTACGTTTAAAAGTATTACAATATTCAATATATCAAAAAATCCCATTCTCAAACTACATTATTTCATACGTATTTAGGTTCTACTCAAAGAATCTGTTTGAGACCAATCACAATCAAACTAAAGCCAATGTTTATTCCAATAACATAAAGTCAAGACTCAAAATAGGTACCTACCATTCAAAATTAAAAGTATAAACAAAAATACAGCAAAGTATTGTCAAAATCCGTTTAAAAGTTTTTGCGTGAAAAACGGGACTATTCCCACCTCTAGTTCCCACCACAGGAGTTCCTGTGTAGCCAGCTTGACCGCTATACCACTTGCGTGAAAAAGAAACAAACACACATCTACAAACTTTTATATTATTAGTAGGATTACTTTCAGCTCAATTTATTTAGTTTCTATTGAATTTTATCAAGCCGTCAAACGGCATCAGAAAGAATTTCGCACAAAACATCGCTTCGTGGAACAATAAGTAACAAAACAACTGCTGGGAAATGCCTTTGATTGCTTCTTCCAGTAGTTCGCGAACTTTTTGTCGTTGGTCTAAGTGAAGAACTTTAAGCGAAAATAGCCCAACGGTAATCGGTATGGTGTTGGCCGAATCATGTTCCTAAGAACTCGGGTTCGAACCCTACCGCGGTTAGACTATTTAGTGAATCCACTCGTAACACAAGCCTATTTTAGCGCACCATGGGCTATTGTATCTCAAGATTATTCCTTTTTTTTAACAATTTCCTTAGAATAAAACAGGCTGAAACGAAGACTTATAAGATGAAAATAGGTTTCATAAGGTGTGCTATCAAAAAGATCACAGCTTACTAGGTAGGTACAACCTATACAGTAACGGTCAGTAGCCTGAAACGCTCTTTGTCGTCATCGCTGCTAATGACATTAAGGCTGGGTTGCACCATCCTATTTTCATTGACAAACGTCAAAAATCTGTCAAACTTCATAGAAAAAACACCGGTTATCGTTATAATTACGGTCAAAGTTAGGTGGTGCAACTCAGCCTAAGTTTCATGCAAAACGTGTTCAGTTTTATTGAGTCAACAGAACTTCATCGTTAAAAACAATGGTTAGTTTTCTGAAAAAAGGTTACTCGCTAATGCTTTTAACTTGGGCGGCAGTTTTTCAACTTTGCCCGGGACATCCGACGTTGCGGCCCCTAAGTTGACAATACACGCTACAAATATGTTCGGAGCAGACACAAACTCCTTTCGCTGCTGTGCTGATGTAACGAAACTATAATTGGGCAGCTTGATAAGTATGATGCAACTTAGCTGAAATTAAAATTAAGCTTTTTAATGATTGATTAGTCAACATCATCATCATCATTTCAGCCATAGGACGTCCACTGCTGAACATAGGCCTGCATCCAGCGCCTCCCCGCTACTTTTATGAGGTCGTCGGTCCACCTTATGGGTGGACGTCCTACGCCAGCGCTTTCCGGTACGTGGCCTCACTTCTAGAACGATGCCGCGATGCAACTGCAATTGATAAACATTTTTTAAATTATATGCTTTATGATTTATTGCTAAAAAGTTTTTGATATTTTCTTTCGACACGATTTGAGTATCTTTGGAAAAATCGAATGTGTACAGTTACAGCCTTTGAGGAGAATTTGATAATCTATTGAAAGTTACTCATTTTGTTTAAAAAAAAAATTACCATGGACTGCATCATCTTACTTCAATTATAACAAACGTCTGTCAAAATACGATATAATACGATACCTACGACGAATAAACACCCATTAAATGTATAGTTTACGGTTAAAGTTGGGTGATGCAACTCAGCCTAAGACTTTTTCTTCATAGATAAAGAAAGAAGAAAGAAAGTGCATAGTATATGTATGATAGTTCTATACATCTTAGAGTAAAAAGTGATATTTTCAGCAAAAGCGTAGGTATACTTTGATATGGTGAAGCTATCTTTAGTTACATTACAAAGTACAAAAGTAACAAATTTTAATGTGAACAGTCAAAATAATTACTTAGAGCTATTTTCATCTTTCCTGAAAGTTTATACAAAGTAAGAGTTGATTTTATGATAATATTATTATTAGTATAGATGGAAATTAAACGAAAAATTACGTTGAATCATGAATAGATCCCGAGAATTAATAATATGTTGGGTACGTATAAATCAAGTCTGTTACTACGAAGTAACTGTAATACATTACCTAGTATTTATTTAACGTCTAGAAACTCTATGTATTAGGGTGGTCCTTATTCCTACGAAAAAAATTTTTTTTCTTATATTTTGCGGGGCACCACGTAATTTGAATATATACCATATGAAAGTCTTTTATTATTTTTTTTTATTTTTAAAAGACATTTAGGGGTCGCTACCAAGGTTTGAATTTTAAGTAAAAACACAAAATCTGTATTTGTTAGATTCATTTATTTTAAAAGCCAAAGCCAAATAAAAATATTACACAATTATTGTTGTTGCTATGAACTAAGATATTATGTACAATGTACAATTTGAATCAATTATTTTTAAGATATAAGAGTTTACTTGTTAGTATCTCCACGCGTCGGTAGCATGGTCGATACAGAAGAGGGGTTGAGGGGAGAAGGGGACAAGAAGCGATTGTCTATTCTATCTATGCGATGTTCATTTGCACGTAAAATGTGATATAAACACTTAAATAAAACATTTATGAAACCATGATTTAAGATCTTCAAAGCTTTTTGTAAATATTTTGACAGCTGGTAGCGACCTCTAAATCTTAACAAAAAAAAAACAAAAAAAGCTAATTTCATATTTAGAGGTATATAATCGAATGAGAAAGTACCCCGGGGATAATTCAAAAGTCGAAAAATAAGGACCACCCTACTATATATAAATTAATGTTGAGTTGAAATGGTTAGTTTTCTGAAAAAAGGTTACTCGCTAATGCTTTTAACTTGGGCGGCAGTTTTTCAACTTTGCCCGGGACATCCGACGTTGCGGCCCCTAAGTTGACAATACACGCTACAAATATGTTCGGAGCAGACACAAACTCCTTTCGCTGCTGTGCTGATGTAACGAAACTATAATTGGGCAGCTTGATAAGTATGATGCAACTTAGCTAAAATTAAAATTAAGCTTTTTAATGATTGATTAGTCAACATCATCATCATCATTTCAGCCATAGGACGTCCACTGCTGAACATAGGCCTGCATCCAGCGCCTCCCCGCTACTTTTATGAGGTCGTCGGTCCACCTTATGGGTGGACGTCCTACGCCAGCGCTTTCCGGTACGTGGCCTCACTTCTAGAACGATGCCGCGATGCAACTGCAATTGATAAACATTTTTTAAATTATATGCTTTATGATTTATTGCTAAAAAGTTTTTGATATTTTCTTTCGACACGATTTGAGTATCTTTGGAAAAATCGAATGTGTACAGTTACAGCCTTTGAGGAGAATTTGATAATCTATTGAAAGTTACTCATTTTGTTTAAAAAAAAAATTACCATGGACTGCATCATCTTACTTCAATTATAACAAACGTCTGTCAAAATACGATATAATACGATACCTATGACGAATAAACACCCATTAAATTTATAGTTTACGGTTAAAGTTGGGTGATGCAACTCAGCCTAAGACTTTTTCTTCATAGATAAAGAAAGAAGAAAGAAAGTGCATAGTATATGTATGATAGTTCTATACATCTTAGAGTAAAAAGTGATATTTTCAGCAAAAGCGTAGGTATACTTTGATATGGTGAAGCTATCTTTAGTTACATTACAAAGTACAAAAGTAACAAATTTTAATGTGAACAGTCAAAATAATTACTTAGAGCTATTTTCATCTTTCCTGAAAGTTTATACAAAGTAAGAGTTGATTTTATGATAATATTATTATTAGTATAGATGGAAATTAAACGAAAAATTACGTTGAATCATGAATAGATCCCGAGAATTAATAATATGTTGGGTACGTATAAATCAAGTCTGTTACTACGAAGTAACTGTAATACATTACCTAGTATTTATTTAACGTCTAGAAACTCTATGTATTAGGGTGGTCCTTATTCCTACGAAAAAAATTTTTTTTCTTATATTTTGCGGGGCACCACGTAATTTGAATATATACCATATGAAAGTCTTTTATTATTTTTTTTTATTTTTAAAAGACATTTAGGGGTCGCTACCAAGGTTTGAATTTTAAGTAAAAACACAAAATCTGTATTTGTTAGATTCATTTATTTTAAAAGCCAAAGCCAAATAAAAATATTACACAATTATTGTTGTTGCTATGAACTAAGATATTATGTACAATGTACAATTTGAATCAATTATTTTTAAGATATAAGAGTTTACTTGTTAGTATCTCCACGCGTCGGTAGCATGGTCGATACAGAAGAGGGGTTGAGGGGAGAAGGGGACAAGAAGCGATTGTCTATTCTATCTATGCGATGTTCATTTGCACGTAAAATGTGATATAAACACTTAAATAAAACATTTATGAAACCATGATTTAAGATCTTCAAAGCTTTTTGTAAATATTTTGACAGCTGGTAGCGACCTCTAAATCTTAACAAAAAAAAAACAAAAAAAGCTAATTTCATATTTAGAGGTATATAATCGAATGAGAAAGTACCCCGGGGATAATTCAAAAGTCGAAAAATAAGGACCACCCTACTATGTATAAATTAATGTGTGTTACGTTTTGTCATGTACGATAATCAGTTCTAACTAGAAAAGTTACTAAAGTTAATCTTGATTGGCACATACATTTTATGAAATTAATTTTAAAAGTTTTCAAAGTTATTTTTTTTATTTGTCATTGAGCAAGTTGAACAATTTATTATTACATTCTCGAATCTTCTCCACCTTCGTGTTTCATGTACGACTGCTAACATAGTGAAATACCTAGTTGTAAGTGGGTAAGGAAATTAATTTCAAATGCAGTTGAAATGGGACTGAGATCTAGCACTTTATTTGTTAGTGTTAGGCGTTTTAAAAATCTGAAGAGTTTGTTTATTTATTTTGCTAAACGCGTTGATTTACATTGAGGTGAGGTTATTGGTATTGACAAATAGATTGTAATCCTGTCCTACTCTCTCTATCTCTCTCTACGTTCATTAAGAGCGGAGCATTGAGAACAAATTATGCAGAAACGGAACACATAATTATCATAAAATTGTTTGATTATTTTTACACGTACAAAATCAAAATCAAAAATATTTATTCAGTTTATACCACAAAGTGGCGCTTATGAACGTCAAAATATATTATAGTAAATAATAAAAAAAGTAAAGGTAGCCCTTATGGGGCACAATACAAAGTCGATTAAGTAAAACAGATTTTGATGCCAATTCTGACACAATTTATAAAAAATATTCCGTTTATGGTAAAAGCCTTTGAAAATCAGTATCGTTGAAACAATCTGATTAGATTAATTCAAGTTTTCTTGGCTTGTATTAAAAAACATCGGTCCTTCGAATGAATGATTTACTTTAGTCTTTCCATATTTAAACTACTCCCACAAAAAAGGTTCCTAATGAAACATGAATAAAACTCGTTCATTTCAAAAGAGGCAAGGTCTGAATTCTGTACAGAATTAGCTTTTGTAACATTGTTTTAATTAGGACCAGGTCAGAATACATTTTAAAAGGGTACCTATTCAAAGTATTAAGTGTTGTGCAAATTATGTCAGTAGGTTCACTTGGATTAACGTCATAGTTCGTTCGTTCGTTTCAGCCAAAAGGCGACAGAAAGACGTTCACTGCTGGACAAAGCCCTCCCCAGGGATTTCCACAACCCAGGGTTTTCCACAAAGATCGGTCATACGCTGCCCGCATCCAGGCACCTCCGTCTAACGTCGTAGATTTAGCTTATCGTAGCTCATAATATATTATTAATAGTTTAGTAATTAATGATTAAACGAACTTAAAAAGTGAAGTTCTGTCATAATTATGCGAGGGCTTTGTCCGAAGAGATTAGAAATAAGAACTATGTAGTATCACGTACGGTGATGCCAGTTTACGCACTGTTAGTTGAGGATATTTTTTTTTTTTTTTTTTAAAAAAAAAAAAAAAAAAAAAAAATATCCTCAACTAACAGTGCGTAAACTGGCATCACCGTACGTGATACTACATAGTTCTTATTTCTAATCTCGAGGACAAAGCACGAGCATAATTTACAGCAAATAACCTCTTACGTTAACTTAAGATTTGTAAGTTCACTAATAGAAGTGACCAGTGACCGAATAGGTTTTGTATTCGTTGTTTATAAGTTGTATGAGGTAACAAGCCATTACACCTTTTCGCAGCTATACCATGCTCCACCACCTATCATAATAAACAAAACCTTTGAAAAGTGTACCACTCTATGCAATATAGGTACACTATCTTTATTGACTCGCCCTTGACTCAGAACGGGAAAGTTTTTAAAGAAATATTACACAAATGATTCAAACGCTTCATGTTTTCTGTTTAATGTGAATTTAACCCACTCTATCAACTTGTATTGTGGTAAAAGTGATTAAAGAACGTATTAAACAGCACGTGAAGGTACATCGTCGAACAAAGAGCCAGGAATGAGGCACAAAAAGTGTTTAATTTACCCAACATTTATTATCTTTAGGTAAATTTCACGGAGTCGTGACTCGACTACCGAATTTAGGATTTCATCAAAATTGTTCCTTGCAACGTGGTCGGAGTTGTAGAATACAGTTTTAAATTTTTATTACGGGCACTTTTGTTTAATTGCCGTGGGAAAACTGTTGTGAGTTTCGGCTTTTGGGGGAACGATGGAACATAAAGCGGTACATTCTTATGTGGTTGCAATAGCGGTTACTTACTTTGCAACAAGATTTTGTAGCCTGTCGTACTGTTGTACTTACTCGTGCTATTAATAAGTATAAGATTTTCAACTTTCGCGTTCCTACAGACGAAACGTCAAGCTGTAAGTATTCATGTAAGTTCGTTCGTTCGTTGGTTTCAGCCGAAAGACGATGATGATGAAAGATGTAAGTGCTTCATAAAAAATACGCATTTAGACCCGTGAATATCTAATTTAATCAAGCAAAATTATTGATGTTTTTAACATATTTTTTACTTTACGTTTACAAACTATTGCTAAGTCGTAATAATTTAAAGCAGACTGCTCGTGGAAATTTCCCTAGATTTTAAGTGGGTATATTATTTTTAGAATGGTTAGGATGCAGTGGTAACAAATGGCTATTTACTTTAATCATGACTTATTTCACCACCAAATCCTATTATTTTGTCACATACAGACATGACTGTCAAATAGTATATTCATACCAAAACTCATCCCATAACAAGTTAGTCTAAAACCAACATTCGAATTTAAAAGTGAAATTTTGAACTCGGTCTCAACAAATAGAGTGATCCGAGTCGACTAGACTAAAACATACATGATTCCGGTTTGCAGACTGAGATAAAATATACTATGAATAATTCACGTGGCACATTGACAGGGAATGAGATCTCTTCTATTCGTCTGGTTGTCACCGCTAGTGTGCGAAAAAGTGCGCATGAATATGTTTAAGGTCCTCAGTGGTAACGAGTGGCGTGCTGGGAAAGTCGAGTGTTTTAGGAATCACACCAGTATTGGAAAGGGAATCATATTTTTTGATCCGAATGCGAAAATGAAAATACGACGTCTGTGCACTCTAGCTCCCGACTAACCAATTTCAAGTTAAGTTTTTGTGTGGATGGTGACTACTATCATCTACATCATTTCAGCTACAGGACGTCCACTGCTGAATATAGACCTCCCCCAATGACTTCCACATCGCACGGTTGGTAGCGGTTTGCATCCAGCGCCTTCCTGCTACCTTTATCAGGTCGTCGGTCCACCTTGTGGGTGGACGTCCATCGCTGCGTTTTTCGGTACGTGGCCTCCACTCCAGAACCTTGCTGCCCCATCGGCCGTCAGTTCTGCGGACTACTATAGACCCATTATACTAGGAAATGTACGATAAATCCTATAAACAATCGGCCAGTGTTCTCATAACAAGTGTTTTGGTTTAAGCCTCGAAGCTGTATTTACTGAGAAAGCAAGTCTGTACACGATTGATTCGGAAATTCTTAGAAACGTCGACCCCATGAGTAACAGTTAGAATATTTTCAATGGTGTGTTGTTGTTTTGATCTAACGTTTGTCATTAACATCAAAAGCGTTCGTTAAGAATATAATTGCTTTATTTTTGTGAAAGATTTTTTGGACATTTTAACGCAAATTATCTTATGAAAATAGTTTTCTACGTTTCCATCACTTAATCCTCAGGTTTAAAATTATGCACAGTGGACAGCACATTGGACTAAATTATCGTTGCACAATATAAAAATATGCCTAACTAGACGTACAGAGTTGTTTCTGTATTAACTAACCTAAAACTAGGTAACTACTACAACTAGGCAACCTAGTTAGGTTATTATTGTAATTGTATTGAATTTTATTCTGTGGTTGTGCCTTTAAATAAATAAATAAACTCATAATAGGAAGCAATAAACCTCTACACAAAAACTTGCCCACGTTGGAATTCAAATCCGCAACTTACATCGTGGTTGGTATGCGAACCACCAGACCACGCAGCCATCATTTTAATATTAACAGATCAGCTAACTCGAGAGTCCCTCATTAATATTCATTAACACTTAGTTAACACTACGGTACCCACTGTAAACTAGAGTCCCCTTGTATTAATAGAAAATTTCCTACTAGTAGGTATACAGGGTGACTGGAACTGAACCCGCCATAGCTAATACGCGTATAGAGGAGGTCATTTGCTAATTATTGAACCTTACTTTCTATGTCTAAAGTTTTATAGTTTTGGAGATATGTAAATTTTTAAACTTTTCATATTTTTCCGAAATTTGACCTAAAAACTGCTAATTTTATTTTCTCGCGTGATTTCAACAGTTTTTTTTATTAGATATTAATATCGAATATGTCTTTATTCATATAAAATAAATTTCGGATCCAGATAATAATTGAAAAACTAGTTACGAGCCGCCAAAGTCTAACGTACAAACCACGATATATGATATATATAAAAGTACAAACAACGATAAAAAGTTCTACTTCGAATTCGATTTAAATTAAAAAAATGGTGATAATGGATTGCCAATAATCTTAAAAATATCTTTAGCTTCTCTTCTTTTCAATGATATATCACACGTTGTAATTAGATATTGAAATTTGTCAAAAATTCAAAGTTTATGGAAGAAAATGGAGTAATAATACAAAAATTATCCGTACAAAGTTGATTTTGAATTTTTGTAAACTCTTTTCTTCATAATGTGATTATTATTTTAAATTAATTTTTCAAAAAACACACAAAAATAGTTATGAAAAGGAGTATTGCAGATAATATGAGATGTTTGAAGAAACTTTGTATGAATAATTTTCGTATTATTACTCCATTTTCTTTCATAAACTTTGAATTTTTAATAAATTTCAATATCAAATTACTACGTGTGATATATCATTGGAAAGAAGAGAAGGTAAAGATATTTTTAAGATCATTGGCAATCCATTATCACCATTAGTTTTTTTTTTAATCGAATTTGAACTTGAATTTTTTATCATGGTTTATACTTTTGTTAAACTTTGGCGGCTCGTCATTAGTTATTCAATCATTATCTGGATCTAAAATTTATTTTATTTGACTAAAGGTTTATTCGTAATTATTACCAAATAAAAAAATCGGTTAAAATCATGCGAGAAAAAAAAATAAGCCGTATAAAAAAAAGTTGAAAATTCATGTGACGTCATCAATACGTTTATTAAATTTGGTTAGTTTTAAACATGGGCATAAACAAAAAAAAAAAAGAATTCCTTGTCAGGACTACGGAACTCTGAAGTTGTGTTGCACAATTTCTTTTGAATTCGAATTTAGTAGATTTTAAAATTATTTTCAAAGTCAAAATATCCTAGAACCGCCTACAATAAATTTCTTCATAGTTGATTTTGCAATGCATTGAATTATTAGTTGATTGACTTCAATATGAGAGAAGATACCAGGAACAATATGCCCGGAGTGTGTACAATACAATACTACAATATAGTACTCACTTAATAGAAATCACACTGCCCACTGAATATGATAATTACTCGTATGTGATAGGAAAAGCATATAGGTGTTAAAGGTAAGTGCATAGATGTCAAAGATTAATTGGTTTCTGCAGAATTAGCTAAATTCTGAACGGATTTAGATGAAACTTTTCAGTAATAATGTTTATACATCAGAATAACCTGTAGCCTATAAATTGATAACGATCTGTGACAAACTGAAGTTCTGGTGAAGACGTAGTACCTATTGAATATTACTGAAAAAGTTAATCGTCATAAGCGAAGACAGGTAATAAAAGTATACAAATCCTGAAGATCATTTTCAAGATTACAATTTGTAAAGATATAAAATCTGTCATAGCGTTTATTAACTTATTGTCAATCTGAAACCAACTCTATCACCAAACAACAGAACTCATTTCAGGAACCTTGAATCAGAAATACCATATCAAGTCCGTCTATTTGCTGGACGTGTGCTAGTTTTCCGCACTTGACGGAACTAATTTAATTCCGCGGTAATATCTGGAACTCACCTGTTACAACTGGTTATAACCGGTTGTTACAAGTTCACACCGGCTCATGGCAGGTGGTGCGCTAAGTGGCGGGGTTGGTACTTCACGCTAGACTAATAGGGCTGTAAGAACTGTATGTAATATACATATTAACATTAATTCAAATATAGATTTGTAGGGTAGACTTTAATAGGTATAATTACACGGGAAAAAGTTAACTCGTAATTTTAGGACTGAAAATGAAAAGGGAATGAAAAGGAACAGGCGTAACTAAATTTCAAATTAATTAATTTAAATGTACGAGATATACTTTTTATATGAAAGACAAGGCAGGTATTTGACCGCAATCGCACATGGTGTTAAGTGAAATGCACTCTATTTATTTCTACACAAAACATTATTTATAACCTTAGATTTTTAACGACACAATTGTGATGATTTCAATATTTAGTTATTGTATAGATTTCCCATGGAAAATTTCTGGTAAGTATATTCTTGAATTAGGAGTAGGAGTGGTTCCAAAATTGACTTATATCCATCCGATACTTATACCAGAGAGTTATTGTCAATATAAAAGTTATAAATCCATTTTTGTTACCTATATTAGTTAGTAGCTAATAAAATAAACTGATTCACCATAACTAATTTGAATGATACATACATAAATACTCAGTATAAGCCGTTCATCATTCTGCAGCCAAATGCTACCGGTATACGGTAACTTAAGTTCGGTGTTACAACACTAGTCTCTACCCAATTTACGGCTGTAGGTGGGTCGTTAAACGAAGGGATTTCCTAAATAGGTATCTGGTTTTGGCCGATGGCAAGGTAAATAGGTGTTTAGAGTTAGCGCCCGAACGCTCTTTAATTAGTGTGTTCGTTAAAGCGTAAAGGTAAATAAAAATTAGAGCTCACAAAGTTCGTAGAGTCTGGCGAAAAGTTTAAGCGGGTTTAAAATGGATACGTGGTTTAGTAAAGACGTTTCGTAAAAGGCAAATAACGTGTTTGGATGTAAGGAGGACCGACGACCTTATAAAGGTAGCAGGAAGGCGCTGAATGCAGGCCGGAACAACCGGGCGATGTGGTGGAGGATTAACATAGGCCATGTTAGCAGTGTGACTGAAATTATGATGATGATGATGTAGGTAAACATTTTGTAAAAGTTTGGTATTCAATCACGTAAGGCAGAACGAATTAAACATAAAGTTAGGTAAATGATTAGCCTTGGTAAATCCATCATCATGATCATTATCCTATCAGCCACAAGCAGGACATCCACAACTGAAAAAAAGCTTCCCCCAATGATTTCCAAATTGGCCAGTTCGTAGCCAGCCTGCATTAAGCATTGAGGGACATAATCCCATAACTTAATACATATTACAAACTTTTTCTTGACAGTTCTGTAAATGAACTAGCTAATAACCAGGCCCAGGACTTTGTACGCTCGAGACACTCTGTTATACAACTAGATAAGACTCTACAGTCAAAACGTCACCTCAGGAAACGCAATCAAAAAATCTGTCACTCCCTAAATTTAAAACCGTATCCGTGGTACAGCTCTAAATAAAACTGTATTGTCTGCAGCAGACGATTCTATTCCCAAAAACATAGAAATAAAATTTGGGGTCGCACAAAAATGGCAGGCCATAGAAACTGTACAATGCGGGCGTTTCCATATTTCTAGCAGGGATGTTATGGATATCTGCTGTAAACGTAACCGAAACTTTCCGATATCTGAAATAAAAAAATATCCGTAACCGTAACCGATTCAAAAGTTTCGGGTGTAGGCAGTTTAAATATTTTTTGTATAGCATTATATTATGTAAACGCATAACAGGCTGATTTACCTTTATAATGCCATCTAGTATCAGTTTTTATTTTTTTTTATAACTTTTTATTCGATGTAAAGTGTGCGGCCATGAATGAACCGTGTTGGAAAACTATTGCAAATTACACTCTAAAGCACATAAAATATACAGGGTGGCCAAAACAGTGAGGTCTAAAAGAAAAATTTAGATTCCTTACATCAAGGTGTACCTAAATCACCCCCATGTATGTAATACGATTGTGCTTAGTTTAGGAGATAGAGTTAATTTTGTGATATTTTAAAATTTTATGACCTAGTAGGCTTTAATAGTTCCTTTGTAGTTCAAGTACCCTGCCACCTTCAGCCTAATCATCAGTTTCCACCAGGTGTGATGATGGGCAAGAACTTCCTCGTTGAGAGTAAAAACATGTTCTGTCCAGTTACTGCTCTAAATCTGTTCTACGTATAATGTAAACTTAGAGGATTCCCAATATTATTTCACTCTGAGAAAGTCAAAAACATGTAACGGAATCTCCGACTTACCACTTTAGTGGACCGATTACAGGAAATTGTGGCCCATTAAGTACATGTTTTTTTGTATTATTATGAATGTTCAGAAAACGGCGCAGTTTTCAAAATGGTTTTGGACCTATGGTATTTTTTTTACTTAAACTTTTAAGTTGAAAATTTGATAGTGTTCTGATAAAAGCATAATTTTAATGTTTCTAGCAAAATCTTTGTATCTTGAATCAAAGATAGGAAGGTGATTATTTTTTTCAAATATCTGCAATTAATAACAAATCTGTCGAAAAACAGAAATCTGAAAAAAGTCAACCCAAAAAAAAGATAAAAATGTTTAAAGCCTACAAGGTCATAAAATTTTAAAATATCACAAAATTAACTCTATCTCCTAAACTAAGCACAATCGTATTACATACATGGGGGTGATTTAGGTACACCTTGATGTAAGGAATCTAAATTTTTCTTTTAGACCTCACTGTTTTGGCCACCCTGTATATCCGTAACCGTCACCGAAACTTTCGGATATCCGAAATAAAAAAATATCCGTAACCGAAACAGATATAATATTATTACTACGAGTATATCCGTAACCGTATCCATAACCGAAACTACATATCCATAACATCCCTAATTTCTAGTTGCCGTTTCCAGTATGAAACACGATGTCATGCCAAACCGCGTGGAAGTTGCGCACATTTGTATAGGAAGTCGTATATTGTCGACCTCGCTGCCGATAAATAAAAGAAAATATTGCCGGCAAATGTTTGTATTTATTGTTTGTTTTAAAATAGTTGTGTTTTTAAAAAAGGAAAGAGGATAGGGAGGATTTAATTCAGACTTCTTTTTGTCTCTGGATTGTTATTATTGAAGGCTGTGACCGAGCTTATACTCCGCTGTATAATGATCTTTCAGTGAATAGTATGCGTTTGTTTATTTTTACTTATCTCGCTACATGCAATAAATACCTATGACGACCTGCATTTTTCAAGAGTGAATATAAAACTAATTGATTATAATTAAAATGCACTTAGGCCACACTATACACGTATTGTTGGTTTTTGTGTCACGGTAAACGATGGTATGCGCGAATGTTAGAAATACTAGTGCAAAAAGGATAAGAACCGATACGTGGTTCACAAAATACAATTTATAAATAAACTCATCTTTGCCCCACTTATTATAGAATTCCATTCCAAACCACTAAACAGCATGTTTCATATTTTCCGTCCACCTTTTTTCCTCTCCCGGCAATAAGTTAAAAGTTGACAAATTCGAAGATCGGGAAACTGGAAGATACAGTTCCACTAGCGACTTTATTTATCGTCCAATACTTGAGTTGCAACGCCATAACTGGACCGAGCAAAATACAGCTCACACTCGAGAACAAGATGAACAGAATATAATAAGCTGGAAGAGACTTGTGAAATAAATGTATCTACTCATTAATGTCATTAAATTTACTTACATTTAAGTAATGTTTCTTGAACATTTAACTATATTCCGTAAACATACCTCCTAGAGACAAATGGCTAGAAGGCCAAATGTCATTTAAGGAAGGTAGTCACGTCTGGTACACGGACGGATCCAAAAAGGAAAATAATGTAGGTTGCGGGATCTACGGAGAGAGGCCTAAGCTCAAAGTTAGCCTAAACATGGGGACTGAAGCCTCAATCTTCCAAGCCGAGGTCTTTGCCATAAACAAATGTGCAGAGATAAACTTGGAAAGGAAGCTCCAGGATCAACACATCTACATCAACTCAGACAGCCAAGCAGCACTGCTGGCCTTAACATCCTTCGAATACACGTCAAAATTGGTGCAAACATGCACCGAGACACTGAATGCACTGGGAAATACCAACAAAGTAACGCTTACATGGGTACCAGGACATTCGAATATAGAAGGAAACGAAGTAGCAGATGAACTCGCCAGAGATGGAGCCGATAACCCTCAAATCGGCGTAGAACCGTTCTGTGGCATTACCAAACAACGAGCCACCACGCTACTAACCGCCCTCTGCAAACAAGAGGCTATTGAGTGGTGGAAGTCTACATCGGGACAAAAACACTCAAAAGCACTCATTCAGGGATATAGCAATAAAGTAACTAAGGAACTGCTAAAGTTCAAAAGATACAAAGCCTGTGCAGTGACTAGAATACTGACCGGCCACTGCAAACTAAACAAACATAAATCGAACATGAACATGACCGAGGAAACTCTGTGCAGATTCTGCCATACAGAAGAAGAAACGGCCATGCATGTTCTTTGCTCATGCTTCCCGCTTATGAGCAAAAGAAGTATCCATCTCGGGCGACACATCATGCACCCGGATGAGATAGCACATATCACGCTCCAAAGAATCTGGAATTTTATAGACTCAACGGGACTAAGCAGTGAACTTTAAAGACAAGGGCTGCCACAATAGATCAAACCTGGTCGAGTTGGCGCAAATAAAGGCCCAAAAACCAATAATAATAATAATAATGTTTCTTTCTTTCTTTCTTAATCATAACTCAAAACTGTTTCAACTTATTTACTTCTGTATTTTTTTGGCGTCTCATTATACAGATTAACATTAGTACAGTGAAACTCATTAAAAGGTATCGATAGAGTGTGACTATTATAAATCAATGAATATTTAACAGTGAAAATCGTATCTCAAGAAGTCAAAATTGTCATGAATTTATTTTTGTAAACACTTACTGATCAACTACAAATACTGTTTTTGCATCGAATGATAATAATACTTCACATCTTGAAGCAAAAGCATATACCTACTTAAAATGTTCACCTTTCTTGTTCAGGATTTTTTTAGTCATGAAATAGGTAGGTGATTACCTGTACAATGGGATTCCATTGTACTAATCAGGTCATAACACTTTGTAATACTTGAGTACTCAAGGCTAGATTATTTATCTAAGGAACTCACCTGACTCCATCCAGCGAACGCTATTACATCATAATTCATTATTTTTATGCATTTTTAATAAAGTATCCACAATCCAGCTATCGTTTATGAAAAAAAATCTTATTTACAAATAGAATCGCCAAAAATCTCACCTGACTCCATCCAGCGAACGCTACCTCCGCCCCGCTGCATTTTGCACGCCCTCCACGTAGATGCACTAGCGCGGCTGAAGGCAAATAAATTCCACGATTTGTGGTTGGAAAGCTTCCAGGGCGTTGTTGGCGGCTCGGGCCCGGCCGTGTGTTGCGGCCGTCTGCTGGACACAGCGACTCCTTGTCTTGGAGGTTTATGATGATTTATTGATTTCATATAAGATTTTAAACTTTAGCGTTCCATTTCGAGTTAAATAGAAAGGTCCGCCCGAACGGATGACACCGCAAGCCGCCAATCTGCTTGTGACCACGGCTGCAGCATAGCAACCGAAACGTCAAGACGTGAGTACATAATTTAAGACCCGTGTCTTTCTATTTAAACTATTTCATATTTGAGAAAATGTTGAAGATAATTTTTAAGACACAATCCTTACTTCAACATAGTTAATGAAAAGCATTTTTTATTATTATGCTTTTTATTATGCTTTTCATTAACTATGTTGAAGTAAGGATTGTGGAAAAAAAAACAGAATTAGAAAACGGTGGGAAGTCACTGTCTAACTCTAGAAGAATCAGATGTTATTTTTAAAATTACAAAAAAAAAACAATTGGAGTAAACAAAAAAAATACTCTAAAATCTTCTTATTTACGATTTTAATTATGAATAAGTTATTATTGTAAGGTATATAAATAAATTTCACGATTTGTTGAAGGCTTCCAGGGCGTTGTTGGCGGCTCGGGCCCGGCTGCCGTGTGTTGCGGCCGTCTGCTGGACACAGCGACTCCTTGTCTTAGAGGTTTATGATGATTTATTGATTTCATGATGACCACGGGCTGGAAGACGTAGCGTGGGCAGGCCTCCTACTAGGTGGACCGACGATCTGGTAAAGGTCGCGGGAAGAGCCTGGATGCGGACAGCGCAGGACCGTTCATTGTGGAAAACCTTGGGAGAGGCCTTTGTCCAGCAGTGGACGTCATTTGGCTGAAAAGATTGATTTCATATAAGATTTTAAACTTTCGCGTTCCATTTCGAGGTAAATAGAAAGGCCCGCCCGAACGGACGACGCTGCGAGCCGCCAATCTGCTTGTAACCACGGCTGCAGCATAGCAACCGAAACGTCAAGACGTGAGTACATAATTTAAGACCCGTGTCTTTCTATTTAAACTATTTCATATTTGAGAAAATGTTGAAGATATTTTTGAAGACACAATCCTTACTTCACCATAGTTAATGAAAATCATAATAAAAAACCTTGAAAAAAAAAAACAGAATTAGAAAACGGTGGGAAGTCACCGTCTAACTCTAGAAGAATCAGATGTTATTTTTAAAATTACTAAAAAAATAAATGTAGTAAACAAAAAAATACTCTAAAATCTTCTTATTTACGATTTTAATTATGAATAAGTTATTATTGTAAGGTATATAAATAAATTTCACGATTTGTTGAAGGCTTCCAGGGCGTTGTTGGCGGCTCGGGCCCGGCTGCCGCCGTATGTTGCGGCCGTCTGCTGGACACAGCGACTCCTTGTCTTAGAGGTTTATGATGGTTTATAAATAAGAAAACGTTTTGTCAAGAAAAGTGACGACTAAAAAAAGAATCTGCATTTTTACTCACTGTAAATCAGTGTTGTGGCAGTTACACTGTTAAGATGTTACTGAGTACCTTTTTTGGCAACTTTGTTTTTTTTTGTGTATGTCTTTTGTTGGCTGAATTTTCTGCAAAAATAAAATTATTTTCCGTTATTACCTAATTATTACGGAAAACACCAATTATGACGAATTATGACTCTACCACAATACGGTATCAATGTATGTAGTTTAAAATTCTAGTGTCGTGTGAAATTAAATAATTACTTTACATTTACATAGAAATAACCTATGTAATAAAAATACTTCAGAACATGTCAGACCAATCTTTAGGTAGAGGCACTGTTTTATTTTTATTTATTTTAATTGGTGTCAGTGTAATAATTACGCAAATATTAGTAACGGTTGTATTTTAATAAGAAACATTAAAATATTTAACATCTAATCTCTCTTCAAATATTTTCTCTCGTATACCTGTAAACCCATTATTCATTTTACATAGCTAAATAACAAAATGGCTGCGTAATTATTTAACTGAACTCACATGATCATTATTCGCGCTCGCAGAATAATCGCAGCAATTAAAACACAATTTATGTTGCAAGTAATTTGATTTAACGCAAATTCTCTTGTAGTACGAGAACAGCTGGTGGTCGTGTTAACAATTATTATAAAAATATACCAAAAAGGAGATGAGAGAGTGGCGAAGAGTCAAAAATTTAATTTATTCTTATTTTTCTTGTCATAGAGGTGATACTTTCGTGTCAGTCTTTAGTAGCTGCAGCAAAATGTCTGATTGGATTCAAATGTACGACAACTAATATAACCTCAGAATATACGATTAGGTAGACTAAAACAAGAAAGATACAAGGAGATAAATTCCGCGAGTCTTAAGTAGGTACTTAGTAACGCCACAGCAGGACGGCAGTACGCATACAATCCAGAAATAAAACTATGTAGCCTAATTATGTGTCATTTTTAAAATCATATAAAGCGCTCACCATAGCTTTTCAAGATTAAAAATCATGTGCCTACTCGTTTCTAAAACTCATTTTTACCTATCATAATTATATTTTCAAAAAAACTAAATCTATACTAATATTATAAAGCTGAAGAGTTTGTTTGTTTGTTTGTTTGTTTGTTTGTTTGTTTGTTTGTTTGTTTGTTTGTTTGGTTGAACGCGCTAATCTCAGGAACTACTGGACCGATTTGAAAAATTCTTTTTGTGTTGGATAGCCCGTTAGTTCCTGAAGGCTTTAGGCTATATATCATCACGCTAAGACCAATAGGAGCGGAGCACCAATGAAGAATGTTTCAAATCAGTAATTTTTTTCCTTTTGAGAGCTGACGCTGCGTAAACGGTTAAAGTTTCGCAAAAATCATGTATCACAGGATTGTTCCCCTTTAAAAGTTCTAAAAAAAAGTCCGCAATAGTATATGTCTATCTTTTAAGGTTGGCTCATAGTAACCCTTTTTATGCAAAAAGAAATCTGTTTTATATTAATGCATTATTTGCGGAGGTTTTTTCATAAACATGATATTAATCCTTATCCAAATAAATAAGTTATTCATCACAAGTATTTAATTTTAAAAATACTTGGCCTTTACACCATTCAATTTCAATAAATATCTTAGGAGATATCGCAGTTTTAAAATATCATCGCAGCAAAATAATGATCAAATACTGCGCGCGCCACTGATGGATCAATGCATAGCCTAAACCGCTGATCATAGAGACCTGAAACTTGGACGGTGTGTTCTTTGTAAGACGTAAGCATCTGATAAGAAAGGATTTTCCAAAATTCTACCCCTAAGGAGGTAAAAAGGGGAGGGCAAAGTTTGTATGGGATAACCAGATTCCTTCGTTCAATCTACTTCAAATTTCGCATAAGCATTCTATAACAGAATTAATAGAAGACGTGTTTCGTATTTTAGTGAAATGCATCCTCTAACTATGTTAAAAAGGAGTAGAAATTTATTTTAGTGGTGATTTGCTTCAAAGTTGATATTAATTACTCATTAGTGCATTTTTTTACAATCATGTCATATTAAAGACTATCATACTCTAGGGGCCTCAACTTAACCTCGGAGTGGGTGCCCGCTGCGTGCGCTCGCCTAACAATGCATAGTAATGCATGACGGTCAAGCCGCGGGCACCTGCTTGCGCTGTATACATAAACTCATTTTCGCGCGAGAGTTTTGGCGGAGGCCCTTGAGGTAGTGGGAGTAGTCTTGAGGAAAAGCTCCTTCTCCCACGGCCAGAGGCATGCTAGAAACTTGGTGATTCTAGCACCCGTAGGAAAATAAAAAAAAAAAGTTTACCAATAATACTGCGGTAGGTGTAGTTTTCGATTTCGTTGTAAAAAGATAATACCACCGATCAAAGGCCGAGCTGCATATTCATAAAATATAAGAAAATTTTATTTTCATGTTTATTTAATCTTTAAGATTTTTATTTTTATATTTTATAAGTATTCAAACATTTAGATAATAACGTTAAAAATAGTATGAGAACGTTTTCGACTTCTCCGCGGACGAAGTCGCGGGCAAAAGCTATTTGTAAAATAATTAGACTAAATTATTAAAAGTGCCTACCCAAAGTCATTATTCCACGCGGACGAAGTCGCGGGCACAGCTAGTATTATATATTTTTGTTTCGAAAGCACACAGCGAGCACGTCGATCTAAGCTACTAGATTTAACACCTACATAACATACGCTAAACATATTCAAATGTTTAAAACTATCGCGTTAGCATCCCAAATCCCAATTCATCAACATCCCAAAATTAATAACAACGCACAACTTGCTAAAAGCTATTACGTGGAAAGGTTCAGAACTAAAACGCGAACTCTCTTGTATCCCGAAACTGCATAGTCATCAATTATTTGCCTAGGCACTCCGTAGTTAAGATGTCTTAGCTCCGCACGTACAGGCTATGAATTGTGCTTGTCCTCACTAATGTTTTATGGGCATGTCTGTGGAGTGGCTCGTGAATGGGGCGAAATTAGGTGCTTAGATCGTTGGCTTAAAGTGACGAAAGACATGATAATAAAATAGATTGGGAATTCACAAAAGCGTATTTGGAGTGGGAAAGAAACATAAACGAGTGCACCGAATAACATCGTAATACTTATAGAGACGTATGAATAGTTATTGAAGCGAATTAATAAGTACAGTTTACAGGTAAACGAATATTATAAGTCCATACATACATGACTTTCCTATTAGCGTCAGTTTTTACTTTTTTTTTACTAAAAAGGAATATATCGACTAAAGGCAGCTTTTGAAGCTTCTGAAAGGCAGGTTACAAGATTTAAAAAAAAAATCTAGTGCCCGGACCATTAAGAAAGGATTCTGTCAATATTTTTTTTATGCAGAACAAAGCAGGTATTTGACCGCAATCGCGATTATTTAAGATCACATTCAAGCAAGATAAAATTAATAAATTCCTCAAATTTTCGCCCAGTTCAAAATTACAAAATTGTTTCAAAATTGTGAATCGATACGCACCACTTATTCGGAAGCTTAATAATTTATTAAGGCTCAAATGTTTAATAATTCAGCAAGAAATATAAGAGAAATAGAAAGGTCTCAACCGGTGAACCCGAAAGAGGTTCAAAGCAGAAATTTCAATAAATACATAGTCATTATGTACCTATACAAGATATTGTTTGAAGTATTCCATGATATTAATGCTAACATAAAGGCACTTCCGCAAATAATCGCTAAGAATAGATAAATTTTGCTACGATCGATAATCGTTTAAGGACCTATCATATTAGATTAGAATATTTCTGTACAAAACTGCTGTTGCCAAGTTAAAATATTACTTAACTCTATGATTGTAGTGTTAAAATGCACTTTAAACATGCCCAATCAAGTGAAAAATCACACGGCCATTTTTCACAATTTACACAGTATTGTTAGCTCAACGATCATGTACAAGTTTTCACCGGATTCAATAACATATTAATTTCATATCGGATGAGTATAAAAAATAAAACTTGCAACGTCGCTTACAAAATCGTTATAGCGTAATTATTAGAACACTTGCTAATAATAATATAATGAGTATGATATACTGCCATGATTTAATAGGGCTAACTAATAAAACACTGAAATTAATACGAGTGTTTGATCTACTCTTACTAATTACATATTATAATGTCCATAGGTACTATTTTCGATCGTTCGTTTGTTTCACTCAAATAACGTCCACTGCTGGACAAAGGCCTCCCCAAGGATTTCCACAATGAATGGTCCTGCGCTGCCCGCATCCAGGCTCTTCCCGCGACCTTTACCAGATTGTCGGTCCACCTAGTAGGAGGCCTGTCCACGCTACGTCTTCCAGCCCGTGGTCGCCACTCGAGAATCTTTCTGCCCCAACTAAGGTACTATTTTACTTCTTTTTATTTCCTTTTCATATCGGATATATTATATCATAGATATTATGTCTTTATAAGCATTTCAAAGGCCGAGGTTCAATCAACTCGACTAAGTAAGGCTCATGGTAAGCCTACTAGGAAAAGTTTTCAGTAAGTCACATGGGAGGATTATATTATTCAGCCAATAATAACCAAGATTACCCTCTTACTAAGCCCAGGAAGTATGGAACCACATTTCTCTATCAATGGGGGTATAATCCCATTCATAAGAAACAAATTATAGGAAAGAAAATATCGACTAATAGCATATTAATGCCAATGATAATTATATTAGCACACCTTTTGAAAATGTGATTCATTTCTGATTCCCTATTACTTTCCGATGCTTCTAACAACCAATGGTTATAATTGGATAAATTAATCCATACTATGATATAGTATGATAAGTGCGAAAGTGTGTCTGTCTCTTAAGTTAATGGGTAAAGATGTTATTAGGTAGAGTCCCGAAAAAGGTCATAGAAAAATTATATTCAGAAGTCATAAATCCTCCCTTAAAAGAGTAAAAAGGGGGTGGAAGTGTGTATATGGGAATTAATAACCACTGAACCGATTATGATGGAATTTGCAATGAAGACAGTATTGTATCCCAGGCAAAACATAGGAGAGTTTTTATCCCAGTGAACACTGCACCCGTGTTCCTCTTTTCAAACTTGGTAAAGTATTTCTGTGTAAGTCCGAAATATACTCAGGCGAAGCCACGGGCCAAGAGCTACTTCTACTCGTATAATTACACGGATAATACCAAACAAATTCAATCAAGCCCTCTTTCATGGCGAAATAATCTCACCACCATCCAGTCCCAAACAGAACGACACGAATAAACGAAGGAAATTAATTAATGGACAGAATAAAAGAACAAAGCGTAAACGAGCTTGCTTAACGATGTAGATCCTATGGCGGAATAAGCTCTATATTTTCCTGTGAAATGACACGAGTATTGAAGTAGACTGATAGATTGCAAACCATAACCTACATAAAAATATGTGGGGGAATTTTTATGTGATGTATTAAAATCAGTGAAAGTTTAGATAGGTAGTTGGAAAAATACGGCCTACTTTTTCTTCTGTTCCTCATTTTAATAGAGTCGGCCCTCTCTCTCTCTTGATTGTGACTCTGATAACGGATAGAGAAAGATATTTATGCCGGACACTTGAGATTAATGATTTGACAACAGCTTCATAAAGCTTCAACCACACCTACGCGTGCAGATTGCCATTGCCGGCGCGATCATAGGCCAATGACAGGTCTATACGAAGCTCTCTCGTACGAAGCACATGCCCAGCAAAACCATCACATTCTACTTCTACCAGATAATAAATTATAATGATATTGCCAAATGCATTCTACCATTAGATCTGAATTTGAATTTGAAGCACTTTATGCTTTACAACTTTACTGTGTCCTATCTCAAACTCTCGCAAGCATAAGTATGGAATCACCCTATGCGTTTCGAGTTATCGTAAGAACTAAATGGCTAATAGAAGAAAAATAAAAATGGTACCATTTTAAAGGTAATATTATATACTTTAAAATGATACCATAGATACATGCATAGTCATTCAGTTCTTAATATCACTCGGAACCAAATACAATGGAGTGATTCCATACTTTTGCTCGTAAGTATATTTAAAAGAATGATCTTCAGTACATTTACTTCAACCGTATCAATAGAGTTCACAGGGTTTTAGGTATTTAGGCTTCCACCATAGCAGCCTATGTATAGCTGGGCTGGATCCTTCATAATACAGGGTGTTAGGTAAATGGGTATATGAGCCGATACTAGCTCATGTTAACATGGTCATATAAATGGTATGGTGAAGTCAGAAAATTGATATCTTCATTTTAATTATTTTGATTTTCATACAAATCGGATTTTATAAAATGTATTTTGTATGACAATTAAAAAAATTAAAATGATGATATCAAATTTCTGACTTCACCATGCCATTTATATGCCCAGGTTAACATGGGCTAGTGTCGGCTCATATACCCATTTACCTGCCACCCTGTATACTGCCTAAATCAAATGAGGCGTGAATATCGGCAGTGTACGTCACAAAACGTTCCGCAAAATTTAAAGGCCTATTCAAATATCCTGAGTATAGTGACGAGCCCTAACAAGTACAAGACGTAATTTATTTCACTGAATTAAGGTCTAAGTTCCAATGAAAATGTGTGGGTATTTATTATATTTGCATGTACTTTGACGATTTAGCTAAATTCGATTGCTACAGAAAATACTGCCACTCTGTCACTTTTCAGACTAGAGAATAGGAACCTAAATTCGAATTAAACCAAATCTTTTTTTTATAATATTACATTTAAGGTGAAAGTGACATGCTAAGGGTAAAACCACAGAATAAATAATAGTAGTACACGAACTTATGACGAGGTCATTGGTACAGTCAGCGTCAAATAGTCAAAAAGTTCGTTAGGTACACGTCTTTGTAACAATAAATTGGTTGTGTCGTCAACTTTTAGGCCACTTTGGTTGTCACAAACTATTTGACGCTGACTTTAAAATAAACTAAAATAGTGTTCAAAACAACAGGATTTTTTTATGTGACAGGAGGCAAACGAGCAGACGGATCACCTGATGGTAAGTGATAACCGTCGCCCATAGACACCCGCAGTCCCAGGGGCGTTACAGGTGCGTTGCCGGCCTTTAAGGTGAAGAAACGCTCTCTTTTTGAAAGCTTGCAGGTCGGATCGGTCCGGAAACACCGCATACGACAGTCCATTCCACAGTTTGGTTGTACAGACGGGGAAGTTTCTAGAAAAACGTACTATAGGGGACCATCTAATTCTAAGTGATGGAGATAATAACTTGCTAGAAACAGCATCATTAAGAGCTTCAGAAATTGAGCTCTATTCCAATAGGCCTAAATGCGACACTTAACCGCAACAAATTTTTCGGCTTAGCGATAATGACGTTTCCAGTGCTGACTAGCGCTGAACGCGGTTCCGTTTTAATTGAAGCGTTAACTTGCAGTGACGTGTCCCTACGGAATTGTTCCGGGCGTGGATTAGATTTGTTTTATTGATGGAGCACTCTATTGTGTACCTACTGCTTTTAGGATTGTTGTTGTTTTTTGGATGAATAGATAATGAACTCTTATTGAAGAGTTCGCTAACTTACGTACATCGAGAGTTTTTTTGTGGACTGCCAGCCATAAGAGCTTATCCAGTTTCAAGCTTACAGAGTGACCAGTAAGATACTTATTCATGAGGTAGTTGGTCATCAAATAACATTTTCAATCAAGCTGTATACGCCAAGGTACCATCCAAAAGCAGCTTCAATTTAAAACGATATGCATAAACCTCTTTTATTACGATCAACATATTTTAAACGTATATTAAACAATTCTTTTAACAATTTTCTAATCTGTGTTTTGTGCAATTATCTTTATGATTTACATAAATACTGCGCAGTTTCTTCATAGCATTTAATTACAATTTTACAATACCTTTCGTAATTACCGTAACTTATTAATTTTCTTACAATGGACGTAAATACGCAGTAAGCTGTAATACGAACCCATTGGCTCCCACTTTAGCTGCAAATTTCAACAGGGTCCGATAAATCCCGACCAGGGTGCGTCAAGCCCTAGCCTCTTAATTAAAAGATCCTGACCCACCATTTTACCCAAGCTTTTAATCTTGATAGTGACTAATAAACCCGCATAGTTCCCTATGAACTGTTTGAAGGGATATATGGCTTAATTCCAGCCAAAATTTCCACGCGATAAAAGGTTTTGGCGTAAAAAATTCAAGAGGGATACATCACCTGGCGCCAAAACTGGACAGTAATAAATTTTGTACGTTTTGCAGCGAAACGCCGAAACAAAAGCTGCACTGTAGCCGATATTATAAAGAATTATCACTGTAATTTTTAAAATGAAAATTGCGGATGAAATATATTTTTATGTAGAGCTCCACTTGCATCGAGATATATTCCAGTCATTTACATAATATTAAAATCCAACTCCAATTGTGATAAAATTAAAATAAATATTGGTTAGACTGTAATTTCTAAGTCCACAGTTGGACATAACCGTCCATGGATGTATTTTCAGTCTTTTTTTTCTTGCTGAAAGCCATCTCAGAATGTTCGATCAAACATAAAGTGAATATGCCCAGTGTACCTATCTAAATATTTATGAACAAATAGGTATTTGTTAAGTGTAAGTTGTAAGTGTAGGTACACTTGTAATAATATACCTCCATAAGTTTTAAAACAGTCTGGATCATTTTGTGTAAGTTTATCTGGTGGAAACATGTACCAATTTGTAGATGTTTTGTTTTACGAAATAATATGTCTTCATGGTTAGACTTGACTAGCTGTTTTTTTTTACCTGATTTCAATAAACATTTGGCAATTTTCCACGAATACAATTCAAGCGTCTAATACCAATTTTAACGACTCATCAAACTGCCTAAACACTAAAATCAACGTAGCCCAACCGAAGCATAATAACCAAACTCCACGTGAACAGATAATGCCGGCGCGAGTGCAGGAAAGCTGTTGATACGCCGCACAATACGGTAACGAACAACCTGCCAAAGTTAATCAAATGGACGGCGGCTACTGGGTGGCTTAGGTGTTAAGTAAGAAGCGGTGAATTCTCTTTTGTGCAAGAGACTCATAAAGTAAATGAAATCATTTAAAAAGTTACTTAGGTATTAAAAAACATAATATCAAAATTGTCGATTCGCCACACTTTACAAAATTTCTAATAATAAAGTAATAACGACGGTGGGTAGAAGTATATATTATGCATCGTGCGGTTCACACAGCTTAGGACCGCAGTCTCTGTGGAGGGTCCGAAGAAAAAGAAGAATAAATACGAATTGCTGCTTTTTTCGTGACGTATCGATTTTGTGGCAAATCGACAGTAACCCATCAAAATATTTTGATATGATAATCTTCACTCTACAGTTTCACTATCGAAAACCATTTTATACCAAAACGTCAGCAGGTCAAGGCGTCATCACATAAAACACGACTTCACCAGCGCATAGAACGCTTTCCATTTGAAACGGTCTAGCATTCAGCGGTCAAAACTATTCGCAAGGGCCACACAAATCAAAAGGGACCGTCTGACCCGATATTGCCACCGTTCCCCACTTAGACCACCGCCCCGTAATTGTTTTAGTTTTGCCCTTCACAGTTTGACGTTTAATTATACCGGATAGCTTTGTTTGTTGTTCTATGTAAATATGAATTCCTCGCACTACGAGTAAAACAAAGCCCTTGTGTAGTTTTAAGACGCCCTTTTGCGCGGCATTTAACTTGCCGAGTTAAAGCAATTAACGATGGTCTTGCCTATGGTTCGCAGAACTATGCCAAAGGTCGCGGGTTCAATCCCCGCACAATACAAATATGTACGAATATCTGTTTGCATTGGACTGGGTATTTTCTATGTATCCGTTTTCTGATCTTACAAGCTTTGTTAAGTTTGAGACAAGATGGTGCAGTGCATGTCCAAGAATATTATATCTATTTACACTAAAAACATTTAACTCGTAGTTCTCAAATAGAGGAAAACGCAGCGTAGGACATCCATATTAAAAGGAAGGCGTTGTATTCAGGCCATTACTAACCGGCAAATCATTTGAAATCATTGGGAAATGCCTCAACGTTCAGCAGTGAACGTATTGTGGCTGAAACGATGATGATGATGATCAAAATCACTTACGGAAGAAAATAAATTATAGGGTCAAATTGCTGACGCACTAAGGGTTGGTACAATTTCTTTTTTACGACTTCGATCGTACGCTAGGGCACTCTGGTCTGGTAACGTCTAGTTTTATAGAGATGAGACGGTGTCAAGGGTGCCCCAATTAGATTTATTTTTATGACATAGTTTTATAGTTTGAAATAATTTCAAGGGTATAAAGGCAAGGTTGTGTTACAAGTTTCGGCATGATAACGCTATTGTAACATTTAGGCTGAGTTGCACCACCTACGAGTATCTTTAACGGTAACTATAACAATAACCGGTGCTTTTTGCATGGAGTTTGACAGATTTTTGACGTTTGTCAAAGTTAAAGAAAGATGGTGGAACTCAGCCTTAGTCAGGTAAAGTCATAAAAGTGTAATTAAGTGCTTCGTGTAAGCCTATAGCAGTTAAGAATTTACGCTTAATAAATATTAAGTAAAATTAAATTCATGAAGATTATGCGTGGATCTAGCAATAAAATTATGAGTTACTTTCTCAGAAATTTCACTAAATAATTCCCAAGAGTAAATATTATTATTATAATAGCTGAAAATTTCCAAGAACGAAAATACAATAAAAATCACCAAAATCCGAAATTATGTCAATGACGTCATGAGAAAAACGTGAAAATATAAAATATTTTTCTGGAAAATGATAAGGAAGCGCTTCGGTGTCGGTGTCTTTTGTTCCTGGATGGATGTGATTTGAATTAGTGATGTTGAACATAAAACATTTGTATCGACATTACAGCAATCAATCGTAATACTCATGTCGATAATTTTTCTCGTTACTACCAGTAGGTATATCGTTACTACCAGTAGAAATGTCACCGTTGACATTCATTATTGACACAAGAACAGGGTTTTTCATTCCCACTTAAGCTTTTTTTACGTGAGTGGGTTTATTCTTCATCTCACGTAGACGCTCTTATAAATTCATTTCGCGGTTTGCGTAATGGAGTCAAGCTGTAAATCATGATTTTCAACCTGTCGGAATTTAGCATGCTTTTAGCCGCATAATGCCAAAACTATCGCAGAAAAAATACATTTCAGTCATTCTTGTTGACTTGACTGTTTAAAGAATAGGCTAACAAGTTAACAGTTAGGCTGAGTTGCACCACCTAACTTTGACCGTAACTTTGAAGTTAACCGGTGTTTTTTGTATGAAGTTTGACAGATTTTTTTAGTAGGGAAAAATAAAGCGATGACTAATCTGCTAGCTGTTGATTAAGTATGTAACAGCGACATATAGAGCATCGATAAAGACACATCACTAATTTGAATTCAATAAACGATCGACGTAACCCCAGATCGCTTTCCATGGAAATGAAGGGAGTTTCTTTTTATTTTTCCAAAGAATAATTCCATTGGCGGATAATCGCCGCGGGTCGGAGGTGGATATTAAAATCTGAGGAAGTTATTCCGTCATTTCGATGCTTTATCGACTACGAATTTGTTGTCGAGAAGATTCTACAGAGAATTTAATGAAAACTCATTCATTTATACATTTCCTTCGCCAACTAATCAAAGTCGTGTTGTTTATCATCATCATTATCATTTCAGGCATAGGACGTCCACTGCTGAACATAGGCCTCCCCCAATGCTTTCCATATTGATCGATTGGTAGCGCCCTGCGTCCAGTGCGTGTTGTTTAAACTAACAATAATTGATATGTGATGCCTCTAGAGCTTAGTTTTACTGCTAGTATGAGAGAACCCTACCTACCTACCTACCTACTTCTTCTTCTTTTCGTGTCGACAACAAACCTACACAGTGTCAGCCCAAAACTACCTACTTACAGAGCTATTAGTAGACTTACCAGGTAGAGCTAACAGTAGAAGTAGAACCATGGTTTTAAGCATGCAAATTGTTTTAGTACGCTTTACGTATAAATCACAGTACACAGTTATAATGACTGTATGTATAGCGACCAAGGCGCAACTGGAAATATCACATTTCACTGATTGTAACTTTTTTATGCAGAACAAGGCAGGTATTTGACCGCAAGACCTGCTAAGATTTGGCAGTCATATTGCTACAAACATAGGTACGCTTATCTACACTACGTTTTAAATTGCTGTTATTTATTAAATTCTACGTTAAAATTTTACAAAATTATTTGATTTTGTTATATAATGATAGTCGAAATAGACTAGCTAAGTACTTATTTTGCCTGCACTGCAGGATAATAATTTTCCATGATCAAAACGAACGAACAGATAATAATATAAATCATGATGCTAAATGCAACAAGCAACGTATGCTAAAGGTGTGGCCACACTACGGCAACGAGCCTATCCTATCGGGTTGAAGTAATATGAAGGTAACTCTTTCTGACTTTATTTTGTTATCTTTATTCCCAAAACTTCTGGTCAACGTGGAGAGTATGGACCAAATCCTCCATTAACTTATGGTAAATTAGAGAAAAATGTAGTAGAGATTAATTGACTTGCATCACCTATTTGACCATAATATCGATCTTAAACAGCTATAAGCCTAGGCGCAGACCATAGACTTTTAGTTGGCCGATACTGTTGGGTCGGACTTTTATTCAGTATGGTGATATATGAAAGTGTGCACATTACAACGATTGATTATTTATACAAATTAGAATCGGGCCCAACTATCAGCCGACTAAAAGTTGTTGGTCTGCGCCTAGGCTAAATCTAAAGTAGGTACCTAATATTATACACTTCAGTATATTTTCTGGTGTCATTGTATTTGTACAGTACCAGACCGTCCTAAATACTTATAAATTAGAATTTGTATTGTATCTTACGGCCACAATTCAAGTTTTCTTTGTTTGATAAAACTTTTACAATATTGATGTACTTTCGCACAGTAAATAATATCTAAATAGATTATGCTATCAGTGTGGACTTACCCTTACAATTTGCGCTGGAATGGTATTATTTCGTTGTTGTGATCATCAATTAAGTTGAATTATGAACTTACAAATTCATAGTGCTTGCAAACGTATGGTGGACACTGGACAGTCGAGATTGGATGTACGAGTATGAAAATAGAGTTCACAAAATAACATTGTGCTCTCTAATGCATCAAATAATTATAGGAAGTCACAAATAGAAATTTCATATGAAATCATGTATTGGCAACGCTATCGACTTTAGCAAATAGGTATACCAAAAGAAGCTAATTTAAGTTAGTAACTGAAATGTAGGTTTATTTCAGGAATATTTTTCTGGAATCAGGACGTATTTATTTAACATGAATAGTGTTGGGAACCGGTAGGTGGATCAACCTCTTTTGATATTTTTGTCTATGTTTTTATTCATTTTGATACCTTTTGTTTTTAGTCTTGAAATTTATGTTTTTTGATAGCCGTCTGGGCATTTAATGCAAAAATACATCTTTATTTTAAACCGATGACATTGCCTTATTTCTGCACGCCCGAGCGGCTGTCTGCTACAAATAGAAGTCAGCAAAGTATGGTAGGTACATTTTTACCCAACTGCGCCAGAAGGAGGGTTATTATGGAATGACTTAGGATACTACAGTATTTTATTTAAAGTGAGCAATGAGTAATAGCAAATAGCCGTTGCATTTGTTAAGCATATCGATACCTCTGGGCTCAAAGGTCGTAAAGGACAAAGTACGACTTTTCAGGAGAAGCAAAAAACGTTTTTTTATTTTTTTATTCGACAATAACTTTTTTGTTTTTTGAGCTATTAAAATATGACCTAAGAAGAAAGTGCTTAGAATTCACAGCATTTTCCGAGGAAATATGGAAAAACTGGACTAGGGCAGTATTTACTGAGATAGATTTCCTTTACGCCCTCAAAATTACAATAAAAAGACCTTTACACCCCTCAAATATTCGTCCTAGGCAAGTTACTCAGGGCGTAAGTCTATTTTTATTTTACAAAACTACAAAATCAAGGTAATAAAGGACAATTTACAGAGTTTTATAGGTTTCCATAGGTCGTAACGGAACACCCAGGTAAGGTATTATGCAAGGGCAAATTGATAATTTAGCTTAAATATTTAATGTTTTATGGTATTTGATATGTAATATACCATTTCTTCACATATTTTTAATGAATTATAGTATTTTAAATAAAATCAAATGATTTTTCGTGGCTTCAAAATTTAATGCACACAATTTATGAAACATATTATTTAAGCAAGCAGAAGTTTTGATATCTTCGAACTAGAAGACACAATTTCCGATATAAGAGCGATTTTAGAAAATAAATATTATGACGTTTTTAAATAAAACTTCATAATAATGTCTACTTTATACGAAAAGCCGAAACCATTTTAATTTTATTTATTTATTTAATCATTATTATTGTTGCGAAAAACTACAAATGGCGGACTTAATTCTATAGGGCAGTCTGTCAACCAGTTGACCTTATGATACTGCAGATAGGATAGAATTATTAAGGACAAACGAAAACCAAACTATGATTATTCTAAATTCTAATTAAACATTGTTATTCATAATAGCTTGAAATTATGTCATTGTACTTGGTACAAAAGTAGAAATGTTAGTTATGTAAGATTACAAGTAGGAAGTTTTTCATTCCAGTAAAGTATATCCACTTACTTTACTCTAACATAATACAGTTTTTAAAAGCCAATTATTTTAATATAATAATATAACTTCGAAAAAAAGTGCATTCACGCTTTTTAGTCATTAAGTCTCAACTGACACTATAGAACATATTTTCCCATGTTAAGCGTAAATATTTTTCCTACTAGATAAACTTTATTAGCTGATCCAAATAACTTTAGAAACTAGACTTATTCATTATAATTTTTACAGTCAAAACTCAAAAGAACGTTAGTCAAAATTACTAGGAAATCATCAAAAACAATTGTAAAGCGTAGCATTTGTATGATTTATGCATACAAAACATACATAAACTCGAAAAAACGTAACCCTCCTTCTGCAGTCGTGTAATAATGACACCTTATGGTACTACAGTAAGGTGACTTCTTTTTCTCATCTAGCTTTTTCATTTTTCAAATTGTATGATGACTATCCTAACTTAATTAGGTAATACGTTATTTTATAGCATGGTTTCATTTTGTTAAATCATCTTTTCATTATCTTTTACCTGACAAATACCTAATTTCGTCAAATATGAGAAATAATAAAAAGCATCATTACTTTACCCGATGTGGATAGATGTCATCATTTTTTAATGTACAAATCACATAATCGTTACACTCTAAAATAGTTTTATTACATATTTTTGATGATTTTTTAGTTCTTTCGTTTGTTCTAAACGCACATACTTAAATACAATAAGAAACGTCTATAAAATTTACCTACTCAGTTGTTTTAATATCCTCTCTTTGAAGATTTTCAAAATATTTGTTTAGATAATCTAAGGGCGTAAAGGACAAATTATTTAGACTTTGGTATGAAAATTTGGGTTGTATAGGACAATAGATTATACTACATGTACATTATACGCCCAAAAATTTGTGTTTACTTGTTCTTTACTACCATGCTAACTGTACTAAAAAATCAAATGGTATTTACATCCCAATTTTCACGATGAATTCTGTTTAGCTTATCAAATATGATGGGTCGTAAAGGCACTTTTTTTGAGAATTTCGACAAATTAAATATACAGATCGATAGAGAATTAAATTCTGAGTACAACTGTATAAAAAACTCATTTTCGGTATTTTGTCCTTTACGACCTTTGAGCCCAGAGGTATCGATATATCATTATACATTAACCGCTCACGCGTGACATTAAAAATTCAATTGGATAATCACTGTTCATTACTAATTGAAATACTAACTGGACCAACAATACATATTTAGGAGCAGCCGAACAAACGAATTGATCGTTATTTTCATCATTAATTAAAGTTAAATAATGAACGTGCGAATTTATCCCGACCTACATGTATAATTGATAAAGCCTCTAGTGAGCCAGACCGGTTAGGGTCTGCGCAGACGAGGGACTTTTATCCGCAGTGGACAAATCCCTGAAGCCTAGTTTGTACTAAAGCGGAGATGAGAAGAGAGATGTCGAGTTTTGAATAACGAATCAATTTCGTTATTTCCAAATCACCTTTCCGTTCAGTTTTGTTTGGTGAGACAAAAATCACATATTTACACGAACCACTACGAAAAACATATTTCCTCTCGTCTCATTTACTCTCCGCTTTAGTGGAAACCAGGCCTTTATCGTGAAAAAATGTCCGCCGAGTACTTGTCACGGACTCAACGTACGAGGTGTACCATTTGTGAAACTTTTGTTTATGAGATTACGCCGGTTAAGGTATGCTGTGTGCGTTGCTGCTAGTGACGTTCGTCCTAATTTTTTCGCAGACTCCCATGTACTTTTCTCCAGTCCGGTTCCTTGTTGTCCTCGATTTTTCTGACGCTGAACAACACCAGTAAATACTGCAATCATCCCTGTTATTGTTCTGTCCTCCTAATAATGAGATGCAGTCTAGGATAACTGCCTAGTATAATAATATGTTCGGTATAGACAGTATAGTAACCTTAGCTGTCGCATTATAAAAGTACCTCTTTGATAGTCCCTTGTCTGCGCCGGCCCTTAAAATCTGCGTCCGCTGTTTGCGCGTGTCATCGGTTGAGCGATGCGACAAATTGCGAGCGGTAATGAGGGATTGAGACTAAATAAAATCTCTCTCGTTTGTCCCTGTCAGGCGCGTTAGTGTAAGCGTTAGTGCCGTTAATGAGACGTGAGAAAGGCTTTATACTGCAGGTAAGGCTCAGGTAAATAAATGAATATGTGGCTGAAGTCAGGTTAAATAAACTCTTTTTATTATTTATTTATTATTTATTTCATTATGGTCTTATTCTGGAACTTCAGGTACAATTTTTTTGCAAGATCTCGTTTCGTAGAATGTGTGTATATGTATTCTCACACAACAATACACTTTTGTGTGAGAATACATATACACACATTCACACAAAAATATGTGACTGAAGTCAGGTTAATACAAACTCTCTTCTGGCAAGAAATACTCCCACCATATGGGCCCTAATGAAGGATTGAGACTAAATAAAATCTCTCTCGTTTGTCCCTGTCAGGCGCGTTAGTGTAAGCGTTAGTGCCGTTAATGAGACGTGAGAAAGGCTTTGGACTGCAGGTAGGTTAGCTCAGGTAAATAGATGAATATGTGGCTGAAGTCAGGTTAATATAAACTCTCTTCTGGCAGGAAATAGTCTCACCTTATGGGGTTATTCCCTCGGAGACATCCCGTTTTTTGCAGTTTCCCGTTTAGTAGTATGTGTGTACATATTATATGTGCTCACATGACATGAGAACAAGTTACGGCTTGATCCCATTAGGATGAGGCTTTGGACTGCAAGTAGGTAAGCTTAGTTCAAAATAGATGAATGACGCAAGAATATGTGACTGTAGTTAGGTTAATACAAACTCTCTTCTGGCAAGAAATACTCCCACCACATGGGCCCTAATGAAGGATTGAGACTAATTAAAATCTCTCTCGTTTGTCCCTGTCAAGCACGTTAGTGTAAGCATTAGTGCCATTAATGGGACGTAAAAGGCTTGAATCTACTTACAGCTCTTATCAAAAATCTTATCAAAAAAGTTGGTATGGCGTGTGTAAAAAACACGTTATTAAATTACTCAAAAGCATTATTATCATATTTTTATATCAGAAACACCATAAAAGACCCATAAATAAATTAAAACCAACCAGAAAAATCTCTTCTATTTTGTTTGTCGTATCTTTTCAAACGTGAAGATTTATTTTAGTCATACTTTTGCGAGTCCCATTGCTTAACCACTCCTTAAAACTTTTTTAAAGCAGTTCTACAACAACCTACAAATGTGAAGTTTGCTTGGTCGGAAGTTTGTCAAAGCGTTGAAGTTTTACGTTTGTAAAGGATCCTTACTCTTAGAGGTCCTTTGACTGAAGCAGACCATAACGTGGAAAGAACTTTTTTTCGTCTTGACACAGCGTTGGTTGGACACTTTGTACGGGATTAATTAAATAAGGCCAGAGTTCACTAACGGATCGTAAACAGACCTAAACTGTACCTACTTTTACCAGAACTCTACATTTAGTAAAAGGGTTTTTAGGCTTAACCGCATACCTATAGCAGTCAAAAAGTGTACTCTTGAAGCAACAAATTCGTTTCAATTGATAGCAAAGCCGGTCGTATTTTTATGGCTGGGTTGCACCATTTTACTTTAACTTTGACAAACGTCAAAAATCTATCAACGATTCACTAAGAACGGATTTTACGAAACTCCACCCCTAAGGGGGTAAAACGGGGTCCACACGTAAGAAGTCGCGGGCGGCCGCTAGTAAAATAATAAAAATATTGTCATTTTAAATTACCTAAAACATTGATTAGATTGTGTATAGTTTCTCGGCACGCAGTAAACGACTTAGGCTGAGTTGCACCACCTTATTTTAATCAAGATTATAACCATAACCGGTGTTTTTTGTATGGAGTTTGACAGACTTTTGATGTTTGTTAACGTTAAAGTAAGATGCGCAACCCAGCCATAGCTTTAATGCTGTCACTTACCAAATTGGCGAAGTAACTTACGTTTCAATGGCACATGTCATAATGACCCAACTATTATTAATCCTGTACATCACTTTGTCTCACTATAACAATAGCTATAAACCACACAAACGAGCGTTGGGAGAACAAAAACGCACATTTTCGCGCTCTCATATCTCACACACTTAATGACACTAGTTAATGTACCGTTGTACTATTGTCTACTGAATAATACATTGTGTAAATAATATTTATGATTCCATTACGACAGGTCACACTGATAGTAATAACCGTGCGATCATTAATATAAATTGAATTATTAAGTTCGCGTTAACCGTCGACCAATCTTTGCTGGCCTTCTTAGCCTTATGGAAGTTATCTGCTCTGATTGTGATCATCTCAAAAACAGGGGGGGAGGTGGATCAAGATATGTTGGTCCTTATTACTTGACATGGGTCCTAAGTTCAATAGCGATTATGGTATACCGGTAGTATAGGCCCTTGGGTGCAATTTGGTGATTAACATCCATGATAGGTATCCTCTCAAGACTTTGGGAAGTGTTAAATCGAAGTTAATGGAAGTTGAAAATTATAGTCCCCGTAGGCCAACTAGTCCTCAAGCTTCAAATTTTATACTTTAGTTACTCGTGTACGTAATTAATTTCATGTTGTGATGAAGATATTTTCAATTTCATTAGCTGAACTTGATAAGTTTCGAGCTTTATTGACTTTATTACCTAGTAAGTAGTTATAATATTAATTATTTGTAATAAAATTTCCTGAAACTTAGCAAAACCAATTACTAGGCCCTCCATTGTTGTTTGAAATTAATATTCTTCTTGGATGTTCTTGGAGTAAGTATTTATTGAAAACGAGAGTGGATCAGTTCAGGTGAAATATTAATTGAATAAGATTCAGTAGGTAAGTTATAAAATAGGCTGAAAGTTCCGAGTACATTTTACTGGAAATAGTCACTTTATGGATAAATTCAAATAGGACTAAACCCAGATCTCAATCATCGACGAGTGAGTTCAAACTACCTAGTTTCAAAGTTTCTATTTAATTAAACATCTATTCTGTCCCCGTCTGGCCTGGAATTGATCACTTCTTAGCGACAAGACTGCCAAAAAGTACCTTTCTTTATTTTCTCATAAATAACAATTAATGTCAACTTTTACGTTAACTGCTATAAGAATTTACATTTATAAACATTAACCGCCACTAATATTGCTCTTTTAGTAATATTTCAAACTAGCTTTCCGCCCGCGGCTTCGCCCCCGTGGAATTTTTTCTGTCACAGAAAAACAATATTGCGGGCGTATTTGCTCACCGTTTAGACCTACCCTGGACTACGATAAACATTTTAAAACCAAAATCAGCTCAATCGGCCTAGCCGTTCTCGAGTTTTAATCAGACTAACGAACATCAATTCATTTTTATTTATATATATATCGTCAGTTGCAGGTTCACTTGGGGTAACTGACAAAATACGGTTTTTGAGTTAAATATACAGTTTTTCTTAGTTTTTTCTGCTCTTTCGAATGGTATACGTAAAAAAATTCTAGCTATAAAAAAATTACAATTACACGGACATTTTCAGGTGTGAACTTTTCAGATTTCCTTCACAATTTTGGTGTAACTGACATTGTAATAATTTTACCAGGTTGAATTGGTGTATCTGTAATAATGTAAAAATTTTGCTACAAAACTTTGCAATTACACTGATTTGCTAAGGTTTATAACATGAAATAAAATAGGAATTTAGAAAGTTTTAAGGCATATTACATTATTATTATACCAGCAGTATCAGTTAAAGAAGTTAAAGTTAGCTCAACAAAAAAAAATATTGAAATTGAGCAACTATCCAGCCAACTAGGCGTCACTGCGCGTTGCTAACATTAACCTGTTGTTACTCTGTTACTTTTACTGTTGTAGTAGTCATGACCTTAATTCAACATTGCTATAAAGAGGTGGGAAATTAAATCCATTTTGTTTTCAGTTTAAGAGCTAAATACGGTATTGGTAAGTCAAATCTTAAAAAAATATTGAAATTACTTAGTTTCACAGTAATACTTTAGTTATTTCAATATTTCTGTCTTAAAAAAATTAAATACACATATTTTCTTGATTTTCATGGCTTTTTTTAACATTTTTTAATGAATAAAATAAAAGTTACTTCTAATAAAATTAAAAAAATAATAGAAAAAACGACAAAATGTTATTTTTTTCATGAATTCTCTTATTTTTTAATACTTTTACATAAATTATACAGCAACTAAGTAAACAAAACCCAGCAAATACATCAAATTATTTTAATTTGGGCAGTACTTACACCAATTTGACCTATGTTTTTTCCAAAAGTATGGTGTAAAATTAGTGTAACTGTCAAAAGTACAAAAATACATTGGTGTAACTGCAATTTATTTCCTTAACTAAGACATATTAGATAATTCTTTTTATTTAATCCAAAACCGCGTAGAATTCTAAGTATTTCTGTAAAAACAGATCCAAAAAAGGTTAAATAGTAAAAAAGTTATGTCCGATTCAAGACGAAAAAAAACTTTAAACGGCTCTACTGAAAAACTGTATTTTGTCAGTTACCCCAAGTGAACCTGCAACTGACGATATGTTACTGTTAATATTTTAGTATCTTATTTAGGGTGGATTCGACCAAACAAGAGTAAATATTAATCTCAGAATAAATCGTCAGTTATTAGATTAGTTGACACAGGTAATATTTCCCATAGTAAAACTGTCAATGTGCTAGTTATACCAGGAATTTTATTATTCTCCGATAAAGTTTGGTCAAAACGGGCCTTAGCAGCTTAAGAGCGCTATCACATTAGCGCGTTAGTAGCGCGACTGCAGCGCGGCAGATTTTTATAATATGAAGGCATGCATCCGCTATCACATAGTATGAAATTTTTGGCAGGGGTCTGTCGCGTGTTTGTCGCGCTGCTAAATCGCCTAAATGTGAAAGCGCTCTAAAGTGTTGTCCACTAAAACACCAATACAGCTTCTATGCAGCTAATTGCATCCGCTGATTTGCGCCTCAAACATTGCGGTTAAATTCCTGTTAAAGTTCAACATCGGGGATTACAAGCGAGCCAGTCTGCTATTTAGTTTCCTTCGGCACTCGGTTTTCTTAGCGAAACTCGTTTCAGCAGTTTTCCTTGAATCCCACTGTTGGCAATTTTACACATTTCACAGAGGCTCAATACGGTCCAATAAAGGCGAAAAAGAGCGCAGCAGTAGTTTCTGGTGGGGCTGTGTTGAGAACGGGTTTGGGCAATTTGAAAGGATTCACTTTGAGGGTTTGCTTTAGTGATTATATTTTCTGGTTGCTGTTAGCTGGTCGTTTATGTGGTCAAAAGACACATTTTTGAGATACTTACCTTTTCTTTAAATCATCAATGAAGGCCAGAACTGGGATTACAAATGACACCAATATTGATGGGAACTGGGGATAAAAACGCTTGAAAGTTTTTGTCGAAAAGGTGAGATTTTTTTGACACAAAGTGTATTTCGTTTTGAGTAGTTTAAGACGATAATTATAGGTATACTATATTCTACAGTTCTATGCAAAGTACATATATTTCTCATTATTTATATGACGCCTATAGTTATTTTTGACGCCAATACAGTCAGTTGTATGTATAAACTTTACTTAAATAGTGCAACAGAAAATTTTATTTTTGTACTAAATCAAGGAACATTTCCGCTACATCTGCGTCCACACCTTTAAAGAGGGTGGGACGAGAGGGGAAGAGGCACTCTATACTGTTGGAACGTTAGTAGAACTTTGTACTAAAGGTGACATATGCACCTTAACAGCAGAGAAAACTTTATTGTGGCTGCATTTCTAGATTACATTTTTATTTAATTTTGCTATTACCTTGTTAGTGACACGAGAAGGTAGAAAAACATTCGTATATAACTAGGTAACCAGTTGGAATGTTCTCGTATTTGTTGATAACAAACTCAGCAATTAATTTGATTTGATGATAAACACTGGCATATCATATTGATTGACTGACTGAGGTCAAACATAATACATAAATGTAAATCTTGTTGAATGGTAGGCTCTCTCTCTAACAAGGATTAATATTTAGATACCAGTAGTTCTAGGTATATTACCAGCATTATTCTTAACTAACTTTTATAGTTACCTTTTCATAAAATTAATTGTCTTCAGTAATCTTTTTTTTTTTGAGAATTTTGTTAACGTTCCTGTAGGAAAGTTGTTGTATTTGCATAGTAGAGTCAATCATTTCTGTTTGATTCATATTAATTTGTGGCATATTGACTCACTACAGCGAATCGAATCACATTGTTACTTCCCACTCAGAAATTTAAACGACGCAACCAAAAATGTACCTGTATTCCCAAAGTTTATCCTCGAACGAAATTCGAAATATGTCTTTGTGTAATTTGCACGGCATCCAAACAATGTCGCCAATATTAACCTGGAGGTTATTCTGGAACTACACAGAATAGCGAGCAAAAAAATAAAGCGCTCGTCTTTATTTTAAGTGTGAAGGAAGTAGCAATTTTGTGGTTTCCGCGTAACTTTTCTTTGAGTTGAGAAAACGAATGGTTTGTGAATATTTGCTTTAGTTTGTTTGAAAAATATTTACGTTTTGTTCAAATAAGTAGGTATTGTATATTTTAACTCACTAAAATATTTTTCTAAGACTGAGACTTGGTTAGTTTTGTTATTTGAAAATAATTTGAAGTGACTTACGATTTGATCTCGCCTCACGTACGTGGAATCTCGAGAATGTTTTTCAAGAAATACTTCAGAATTTTTCCGAGAATCGTCGAACGTATCGCTAAAACGGGGATGAAGACAAACATTGGCATGAAATCCGCACATTTAAATATTGGATTTGTAACCCAGATTCAAATAGGTATTCATAAAAAGACACGTGTAGGCATATTCTAACAGATAGATATCGATACAAATTATCGAGTGGTTCCAGCATCAACCCTTTAGATTAACCACAACCACTGTGCATTAGCTGGATCGCAAAACGGTTACTTTGTTTACTATAGGCAGTGAAACGTTATTGAATAGTTATTCTGAGGCATTGAACACGGTTTTTAGTCTCTTGATTTCTAATAAAAGTTTCCTTATGTACCTAATTACTAAGTCCTAATTCCTAATTCGGCCGTTTGGTGTAGTGGTTCAGAACGGACTACTATGCAGAGGTCCCGGGTTCGATTCCCGGCCGGGCAGAAATTGAAATGATGAATTTAATTTCTGTGACGGGTCTGGGTCTGGGTGTGACTATGTATAATATTTATGTATTTAAATAAAAAAAGTATATAAGTAGTATATCCGTTAAGCTAGCACCCATAACACAAGCATTAAGTTGCTTACTTTGGGGCTAGCTGGCGCTGTGTGAAATTGTCCAAAGATTTATTTATATTATTATTATTTATTATTTAATTATTAAGTATCAATTTCAGGGAAAAATTTATAGTTATGTCGATTTTTGATATTATTATGTTAGAGTACCTTATTTAAAAACCATAATGTTAATAAATGAAAACATTAGATTTGAAACCTATTCTAAACTAGGTTGGTACGTATTAAGTAACATGAATAGACATCGCTAAAAATATAAAATAATGGTGTCGCAATCCTTACCACCCAGACAATTCCCTAAGAAAACAAAAGTACAAAATAAGTTTATTTATTACGCCCTCCACAAAAAGATAAATCATTTTGTTATACGCTAACCGAGTCATTATTCCCTTCATTCTGACGTTCACAGTTGTCTTTCCAGAATGAAAAGTGGCCAAAAAATGGCCAAATTCCTTTGCCAGACTCCGCAATATCCGCACAAAAAAGGACGAAAAGGTACTCTTTTATTCTAGCACTGAAACAACTTAAGTGAAACATAAACAGACAAAAGCCGGTTATTTATTGCCAACATTAATTTCTTCAGAGTGCAGACAGAGTGTAATTATTTTGTTCGAGCGTTTTAGAGCGGGCCGTGTAGTCCTTGCTCGGGAAGAATTAAATTCAAATTCGGGGCCGCTCTGGGAATTTCTAGTCTTTGATTTTTAGATCGAAAACGAAACGGTTTTTAAATTCACTAGCCTTTATCCAGGTCTCCATTATGATATACGTACGTAGAGAAGAGTTTCTTACAAAAATATTCGAAGTAATATTTATTAAAAATTATTTTATCATTATTCATTTGACAATTTTTTTAATAATTCGATGTAAATTAAACAAAAAATCAAACCGTTTAAAAAGTTTAACTCACTAAAAGGCATTATTTTTAACTGTTTTTCACAGATGCAGACAGAGCTCATGTTGCCTGCACACAATTCGAAATTCCGGAATACCGTTCAAAATTTGGAGTATATTTTTAGTAACATCTTTTTGCTCTATCTAGCTCGCATAAATATTTATAACTATGTACATATATTTTAAAGTCTGTAAACCTTTAAAAAAGTGGCTGACAATAGTAACTGAGTTTCTTGCGCTGCTTCTTCTCAGCACTGGCCCATTTATTGTCCTGAAGCAGTGGTAGGGTACTAATACTGGGACGTGTAAAAGTACTTTTTTAAAGCCTATTTGCAGAAATAAATAAGTTTTATGAGTTTTATTCCTAACGTGGCTGAGATGAGTAATTATAACAAGGTAGTTTAGAACAAATTCACCTGTTCCCACTGATACATCCCGTTTTTTTCAGGAACTGTTTTTTGCTGGATCCCGCTTGCAGTGTCCCGCAAAAAACTGATCCTTTCGAGTTTCGTAATTCGAATTTCAAACACACTTTCATTCCTTTTGCGGGACCCTGCATCAAGGCTGATTTACACGTTTTAGGTAGATAAGTAGGTAACTAAATGTTTACATTATTTTTCTGTCAAGTTGGTGGGTGGGGCTTGACATTTGTCACGTTTTGACAAGCAGTTTTATAGTAAACAAGAGCTTGACGTTTGGAATTAAGTAAAAATTTACTTACGATGCAATTTGATCACTTAAAATTAAGGCAAAATTTAGTTACCTACTTATCTACTTAACACGTATCAGCCTTTACTGGTTTGCCTTGTGAAAGGGTATCCTTACTCCGGTTTAAATTTAACCACACAATCCGATCTTAAATTAGCTGAAGAGGTCCCGATTGCCTCGCCACTACATAATGCGTCTGACGTTAAATTCATCAATGCCGGGCTGAATAATCGCGCCGGTCACCTGCCAATTACTGGCAGTCGGCCCGATTTATTGTGGAAGCCAGACCATCTATTACACATCTTTTGCCAATATGAGATTCGACGGTTCATTTGGCATTATTTCTACTTGAATTTTGGCCTTATTTATGTCATTTAGTGGCTCGTTCCCACGGCAATCCAGTTTTGCAGGGTTTAGTAATGTAGGGTCCAGCAAAATTGGACTGTCCACTGGATAAGTGTGTTTTGAATTCGAATGAATCAGTTTTTTGCGGGACACTGCAAGCGGGATGGTCGTGTGAACGTTACTAACACACGTATACTACTAACAAGTTCCTGAAAAAAACAGGATGTATCAGTGGGAACAGGTCTTTTTATCTACAATTTTATGGAAAATCTCACATTACTCGTCTCAGAAAAGTCAGAAATTTAAACGTTTCTAAAAATGTACACCAAAAGTTTATGCATGAACGGAATTCCGGATTTCCGAATTGTGTTCATATTGCTCTGCGTCGATGAAAAACGGTTAAAATGCGTCTTTTATTGAGTAAAACTTTTTTTTCTTTGCGGACCAGTGTAATACAAACTGCTATTAAGGCGAACTTTTATACAAATTAACACGCATGAAACCACGCCATAGCCTTACAAATAGACCATGGATTATGCTATTCATTTATTAGGTAGTGTATTTCGGTATTCTGCAGTCAGATTAGGCTTTGATTGGACGTCTGAGCCCTTAGAATCGATTATAGAGTGAGGATTCCCTGTCCTATACTCTACAGGCGTTTAGGTGACGTAGACGAGTGACAGCTCGAGAATGAGCACGATTATCGATGCTGAATCGATTTGCTTTTGTTTGGAGAAAAGCTTTACATAGGAATAATTATGGAAAAATACATTTTGAGAAATATCTACTAGGCTTTACCTATTTTAAACTCGTTAAGTGTGGCAACTCTATTAGGTACTCTATCTTTGTTCCTTCTATAGATACTGACGGACTTGCTAAGCTTGCGTTAAAAAAGTATTACGTATTGTTTTTGTCACAAAAGCACTATGAATTGTTTATTAGAGAAAATCTAAAATTGACCTATAAAATTACAGATTGCATAACATTTTAACTAACCACGAAAAGTGTAGTGTTGGTAAAATCAATCGCCTATCGATAATACCAACTTATAATATTTTATCAGTTTGTGATAGAAAAAGTAGAGCCAAAACACACTAAGGCTGAGTTGCACCATCGTACTTTAACCGTAACAATGACAATAACCGGTGGTTTTTGTATGTAGTTTGACAGATTTTTCACGTTTATCAAAGTCAAAATAAGATGGTACAACCCAGCCTTAGTGTACAAAAATAGAGCCAATTTTCCCTAACTTGCGATATTTCTATGTAAGACGACGCTCAGGCGTCGCGCGTCGCAACACATCGTGTGCTTTGGCTCTTATTTACAAGTGCTGGTAGTTATGGTAGTACTCATTAGGATAGTTCCAAATTGTAAAAGTATTCTTTCAGTGATATTTATTTTCAATTCCCCATTGATAGACTAGGAAAACTTGCCTTACTATTCTAAAATGATTTTTAAAAGTGTAGATATTATCATATTATATCAAATTCATCTATCGACTCGATGTTTACCTCTAACGCAACACTAAGGCATAGTCAGCTAAACCAGTGAACAGTCCAATCTAACTTGTGCGGAAATTCGTCATAAATATAAGCTGGCTCTGGATCTAGCTAGACTCTAGCACGACGCCAATTAGAGCTCCGAACTTTGAGCCCAATTTGCAGCTTAAATACTGGAAACGCTCCCAAAAACTGAATGCATTTTTAAGTTAGCTGAAAGTAATTGAAAAAGCGAGCGTTTTCATCTTTAACTGCTTTTGTTTTTTATCTGTTACTCGTACAAAATATTGTTCGGGGCTTCGCTTATTTGAACGGGTCTATTCTTTAATGATTAAACGCCGAATTAACTTGTTTCAATAAAAATAAAAATGTTCATTCACATCACTAATGGCCGGTTTTTTGGTATGTCGTTAAATTAAGCAACTGGCAAAAATATCGGCCTATAAGTCATATAATAATAATAATATGTTTATTCTCACCATAATCTTACAAATAAGACTGATTGATCAAAAGGAACATTTTACCGATTATGGCGGGTTGACACCTGAACTAGGCAAGATCTGTATCTCAGGTTGCCAACCCTCACCGCTAATACTACAATGGGCTCTGCATAAAATCTTAATTATATTACACATACCTACTTATTGTCTTATAACTATTAGCTAAATAATATACCTAAACATCACCCGTACGTATCACTTAAATACCTTCTGCGCACGTAGCGACGTGGCAATGAATGATAGTATCATGTAATCTGCAATTCCTACGGCAGCATTCGAAATTAAAGCATCTTTTCCAAGTAAAATAAAATTAGATTAGCAATCCCCTAAGAAATCTTATCGACATTTAGCCGCGACAAATCCCGGAGTCCCATCTGCATTCGCCGGCCAAAACTGCGGAAGGTACCATTCAAATGAGACACCGAATCCCAATCAGACACTTCCCCAAAAGCGATTGAATGAGCGAACAAATCTCGAATTCGTCTGAAATATTGATGACGGATCTGCCCATGGGGGCGATTACTCCGACCGGCGCACGTCTCAGTGTATCGGCTCGATATCCCGACGATTTTAGAACTTTTTACTGCCGTTTCCCGAAGAGACTATTTGCAAATCTCTTTTTTCAAGCCCTTTTTTGTTCACAGAACCTATTCCCTCGGCGTAAGGTTCAGGTTCCATTGGAAACGTAATGAAAGGTGAACTCGGTATGAGTTGACATACGATGATCGCGTATGTAAACGAGTGCTCCCGATTTTATGAACCGTGTCAGATCGGAATTGATAAATACGTTGACGTGAACTGTGGAGCCGATATAGCTGTGATGGCCCATATTTTGTCACAATAGAGTGTCTCAATCTCAATGGTTTTAGTATGACTTAGACTAGGCGCAGACCACAGATTTTTAGTTGTCTGATAGTTGTGCCCGATTTTAAATTGTATGAAGAATCGGCCAAATCAAATCGGTGTAATGCGCGCACTTCCATACTTGCCCATACTGATCAACTGCCCGACTAAACTATCGGCCGACGAAAAATCGATGGTCTGCGCCTAGGCTTAAACTCATGTAACAGAATTGAAGGTTTTTTTATGGTTCTTAAAAAAATCCTTTGACACGACTTGATCTTATCAATCGCACGGTAAAAGAAAATGAAGGTGCGCTTTAAAAATGTTAGTCACTTGGAAAACAAAAGTAAGTGATAGTCTAGCCAATATCTCGCTTTTCAAATGGCTGGAGTCACATAGATGCGATTGGAAGAAATAATTGAGTCTATGTCTATGTATAATGATTTTTTTTAAATAATATCATTAATGAATATCTACTTTTTTATATTTTGCAACAGTATTCAGTTTGATGCGCGGTGAATACCCAAACAATAATAATGGCGAACTTGAAAAAAAAAAACAAAATTAGTACAATGATTTCTTTGGCTTTTGAAAATAGTTTAAATTGTGAGTGAAAAAATAAACTTGTGTTTTTTTTAATGAAACTTCTCTAGTGGACATTATGAAGACGTGTCCGACAGCAAATAGGTCTCTGCAACCTTTATTGAGTCATTTGTGCATCGGTAGTTAGTGGAAAGGTTAAGGTCAAGCGCTCCAAAGGTCAGCGCGTGGTTTGTGTACTTAAAGATAACCTTTCTACCCCATTTTTGTAGTTTACTAGTAATCCAGCTACTTTGTAATCAGTTCATTTATGCCCGTTTTCACCTTAAATCCCTACTTTTTAATGAAAACAAAATTCATGCTAAGTTTTACCATAGGGGACATACTAAAATTAGGGATTGATGGTGAAAACGGGCATTAGTCTCCTGTGTAGGATCACAGTCATCTTTAATTTACCCGAGGCAAATGGAATATTTGGCCAACACTCACCATGCTGCCGGCCTATGGAGACCCAATGTTCTAGGCATATTAATTTGTCCTATTGATTAATCTACACTAATGTTTCGAAAATAAAAGTTTAGATTGTATTTTTGCATTGAATAGGCTTCGACACTACTGGATCGATCTGAAAAAAATATTCTATACATAGACAGTACAAAGATCAGCTAGCAAGCAATAAAATACTCCAAGACACTTTTCTTCATTATTATTCTAATCGTTGTATAATATAAGATTTTAAACTTTCGCGTTCCATTAGTCTGCTTGTGACCACGGCTGCAGCATCGCAGCCGAAACGTCAAGCCGTGAGTACATAATGTAACTCAATAATAAACGTCGCGTTAAGACCCGTGTCTTACTATTCTTATCCTTGTAGACTATAATTACATGTCTGATTAGTTCCTACAAGATATTAGATGACTGAAGAGCGCTTGAAGAAGTTACTAAGTATGTCGTGTCACTTGAAATTAACTACCACGTATCACTCATCTGACTCTTGACATACAGGGTGGAATTTTGTAATGCCACCTAGAGGGAAAGTACTATTAATACTGTAGATAGAAAATTTTACTGAAAGAAAACATTCCTTTATTTTTGAAAAGAATAAAATCCTTTATTTTGAAAGAAAAAAACGGCATTCAAAGATTTCCGAAAAAAATTCGCAAATTCTCTATCATACCATACAATTTCCTGTACATAATTAAAATAATTTAAGATTTCATGGTTTTCCTCTCATTTGATTTATCAAGTTTGTTAGAGAGATTTAATTTCAATCCTTATACTTAACCCTAACGATGCAATAAAAATACAGGATGTAATTTTTTTAACAGATTTTAGTTGGTTCAAATGCCGGGTGTGGCAAGCAAATTTTTGGAAATCTTTGAATGCAGTTTTTTTTTTTTCAAAATAAAGGATTTTTTTCTTTCTATCTACAATATTAAGAGTACTTTCCCTCCAGGTGGCATTACAAAATTCCACCCTGTATATCTCAAACAACAAAGATGCTTTAGTACCTTCCATTAGCTAAATAGACAATGTTATAGTACACCTAATAATGAACAAGATCCAGGAACAATAGATAATCCCGGATAGATAGAGGTACAAAGCCATGCATGTTAAACATGTGCAATAAGCAATATTATGTATTGTATTGTGTATAATCAAACATTAAGGTTTGATTCACAAGAGGTAGCTCTAGCTAAGGTAGCAATAATGTGTTATACTGTGACAATTTCGTCAGATTACCTAAATATTAGTTAAAATATAAAGAGATTCAGGTCTTTGCTAAGTTTAATTTCCATATTTAAACCAAATTAGGTATATGCTTAAGTTTTAATAGGTAGAGCTTTGAGAAACTTTTCGTTATTCGAGCCGACTAGCTCATTTATGATTTGATTTTGAATTGTGACTTCTAAGTGCCAAAATACTGATCAAAATTAAATAAATATTTTTGATTTCATTTAATTTTGATTTGGAGTTTGGTAAGTTAGACAAATCTTTCGAGACACGCAATTTTCAATTGCATATGAGTACCTTACTACTAGCTGTTTTGGGCTGGTGATTCACTAAAAACTTTATTATTGAAATGAAATTCGGGCAGCGTAAAGTTAAATTCATGAAATAATAGTAAAATTATGTCGCAAAACGAATATCTGTGGCGCCAAACTAATGGCGAAGTATGAGAAATGCTCAAACTTATTTAAATAGGAAAGGGCTTCAAAACTATTGATTGCGTCTTCAACCCATGGAGTGAATGGAAAGTTTTTCCAATGGAATTGAATAATTTCATTTCGCAGTAATCTTTTAGAGATCAGCCATTGGAAATCTAGATGGTAACTCGAGAGTTCATCAATCTATTCAATATTGAATTTTAATTTAGAAAGTTTGAGATCAACTCAATTATTTTCTGATGCTGTTTTTTTGGTTTTCTTATTGAATAACATGAATAGCCTACAGCCTTTTTAGAATTGCTTGTTCATGCATTTTGATTGGAAAGTATAAGATATAGTATTGTAATATTTTACTTATATTTGGCTATTTGAACTATTGAGAATGTGAATACCACAAGCTTTGACGCTTTTAATTAAAAAAAAATAGGTCATTGCTAAAAGCCTTTTCTATCCCGGGCATTAGCCATATAAAAGTAGCCACAATCTTTTTACCAAAAGCTTTTAAAAATGAAAGCTCCGACATTAAAGTTTGTTTACTTTTTAAAGTACAGTCGTTTTGACAGGCAGACAAACCATTTCATTAACCAACTATACTTATGTTCTATAGTACGACAAAATGTATAATTGCTGATAAAGGTGTTTGAGTTTCATGTGCTACTTCTTCTATCCACTAAATAATTAATATATTGTCCTTCGGGACTAAATTCATATAGTTTAGATAGAGCAAGCTACGTTTACAATATTTTAGGTATGCAGTTGCTTAAATAAGCAGCTGATAAGTAGACTAATAAATTATCCGAATTAGAGCTTTATACTAACACGAAACAAGACTCATTAATATTCCAACACTTCAACTAATGTTTTAGCGCGTTAGTGCTGAACTTTTGCACTAAATATACCCTTTAATTTTAATGTGCGAGAACACCTCGGCTAGATTCCTGTAATCCTAAAAGGGTAATATTTTGAGGGAAAATAACCGCTCCTTACTGAGTGCACTCAAGTGTTGCCAACATTAACCCATTAACGCGTTGTTCCGCGGGATTGCGACATATTCGTTGTATTCTAAAAGTCTCTATAGTACAAAAATAGCTTTAACATAATGTTATAAAAGCGAAAGTATATTTTGTCTGGTAACTTTTTACGTCGAATCCCAATTAATCTTAATGTATATTGAGCCCTAAGGCTAGGACACAGGCCACCGTCGCAAAAAAATTAAAGAATTTTTCAACCAAGAAAGCTAAAAAATCAAGAGATTTTAATTTCAACGAATAATGATAAAATCCCTAGGTATCCAGATGAAGCCCTGAGCAGAAAAGGTTAGTAAAGATATTTTTAATGAAACGGAAATTCCTTAGGCTGGGTTGCACCATCTTAGTTTGACTTTAACAAACGTCAAACATCTGTCAAACTCCATACAAAATACACCGGTTACCGTTAAAGTTACGGTCAAAGTTAGGTGGTGCAACTCAGCCATAGACTTCAAGAAATCCAGTGAAACTAATCTATAAGTTATTAAATTGATTCATTGCGGTTAAATATTTCCAATCGTCGATGGATAAACGATTCATTTTACAATAAAATCGAATCAAACGAAACACTAGCGATTATTATCGTTCATTCGTTTTATTTTTTCCGGAAAAACATGCATTTGTTTTAAAAATACAAAAGTGATACGAATAAATTCATTTCATTTATCAGGCACTGGGACTGACCTTAATTTTTTGCAGTTCCACTGGGAAGTGATTTTCGGAATAAACGGTGCCAATGCGAGCTGAAAAATTAAATTTTGAAGGTGTGAAGAAGTAAAATTATATTCATTTCAGATAAAAGTTTTGGAGTCTGCGTTTGTGAAGTAAACAACCTATTTAGGTACATACCGACGCTAAATATGTTAGAAAATATTAAATAGAGTCGCTTTTTATTATATTTTTGTTTTATGTAGGTATTAGTAAGAAAGTTATACGTTTCTCATGACACTTTTGAAAAACCGTGGGTTCATACCCTGGTTTGATGCTGTCACATACCCAACTATAATAATCATCATTGATGCAATCATAACTATACATACCTACCTAATCGTCACGCTTATCCATTGTCAAATTGAATGCTAATGCCACGCTAGATCACTTGATATGAGACAAAAGCTACACTTGAAATTTTTCTGTTCAAATAATGTTAAAATATTCAACTTAACTTTCCAATTTAAAAGCGAATTAACCAAAGCAACCGTTAACTAAAGTATTAAATACGTAAGTAACCAGCCGACTTTTATATCTCTCGAGTATCAGCCCGTTAATTTGTTAAAAAAATCTACCCTTTCACGCAACGAGCCATCCTGGTAATGGTTTTTGGTGCAAGACATGAGATTTTACACTTTTATTTTAGAAAAAAAAATCTAAAAGAAAATAAATCTTCTGAAACTCTTTAATTAAACTATGGACAGAGTCATTAGGTACAGTCGCGGAATGAAAAGGTTCGTCACCTTAGTGTCGGTTTTTGCTTGCACTAGGTACTGTAAGAGTCAAACCTGCCAACATAATCGTGCAAGAAACAGTGCTGCTAACATTTAAATAAATAATATATGACGTTTGCTAACGAATAAGGTTTTGCTTGATTATTTTTCTATCCCATCAGTGCAATGTTACAAAATGTAGTTTTTTTATTTAATAGATAATGGCAGGTTGAACCAACAAGAAGGTTTTAGTTTATCAATCATAATAATCTTCTTGACAAGTAAATCGTCAAACAACTTTGATCTGAATAATTTTGAACTTTACTGACGAACAGTTAAAGATTATTTTCTCTAACTCGAGATTATTCTGTAACATAGTTTCAAAAGGTAATATGTGCTCGCGATTCGTTGAAGGAATCAATTTGAAAACTGACGAACCTTTTCATTCCGCGACTGTACATTGGTAAAAAAAAAAACATTAAAATCTCACCAGTGATGTCCACATCCACAACGAATCATGTTGAATTTTGGTTTGAGAGCATAGTGTCGTATGGATTTCCATTGGCTTCGAAAAACAAAAAACAATCAGCTGGTTTACATAATACACATAAAAATGGCGCCCAACGTGGGGCGAACTTAAAAAGCTGGCGCCCAACGTGGGGCGAACTTAAAAAGCTGGCGCCCAACGTGGGGCTCATTTAAAATGTTGGCGCCCAACGTGTGACGTCATCTTAAAATCCCTGGATTCTCAACTCTTAGACCAAACCCAAAAGCCCAAGCTGCGGGAAGCAGGCGTGAACGATCGTCACGTCTCGAGTGCTACGTGAGCGGAGAACTCGAACGAAATTATATTAAGATCGTACTGTATGAGATGTATATTTTAGAATAACCCAATACTACCAACGATGATATCGAGAGGGAACGTGCACTATATCTCTTAGAGGAAATTGATATTTTGCGGAACCACAGGGACAGTGAAATTCGTTAGATAATGCCGTACTGAAAAATATTCTGCTTGATTTGAGGTTAAATTTTTAAGTAAAGTGAATATTCAAATTATTATAGACATACTTTTATTTGATGTATTTGATGTACTTCATAAGTTTCACTTGCATTCAATTTATTAGTATAAGTAAATTAATGTAATGTAATAAGTAATGGACGGAGGATCACGAGTGGCTAAACCGATTTGACAGATTTTTTTTTTATCTTAATGATTAGCATGGTAAAGTTTGAACAAGGAAATTACCAAAAAAAAATCCACACAATAAACCACGAGGCAGTAACTAGTAGTTTATAACTATTTCAGTATCAGCCGAAAATCACCCAAGTATCCCTAGGATTATACAATTTCAGCTATCGATTAAATAAGTCTATTTATACTACTACTTTAGCACTTCAACTTTTCAGACCAATTCGAACAAGGCAAACTTTCCACAAACTGGTTATGTAAAGCATTTAACCGTTAAGCTCATTTATCAGCCTTAGTAATTTAAAACCGAAACAATTACTTAGTACGCCTAGACTACAAAATAGATAGTAACAGAATACAATCACCTGATGGCTTAGTGTGAGTTTACATAAAATGTCATCACCAGTGAGCGCGTAAAAAAATGACATTAACGCCCAGAACAGACGGTGAAACGCAAATGCAACGAAACTGCAACTTTCTGATGAATGAAACTGAAACTAAAAGATTCAAACTGGTCGCGTCATGTGTGGTCTCTCAACGGACGCTATGGCAGAAACTTAGATGCAACTCAAAAGTAACTAGCAGTTGCAGTTTCGATGCAGTTGCGTTTCACCGTCTGTTCTGGGCCTAAATGTATGACGGATTGTACAGGCCCCTAGCGGAAACTTTCAAGAACTAAAATTTTCAATTAAATTTTAACGCGCTCACTAGTGCAGACGTTTGATGTGAACTCACACTCAGCCCTCTCTCCATTTTGCATACGCACACAGACGCGTGTCTCATGCGGGCGGCATTCGCGCTCGCACTGGTTTAGACTGGTTCAGGACACTTCGCGCGATATTGGCTATTTTATATCCGTGAGCATTGTCTATGTGTGCGTTACTCGAGCGCACTTTGTATGTACGTAGATTGTCTTCTGCTCCTATACCGGGTGTCCAAAAAATAATGGATAACCTTACAACTATCGATTGACCTCCTCAAGATCTCTATAATATCAAGGTTTTGACCTTAGTAAAAATATCACAGTTTTAAAGATTTACATTTTTATCTTTGTAAAATTGCTATCTGTGATTAGTTTTCCTCATGAAAGTTAAATTTAATTCGTATTCTTGCATCGAAATTGCATGTGCAAATCTAAAAGTAGCAAAAAACTTAAAAATTTCGAAAACCGTGGTATTTTTACCTGGTCAAAATTTTACATTAGAGAGATCATAGCGAGGCTTATCGATAGTTACAAGGTTATCCATTGTTTTGGGACACCCTGTATATTTTGTGCCTAGACGATGTAAAACAATCAACGCCCGCACAGACCGTATTACAACCAACTCTTAAATATGTATGAGGACGCGTCAACTTCCACGCGAGTATACTCAAGTATCTTTTGGAGCTTGGCAAAATTTAACTCAACTTAAACTTTAAGAGCCCGCTATTAAGACCCAAAGACAATGTGTAGTCAAATACAATATTCAGGAAAAGCTATTGTAGGAGAAAATGTCTCATTGTTCTTTAGTCCATTGTCGGTTCGGTACTTACTAATGGAGACTGCATTGTCTTGAGGCGGCTGACTCAGCGACTCAGCTAACCGCTCAGAGCCTGTGAGCTAAGTTTAGTAAGTGACATTTGCGAGGCGATACGATTTCTACAAACGTTACTCTCGAAGTCAGCGCGAACGTTAAAGTGATTTAGATGTTTGCTGTTTAGTTTAGTTCGTTCAGAGACAAAGTTAAGGCAACGTTAAGAGACACAAATGTAAGGTTATATTTATAAGGACTTGTTATTAACCGACTTAAAAAAAGGAGGAGGTTCTCATTCTAGCTAACCACAGTGATATGATACACATTTAATAAGAATAATATGTAAAGTGATAGATAGACAGCTGTGAAGTAAACTAATAAACTGTCTTTTCGAAGTTTAAATGTTTTTCACTCTTTAGAACATAACATTTTACGAGACTATTTAAAAAAATATTATTTAATGCTGTGTAGCGGCCTTCATCCGCTACCAATCGTTCGTCATTGGGGGAGGCCTATGTTCAGCAGTGGACGTCCTGTGGCTGAAATGATGATGATCATGATGTGTATCGAATGAGAACAAGCAAATTAATTAGTATGATAACTGATTATGTTTTATCCAATAAAGAACAAAAAATTACAATAATAATTGAATAAAATGTTTTGGGACAAATAATATCTCCCTAATACTTAATACATCTTATCATCAAGTAAACTCAGAAATGACACTTTAACAGATGGCAATAAAGCCCGAATTCAAATGAACATCGTGAATAATCTACCTTTTTATTACCGACCTCTACAGTAGACTGCTACTTTGTCTAAACCATTCAATTCAGGGCTTAACGGGTGCCGATTTGTATCGATGCGAAACGTATTGTTGCTTACTCTATTATACTAACTTAGTGCTTTTGATTTCAGTCTACTGCTATTCAACGGAATTTTGATTGCACAAAAAGAAAGATAAATAATAAAAAATAATAGAAAACGTTTAAAAACGTTTAATAATAATTAAAGAGAAAAAAATAAAAAAAGATAATACTTGTATGTATTTTTCTCTGCTGCAGTGAAACTGAAAATATTCTCACTTCATGAACCACTCAGTGAAGGGTGCAAAAGTTTGTTATTTCGATATTTAGCTAGTAATACTTAGAGCTCGAGTGATTTTTTTTTTATTTAACAGGTGATTGGATTTAAATACAATTTGTAGAAACCAGGGGATTTCAAAAACATATTTTTTGGTTAACAACAACAAGTAATATTATAATCATAGTTATAGTCATAAATCTTTGTTGCATCATGTTAGTTAGTTTTGAAATCAAGTATCGTATGCGCAAAAATTAAGTATTAAAGTTTCAGATCCTCATTTTCAGAAGCCAACTACTGAAATGGGTCAAAAAAACTAACCCATACGGCTTGAATTTCATAAATACTTCAAAGGGTTAGTGCCCATGGGTACAGTTTGTTGCCCTTTTAAGGATGATGTAGGTTAATATGATACTATCGCCCTATGCTAAAATTTATAATGAAGAGTTTGGGAAAATTAATCTGACCCCCCATAAAGTTGCGTCTAACGTTGAATTTGTGATGATTAAAACACCCTTGAAATTAAGACATATACCTAAAATGTTGTGTATATTGCGTGCTAAAACTATAAATGTGAGTAAGTACTTTAATATGAAAATGTTGTGAAAACAGGCCATTTATGAGAAGCTGGTAGTTGTTTTAATTTAAAAAATAGGCACGAGTATGTAAATTAAAGTAAAATTCTTGCAACACTGGGCACTTAACTCAGGCGTCTACTTAACCTCGTAAGCCCGGATGTGCCTCAGAAGTAACTGAAACTTTGTAATCATTAATGCCGAGAAATCGAAAGTGATTTGAAAATTATCGCCCGATGTGCCCCCAAAAGAACTTAAACTTTAGCGTTTTTTTTGTAACCTAATACGAAAAAAAATTTTGGTTCTACAGTGATTGTTCGAATCCTGTTTAAATGTGTTCAGTGTTTTACAGTAAGTTTCAGTAATAACAAATTAAATAATATAACATTGTCTGATAACAAAACAAATAATAATTGATTGTTGTTTGGCCCATCCATGTTACACTGAAAGAATAAAGTTTATGTAGTAAAAATGCTCATTTTTCAATTTATAAGTATGTTAAGCAATCAATTACTTAATAGTGTTGTGTCTGCAGTTTATAACGTTTTATTAACGAAACAAGCGGTGATTAAAATTTTACGCGCTCTACTTTAGCTTAATAAATTATCTGCGAAATTTCCAAAATATTTGGTAATTTATCCGAAAATCTTTCATAGTTGAATAACTAGGAAATATGTCAGTATTATTAAGTCATCAATTAAAAGATAAACTGAAAATCTCTCAACGAATTCTATTCACTTATAAGAAGGTTCGTAAAAGTAGTTATTATTGTCATTTAAAGCTTGTATGAAGCGCAACTAAGTAAAGTTATTTACAATACGCAGATGTTATTAAATTATTGTTTATTTTATAACTCAATTTAACTTATGGGCTTGCTACATTTTCATGTTTAAAAATCTTAACTTAAAAAATTGAGCAAGTCACAAACAATAAAGTGTAACCACCAAAAAAGAATTATATACAGTTTTTCTTTTATTTTAGCCACACTAAACCAAAGTGCCATTTAACCTCTTGTCTGCACCCTTGCAGCTTTTAATCTTACGCTCTTGTTCATACAAAGGTGTGGACCGTGACGGGGGTCCCGCAATGAACCCGGACCGGCATCCAAACTGCTTAATCAAGCAGGGGAGGTATTCTGGAAGCGAGTATTTGCGAGTGATATTGCAGTTGCGCTTCTTATATGAGTGTTAAGTAAAGCTTCGCTGAGGAGTCAAACCAAGCATGCAAATCGCGTCGGCGATGGCGATCCCTGCTCGTGCATAGGCCAATGACAGAACGCGCGACCAATGACAGGATGCGCATCCTATCATTTGCCTATGAAAAATGCATAAGGTACAACAAAGTAACAACTACAAAAACTGGGTGTCAGAGTGAATAGACAGTTTGACAACATACCCCAATAATTCGAAACCACAACTGTTTTAAAAAGACTCTTCAGTCTGGTCTTAAAAACTTAATTTATTTTAAATTACCTGTAAATTTAGATTTTTGTTCGAATTGTAATTGAAAAAAGTAGTTTAATTGGGTTGACAAAATAGTGACGTCACTTGCTTGTAGTGCCATACAAAATCTATGGAAGTGTTTCGTTTTGACAGTTTTAAAAAGTACGTCAATTGACTGTGGTGTCAACATGTCTATTACGCACAGACAGCTTAACGTACCCTACGAAGCAAAGAAATCATATATTTTTTGACAGTATCTATTTATGACTTACAAAGCAGAATTTGGGTTTAGTTTTACAATAGTCAAGACAATGGAAACATTGACCCTAAACTGTAAGTACCTAATTTAACAAATTGATGAATAGTTTCAGTGTTGCTAACAGGAACTTTTGAAAAGAAAAGGCTATTATAGACAACAAGTAATTAATTTATCAATTATTGACTATCAAACAATCTTGTGTATAATCTGGAATTAATTAAACAAGCACGAAAATTAATTACTTAGGATATTAATCTCACATTTTCAGAAAAAAGTGACTTAGTACCTCTATGTACTTTAAAGGGCATCGCATTTTAGTCCCGTATTTTTTTATCTTTACATGCACAGAATATCCACCCGGAATGACGTCACGCGCCCTTTTAAGCGGCCCACGTCTGAAATTAAAGAGCGCAAGAGGTCCCCGCTTTGTGTTTTGTTGGGTATTCAATGGAAAAAACCGCCAACACCGAAACTTGCCTCAAACTGCCTCAACTTGCCTCAACTCGCCTCAATTCGCCCTTGTGGGACGCGTTTCAGACGTGAGCGGAATATCGTCGCGGATACATCTCAATCTGGTGTGCACCGGATTTGATAATCATTCGCGGGGAAATTCGCAAACGAGCGCAGATGTTTTGCGGAAATCTAAGGAATTTAGCCTTTTAAGGGACAGTCGCTTAGATTGTTAATTTTGGAACAAAGCGTTAGCTACGTTATTGCAGAGGGCTTAGTTGAGTTTACATTAAACGTCGTCACTAGTGAGCGCGTAAAAAATTACTTTAAATGTATGACGGATTGTACAGCGCCCCTAGCGGAAACTTTCAAGAAATAAATTTTCATACATTTTTTTAACGCGCTCACTACTGAGGACCTTACATCAAAGGTCCTCAGTAGTGAGCGCGTTAAAAAATCTCACAATCAGCCCTCGCAAAATCATACGACTCGCAAAATGGGTCAGTAAACAATGGGAAAACTATTAAAAGTGTACCAGTTTATTTTTGCATGAGCTGTGATTCAAAGCTCATTTTGATGAGCACCAAACAAATATTCCTTTTTTAACTAACTTGTTTCCAAACCTCAATTTTTCATGTAAGCTCCTCTACTAACAATCAAAAAAAATTATTTTGAATAAAGAACTCGAACGTCAGGAATTTTTTTTTAATGCGAACACGAAAATATGTGGCCAGAGCTTAACCTAGTAAAAGTAGTAATTTTAAGTGAAAGGAAAACTAGCATCAATGATCAAAGAACCAGAGGTGAAATTGCCGTAGTATTCCTATTTCGATGAAACTCTTTTGTAAACCATTAGAAAAAATAAATTGTTCAGCTGGAACTCAGTGAATTCTTTTTTGGACTTCATGGCGGGAATCTGAAGCGTCATGTCAGCGGTTTTGTTTTATTTCCTCAAATTCATGTGTGGGCGACTTAATCTATACAATATCTATATATATAAAAGAAAGTCGTGTTAGTTACTCCACTTATAACTCAAGAACGGCTGAACCGATTTAGCTGAAAATTGTCAGGGAGGTAGTTTAGAGCTAGGAGAAGGACATAGGATACTTTTTATCCCGTTATTTATTGCCATTAAGGCGGAACAAAGTTCGCCGGGTCAGCTAGTGTGTAATAATGGTGGATAACCATTGAGCATTCGTGAACGTGCATGAGTGTGGGCAAGTGAAGCAAAACTTTGCATCGTGATTCTTCTGGTTCTCTCAAGTTGTCCTTAGGAGGTCTCAGTAAAGCACCACAACTTTACGGAGACTCAAAGGGTGGGAAGGGGTATCATCTATCATCCTTCATTATATTATCATTACTTGATCTCATTTTGTAACTCGAATCACTTATATACTTGAAAATGGCACAAATCAAGTCGACCTCTGACGTGTATTGCCAACATCATCAAAAAAGAAGAAGAATTCTTTTTTTTTAATGCGAACACGAAAATCTGCGGCCAGTGCTAAAACTAGTTGTAAGTAAAAGGAAAACTAGTATTAATGATAAAGAACTAAAGGTGAAATTGCCAGTATTCACATCGGACGTCAGCCCTCGGGATTGCAGGCGTTAGTCTGTGCATTCAAGGCGTTTTTCCTAGATAGAGGGCTCTTTAGTGGACCGCTTCTGTCGGCGAGTGTGTTTAAGGCTGGATACATACAGATGGGATAGAGGCATGAAGAAATTCAATAATGATTATGAAAGAAATAATACGTTGTATATCTTCAACCCATCAAAAACAATACTTGTCAAAAAAAAACAAGTCTCGCAACTCAGTTGTTCTACGGTAAAAAGTTGTGAGATCCATGTAATACCAAGTCCAGGCCAGGAAATCTTTAACGTTTTACATAAATATGTTGACTTGGCCATCGCACTAAATAATATAATTTACACGTGTTTTCATGCGATGGGGACGAAATTTCGTCGATAAATGTGCAGTCGACAATGCGGATCAGGCTATTGACTATTTGTTGCAAAATACACCAAGCTACATCTATCAAGTGGACGTAGNAACAATAAAATTTACATCCCCTTTATGTAAACAGAGCTTATTTAATTGGTATTATGAAAGCGATAAACAAACATAAAACCAGAAGTACCTATCGAATGACAAATTAAAAAAATACGATAATCTGACACATGTAAATTGAGACGAATGTAAATATTAAATTCTACTTTCATTCCTACAATTGAAAAATAATTTATATCACATCGATTCTTCAAACATATCCGCAGTTTAAATAATTACAGTCAAGATTTACTAAAAACTTTTTTTAAATAATACACCGGTTTAACACTAGAGTACACGCGCGGACTACTATAGTAGACCAGGGTAACACTTTACGCTATAACTTTTTGAAAACTTGCGCCAGAGAGCTGGCATTCCAGGAAAGCCTCGTTTACTAAATTTGTCAGTAAGCCATTAAAGGTTGGGTCACTAGCGTCTACGCACTTTTCTAAAATTGGCTGTCAAAACTGCGGGTCTACTCAAAAGCCCGAAATCACTCGACAAAAAAATTATGAAAGACTTGCAACAAATGGATTTACCCCGTGTACCAGGCAGTAGAAAGTCTTGAATACTATGACAGATAAAAAACAAATCATATTTTTTCAGTCAATTGCTTTTTGTTAATATTGGTCTCAGAGTGCAATTTTGGTCCAAAAAATTCACAACTTTTTAATATGTTTATAATGTTTGATCTCAAATAGTTATATAAATAAACTTTGATTATAAAGTAACTATAATAAACACTTTTATCATTTACATAGTAATTCTATACATAAATTGCTTACAAACTGATTTACAGTGATTTTAAATTGGCTTACCAGAGTAGGCCGCGCGTGTATTCGTGTAAAAAACGGGGCGCGTGTACTGCAGTGTTAAAGTGTGCCTCCCCCTTAAGGGTTGACGTGAAAGCCAATAAAACTTAGGTACGGAGAGGAGCACTCAACGGCGAAGAGAAAAAACAAAGCACGAGTCTTTTATCGCATATTACAGCAAGGACGATCTTTGTTAAACCTGCACCATAATCCAGGTTAACATACAGTGGGTGCTAAGAGTGTCAGGTTGGGTATAAAGTCATAGATTTGTCATGATTATAATCATTTAATCATCACCATTTTCTTCTTTTCGTGTCGACAACAAACCTACACAGTGTCAGCCCAAAACTCCGCCACAAGAGTGGCGTTGTCAGTAGCACTCATCAAATCCTCCTGAGTGCAGTTGCTTGGGCACTCAGGGCACGACATCAGGTGCTTCATCGACTGGAGAACAAAACCGCACCTGCACTCCATGTTCAAGCCATCCAAGAATCCCCACCTGACCAGATTGTCCTTACTACGGCCAACCTGCGTCCGAATTCTATTTAAAGACTTCCAGGTAAGCCATGGGAGCTCATGTCCAGGTGGAGGACTCTCAGACATAGGGACAAAAGGGCAGGAGAGATCAGCTCTCTCGCGCCATAACCTGCATCTCTCTTTTGATCGATCATCAACACACTTTTTACGAAAAACCAGATGACCATGATTATGAGCATCACCATGATTATGATCATCATCATAGTCATCATTTAGCCCTTGCAGAGTATGAATGAATATGTGATGTACTAGGTATTCTACCATTTACCAACTTTTAAGTCCCACAATGACATGTGAAGCAAAACATTAGCTTCATTAGCATTGAAGTTTAAGCCAATTACAGAGCTTCTTAAGTTAATCATCATAATCATGATCTTAATCATAATCAGCTAGTTTCATTTCGCGGCACACATTAAGCCGTAACATCTTGTTTTTAGTGTAATAAAAATCATGTAAAAATATGAGTGTTGTCACCTTTTACTTGAAATAAAAAATCACTTAGCGAAACCCTTAAGATTTTTAAGTAGCTTTTAAAACAACATAAAATACCATAATGGCAATAAAACCAATAACGTTCAACATAAAACTCGATTTATGTTTTAGAAAACAAAGAAAAAACATTAAACGTACTATTAAACCGTCCATTCACGTTTCCATAACCTTATCAATTCTTGACGTGGAAGAGAATGAATCATTTTCTTTAGCAAGAAAACATTCAGGTTTATTGTAGTTATGGAAATATTTTAAACAAAAAATATTTAATTAAAAAATTAAAAAATTAAAAATTCTTTATTGACAAAAAGTTTTATACAATATTAATAGCGGAGGCTTCCCAGTAAGTAATCGGAGATACTTGTGTTGGGAATGTCTCGCATCTTTCCAAGCGGCAAACAAAATGACATAGCTTTATGCAAAATACAATTTGTAGAGGTACAAAAGAGTGAGTGTTGTAATTATGATAGGTAAATGCATGCAAGTGTGTGTGTATGAGTGTGTGTGTGTGTGTGTGTGTGTGTGTGTGTGTTAGGTTATTCTAGTTAGTAAACTTTCAGTCTCTGCGTATGATAAAGTTTTTAACCACTCAGTTACCGTTTTTTTACATGTAAATAGTTGCATAGGGTAGATTTTGAGTATACGATTAATATTATTGTAAACGTAAGTTGATTGACTATCAAATTGTCTTCTAGCAAACGCAGTGCGTGTAGGGGTGGAGGTGGCAACAATGTCATTTCTGCGCTTTTGTTGTGATTTGTGGTCGTATGGTAGTAATTTTTGTCGTTTTAAGATTAGATTTAGGATATAAAGTTTCCTCACTGATAGGAGGCCGCTGATATTATAAAGAGTAAAAGTTGAGAATCGATATGGCTTAAAGTACATGACCTTTATAAGTGACCGCTGTGCTCGTTCAATCTCCAAAAAGTTGGTTTTGTTTGCGCCACCCCAAACCGTGATGCAATAAGTAATGACTGATTGAGCCAGGGCAAGGTAGATGTTGTTTATGACTTTAGTCGACATTACATGTCTTAGAGTTTTAAAGATCCAGATCAGCTTCCTGACTCTGTTCATTGTGGCTTCTACATGAGGCTGCCAGCTCAGATTTTGGTCTACAATTATGCCGAGATATTTGGTTCTGGATACCTTTTGCAAGATCGGGCAGTTACAAGACGTTGGCAGATCATTCGGACAGCTGTGGATCCTAATACAAAAATCAGCACCAGGTTGGGAGACATTAGATGGAGAGAAACACACGTAGTTTGTTTTTAGTACGTTTAGGGTTAGAAGGTTATCATCTAGCCATCTGGATACCCTTGCCAAACCCCTCTCAGCACAGACCCGGACGTCACTCCAAGTTTTCCCGGCGAAAACAATAGCGGTGTCATCCGCATAACAGAAGACACTGCCACCGACACTTTGGAGGTTACAAAGGTCGTTGATAAAGATTAGAAAGAGGGTTGGTCCTAGGACACTTCCCTGTGGTATACCGAAGGTGACCTTTTCCTCCCTACTCCTGACATCATCAATTTTAACCTGTTGGGTCCTATCCTGAAGGTAGCTACTAAAGAGGGATAGAGCTGTACTTCGAATGCCGATGTTTTCTAATCTGTTCACAAGGGTGGGCACAGCCACTGTGTCGAAGGCCTTCTTCAGGTCCAAGAACACTGCTAGGCATTTGAATCCTCTGTCTACTTGCTTAGTAATAACAGACGTTAAGTCCAGTACAGCGTCTTGAGTTGACATACCCCCTCTAAAGCCATATTGGGCATCAGATAAAATTTTGAATTTATTTAAATAGCATACCAAATTTTAGTATGATATTTTTATTTATTAATAAACAAAAAGACTGAACAAAATTGATGCGTGTACTGATTAATGTAATTAACCACATGCAAAGCTTTGTGAATTGCAACAACTATAATTTATTATTTATGCTCTAAATAATCGCTACTACGAGTAACTGATCATAAAATGTTTTTCCAATTGCTCAAGCTCCCGAGGATCTACCGATAGGTCGGGTGACGTAATCTTGAAATTCTTTTAGCCGGCGCGGAACTTCCGGAAGATCGGGTGACACCACGCCTCTTTGAACCGTGTTTACTTTGGCAGTTATATTCTATATTTATTCGATTCTAAAATATATTCCCAAAAATTTTGAAAGTTGTTTTAATTTGTATCACTTGGATATGATTTGTATTAGAAAGTGCTGTGAGTGTGACGCTTGAACGGAAGGAAGTCAACCTAACCTAACCAACTGCGTATTTCTAAACTGCATATTTCTATACTGTGTAGCCGCGAGAGCTCTTTGGCGCGCTGTCTTCGGCGAAGTATTGCGCGCGCAGATTTTGACAGCGCGAAATACCTACTTTAGCAGAAATACCAAGCCTTAACATCGGCCAATTGGAACAGTTAGTTTTGATGCGCTGTAATGAAGCATCTGAGCCTGATTTATGACGACCGTATTACGCATCGGACGCGCGGTTAATTAAATTAACAATTTATTTGTCGCTAGTGATGTAGCGCGTACATTGGCGGTTGTCGATAAATCTGATTTTCAGACGTTTTTTTAAATGAGAACAATGCTAGGCAAGGAAATAGATGTCACTGTTTGTTTGAGGAATACTTAAAATTAATAAGAAGTTTGAGTGTGAAATTCAATATTATCATTGCCTCATTTTAGTAACTTATATGGGAAGCAAGTCATGCTTAGATAATAAGTTAACTTTCACTTCTAATAGCTACATGACCAAAAAAGGTGCTCTACTATTTTCAAAGAAAGGAGGAATAAACATTTAAAAGCTACATAAAAATAATAAAATAAACTGGAAATCCGATTGCAGTAAACGTGAAAATTTCACTGCACATTAACGCGGATGAGTCTATAGAGGCTCATTAAGTCGTTGTTACATCCCATTCGATTAGTAGAAGTCTTTAGCCCAAAAAAGGTACCTACTCAAAGTTTTTGATGAATACATTTTCGTGGTGTCAGAGTTTTGAGGAATATCGATACCGGTGCTATCGGATATAACTTTTTCGATAAAAATACTATCGAATAATAAGCATCACTTTCTGTAATGCTAATGCCAATGACCCAACGTTGATTTTCGGAAAAGTTATTACTCCATACATCGTTATCTTTTAATTTAACTGAGACCGAAATTTGCGAATGCTAATTTTATTGAAACTGATTAAATATTCATCTTGTTAAATTTTAATGTGGAATGAATAGTTGAATCCAGTGAATTTGCAATACGTTAGCAAATATTATAACTTTAGCAATATTGAAAGTAAAAATATAAAAATCTCTCTAATTTTGTTATAGTAAATTTATTATGAGTGATGGTTTTGATAAACTATTATTATGATTTATCAAATTGTTAAACATTTATTTTTATTTTATTTTATTCAGAACAACAAACAATTACATAATATAGCTTTATACCAGTATTAATGACTATTATTAATATTACTAATTATGTAACCAATAACATTGTTCGCAAAGTAATATAAAAGTAACATGTATGGCATTAAGTTGAATGCACGTTATAACCGCCTAAATTGTTCTCACACTAATATTTTTTTTTGTGCAAAGAAAATCTGTTTATCTTTACAATAGATTTTATTGATTGATGATTTTGTTAAGATTTATTTCACTTTGAAAAATATTTCACTATCGACATATTTTTAGCCGAGTTTAGTAAAAATAGCAGCAATAAAACTCGTTTGTTTATGTTCTACACGTGGAATTAACATTGCTAAGCGAGATAGTGCACACACGAGCTAACTGCACCGCCCTTTCCGTGTATCGTACGCTTACTCTAGTCCTAGCTCAAGGAAGACAGCCAGTTCAGTCAAGTCAAGCCACCACAAATGCCTTTACAGCAGACTATACGATGACACCGTTAAAAATACATAAGTGTTATGAATAAGAAAATTAAAAAGATATCATTTTAATAAAGTTAATTATAATGATATCTTTAAAATTTTTACAATTAAAGCCAAACAAATTGAGATGACTTACCATCGGGCAGTGCAGGACCGTTCATTGTGGCAAACCTTGGAGGAGGCCTTTGTCCAGCAGTGGACGTCATTCGGCTGAAACGAACGAACCATCAGGTGAGATACAGGCCAAGACCTTCCTCGTTGTGAATAAAAAAAAGATTGATTAAGCTGAAATTACGCTCTACTGTTAAACTCCATCAACATACTTTTTAGAGTTCTCCTCGCACTAGTAGAGCTCTATCTTTACATTTTAATCCTTACAAAGTTTTCGATTTTGAAGACACGTTGTTACACTTCATTTACCAACGTTTCATAACGTTAGCGTGTCCTATACCACTTTTACATAATAATAACCAGAAAATCTGTAGTAAAAAAGAAAGTGAAACTTACTTAGTGTAGCTTAAGATACCTGACACTGTGTTATGGTTGTTCTCGCCTAGCTATATTATAGGTAAGTATGAAAGCCGGCGGATAGTCCCCCTCCTAATAGTGCGGTTTCGGCTGAATCATTATACGTATTGGCCGTGTACTGCGTGTTAATTGCCTTTTAGTTTCTATTGCCAGCGCTAGACGTTCGGATTTAGATGGGTTAGAATGGGTTAGAACAAGAATAGGAGCGGAATTTATAATATAAACGGCCCGTTTGCGGTTAGAAGGGATGTCTTGGGGGCTGTTACTAAGGAACTTGATGCCGTTGAGGTGAAACGCATTGTTTGGAAACCAGCCCATTCAATTTCTGGGTTAGTGGTGTATCTTGATGAAATGTTATCTATTTAAATTGTAATTAATATCTGTTTTGTTTAAAAGTAATTATTTTATCGAAAACGATGGATAAGCTGGTGAAGATTACGGGAAGCACCTGAATGCGGACAACGTAGGACCGGTCGTTGGACTAATCCTGCAGTGGACTTCCTTTAGCTGAACAAACCAAAGCCGTTGCTATTGGATTTAGATACGTTTTTAATTTATTGGTGAAGATTTTCTACTACCTATGTAGAGTTTTAGACTCTTTACCTAGCTCGGTTCAGTTTCGTACTAAATCAGTTAATTTGGATGCGAAATACAAAAGCCTAAAACAACAGCTTTTACTAGCTGATCTCTGCCAGCGTGCAGGACCGTTGGTTTATTGGAAAACTATGTAAATGGATGCGTTAAATCAAACTCTTAATTAGTTAGTTCGCTTCCCCACTAAAAGCACGCACGGTTACGTTGTACACACACTATTAGCATACTTGAACCGCCACTATCGGCGCACGCACAATACGCACTCATGACACCTGAAAAAGGTAACTATAGCGTTATTCGAAGTTTCAAATGCATCTTTCCCTTTCACACAAGTTGAGCTGTCAGCATGACCGAAAGTGACAGGGAGAGCTGAAAATACTTAAACGACGTGTTAGGGAGTAGTCCTTATAGTACGGGGGGAACATGGCAATTGTACACGCCTTTTACATGTCATTGCGGTAAGGATTTTACCTTTAGTAAGTGAAATGGGAGTTGGTTGCGTTTGTTTTGAGGTGCATTATGGGTAGTTACTTCTTTCAATAAAAAAAAAATGAGTTGTCGATGGAAATTGCTGAAAAATTTAGCCACCTAAAACACCTACCTATGAATCAAAAAGATTATTTTAGAAAAACAAGCGGACACTGGCTCGCTGAGTAAATACACGCAATACACTACACTATTAAATTTATCTTTTCAGTTACGCGGTGGCTGCGGTCAGCAGAGGTCCCGAGGCGATATTTTTTTACTTTCAATTTGTTTAGGTGAATCTGCATTATCTAGGGTGGTACTTACCTACCTTGGCCGTCTTATAGGTTTCATAGGCCTCCCCCAAGGATTTCAACAAAGACCGGTCCTGCGCCGCTCGCATCCAGGTACCTCACGCGACCTTTATCAGATCGTCGATCCACCTAGTGGGAGACCTGCCCACTAGTGCCCACGCTACGTCTTCCGGCTCGTGGTCGCCACTCAAGAACTTTCCTGCCCCAGCGGCCGTCAGCTCTACGAGCTATGTGCTCCGCCCACTGCCACTTGATTTTAGCGATTCTGTGGGCTATGTCAGTCACTCTGGTTCTCCTAAGGATCTCCTAATTTCTGATTCGATCACGCAGGGAAACTCCGAGCATAGCACGCTCCATCGCCCTTTGGGTGACCTTGAGCCTTCTTATGTGGCCCATAGTAAGCGACCACGTCTCAGATCCGTATACCACCACTGGCAAACACTGGTCAAAGACTTTTGTCTTGAGACACTGCGGTATTTCAGAGAGTAATCAAAACTTTATTGTAACAGAGTATCGATAATGCTAAAAGTGTATCTTCACGGTCCGCTGCCGTCATGGTTCACAGGCCAACGCGCTGCATTTGGGCCGCGGCCAGCGATCCGGGGTTTGACGCCGGCGTTCTTTGAAGTAGAAACGAAAAAGGAAATAAAGTTCCAACTGAACATTTTTGCTAGGAACCAGCGAGCAGAACAGACGCCACCGTAAATGGGTTAGAGTTTCAAACGTTTCCGAACAAAGTTCGCGCGGTGTTTTTGTAGTGCGCAGTATTTTTAACTTGCTATATTTGGACGGGCGCTGAAATCTTTTGAATTGGACATTGTGGTCTCCGTCAACCATCAATATGTTTTATACGACTAGGTAAAAGTCAATGATATTAGTAGTTTGCTATAGATCGTGCCATCCACTTAGAAGCGCTCCACCAATTTTTGGTCAAGGGAAGTGCGGGGTGCGGGGAGTTTGATTCGAGCAATTCAAGCGTCATTATTGTAGTGTGCGTGTGCACTCGTGGATAATTTAGCGTGTGCCAATAACACTGAAACATTAGCGGAAGAATGGTGGGGCGCATCTTCGTGGATGGCACGATCTATAACTGGAGTAATAAAAGGTTTGTATCGTTGAATTGTTTGCCGTTAGTACACTGAAATTATTTGCATTTAAACAGCTATTGATAAAGCTGACGTTTGTTTCTCTTTCACAATGAAACTACTGAACAGTATTTCATACAACTTCAAATCGTTATCGCTTAGTCCAGAGCCCTTATTTCTTTTCTCTAGGCAAACAAAGCGGGCAAAATCCAGCTGTGACTTAGAAGTGGCAAGTCTGACGAGAATATTTCTCAATAAGCCACGGGAGGAGCTGAAACGTCGACTTCGTTACCTCGTTACCGTGAATATTTGATAAAAACAACACGCCCGGTTGCTTGCAATTTTTGGCAGGAGCTTAACACCCTTCTCTACCCTATCCAGGTCATATTATTATAACGCGGCTTATTTGCAGCCGCCATCAAACAAATTTTCGTTACACGTCGCTGGGGAGCCAGATGTATTTTCCTCGTACATTGGCATAAATTGCAATTTACATTGTTTTTACCTACATGGAAAGGGTAAGGATAAGGAAAGAGCTGAAATATTTTGGAATTTATTACACATTCATTTGAGACAATTTAATTACATTTTTTTACTGTTACCAACTTACAACCACACACTTACGAAATACATTACAATACCTTTAACATATTGCGGGAAATCACATTATGTTGATCCGTATATCAAACGCAAGTATCAAGTACGAATCCACATCCTTTATGATGCATACAGCCAAGAATTACCGGCATCAATGCATCTTATACGTCACTAGCTTTCCGCCCGCGGCTTCGCCCGCGTGGAATTTTGTCTGTCACAGAAAAACTTTATCGCGCGCGTCCCTGTTTCAAAAACCGGGATAAAAACTATCTTATGTTCTTTCCCGGGACTCAAACTATCTCTATGCCAAATTTCATCAAAATCGGTTGCGAGGTTTAAGCGGGAAAGCGTAACAGACAGACAGACAGACAGACAGACAGACAGACAGACAGACAGAGTTACTTTCGCATTTATAATATTATAGTTGGGATGATTAAACTTCTATTCGGTCAGACGCGACTAAGAAGAAAACCATTCAATCGAAAAAAACTGTCTTCATAAGGCTAAATACAGAGCGCACTTTAGATTGCCTGTTAACAACACCGCTTAACACCCAAAAAGCCCTCCCAAAGGCAATGCATCAAAAATGCTTAAAGTTCCAAATATCGAGTCGAGGCAAACGTTTCAAAAGCTTCCGGCTCACTCCCAAAATAACTGGCTGCTTTCATCAAAATTTTTAGCGCGAGACCTTCAAAGGATGCAGGAATACGGCGACTAGAGTGTTAATAGCTGATCCGTATCTCTGTTTTCGTGATGGTTAGGGTACAACTATAATGGGATCAGTAAGCTCACTCCTACTGGACTTTATTTGAAATGAGTTATTCAACACATTCTGAAGAATCTAGAATATATTCCTGAGGGCTTAGTGTGTTTACATCAAATGTCGTCACTAGCGAGCGCGTTAAAAACATATGAAAGTTTTCGCTAGTGGCGCTGTACTATCCGTCATACGACATCGAATGCGTGTGACATAAACTCATACTACGCCCCCTGAAGAATGTCATGCAATACTACACACCATAAGGCCGCCAATGGCTTTATTTTGATGTACGCAATTCTAAAGTTCACAGTAGAAATATGAAAGACATGTTTATTTATTTAATGAAAGAAACATACAGCTTTTATATTACATATAGGTACAGGAAAAGTTTTGTTTGTTCATAAGCCAAAAAAGTTTCCAATGTTAATTTGTCAATAGCGAAGACATATTATTATAAAAAGTTTTGTAGTAATTTAACTAGGTAATTTCGTTCATCAGAAACAAAATAATCCCACTTAAACGTGGTCAACCTTCTTAACATGTGAAATAAAAACACGCAGATAACAATTGAATATATCAATGTGACTGTATCGAACATTATGTGTGTTGCAAGCACGAACAAGAAATCTATTCTTTGAATAATTAGTTCTACAAATAGGAACAGAGAAAACTGCATTGGAGCGGGCACTGAGCCTGGGGCACCTGAATAACACTCGGCTAAGAAGGAAGGATGAATCTATGTAGTCATTTAAAATTTTAAACAAAAATACGTGATCCCTATGTTCACGTTTTAATTCTAATGACTGAAGCTGCGCTGAATGATCCCTTAACAACATCATGTTTACTGAGCAATCGCGATTCTTCTGAGATCGTATTACTATAAATGGCGAGTATTGAGGTCATACGCAGATTCAGCAAATATTAGTTTCATGCACCACTGCGCTTCTTTCCCGCACATTTTACATAAGTTGACTGAACGTTTTGGTTTGAGGAGGACAGGCACCACGTTCTGTGGTACTGTCCCCTGTATGAAGACCTGCGGTGTGAGATGCTGAGTGGGATAGCGCTCTCGGAGGGCTACGGTCCTGCGTGGTACCCCGATCTTGTCAGCTCGGAGGCGAACTTCGCGCGGCTGCGAGGTTTCGCGCACGCGTGGCACAGGAGACGGAACGGACAGACGCCTAGCGGCCAGGCACCGGATGGTGCCAACGTGCCAGTAGAGTCCATGCCAAAGGACAAAGATTAAAGAACTTGTAGAGAGTCAAGAATTGCGCGCGGTGGAGTGCAATCTGCCGTAGGCAGCCGCAATTCCGCGCGCATCTCTCAAGATTCGGCCACAATAACCGCGAGGTTGGTATGGCCATGGGTGGTGGTGGGATTTGAACGTTTTGGTCAGGATTTTTGTCAGAACCTACTGTTCAGTTCTTCAATGTGTCTAGAACCTCTTTGTTGAGCCTCAACTTTTGATATTAAGGGCACATGGTAAAGAAAACTTTGGGCTTTCATCTTAAAAGCTAGAATAGGCTTTCAAAGATCCATTTTATTGTAGTATCCTTAAAAATACAATTTTGTATTTTTTCGTTACCGAAACTTTTTCCCTTAGAGACACGATTCTATAGAACTAAGCTAGGATAAGCCTTGCACAAGGTGGACCGACGATCTGGTGAAGGTCGCGGGAGGTGCCTGGATGCGAGCGGCACAGGACCGGTCTTTGTGGATATCCTTGGGGGAGGCCTTTGTCCAGCAGTGGACGTCTTTCGACTGAAACAACGAACGAACGAATGAAGCTAAGATAAAGTTTATAGAAACTCATGTTATTTTTCCCCCAAGTATATCTGAGAGTATCCTTGTGTTAAACTACAAACTGGAGCAACGACTACCCTCAACTATTCCGTCAATGCGTTCGCCGATGAACTCCGATGTTCGACGATCATGCTACGGATCTGCAAACTACACTTGTCTACTAATAAAACATAGAAGTGAGATATAATGGCCATACGATGGTTAAGTTGTTTGATAATGAGTATTACTGACATAAATTATACCTAAATAACGCTCTTTCAGATGATACATGATTGCTTATTCTATGGATGCATCGCATCAACCATTTTATCAAAACATTATTTTCATGAAATCACATCATCTGGCTTTATAAGTCCCAGCTCAGCTAAATTAACGTAAGGTAAATATAATACCATAGTTGATGGTAACATAATTTGGTATTAGCTAGAACTGTATCAAAGCACATACAAATTATGGAATTTTTAAGAGTGATTAAATGATCACCTCGATCTTTATCATACATCATAATTCTAATCTTTATAAGTTTAAAGATGCTTTATCACTAAAAAAAATTAACTCAGATGAGATTAGAATCCATTAGTGTATTGTTCTTTAGTTTGCTTCTATGATAAAATTGTTCTCTTGCTACGAGACAACAAGTACGAGTACCAGGAACTATGCAACGACGATGTTGCAAATTGAAGCGTGGAGAAGTTTTGTGTGAACGCTCCGTTAATTAATTTTAATTTGTAACAGTTTTGGTATTAGTTCAGAGAAATTTATCGCCTCCAGTTGCTGTCGATGGTTAGTAATTTATTGAGTTGATTTTTCTCATTAGTTCTGAACATAGAGATATACAGAGATGCCAACTAATGCGCTGAGTTCGAAACTAAGTGTCGCATTAGACATTCACACACACAAAGAAATCAAAATATTATGTGCTCATTATCCACTGCGGTATCAGTACTCAACGTTCGAATAATCTTTAGTACTACGCAAGCAATGTAAACTGTTTACATTATGACGTCGCTGCTGTAATCATTGCTGTCAGGAGCAATGTGTTCTGTTTTTGGGCATAATGTTACGACACCAGCCCAGCCCCCTTGTCACATCTCCCTTTAATTTCTCTGTTCTGTGGTTACATCTCTCCGTGAACGAATTCGATTTTCGACTCGATCCTGAGACCTTCTGAGATCCCGAACGAGAATTTATAATCTCGATTAGGCATGTAAAAGCAAGACTTCCGCAGAAATATCGAGGCAAAAATATTGGAAACGACCTCCTATCGGAACGTAATAAACCCGCACACACCAAATAGATCAAACTTTATCTGCGCTAAACGCAGTTAAATACATCCGCACAAAATCGTAAAAGCTTTGACTAAAGTACAGCCAACAGAAAAAGATATAAACCGCGCAACCCACTTTTTAATAAAACTGAAATGGAGTTGATTTATACGTGTTTTGTCTGGTTAAAACAAGATGGCGCCCGCAATATCTGCTCGGAACCGGTTAGCTCCGCTTCTCGACCGCAATAATTCGCTTTTTCCCTACTGTCTTGCACTTCGGAACAGTACGAAATATATTCGCTTTAACCCGTCGTTGGCGGGAATTTAAAAGACGCCGCCATTTTAAGAATTTGTCATGGTTATTTTGCGTGTGGCGCCGTCGTTGTTTTGGCTTCACTGTGAATTTGCAAAAGCAAATAGTGTAAATATTGAGTGAGGGAAAACAGCAGAAAATCTTTTTGACTGCATAGACCATTGATACTACGCCTCGTTAGAAAGTCGCGATCACTGAACTCGGACGTTTTGAGTTTTATTCTCAAGTTTTTGTAAATTGTTGGAAAGCTTAGTAACCCAATTTAAACTGTTAATTTACTTACAACTCTTTTCTCACAAAAAGTGGTTAACATACAGGCGACTATTTTGTATTTCGCAATTTATGCTAAAAGTAAAAAAGTTTATTTTAAATAAAATCAAACAAAGAATCTTCGACATTATTAGGTTAAGTTATAGTACCAACTTAAGCTCTATCAAATTACCCACATAACAAGTAAAGTATGACCTCCTCAATGCAAGAATTGGTATAAAATTCATATTTGAATTCTCGAGTCGAAGACGTTGAAATATCTTAAAATGGCTCTCAATTTTATTCTATTGAAGTTTTCATAACTATTTTACATACATACAAGGTCTTCGATAAGTTTTTCTTTTTATTTAAGAGTAAGACATGATGCTTGACTCTAATTTGTGACAAGAGAAGAAAATACACGTATTAGGGAGGTATGAAAGGTTATATTTATCGTTTTGTCAGTATTTAATTTTGTTTTATAGAATACAAACATCACTATTAAAATTCAGGCTCGATGATCAGATGGAATTAATTTAAGTTAATATAATAGTAAAACATAGTGCCTGTTAAAAAAATTATTGAATATTTTCACCGACAACAACCCAAACTTTTTTGATGTATGAACTGTATGTGACTTTATTAGTGTACCTAATAAATAAATAATAATAACGTTTGAAGCCAAAAGTTACCTGACACAATTTTAGTAACATTTAATTTGTTACCATCTAACTTTCACGAAAGTATCAAGTAAAAAATAACCGAAGTAATAAAGAGCTGACAGCTCATGTCGCGACTTTGAACTAAAGAGACGGTTGGTCTAACAAAAGGGAACTTTTCAATATCGTGTCGCTACATATTTTAGTGGGAGACGGTAACTTGTCGAACTTATCTCGCCACTGAGATAGGGATTTCAATGTTAGATCTATAGATATCGATAAATTTTAGTATTTTATTTTACGTCGCAGATTCAACCAAAAAATAATAATCAAAGAAAATCTTAGAAGTATTTTTCATTCATTTTCTAGACGTAAGTAGCACTTTTAATACTCCAGTATTTTACTTGGCCCAAAGGCTTCCAGTAAAGGAAAAGAATGCCTTATGCCTTTTGTACTCTGATAGTTAAGTGCGTGTTTTTCGTAGATAAACGAAAATATTGGGTATTTCGACCATAACATTTTCTTATGTTTAGCCTTTTAGCATAAGCAATAGGCAGTTGGTTATTCACATGTAAGTGTCAAAAACAGCTAATGATGCCTCAAAAACAATGTAACATTTTCACATAACACACTAATGTAGTAACAAATTCCTAAACCGAGTAAGACTTCATTTTTTTTTTGATAACAAGTTCCCTGCATTTTTGAAATTATTCTAAATTCTTAATATATTATTTTAAATTATTTTTAAGGTAAATACTAACCCTCTCTCTGATGTTTTGCTGTGCCCTTGCAGGGCGTCACAATGTATACCTCTATTTTGCAACAACATAATAATATAAATTGTAATGTGACATGCAATAAACGTTTTGAATTTGAATTTGAATTTTTATTCTTGTAACTGTAAAAAAAAATATCGATATTAATTACAGACCCCACCCTATCCCTATCGCTCACCTATGCTACCCGTCGTTTGGAAAGACGCGATCTTAGCCCGAACTTCGTCTAAATCTTCGGAAATAAACCTCGCTTATCCTACGTGTACTCACGAAGGGATTTATGGGACAATCTTTGGACCAGGGATGTTATGGATATCCGTAAACGTAACCGAAACTTTCGGATATCCGAAATAAAAAATTATCCGAAACCGTAACCGTAACCGATTCAAAAGTTTCGGATAGTTTCGTATGTAGGCAGTTTAGATTGTTTTTTGTATAGCATTATACAATGTAAAGGCATAACAGCCTGATTTACCTTTATAATACCATCTACATTTATTAATTTTTATTTTTCATGTACTTTTTATTCGATATAAAGTGGCCATGAATTAACCGTGTTGGACAACTATTGCAAATTGCATTCTAAAGCACAGATATCCGTAACCGTAACCGAAGCTTTCGGATATCTAAAATAAAAAAAATATCCGTAACCGTAACCGAAACCGGTAAAATATTATTCCTATATTCGTAACCATATCCATAACCGAAACTACATATCCATAACATCCCTACTTTGGACCTTTTTCAATCTTTGTAACCAGCCCTCTATATGGCTACTCATCTGTTCATATTGACCTTTTGGTTCTAACGATTTCTATATGTCAATGAGATTAAGGACTTTGTTTTATTATCCACCTGATGTTCCGGCCATATAAGGCGGCATACGAAAGGAACTGAATTACTGGAGGTTGTATCATTAGCTAACACAACAAAAATATGTCAGTACACCTACGAAAAGTTTTGTTTTAGATATTTTCTTTTATTTGTGACTTCAAATTGAAGCCACGGTAGCCGATGGTGAAGGGTTGGACTGATCGAATCTACATCCGAGGAACGCGGGTTCGAATCCCACTGTCGTTCGAATATTATAGTGAAAGCACTCGTAACACAAGCATAGTCACTTAACATACTACGAGGGGCTTATGGGACCATTAGTAATTTCAATTTGAGCAATATAAATTACTAAAATTCTTTAGTAGAAAAAATAAAATAAAATTAAAGTCATTCATAAAAACTCTCATAACTGGATTTCTTACTAAAACATAATTCTTATCTTACTTGAAAAATAAATAGACAGGCAGTTAAAGCAGACGTTATTAACCATATCACTTTCACATTTTCAATCTACGTAAGTCTACATTATTAACCCCACCTAAAACGCTACTTCAGCATCATTTCCACACGCTTCACAAAATCCTGTGCATTGATTACCTCTGCCATAGGAAACGTGAAAAATGTCGGGTTCAAAGGTCTTTGAAGCTTTGACGGTTCAGCTGCAGACAGTCCACGAAAAGCCGATTACCATCTGTAATTAAAATGTGGGTGCAATCATGCCACTGAGCGACTCACGGGCCACCGAAATTGGGAACAGTTTTGAGCATTTTCACTGACAAAGGAACCTGTTACTTTGTGGCTTGGAAGCGGCAAAGTACACCGTAATTGAGGTTAGCTGTAGAATAGAATACCTACAATAGAGTGTAGCGTGCAGAGATTTTAAGTTGCAACAGAAGTAGGTACTGAAGTGCCTCTAGGCAAGTAAATAAATATTCTTTAACTATCTTATATCAAGTCCCAAAGCTTGTGCTTAAACAATGGACATCTTTTAAAACGATTTTTTGCTACAGAATTTTTTTACTTTGGATTTTAATAAACTTTAAGACCTGCTTTCCATCTAGGTGGAGCGAAACTGAGAAGTGTCGGGCGGATTAATTTTCCTATAGAATTTGACAGCGGAGCGCAAAAGATATTTATGTAGAATTATATAAATCTGATTGGTTATTCAAAACACTTTTCCGTTCCGCTCCGCCTTGGCGAAAATCCTAAACGTGCCTGTCAAAAAAGAGTGTTACTCAAAAGACAATAATGAACACAAAACTTGCCATTTCTGTGAAGTTCATAGCTAATAATTTTGCCAAACACACGTCTATAACATAATCGAGCAATCCAAAGTTATGCTCGACAAACCATAAGATCGTAAGTGTTCAAAACTCGCTAGCTTGTCGAAAGACACCTGGGGTGACACTTTTAGTGCACTGAAAGGCGATACCCGTTAAGGTGCTTCTTCACCTGGGACATTATTTTATTTGCTTTTTTATTTCATTTCTTAGTAAATAAAATGGGAAGTTGACCTCATAAGATTGGAGGAAAGATGGCGATCTGCACGCGTTGTTGTGGTCAAGCACATCGATCAAGTCAATCAAGCGATCACCATCTCCGGCGCGATCACGGCTCTATCTTGGCCAATGACAGGTCGCACGGACTGTCATGGGTCGCGCGACCTGTCATTGGCCTATTATCGTGCCGGCTATAGCGATTTGCACGCGTTGGTGTGGTTGAAGCTGAAGGCGATGGATGCAGGCCTAACTGGCCAATCTGGAAATCATAGGGAGAGACCTATGTTCAGAAGTGGACGTCCTGTGGCTAAAATGACGATGCTCAAGCTATCCTAACTTACAGCCTTAAACAATTTTAGGAAATTAATAACTAAAAGCTAACAAGTTACCAACTAACACCTCTATGTTACTGAGTCGAGCGTTACATCAGTGAGGGAGGCAAACAAAGCATTATACTCGTAGTGAATCTGAAATGTTACAAATTTAAGCATTGGTAAGAGAAAATATCTGAGCATAGAACGTACATGCGTAACTTCATAATACAAAGTATTTAGATAAACCTGGAACAATTGAATCTGAAAAAGTCACATTACTGGCAAATTCTTGAATCATTAGAAAAGCACTATTATAATGGCATGTACTTATAAAATTGAATCTGACACAATATCAGGTAGAGGCTAATGATCCAGGTGTGAGAGCACCTTAAAAGACGGTGGCGTTTTGACGTAGACGTTTTTGAAAGAGAAATTGCACGTACCTAACAAAATTGGCTTGGATTTTAAAAGCCGCGCGGAATAAAGACTAAGTAATAAACTTTGAGAACGCCGGTCTAGTTCTTTAGTTAGTAGGTGCCTGACGGATCTAGAAAAATCTGCATCTGTAGAGTATTTTAATTGGGTCGGACTTTGTAAACAGAGTTTATTTTTGACTGACTTAAGACAGCTTTGGGTTTTTTAAATGTTTGTTTTACTTTCGTGTTTAATAATGTATTTAACTGTTATCAAACACTGTTTTAACTAATTCAAATAATGTTGTCTCTTTTTCATACTGTGTAGGTACCTAGAATTGATTCACAATTTGATATGAAGTGAAATAATCTATGGTATAGATTGAGTTCATAAATCACTTTCCTATAAAAGTCAGTAACGCCTGATTCACGCACGATGCTTGCTTAGATGAAGCAGCAAATCGAACGCACGGCGTTGAATAGAGCTCTGTGATTGGTTCTTGTGTGACCCTGTGTGTCCACGCGCACTGTGAGACCTCATAGTAATGTTTGTGAATACGGTCGATCGTTAGTCTGTATCTCCGAAAGTATAATAAACAAATGCATCACGAGATGACGTCATCACCTTTCGAGGATTGCAGTGAAATAACTAAGTTAAAGAGTGAATTCACCGGCAAGTCACGCTTGTTCGTGCAATACTGAACACGCTCCCTGAGGCACCGTGACTGGAGAACCAAAAATATTTATCTCTGCAGTACTACTTAATTTTCTATTGAATCTTTGTTAATTTGTTAAGAAGCAAGATTTATTGGCAATGTCAATAATAATTGTGTTGTTTCTTTTAAAACAATCAAACACTAAGAGATTGCAAACTTAATTGAGTTACGAAGTAGGTTTTTTTATAGTTTACTAGCGGCCGCCCGCGACTTCGTACGCGTGAATCTCGTTTTTCCCACTAATTCCCGTTCCCGTGGGAATTTCGGTAATTCCTTTCTTAGTGCACCTCTACGGTACCTAAGCTATGTCCCTTCCAAATTTCAAGTGCCTACGTTTAGCCGTTTAGGCTGTGCGTTGATCTGTCAGTCAGTCAGTCAGTTTCTCCTTTTATATATTTAGATATACCAGTCCAATACGATTTGGCTCTAAGTTAATAACTCAAGTACCTACTCAACCGAGTGATAAGCACGTCACGCTAGTTCGTGCAGTATTGAGCAAACCTCATCTATAATTTAAGTAATTAAGGCATTCTTCGGACCTTTGTTTTCATTCAACGTGCTGACATCCATGTTTTAGACAGCCTGTCTGATCTAAATCCTTAAAATAAATTCTCCTAAAGACATTTATTCGTCTGCAAATCCTGCTGTATAGGTTGAGATAAAAAACAAAAGAAAATCTTAGATCAAAAGAAATCTAATTAAACGACTTACCCGTCTGTCAAGTTGCTCGTTATTCCAGAATCATCTGAAACAAAAAAAAAAAACGTTGAAAATACTATAAAAAATAACTGGGCGCCCATATTTTGATCTCATTAGGCCGTTATACCTCGATGTAGGCTTAAAGCATGAACGGTTTTGCTGAATATTGATGGTTCCTGAGTCACGCCGATACCAAAATCACTGGAATTATCGCGTGACAGCGTTATATTCATGACGCAAATAATTATAGGCAAGTAAGGCAGCCGCTCGGAAAATTCGTTAAATTTCCGAAATAAACGGTAATTTTGTTTTTGGTTATTGTTGGGCAGTGTTTTTATCTCGTAGAATTATCTGGTACAAATTTTAAATTACCGGTAAATTCATAATTATCATTTACGTCAATGAATCTAAATATACATAAATTATAATAACTTAAAGGTGACTGACTGACTGACAAAGAGATCTATCAACGCACAGCCCAAACCACTGGACGGATCGGGCTGAGTCATGCAGGTAGATGTTGTGACGTAAGCATCCGCTACGAAAGGTTTTTACGAAACTCCACCCCTAAGGGAGTAAAACTAGATTCACGCGTACGAAGTCGCGGGCGGCCGCTAGTTTTACTAATAAAATAGTCTATAAGAGAGAAATGGCATTGGTATCTTTTGCTCAACATAATCTGTCGTTGTGACATTTTTTAAAGGAGAATCTCTGGCTTGCGCTAAATTTGATGAAAAGTGATGATAGCAACTGAATGTATAGTAACCTAGTATAATAGACTAATCTTTGGATGGCTGCGAGCATGAGAAACTCTCTAACCACTCTCCCATAGAAGTTTCGATTCCCATTTGGGACTTGCTAGTGTAAAATCACTTTGTGCACTCTGTCTAGCTTGAACTAGCTTGAATCCAAAAGGATACATACTCGTAGATTTCCGTGGTTATAGAGCACGAAAGCTTCGGTTTGATTGAGCCATGTGAAAACACTCATAGATGGATAAAGATATTACAGAGTCAAGTGAATTCCTGTCTGCGGTGTCAAAAAAATAAGAAATCTTAATGTTTATTTCCCTCAGTCCTTGCTTATGACTGAAAACCAAACACACCACGTCACCTATCTTAAAGAATTTAATGCGATGCAGTGTGACGTTGAATCTAAGACACGTTGAGTGTGATTATACCACTAAAATGACCTCGATAGGATTCTCTCTAATCAAACAGAGGCAAATGGAGGATTATTTGGCCACACAGGGAGGCTTGATGCTCGCATATTATTTATCTGCTTGATTCCAATTTCTCCGTGCAAAAAGTCCACAATGATCTCATTGGTGACACGATACGTCGCAGGTCGAGTGCGGGGCCGTTTCCACTGAATGATTTACAGGCCACTTGAAAGTAAGTGAGCATAACAAGTCGTAGCATCTTAAAGATCTGGATGCGAGGCAGAGTGACGGTCTTGTCAAAGAGGAAGTTTAATTACCTTGCCATAGCTCACCTATTCTCAACTTTCCAGGATATTTATCTCATCGTCGTCATGGTCATTTAGTCTCCACTATTGATAGGAGGATGACTCTCTCTATCATTACTTCTCTAACTGGTCATATGGGTTCGGGAGTCCATATATGATTTTCATAGATTTATTCATATTCATATTAATTTATTCACTTCGCAATGATACAATTATCAGCTTGATTCCAATTTCTCCGTGCAAAAAGTTCACAACTGCATGATATCGTTAGTGACAGAGCGATACGTCGCAGGTTGAGTTCGGAGCTGTTTCCACTGAATAATTTACAGGCCACTTGAAATTAAGTGGACATAACAAGTAGTACCTAGCATCATAAAGATCTGGATGCGAGGCAGAGTGACGGTCTTGTCCCAGAGGAAGTTTAATGACCTTGCCATAGCTCACCTAATCTCTAATTTCCAGGATATTAACTCATCATCATGGTCATTAACGCCCGTGTTCACAAACAGCAAATCGAACGCACAGCGTTGAATAGAGCACTGTGATTGGTTTGTGTGTCACCCTGTGCATCCACTCCACACGCACTGTAAGACCTTATAGTAATGTTTGTGAATACGAGCGTTAGTTTCCACTAATGACCCTCTTAACCACTTCTCTAAGCGTCCATATGGGTCAGGGAGTCCATAGATGGGTGCCTAGATGATTTTCATAGATGTATCTGTTTAATTCCAATTTCTCCGTGCAAAAAGTCCACAACTGCATGATCTCGTTTGTGACACGGAGCGATACGTCGCAGGTCGAGTGCGGGGCCGTTTCCACTGAATAATTTATTGCCGGCTCCGAGCGCGGGAACTGGAATCGAAAAATATCGAGTGACGTGAAACTTAATCACAGATATTTTAAAAGCATGTTGGAACAAGAAGTAAATTTTAAAACGGTTGTTTATTAAGCAGTAATACGTAGTTTGATTTAGCAACTTTAACGCAGAGTAGGTAAGAATGCAGTGCCGTACCCACAAGGTGGACCGACGACATCGTAAAGGTAGCAAGAAGGCGCTAGACGCAGGCCGCTACCAACCGGGCAACTTGGAAAGCATTGGGGGAGGCCTATGTTCAGCAGTAGACGTCCTATAGCTGAGATGATGATGATTCGAGAGAGAGGAAAGAGTAAGGAATCCAGAATTTTAAATGATAAGAGCAGTACCAAATCCAATTATCCACATAAATACATAACAAATAGTGCAACTTGAATATTTCAGCAAATAAAACTCGAAATTATTTAGAGCACCGCGCTCTTGCTGAACTTTAACTATATTAAAAGTTGTGTTGTGTGATTAGCTCGATACGTAATGAATGTGTTATTTGTTATACAGGGTGTCGTTTTAAGTATAGATAAAAAAAGGATTGACTTCTCCGGGAAGATGTGTTATTTAAAATTATACACTAAAATTATTTTACCCTTTTTTCTAGTTTACTCTAATACAATTATCCATTATTTTCTTGGTCTGCGTTGGATTAAAACCAGCACACAATATTTTGCTTTGATTCCAGAATTAACATGTCCCGCGTCCACATAAATCACCGGACGAGCGGTCGCTGTTTGAATTATTGATGGCAATTTGTTCGCGACGGGATTGTGACGCGCCCCGCCCGTTCGGTTAGCGCAATCCCGCTTGTTACACCTTTCATGGCAGAATGCCCTTTTTTCAATTCATTTCTAAATGCAATGTTTTATTTGGGTAATTAAAACGTAGACTGACGACCTGATAAAGGTGGCAGGAAGGCGTTGGATGCAGGCCGCTAACAACCGCCCCAATGAAGATGTGGAAGTCATTGGGGGAGACCTATGTTCAGCAGTGGACGTCCTGTGGCTGAAATGATGATGATGATGAAAAGTATATTATTATGAAGACGAATCGAGACTAAGTAATAATACTAGCCCTTTAGTACTAGCCGGTTTTGTTTCCCAGTCGATGAAGCACATGATGTCGTGCCCTGAGTGCCCGAGCAACTGCACGCAGGAGGATTTAATGAATGCTGCTGACAACGCCACTCTTGTAGCGGAGTTTTGAGCTGACATTGTGTAGGTTTGTTGTCGACACGATAAAAAGAAGAAGTGCATAACTTTGGGTTCCACGAGCTAAGAGGTGGCTACTTTCGAAATGATAAAGAAAAGTAGTGACCACGTCTTGGAAAACAACCTCGTAGGACGTTTCCCCTCTCACTAGGACAAACGACCTCAACAACATGGATGGTAGGCTGGATTAAAAAAAATAAAACCGACTTCAAATGCGTGAACACAAAAAAAAACTAAAAATTAAAAAATGCGGAGATATTGCGTATAAAAAAGTTCATCCCCAAATTTCCACCCTCGGGGGTGAAATATTTTCTTCAAATTCACATGAAACCACCCTTTTGATAATACCTATTCAACAAAAAAATAATCGTTCAAATTGATTTATAATCGGCGGAGATATTGCGTATAAAAAAGTTCATCCCCAATTTTCCACCCTTGGGGGTTGTTTTTTCTATTATTTAATTTAAATGGGACCACCCTTGAGATATTACCTATACGCCGAAAAAAGATTTGTTCAAATCGGTTTATAATTGGCGGAGTTATCGCGTAACAAACATAGAAAAAAAAAACATACGGGTCGAATTGAGAACCTCCTCCTTTTTTTTTTGAAGTCGGTTGATAAAAAAACAGTAGAGCGTGTGCTATAAGGTGCTGTGATGTATTGAGAAAGATTGCATCAAATTAAATAAATTAATATGGAAATGTAGTCTCATATTAATTAATCTATTATAATTAATGTTTAATTTAATTTAATAATTATTTCGTAATATTAACGAAATATTCCTCAATCCGGCTGTTTAAAGTCATGCAAAATAAGTTTTTGAAACAAATACTTATTTCATGCCATTTTATTTTAATTATGCAATTAATACAGTGGTAATTAATTAAATGTGGAAATGATAATAAAATGTTAATAGCAATCAGAATTTCAAACTAAGTGATAACTGACGTTTTTCATGAAGTTTTTTCAAAAGAGAAATACAAGTACCTAACTTTACTACGTTTTATAACCCTTGATATTAACCAAACTTGTGCTGTAGGTAGTTTTACTCAAGTATTAAGTGAAATCAATTTTGCTACAACAAAGACTAGTAACATTGTTCTCGCAAATGTCACAAAGTTGTTATTAGCCCAGACGTCCGAGCGACTTGAAAAACTCCTAAGTGCTGGACTGTCAGGGAGAGTTGGGAACAGTTACTGTAACTATGTTACTCAAGTATATAGCTATTGTTATGTACAGACGACGACACATTAAGGTAAACTCTACAACATTTTATTTAGTTACAATAGGTGCTATTTTGCCACAAAAATAGACTGTTAATTGTACAAAAACACACATTTTTGTGTTGTGAACTTAGCCATCTTGTACGACGAACTTTTATAGTGGTGGTAATAGTCTCTACACAGACGCTTTGTTTTTTTATATGCTTAGATCTTATAAATTGCGCAACAGGCCAACAGCTGATGCAGTATTTACTTATACAAAACCAGAGAGTGATTAAGTGATTAATACGTGTAAATATAGCACGCGTTTGTTGCCAGGGCAGGTCGCAAGTAGATTGCACAATATTAGCACTAATAACATAAGAAGGTAAGCACACAATCACCCAACATTCATTTCATAAAACAAAACACTGCAACCCATTGACAACAAATCGTGCAGTTTTCGATTCGGTCGTGACACGTACCATCACCGCGCGTCCCGGACAGAACAACAAATCCCACGCAAAACTGCAAAGGAAATAGAATAGCGGCGCGATTGGACAATCCGCGGTATGCAATAACAATCATGGGGACAGATAGACGGGGTAGGGTTGGCGCATAGTTAGATGTAACTATTGTGTAGCAAAAAATGTGTCCTGTTGAACACTGTTTATTATGGAAAAGGCGAGGATAGCAGCAGCAACAGTGTGAGTCAGACACTGAAATAGACGATAAAATCGACTGTACAAATTTTAGCTGACCAATTCTAAAGGTTAAACATCCGTTTTTAATGTTGTAACAAAATCAAACGTTGAATGTAATCAACAAGCGAAAAAATTTCATTAATGAAGTTAAGAGTCGTCCAACTTACTAACATATCTACATATTTTCGCCAGAGAAAAAGGTGTAAGTAATCACAAATTCGCGGGTAGCACCTGGATGAGGGCAGCACAGAACCGAAAAGTCGTTGCGGTAATCCTTGGGGGAGGCCTATGTCGAGCAGTGGACATCATTTGGCTGAAACGAACGAACTAATCACAGATTATTATATTTACACAGTGATTGGTAAGAAAGGGCATTTATATGAAAATATCTCTAATATCTTTAACTTTGAACAGCCCTATTGTCCTGAATACGGATTCGGGCCGGGCCTGAAGTCCCGCACGAGGCAGAGCCACTTCAAGTGAACAGGGAATACTGAAGCGTGATTGAATTGCCTGTTTTTTCTTCAACAATCTCCAGAGTCTAGATGTTTGTACGAATAATGTTCTAGCAAGTAAAGTTGACTTGGAAAATGCATTGAATAATATGTAGAAAGAAAAAGATAATTTCAGATGATTCTTTTTTCTTCAACATCCCAAAATTTTATACTTTACCATTCTCTGTTGCAACAAATATGCAGTTGTTTTGTAACTTTGTGTTTGTTTTTGAAGAGCTTACTTTTGTAATTATTATTATTTTTCGTCCAAAGTTTAATTTTTAGGGTTCCGTAGTCTTGGCATGGAAGTGTGTGGTACGACACGCACTTGGCTGGTTTTTTTATTAGTCTTTTTATTAGTCTTTAAAATCCATATACAACTTTTTGTAAATGAATAGCCTCTCGACGTATAATTATACATTATCTAGAACCAAATAGAGCAGACTATCTTAAAATAAAACAAAAATACATTTAATTAGAAAGAGGAAAGTAATGTGACTTCTAAGTCATTCTATTCTTTTTAATCCAGATCCATTAAGATACAGATCTGGAACAAAAAGATTCAGTCTGATCTTGCATTTAAACTCTCGATTAATTAACGGAGATCGTTTTCTATGCAAAAAGTGCAGGAGCTCAGCTTATGTATCTTCAAGTTTTATTCAGATGGAACTGCAGTACACTTGTTTGTTGTTAATACAGGGTGTCTGTACTGTCTTGTTCATTTATACTATTATATGTATGTTTTCCGAATAAAATAAAATAATACCTATCTAAAATACAAAATATGTTTTAGACCAAAGTTAGCCTATTGGTCAAGATAAATGCAGCAAGTGTAAGAAATAATGTGAGGATCTCAAAATTGGTTAAAATCATAATTTAATTTCTCTTTATCAGAAAAAGTCTGAAATGATTTTAGTTTTGAGTCTACTGAGGGCCTTGTGAGAGTTTACATAAAATGCATGACGGAAACCCCCCTATAATTCCCATAGCGGAAACATTCAATAACTAAAATTTTCATACATTTTTTTAACGCGCTCACTAGTAAGGACGTTTGATATAAACTCACACTCAGCCCACTGACTCCTAAAAATTTAACTCTACAAGACTAACAAATACAAAGTATACATCATGTCACTGTGGTTTATACAGAAAATACCGCAATATGGATGGATTACAAACAAACTTACTATAAACAGAAAAAGATTAAAGTACAACAATGATACAAATAAAGGGGCTATCTATCTGACGGCTATTAGGTGAGCTTGTGAGTGCGTGCTACCTCAATTTGTTGTTACAATAGCTTGATAGCATCAGCGCCATTATCTTTTAGCGTGAGTGTAGTGCGTGTGCGGAGTTGGTGCACTCTGAAAGATAGCTTTATTAGTCCCGAGAGCCTATTCGAAATGATTCCGATATTTCCTACACTACAGCTGAGCTACGCAAATCAAAATACAGGGTGTTAATATAACGTTGGTTACATTTGAGCCTATTCTGCGAAACGATTTCAATATTTGGTCCTATGCAACCACTACAGCTGAGCTACTCAATTCGAAAAGCAGTGGATCACAGCTCAAAATACAGGGTGTTAATAACAAGATGGTAACACTTAGACGGCGATTTCAAGTTCAAACTCGGTAAAGTGCAATGTTTCTGAAAGTATTGATAGTAGCGCTCTCCTGTCATAATTTTATGGAGCACTTCAGTACTGTCCCACTATCTGTATATCAATATGTTTTAAAAATTAAGAAGTATCTTTAGGCTATCAAACTTTACGCAAATAAAGATTCTGATTCTGATTCAAGTACCTTATCAGCAAATTGCAAAATAGGCCCTATCTATTATCCTTGTTTCTAAAATGGGTTTAAATCACACGCACATAGAAAAACAAGCTTATTATTAAAGCTTAAATACATTTATAAGTAGTATAGCATTCGTTATGTGTACAAATAGAGATAGAACTAAAACAGGAAACTCCTCCATTCCGTAAGCTCTTTGATAACATCTTCATTAACTTAATGTTACTGGCGTATCAACTTTACAACTTTAATTAAGGGTTTTTCAACCTATAGTTAGTACTGGTCGATGGCATGTCCGTTTTATCGATAGTAATTATTTTAGTGTCTTTTCAAGTAATCATTTTGACGTTGGAGTTATACTGAAGTAAATGCATAGTTAGAGCTAGTAAGTGATTCTGCATTAAATGTTCAGAATTCCGAAATAAGTGTCTTCTGTGATATTAAAATACACTCAACATCAAATAAACCGCACCTTCCGCGACGCGAACTTTAAAGATTTTCTTCTGACACAATTATAGTACCCCAACAATATTGGTGTTATTTGAAAGCCCAATAAATATCCTTAAAGAAAAACACATTTAATTTCTAAATAAATGATTAACATATACCATAAATGTGACTTGAAAATAGACCTCACTTTGGGCTCACCTCTTGGATCAATTAGACCAATTTTTATGGTTATAAAACCAAATAAAGATCTCACGTGTCCTCTTTAACAGATGGATAGCGATTAATCCCAACTTAACAGTTTTATAGTCATAAAAAATGGCTATAGCGTAACTACCTATTTTTTGAAGAAGTGACTCTGGATCCTTTTGAAGACACATTTTTGGGGTAAAAACCTTTCCTTTAATGAAATGAAGTTTAGAACTAGGCTTTCAAATGGTACCAATGTTGGTGGGAAGTGGGGATTCATACGTTTGATAAATGCTTGTCGCGGGAGGTGCGATTTATTTGATGCCGAGTGTATTTATCCAGTGGTGGTAGGAATTCTTTTATCCGCTCTCTTATGTCCGATTCAGGCCTATGAGAGTTAAGGTACATTAATTAAATCCTGTCTATGTCTGAATAATGTATTGTTACCTAAAATATCGAAAACGCGAATAATATCAATACTAACAGCTCTCTCTTTCTTTGAGAATGCGAGCGGTAGAGTTCTGTTTTGTAAAATATTTCATTTTATTACCTAATATCAGTATCGATTCAGAAGCCAGTCTGTTAGTCTCAAGTGTTTGTAAGTTAATAAACAGACATAAAAGGAAAAGTATCGACACTCAATTTAAAAACATATCGATAACTCGATAAGTTTCAAGCCCTATTCTGGGATGCGTCGCGCGTCTCGAAAAAATCTTTCACACATTAAGGTTAAAGGAATACCCACAGATATAGTAAAATAATCAAGATTGGAAGGACTCGATGAAATGGAAACGTGAAAGTTTATGTATTCTACGTGAAAGGGTTTTGTATTGAGTTTTAATTGAATTACGATAAACTTGTGATACAAGTTGGACTTCTTTTTTATTAAAATTTATTACAAAAGTTTATTCTATACGAGGTACATTAATATTTATTACTATCTCCTACAGTAAAAATGTGTATAATATTATTTGCGCATCCATCATAGCAAACCGGAACAAATAAATACAATTATGTATGAGTACAAGATGTCTCTGTTTTATTCACATAAAGTTTTTCCTTTTCAACTTCTTTATTTATTCCCAGATTTTAAGGTGTAAAAACGGCATGAAACTACTTGTACTAGTGTAGGCTACACTGAAAGAATAATCTTCTATTTCACTAAAGGAATCAAACTAATTAATGAAATTAATGAATCCACATTAAGAATACAATAAATGAAGTAACAAATTGTTCTCGAGAAAGATCAAGCAGACAATTAGCTAAAGTTCGAGTGAACTTCTCAGTACTGGGATTGATACTGTTTTATTATTAATTAATCGTCCGGGGTAATTATTTTTAGATTTGCTGCCACACTTTTCCGAAGTTGTTACAGACCAACTTATCACTTACCATTAGGTGAGATACATGCCAAGAACTTAATCGTTATGGATAAAAAAAAAACAAAAAAGTAACTAATAATTTCATGTGCCGTTGTTTGTAGATACAGTCAGCGTCAAATAGTTATTGACACCCAAGTGTCCAAAAAGTTGACAACACAAGCTTATTCCAATTGTAATAAAGACGTTTTGCGAACTGTTTTGGCAACTACTTTAGGTGTCACTAATTATTTGACGCTTACAGCTGTACTATAGCATACATATTTTGAGCTGATTAAGAAGCATTATTTGTGATATAAATTCCTTGAAATTTCTGTTTATAAACACGAATTACTCAAATCAACTACGCTAAGGATCAGTAATGAGTTAGGAAGTTTAGCTTAAGTTTGTTGCAAGTTAATATGAACACCCTATATTTAACTTTGATATTCACGTCAATACAAGTTGGTAAATACTATTTGAAACGTGACTTGAGTTATGAATTGCCCGTGGGTGTATCAAATCTAATCTTTCGCAAACATGAAGGTAAACGTTAAGGCAAGTTCTGACAACGCAAATAAAAGTTTTAAAGCTACTCAGATGTACGATTGTTTCAACATTTAGTACCGTTCACTGCTGGACAAAGACCTCCCCAAAGATTTTCACAACCACCTCCCGATGTGCTGCTTTGTCCGCATCCAGGTGCCTAGGACCTTATCGGTCGTCATGCATGACGGAAATTTAAAGAAAATTTAACATTTTTATCAATCAAAAATACAATATTATTCGGGAAGTTCTGATTCGATAAATGTAGGTAATATAAAAAGATTTAACTGGAACACCAAACTAAAGAATCGAGAAATCGTTACTGAATTAAATATAAAGAAAACGTAAAGTACTTCGTAAAGATAAACTTGGCAAGTGCACTACTATGCGCTATATATGCCACGTTGGTTTTCTTAAAACTGTCTTGAAAGCGATTTATCGTTTCATATAGTGCGATGTTACGCTGAGCAAAACTTACTCAAGAACGTTCTTAACGTACCATAAACAAGAATTAAATCTTAGAAATCCAGTGAAAATGTTTTGAAGTTAACGTAAAAGCATGAAAAGTTTACAATCCGAAATTAATCATTGTTATTTTATACGGCGATTTTGAAATCGTACAATTCATGTAATAAATAAGCTTTCCGCCCGCGACTTCGCCCGCGTGAATAAAGGGCTGCTTTAGGGTTTTCCCGGAAATTATTCGAATTTTTCTCGCCGTAAAAAGCATCCTTGAACTTCAACGAACATTTAAAAAAAATTGGTAAAATTGGTCCAGGCGTTGTTGAGTTATGCGCTTACCAACATTTTGCGATTCATTCTTATGTATAAGATTATACATTATGTTAACATGGGCTAGTGTCAGCTTGATACCCTATTTACCTAATCCCTGTATACAAGGACTAATATAAACATTTTCTTTGCTACACCAGCCTCTCAGTAATGCTATGCGTGCGTCTCTGTCCACGTTGATGGGCTATTTAGCACTGAAAAGGCCATTGGGACCGCTCCAAGGAGATTGTCTGCCGCGTCAATGCCCACGATACAACGTGATGGGCATGTTGGCGAGAAACACAGTGTGTATTGCTCACTTACGAGAATGTAAGCCGCATGACAACATTATTGTCTAAAGCTGGATTGCGCCATCTTACTTCAACTTTAACAAACGTCAAAAATATTTCAAACTCCATACAAAAAACGCCGGTTATGATTATAAATACTTACGGTCAAAGTTAGGTGGTCCAACTCAGCCTAAGACTGGATTGCGCCATCTTACTTTAACTTTAACAAACGTCAAAAGTATGTCAAACTCCATACAAAAATCACCGGTTATCGTTATTATTATACGGTTTAAGTTAGGTGGTGCAACTCAGCCTAACTGTTCTGTTTAGGGGAGACCAAAGTGAGTTGTAACAGAGAGCTGTTGTAACATTGTTGATTTTTAGAAACCTAATACTCGTACCTATCAGCGAACTCCCAACATCGCGCATTTTTGTTAGCGCGAGACTTCAACTAAAAACGAGCACTATTACGAACTCGCTAGTAGTAATTAATATGTCCCAAAAATCGTCAATGTCACATTTCATCTCTCTTTTTTTAGAACTCACCTCGGTCTCCCCTAATAGTAGTAGCACATATTCACTGACAATAATATCCGATTGAAGTTAAATTAAATACTTTAGAACGAATAATTCTCTGCTCGTAAAAAATATACAACAAATTAAAGTTAAGGTCGGTTGGGTAGCGCTCTCGGAACAAACAGCACGTTCATCCGTTTGTGGATATTCAATATTTATATGAATTTTCGGGAAAAGGATTTATTAGTTTAACGCATAAATATTGTACTACTCGTAGTTAGTGAACTTCGTACCGCCCAGTAAATAAATTTCACCATTTTCTGCAATTGACATCGCATGTCACAAATGTAGGATTCAAATGATGACAGAATTTTACAAATAGGACCAGTAATTACGTACGTAGCCTATTCCTCTTTATACTTTATTGCACACAAAAATTGCAGTATAAAAGGCGCACGGAGTCTCGTATGGCATTCTCTACCAGTTAAAATATGAGTGTAGACTACAAAAACATGGCGGAATTTAAGTTTCAAGTGCACTCCCTCATCTACTCGGCGGCGTCCAATTTGCGTTGATTGATAACTGCGAATAGGTGGCGCGCGAGTCGCGTCCTCTATAGACTAACGGGATGGAAGTATTTTTGGGGGTAGATGGTGAAATGATTAGTTCTTGTAAAGAAAAAATCCTTCCCTATCCTACCTATTCAAAGCAAATGTACTCTAGGTTATCTGGAAGATATCGTTATAAAGCGATAAAACCGCCTAAATTGTGTCGTTTCTTTTGTGTACTTCTTTGTTTTCTTTTCCCGTCTTGTGTACAATATAGTGTATTCTATCTATTTAAAACAAGAAAATTTTGTTGAACAAGTTGATTTTGTATGCGATTTGTTGTGTGGTAAGAACCATAGAAGTTGGAACCCAAAAAGTAGAATTTGGCGCATTTTAATCTTACTCTACTTCGAATAAATCTTGTCTGCATTTTCTTATTAGATGAGACATACTCATTTCCTTATTAAAGTCGGAGGTTAATGGAACATGATTGTGAATTAGTCATCATCATCATCATTATCATTGTTTCAGCCACAGGACGTCCACTGCTGAACATAGGCCTCCCCCAATGATTTCTACAGTGGCCGGTTAGTGGCGGCCTTCCAGCTCCTGCTACCTTTATGAATTAGTCCTTGTCAGGAATTTATGATGGTTTGATCTGACTAGTGAAACAATTAATTAATTAATAATTACCACCTTTGCATTAGAATTCAAATGGCACTCCAGTTGACTTTATGTCCTGCAGTTACCATATAGATTTTAAAAATAAACTAAAGCCAGGACTACAAAATACCATTCAGAGGCAGTATTAATATTTTCAACTCAATACTTGCAGATTCCTGCGGAACCCCAGCCAGTCCAGACAATTCTCACCCACCCTTTAATATACTAAATTGGATCGAGCAATTTTTCGGCACAACAGATGCCTGCAATGTGACGATGGCACGTGAGGGAGGCTTTTATATCGCTGTGTACATCGAATCCATTTTTACGACCGCAGAAACTGTGTTTGATATGTGAGTAACAATTTATATGGGATGAAAGAAAGCAATGTCAATTTGTATTATGTAAATGTATGGAATTGCTAAAATAAAGAGGCAGTGGGCGGGGCACATTAGATCGTATAGCTGATGGCTGTTGGGGCAGAAAAGTTCTCGAGAGGCGACCACAACGGGCCGGAAGACGTAGCGTAGGCTGGCCCCCCACTAGGTGGACCGACGATCTGGTGAAGGTCGCTGGAAGAACCTGGTTGCGGGCAGAGCAGGGCTGGTTGTTATGAAAATCCTTGGTGGAGGCCCTTGTCCAGCAGTGGACGGCATTTGGCTGAAGCGAACGAAATGTATGGATATAAGACTTTTGTGTTTTAAGGTAGGGCTAAAGCCAACCTTAAACTTTGCTGTGTAAAATGTCTTATTAGACTCTGCCATTTGATAATACAACCTTATTCCAATTGTTTGCGAACTATATGGCTAGTTTGGGTTTCACGAACTTAGTATTTGACGCTGACTATACTACACATATTAAGATTGAAAACTTTAAAGAAAATATAATAAGTTCCAGCTGTTAAGAATTCTGATGATAATAATCAATACATTTAAATATACCTTAAATATTTCAGCGAACGCTTTATATCATTTTTATTCAATAACTTTGGAACAAGTCTTTAGATGGAGTTAAGTACTCGTATGTATTGAAGTCGGCAGAAGTTCGTTAATTTAGAAATACCTTTAAGAAGACTTACATTTACGTATGTGAACTTTTTAAGGGCTGAATTTCAGGCAATTATTCGTAACTGGATGTAACGAAGGCATTTTTCAAACCTTAACGAGCTCAAGATTATTTTACTGACTTAAATCTTTGTTTAACTTTCTGTATTATGAAGGTTTATTTACCTAGCTGTTTTTTACTTTTTTTTCCTTTTTTTTTATGTGACAGGAGGCAAACGAGCAGAAGCTTCTTCTTCTACTTCAATCAGAAGCTTTACTCAAGTTCTAAGTAATAATAGATGACTATTGTTAATTATGAAAAATCTAAAACGTTAAAATAACGGTATCGTTGTGGCCAATGAGATGCTGTCATAGTGACATTGACAATACGTCAACGTCACACTAGGATCAAACGTCAGAATAGAGGGACGCGGGTAGACGACTCCGCGCGCTTTTGTGCTAAGTGATGAATTGTATCTAAAATAAGGCAATATACTGTAAAAGTTGAGTAACCAGTGTTTTATTTATGAGAATAGATCTACCGGCCTCTAATACTATATAGGACTAACCCCACCTCTCGTTCCCACCGCTGCAACTCCTGTGTAGCCAGGATCTACAGCTTGACTGCCAATAAAAACCCCAACAGTGAAAGGTCAAGTCTGTCCCGGGGGAAAGTTAACTGTCATTGGACCCGCAACGAAATTAATCAGAAGAACATAGGAGGAGTACAAAGTTATGGCTTGACTTCCCTCCATTGCAAAGCGGTCATACAAGGATGCAGACTATGTTGGTAATAATTATATGGAGTGACGATATTATTATCAAAGTGGTTCGCAGACGCTAGAGAAAAATAGAAAGATCAGGTCAGATGCATTCTCGTGGAGGAAACTAGCAATAGTTAGAAATGAGCTGATAAATTATGAAAATGTCATTATCAAAGAAGAAGGGAAAGTCACACTGAGTAGGTAACACTTAAAAGCAAAATTCTCTTTGTCCTAGGCTATGACTATTAGCCAATTGAATAACTACTCAATTTAGCACAATGTAGAGTTTGTAAACAGCTTTTACTTAAAGGATCAATGGTAACAGCGAAAAAAAATCACCAGTAATAATTTAAAAAACAAACCCAGTATTCCAATCAGTCCAAAACGTTTTTGAAATTAAACTCCAAACCCCCTATCAAAAATGAAACGTAACAAATGCGTCGCTCTGTAATCGATATAACTTGTCATACGCCAGCGAAATGACGCCCAAATAATTCACCACAGATGGTTCGTATGTGCACTGTGCCGGACTAAGTGCATTCCCGGATTCGAACAAGCGATTTTACCAATCGCTATATTAAGGACGGTTTGAAATATTCGAGCGAACGGGTTCTCTGATATGACTTTAGATTTAGCGACTATTATATTTTATGAATTGAGTGTTTAGTGGTTTAATACATTTTCATTGGTTCCGTTAAAGTGCTAAAAGCTCTCGGACATTATAATTTGCTATACTGAAAATTTATTCTTGTACCAATTACGTTATTCTGTATTTTTTTCATCATCGTCATCGGACATAGTCTCTACAGCACAAGCACGACCCTTATAATACTCCGTACGCTGGCCAGACGGATTGGGGAAGCATTTCGTATTTTATTTGTCTGTTAATTGCAACTTACTGTAAAATAAAATTTCATTTTTCAATAAGTAAGTATAATGTATACTTACCTAATTTAATATTTTTTCCACCCTTATGTTATGTTTACAGGATTCATAATTTTACTTGTGTAAACTGTTGACAGAACATCTCATTTAACGATAATGAAACGCCCTTTACTCCAATCTACTTTGCATGTAGTGTGACAATAAAACACTTTGCATGCAAAATGTCGTACAAGTGTCAACAAAGTTTTGGTTGCACAAGTCGTCGGTGTTTGACTTACGGGCTAAATCGTACGCTCAAACGGCAGAAACTTGCGCCCGGGGCTGTCCGCATGACTCATTTAATTACAGACTGTGACGTACTGGTAACTAGGAAGACAGATATAGAGCAAATGGATGGTCCTAAAATATATAAACCCTAATCCTATGCAACTAATACTATAAATGGGAAACTTTGTGAGATGGAAGAACGATATTATGTTACTTGGCCAAAAATTACGACGTTAATGGCTGATTGATTTATCAATCATCTGTGTGCCTACCATGAGTTTACGTTAGGTGTGCTCGCTAGCGACTGCGTAAAAAAATGACATTTAAATGTATGACTTATTGTGCAGCGCCCCTAGCGGCTACTTTCAAGAAATAAAATCTTCATAGAATTTTTTGACGTATTCGCTAGCGAGCTCACTTAACGTAAACTCATGGTAAGCACACAGATATCTTAAGAAAACTTTTCATTTTGACATATTTTCCATACTGAAACTGTCATTATGCCAAACTTAGGGTGGGTTGCACCACCTATCTTTAACGGTAACTATGACGATAACCGGTGCTTTTTGTGTGGAATTTGACAGATTTTTGACGTTTGTCAAAGTTAAAGTAAGATGGTGCAACCCAGCCTTATTCTTCAATTAAATCCGACAAGTTTGAATAAATGGGTGGGTGAAGCCGGGGGGTTCTGTATTATTACTTTTTCTACCGAGCATGTCAATAAAACGACAGCTTGCTAGTTCTATAATATCAATTTCCTGATTTTTTTATTTGAAGCAGATGTGGTGTTACAGTGAAAACTTAGTAGTGCGGAACATAAGCTTTCCTGTTATTTGCATTAATTTTGCATCTGGACATGCATCAATTTATGCCTGTCAATCCCTAATAATTATGTTCCTGAATTTTCGGTACCTATAATAAAAAATTATGCGTATTTCCTTTGATAATCTCTTCCATCCAATCTTGATTCTGTAAAGCAACAGTTAAGCGCAGTGCAAAGGTGGCGTCACTAGCAACTTTCGACCTCATTCGCACTGACATTGTGGCAGAAACGTTTCTGTGCCAAATGAATGTAATATCCCTTTTTCAATTTCCATTTCGTTATAACAAGATTTGTTTTGTAGATATGGCGTTCGCTATTTCAAATTGTCTTTGAAGATAAAAATTATGATGTGGACGGAGGTAGAGAGCGTGAATATTGGTACACGTATTTGACAGGATAGTAGTCAGTTTGTAAGAAGAAAAAACGCGTTTTAAAGGCTTTTTGTAGGAAACCTAAAGTCGCAGACTCATACCCGTTTTCACCATCAATCCCTTACTTTAAAGTGACTCCTAGAAAGCAAAATTCCTGTTACGTGTTACCATAGGGGTCACTTAAAATTAGGTATTGATGATGAAAACGGGCATAAAACTAGCATAAAGTTAAAATACCAAAAATAAATCTAAGTAATAATCACTAATCAACATTGTCAGCATTTGTCATGGTAAAATCTGACAGAAGAGACAAGACAACAATAAATTCTGGGAGAGTTAATTTTAATTCATAATAAGTAAAAACAACAGAAGATCTTTTTGACGTCATATTCCTGAAACATAACGAACACATACCGCGGACTTGTTAAATTAACCCGACAATTGAACAAACGCAGAGAATCCCCCCGTCTGCATTATTAAAGAAGCTATAGACATTTTAGACGTTTTGGCAATGGCGTGACGGTTTTGTCTCCAGTGTATTTGCATTCGCGGCGGCAATGTAATCAAAAGCGTCGGGCGCGTCGCAATGTTGCATTATGGTAATTACGCCGACTAAATAGTGACATGGCTTGGGTGAGAACAGTCAAGCTTCAACCACACCAACGCCTGCAGATCGCCATCGCCGGCGCGATCAAAGGCCAATGACAGGTCGCGCGACCTATGACAGTTCACGCGCTATGATCGCGCCGGCGATGGCAATCTGTACGCGTTGTTGTGGTTGATTATGAAAAGGTTTGGATGAGGATACTGCACGCGACTGCAGTTGCTGCTAAATAGCGTATACAGAATGTCCCAAAACGCACGCTACACTAATACTGGAAAGCCTTAGCTAGACTTTTACCTAATAATTAATGTCATGACTGTATTCAAAGTATCTATTGATATTTCTATCCAACTACTTATTACTATGTACGTATTTTGCATGTAGGCATAATTTCAAATCAGAGGACGTCTTCTATCCAACTACCTACTGTGTATCTAGGCCTTGCTTGATGCACCCTGATGGGTGGGGTAGAGTTTGATATCTAACGGTCATGGGTCTAAGTAAAGTAAATAAATCGGCATTCATTCTCAGTAGGTACTTACCTACCTATAGTCGGAAGATTACAGATTTTAATTATCTTGGTTGACTGAAAAGAAAATAAGATTCAGTGCTAAAGACAGCCACTTTAAGTCACTGTTTTAATTGAGATGTTAATTACAATTTATCCGAAAGAAGATCTTCCATCTCACATATTTATACAATTTTTTGGCTCTACATACAATCCCATCGGCTCTATGTATCTCCGTTGCTCATTATTTTCATTTCTCTTTCAGTTTATTATCAGGAAAGCTGTTTGTTCTCTTCTGGCTGTGCTAGGACGACGTTAGATGCGCTCGGCAAATTCTGAAATTTGGGACAGACGTGACACCGTAATAGGAAGCGAACTTTGGAAATTTAACAAGATTTTTATTCGGACGTCTTACAAGGACTATTTAGCAAATTAACTTGAAGAGAACTGGCCAGTTTAGTTACTTTACTTCTGACATGGTAACCAAGATAAACAATCTTCTATTATATTACTCCCTAGCTGTAGACTAAGCAGATTTTGTACACAGACCATTTAGGTCTTTTTTCCGCAAAATAAGCCTTTTAAAATACTAAATATACCGGTGTTTTATGTGATTTAGAGTCGTTCATATTATAATGATTTGATTTAAACTCACAGTGACTACCATTGTAATCTGGTATAATATACCAGTGTGCTTACCATGAGTTTACGTTAGGTGTGCTCGCTAGCGAGTACGTCAAGAAAATCTATGAAGATTTTATTTCTTGAAAGTAGCCGCTAGGGGCGTTGTACAATGTGTCATACATTTAGAGTGGATTCGACCAAACAACTTACAAGAGTAAATATTAATCTCAGAATAAATGACAATTTGACATATTTCCCATACTGAACTTTCAATGTGCCAGTTATACCAGGAGTTATTCTCGGATAAAAGTTTGGTCAAATCGGGCCTTAACGTCATTTTCTTACGCAGTCGCTAGCGAGCACACCTAACGTAAACTCATGGTAAGCACACTGATCCAGTGACCAGATGATGTTATTGCTATCCAAATTATTTTTTACATAAGCATGCAAACTGCATAGTGTGAATACATAGCTAGTTGTTACTCGATAGCAAATTTACAACATCGAAATTCATTAAAATGATAATCCTTTGAATTGTAATAGAAAAATCAAGTGAGACATCTATTAAAGTAATATTCCGCACAATCAGACTTCACCTGCCATACTAGAACAAAACAATTCATACAATATAATTGACGACTAGCTCTCAGCGTTCAGTGGAAATTGGTTAAGACAAAGCCGTTTCAGATCCTGACAAGTCTCATTGTTAGCTGTAGCTAGTGTAGTGTCTAGTAGTAATTGGGTTTAGGGTAAAATACTATTGACAGGTGTAATAAGCGACAGCGAAGAGATGTTTACACTATTTGAAGTGAAATACAATTTGCCTGCACCTTCTAGGACAGGGTTAATTATGTATTAAAATAATGTAAAGCAACCTTCTACAGTCCTAAGCAATATTCTTTACGCAAGTCGTTGACTACAAAATCAGCCTGCAATACAAAATGTAATGTAACAAAATAACAATCTGGCTTTTAAATGTCAATAAATTTAAGCTACAAAAAAGTCCATTTCGAAAATAAAATTTATTATCTTGATAAAAAAAAACCGTTTGTTATTGACATTGTCCCTAAACTAATACATTATAAAGGTTACATTCCAAGTAATATTTTGAGTAAGCAAGAAGTAATTGTGCGTATAGAACCCCCAAAATTGGCTCATTCATCTTTATAAATCTGGAAGAAATATCTATATTCGATACCAAATCAGGATAAGAGAACTTGCCCATTACCGTCAGGTCGCATAAAAGTTTCAGCGGGATCTGACTTATGGCATCACTAGTTTTATCCTTTGACTACGCTTGTATTTATATCGGCTACATAACAATTACAAATACATTTTATTCTTTTTCATATAAAAATCTAGCTTTGTTCTACAAAAAGTAACCACAAAATAGAAGTTATAAACTAACCTTTTCCTCTATCTTTAACGACCTTTGAAGCCTGCTATGAAATCAGACATTACACTGAATCCAATAAAACAACTAAATAAATTGTTAAAGTGTTAAATAAAGTATTTAAGTATGTTTATATCCGCTGTCTAGTACCCATAGTACAATCTTTGCTTAGTTTGAGACTAAAGGCGCAGTGTAAAATGTCCCAGAATTCTTAAAAAAATATTGTAGGGAACTCGCTCATAACGCAAGCATCTTAGCACGAGAGATTGACAGGACTAATATAGGATTTTAAACTTTCGCGTTCTACAATTAAGAAACACGGGTCTCGACGCGACATTTTTTTATGAATCACATAATATTATGTACTCACCTTTACTCAAACTTCATCATCTAAATTAATGTTGATGAGCCTCACTTTTTTAATATTATATATATATTTTTTATATACACCTTCAAAATACCGTTCATGCATGCAGTGTTTACCGTACTATTATTGTGCACTTAGTCCTAAGTTATTGTTATCTAATTTTTTGTAAGTATTGGTGTAGCAATTATTGGTATACCAAATAAATAAATAAATAAAATAAAAGAACCTCTTGACGTTTCAGTTACAATGCGGCAGACCCGTTTCTCTATTTTAACAAGGCAAATATTTCTTAAAAAATCTATGCCCCAAATGTGATTTGAGCACAAGCATCCATTAGGTAACGTTAACCTTGAATAAATAATAGGGGCTGGGTTTCGTCAATTGTTTATAAAAGCCGTTACCATTTTTTCAGCGTATTTTCTTTATCTTCAAGGCCGGAGACTGTTTATTGTTTATGTATTCTACAGCCAAAACACTCAGAAATTAAGTAAAAAAATCAGGTGAAATATTCACTGTCTGTGCTCTCTTATAATATTATTACTCTTATCAAGAGTTTAGTTTATCAGAAACATTGTTTTACTCACAACGGGAAGCGTCGACCTAATTTCACATACATAGAAATTAATTAGTGTGTTATCAATGTTCGTTATTTACTTTTGTTTAAAATGCCAATGATCTCGAACTCTACATCATTAGTCTTCATTCCATTAATGAAAGATGAAGGTTTTATTCACTTCTATTTTACGCCTCAATGAAGAACATAGTGTTTTCGTTACTTATCAGTCACTCAACAGAGAGTAGCTCATGCTCAACAATAAAAAGAATTGAAATTCGTTTATTGGTAAAATGTCAATTTTTGACCATTCGCGGTCAAAAATTGAATGACCGGTTCTGCGCTGTCCGAATCCAGGTACTTCCCGCAACCTTCACCAGATAGCCGGTCCACCTAGTGGGAAGTCTGCTCACGATACGAGCAAAGAGCACTGTTTTAAGTAAACATCTCAATTTCATCTTGTTAACGTCACACTGCTTTAAGCACACGAGTCTTATGGCACTGATACTGTTAAATAAATAAATAAAAATAAATATCCTTGGACATTTTACACTGCGCTTCTAGTCCCAAACTAAGCAAAGCTTGTACTATGGGTGCTAGATAACGGATGTAAACAAACATAGGTACTTAAATACTTTTTTTTTTGTAAATGCACACAAATGTTTGTACTGTGCGGGAATCGAACCCGCAACCTCTGGAATAGTAGTCCGTTTCGAACTACTACACCAAACAGCTGATAGTTTAAAACGTCATACTACAGTGGGATAAACAAACATCCTTACGTTTATATTGAAGCAGGATGTGTATTAATCTCATAAGAGGCAATATTACAAAAGTTCTGAGAGGATTATTATTTACTCCAGCCGTGTGCGGGAGGAGTCAATAAAATGTAATTAATCTTTGTATTACGGTGTAAGTTTTCGATAAAGAAGACAAGTATTTTCAAGGCTTCCAGGAAAATCCATGGAAGATTTCTATACTAAACTAATAATGTGAGACTTATGTTTTGAAACTTATGTTCGCGTGACAGGTCGCTGGCTGTTTGGTGTGCTGGACTGACCAAGTGTTACTTCGATAGTGAGTGTAGTGGAAGTTAATAAAATGAAAGAGTGGACTGTATACAATTAATTGTATATTCGGTATAAATTAACAATGATATTGAGACAGTTTAGTGCAAAGTCGTTGAAGAAAGTGCGTCAGGATCGTCTTCTTAGATGTTCGCTCGCGAACCGAACATTGCTCGTTCGTTCGCCGAACGCTCGCCGCTCCCTCCGGTCACGCCGCCCGCGGGCAATGTCCGTGAGTAGACACCAAGTAATATTGGCAGTGGGAAATAAGCATATCTGACTGCACCAGACAGTCAGCCAAGAGGTAGAGATGGCGAGAGATCATATTAAGATAATAATATCCGCCTCTACAACCAACGTAAACGCCTCAATGTGACCTCGATCGCTCAGTCAAAAGCGAAACAAACAAAAAGACCGCCAAGTTTCCATTCTTATTGATTAGTTTCAGAATAGAAACTTAATAATGTATGATAATATTTTTAGATAATTATTTTGATAAGCATTTAAAACTAAGTGTTCCAATGCCTTTTCATTTTATTTCAAACAATGATAGGTATTCGGGACTCTTTAACTAAGGTTATGGTGTAAACTGTCGTAGTCTTTTTGAATGTGTTACTTCCAGTCTTATAAATATATGTGTCAACACCTAATATTTGTGTCACAAGCATTCACCCTTTACAAAATGGTAGTATTACAATCGTATTTCCATAAAACAAAATATTTCTGTATCCATATTTGCGAATTGTGAACGAAAACCATAAATTCAAAACACGTAGAAGTCACAGTAACCGAATCTCTCTGTTTACGCAGTTCGACCCCGAAAATATTCCGTTTTTCTGTTTTAGTATTCCGCATTCGAATCGGAAAAACGCGCCACTTTGGGGGTGTCACTTAGGGCAGGTTCCAAGAAACGAATAAATCTTATCCTGTTAAGTTAGTAAAGAGGAAAATTAATCCAGGATTTCTTTATTGGTCAAATCTGCCTTTAGGTAGTTTCGTGCAGAGCTTTATGAATAATAACTAGACGGAGTATTAGGCAGAGTTAGAGAAAACTTTCGTAGTATTAAGTAAAAGCTTCCAGGTTTTAAATCTGGCCTGTCAAATGAGTAGTGAACATTTCAAGTATGCCTAGATTACGGGAAAAAGATGCGAATTATTTGCTACAATTTAGCCATTTATCAAATAAATAATGTTTATTAGAATTATCATGTCATTTTTAATTTGTTGCTTAATTTTTTAGTTGAAACTTGATTCTAATGACTATTACTAGGAAAATCTTCCTACAAAAACAAGTGTATCGTTGCTATCGTTAACTACGACTTTAAACATTTTTTTTCACTAGGTATGAAATAAAAATATAAGGTAGACTTTGTGTTAATGATCAGATTGATAATGTTTTCTGAATTTGATGGCTTGTTTTGATTCTTATTGATGAAATAGGTAAACATATTGTAAAGTTTGGAGAGAAAAATGATATTACAAAGAAAAGATAAGATATAGCCACACAAATAAAAACAAAGTGGAAAATAGAGATACATAAAGGTGGATTTGATTTGAAAGTTAGAAAAGGACTAAAAGAGCTATAGTATTAAATTTGAAAACCTAGCCGACTCGGACTTGACCCTTTTTTTCTGTTGTGTGGTGATGTGGAAACGGGTCAGAGAGACCTTTGCTTCGATTCAAAGGATAATCAAATAGTTTACGGTTGGCAAGCGTTTACGGGTTTGTTTCAAAATATCCAATGCTATTCTGTTGTGTTGACAGTTGATTTACTTTTTTGGAGTGTTCGGGGTATTTTTGACCGCGTTTATTTCGAAAGAAAAGAGTTTGGTTTCATATGCCGCACCTATTTGTTTGTGACGTATCAAGGTTCGAAGGTAACTTAATAGAGAATTCTAGGGGTAAAATGGGTTAGCATTAGCATGTACCTAGACAAGGGTGCGTATTGAGCTATCTGAAAGGTTTTTTTTTCCATAATATCAAACCACATTTATGTTACTATGCATCACGTAGTGTCTTGGAAGAGCAATTGGCGCCGTCATACACAAATTATACTATATTTCAATCATAAAAATTTACAAACATGGATGTTTTGATAAAAGAGTTATCAATAATAACCACAATAAAATCTATGACTACCATAAATTTTACTTTATGAGTAAAATGAAAAGTCGTAAACTTTAAGTCTAATGAATTTTCTGCCGTTCAACTGTCCGATAAGTGTGACTGAAATAAATGAAAAATACCGCGCGTACACTGTAAAAAAGCTTGGGCCAAATTTTCTGTATTATAAAAAATCAAATGACCAAGTGTGAGCGAAGCCAGGGCATACAGCTAGAGCAAAACAATCTAACAATCCACAAACCTATTGAAGGTTAATAGTAAATAATAATTCAACGCCGGTCCAATTTGCATACTGGACCAAATTGGCTATACGATGGAAATTTCATTTGTTACGATGCCAAATTGCGTTTGCACAGATCATTGCTGATAATTTGATATGAATGGAATGGCGGCGAGCAAGAATGGAGTAATCGGGGTGAATTATCATACTGAATTAATAATTTTGGTGATTTATTGGGCGGCTGCGGTTACTGTGCCTATTTGTTACGTAGTGTAATTTATTTTCGAATTGGTAATATAAAAAAATAAAAATAAGATGCTTGAAAAAAAAGGTAAAGTGGAAAATATACCAAAGGGCGAGACAATCGTGTGTAAATGAACTCAGTAATGTTTTATCGTAGTTAAATAAATTTTAAATTCAATATTTTAAAAGAACACACTTCTTTTTTTCAAAGTAAAAGCCGCAATGCTAAACATAAAATAGTTGTCCTGTCTATCGGTACTTTATTGACACTATAAACATTCCCTCATTATCTATTAACTTATCTATTTAAAGCTATAATAAAGAAGGACACTTAATAAGCGATAAAGTGTTTGAATTTGAATAATAATATCACCAACTACAGAAGAAATATTAAAAGTAATTCACACATCTTTAGGACAAAGCTTGGCCCAAAATATCAACATTGTTATTCTTGGTAACAAAATATCACACATATTGAAAAGTTATGACTGCCGTACCTGAATCCAAAATTATTGCAATACGTTCGTATCGGCACAAAAAGTGCAGAGACAAAACAGTTGGTCTGCATCAGTATGGGAGTGTGATTACGAAAGTAGTTGCTATGGCCATCTATTTACATGGCAATTAGTTGCTATGACTATCAGTCAAAACCCATATCTTGGACCCGTATCGAAAAATACTTTTAATATAATGGAATTTAGTTTTGGTGTTAATTTTGTAGTTTTGGATTAATACGCTCAGATGTATTACTTCATACTTCATAAATGTTTTGATAAATTATGATATTATCTTATCTCTATGACCGATAACGCAATAGTGGAGAGTATAATAAACAAAATTATACCTAGTCCAAGATAGTAATTCTAGAGTTTAAAATCATTCTATCTGAATTTTATACCCATAATAAAACTTCCAAACGAATATTATGCTTGGCTCAGTTTTGCCTGTATTAATAGCACTTGTTAATTTTACGGTGGTCAATTTTGCTGATGTCATCGTTCTGTATATCACTAAAATAATGCATGACTATTTTCTCAATTCGAATCATAACTAAAACACAAATCTACCACACCATTCCCAAACCAATAGAATCACAGGTAAATGGTATAACGATACGCAACAAAGCAGCGGAGCAGCAGTAATACGGCATTATGCTAATGTTCCTTGCCTAAATAAAGCCGGCTGGGAAATATGACGCTGGCTCCGGACAAATTACGGGACTCCACGCTAATAAAGATGGTAATACTGGCTGAACAATTTGTACCCGTTGCACGGTTATTGTTTCATGCATTTTAGTTGCATGCATGAATAAAGATATGCGCTTTGTTTTAGTTTAGTTCAGTCTGTGATATTAGACGGTTTGTTTTGCTGGAGAGAAGGTACAGGTTTCTGTAAAGTTTAATGTAAAAGTCTCATTTTTTCCGAGCAGTAGCCCGATTGTCTGATATATCACCTATTCCTTCTTTAAAGATCGCCGTCGCCTACACGATCATAGGCCGTGCGTCCTGTGGTATTGTTTAACTTTTAACTAAACTTTTAAAATTGTATAGGTACGTAAAGACATGCGCTGATAATTTTAGTAAGTGGCTATTTTTTAGAAATATTTAAATACTTGTACAAATTCTGATTTAGATAATTTTTATTTCTTACAATCAGTGACTTTTTCTTTCTCTAAACATAAGTGGCAGTTGATTGTTCTTAACACCTTGAACAATATTCGATTTAGGATTGACTTTCACATGTCTAGTCGACTCAGGCGCAGGTTCCACGGTGAATTTCGACAGAATGGCCGCCAGACCAGCCAGTGACTGCATCAAACCCAGGCGACTGCCTGAAAATGTAGTTGAGTTATTATTAGACAGATTTGTAAGTAGGTAAACACTTTGATTGACAATTTTGACCAATTTGATACAAAGTGTAAACGACAGGTCACCATTTATTCCAGATTGGGATTATTTCATAAAATCTTACCTATACAATTGCGTGGTCCTTCTCCAAACGGAAAATATACTAATTTTTGTGTGGCACTAAAATTATCTGGATCAAATCTTTCCGGACGAAATTCTTCAGGATTATCCCAATATTTTGAGTCCATGTGCAAAGACTGCACTGGAATCAATATTGATACGTCTTCATCTATAGTTAAGTTTAAACCTCTAAACGTATATTTTGACGTACTTTGTCTCATGAGGAATCCAAGGGAGGGAAACATTCTTAACCCTTCTTTAAACGCCCAATCTAAGTATGTCATCTCTTTTACGGCTTCATAACATAATTTACCGTTATATCTATCTAGTACACTATCAATTTCATCTTGAACTTTTTTCTGAACCTCCGGATGGAACGCTAGTTGGTGCAATGTGTAACTAGTTGAAGATGCAGACGTTTCAAACCCAGCACCAAAGAACACAAACACTTGGGCGGCAAATAAATCATCATCAAGTTCAGCTGACACCTTCGCGGGAGTACCATCAGGGTTAAGTTTTTCTAGAGACTCTCCTTCCATTACACCTTTTTTTTGACAGGCTAAAAGTAAATCTACAAAATCATTTCGACCCGATGGTTGATAATTCCTGTTCATTTGTATCTGTTTCACCAAACCCAATATGTCTTTTTCAATTCTCACCAATAGCTTGAAATTTTTGAAGAGCTCAGGAAAAATTTCTTTCAGCATATTAACTATAACATCCCGCGTGGTGAAAGTAAATATTCGTGCACCGAGTTTACGGAACTCTGAGTTTTCTTCATTCAACGATTGGGAGTCTATTCCGAAACCACAAGCACCAATAAAGTCGGTTGTGAAGCGAGCCATGAGGTCACGTGCATTCAGAGGACGATTTTGAGTGGCAGCTGCTAAAGTGTATGACTGTAATTTCTCAGCTCGTTCCACAATTAAAGGAAACATTGCTTTTAGTTTTCCACTTGTGAATGCTGGTGTCATTCGTTGTCTCAACAAGCGCCAAAGATCTCCATCAAGTGCAAACAGGTGTTTTCTTAAAGGCTCAATCACAGTTTTATGTGTAACTAATCCGCGTCTGTAAAATGATGAGAAATCGGTGATAAGAACGTCTTTTATCAGTTCTGGGTTCCTTACAATTAATTCTGGTGTAGTTGTTTTGAAACCTCCAACGACGTCTTCATTGGGATACTTCCAATATAGGTCTTCTGTCATCTGTGATCTGCTTTGTTTCCCAAGCAAAACTTTTTTATATGTCCCGAAAAATAGAGCAGGTTCTTCATACTTGATTCCTCTTCTTTTCCAGTAACTGAATGTTCGAACATTGTATAAATACAAAACCAATATCAGAAGGACAAAAAATATAGCTAAAATCATTTTATATTTTATAAATACTAGATGCGAAACACAACTATTCACTCACTACGTCTGTTGTAATTGCCGATAGAATGATTATATTATATTAGACGGACGAGTATGTGTATTACATTAGTTAGTTGATAACTTATCATTACAATATTTGCGCCTACTCATGATAAACTTGACAAACGGTATTTACTTCGGTTGGCTGATATACATATAATTATCAAGCGGCAGTAGTAAATTATTAGAATAAGGTTGGTTTATTTTATAGTTATTCTACGCTTGTTGTTTAAAGCATAAATAGAAATGCAATTGCATAATTCTTTATAATATTTTAATCATTTTACCAAGCATCAATTTAGAAAGTTTTTCAACATGACACACAATTATGATTTTACGACCCTAAATTTTATAATTTGTGTGTAACCAATAATAATGTTTCTTATTTTTAGCAAAATTACACAAACTTTTTGTTCATGTGCAACGTACCTACTCGTATAATGGTCGATACATTCCACGTTCTAAATTACCTAGCTATCGATTTTCAACTAGACTCAGATGCAAAACAACTTTAGTAGATGCCGTAATATCTAAAAGAGAGAGCATTGAACGTGTCTATTTACGTTTTACAAACATCTCGCGTAAGCTTAAACAAATTTGTTTAAGATATTTTGGAGAGGGTAGAGCTCGTAATCGGCTGAAAAATGGCGTTGCCAAAGTAAGGAAGCCGGGAGCGATCGGTACAGCTTTTATTAGACTGGGGTATATATTGGAGAAAAAAGATTATTTGCAAAGTTAACGTTTTTGTTTATTAACCCTAACGCTATGAGTTCAATCCCCAGCAAAGTTACTTGGTAGGTACAAATTTGTCATTTTTTTTACTTTTACAAAAGTATGATGTACCTATTTGTGCTTGATTGGCAATTCTTTAATAATCTCATCACAAAGATTAAGATTAAAGAGTCGGAGTTTATTCCAAAACCGCAGGGTCCGATGAAGTCAGTTGTGAGCTTGCAATTGTCGATAAAATGACGTAAAGTCATTGATCAACACACAATATTATTTTGATTAACTCTGGTTCCCTGGTCACAAGATGCGGTGGATTTGTTTAGTAGACTTAAAACCACCAACCACTTTCTTATTTGGATACTTCCAATACATTAATTCTTCCACTAATTGACTCATGCTTTGTTTTGCCAAATAGGTACTTTTTATTTGTACCAAAACATAACACAGGTTTTTCATACTTAAATAAAAAAATTGGTATTAAAATTAAAATAAAAAATAAAAATAAATCTAATCATAATGAAACTTGCACTCTCAGCACGAACTATACACACACATCACTCACAGTTAGTTACCTACTTCTAAACAATGTGTAAACTTAACTATTTAATTTATAAATTATAAGTTAAAATTAAGACTAAAATTAAAACAAAAATACTTTTAAGTCTGCAATGTCAGCCTGAATGAGGTGGGCGCTAGTAACTGCGACACAGTCCTTGACTAATGCAGTTGCTAACGCAACAATGTTTGTGCATGTAAGTGTTTTTGTTGCCAGTAAAGATTTATTTATTATTTATTTATTTATTTATTATACTTCACGCCTCTTTTCTCCCAATAATCGAAAGTTCTTGTATTGTAATAGTAAAATTAATAAATAAATCAACCACAAAGCCATCTTGATTGACACACATTTATTCGCTTATATGATACCAGACGTAATGATAAATATAATGTTGCCCTTGGTCAATATAACTTCTACATTCTTATGATTGGAAAATTAAGTTAATGTTTCTGCTTATCATTTTGTCCTTTAATCCCTCTCAAAACTTAATTTCAATTCCGTTAAACCGAAACTTGAGCTCGACTTTCGAGCAACATCGGTGAAAATTGTTGGTTCTAGCTTATCGCCACTTCACACGCGAGCCCTGAATTACGTAATAAAACATTAATTAAATAAGATTACCGCTTAAACTTAGCTTTGATATAAGGAAGCAAGATTATTGTGTTGCTGTAGCGATTACTGAGGCGTGATTAATTAAGTACGTCTTGATTATAAGCGGGGAATTGAAAGAGATTTAATCAATGACTAGCTGACCCGGCGAACTTCGTACCGCCTTAGCGTAGAGATTTTCTTAATATTTTTTTCCGTAAAAACCATCCTTGGACTTCCACAAACATTTAAAAAAAAGAATTATCGAAATCGGTTCAGCCGTTCACACGTGATGCCGTGACAACGCGAAACGGGTTTCATTTTTATATATATAGACAATGGGTATCTGTGTGGGTGGCGGTGGTGTATAGAGTTGCGCGATGACAAAATCTTATCGACGATTTTGGAAGACAAATGTATGGACTTATCATGTAATGATAAAATGCCTCGATAAAAGTTTATCGTGACACGCATTCTAGGCCTACAGAAATGTCAATAAAATCTTCTTAAATCGTGTGGGTTGAGTTGTAACTTCTTCTTAAATTACAGTATTTATCGGTTTCGTTGGTGAAAATTTTGATTTAACAATGGATCGTCTGTCGATCATGTCGTTGCATTGCATTTATGGCGGTCAAGCTGTAGATCCTGGCTACACAGGAGTTGCAGTGGTGGGAACGAGAGATGGGAATAGTCCCTATAAATCTGTTGCATTGCCAAATGCCGTACCTAACCTAATATTTAATTACCTAGGATTTCCAAACTATATAATATTCATAAATGGTACTGATTTCATCATTAACTGATCTCTAATCAGTTGCAAAACCTCTACAAAGCTTAGCATACCTTTCCGCTGCATAATTACCATTTCCCATTATCAAAGCTAAAATTGAATTACTACCGAACACAGTGGTATTACAACTTTATTTGCCGCTTATTTGGAGCTCGTAGCTAGATACTAATCCGGTATCAATGCGATAATCGCGTCTATAATTTGCAAGCCTGCAGCCAATACGTGAAACTTCGGATTTAGCCTCGTATACGGATTAAACGTAAGTTTAAAGCGGGGTTAAATCTGTTCGGTAACTTTTGTTTACTAAAAATCAAAGATTAACTTTGAGGGCCTTATTACGAAAAGTTGAAAGCTTGAAAGATCACTGGTATAAAATGTCATTTTTATACAAAATGATATTAAACTAGTGTTCAATCCGCGTTTATCTTTTTATAATAAAGTCATAACTTTTGATCTCAGTATACTCTTAATCATAATAAGGTGAATTATATTTACTATTGTTATCTTTTTAAGCAACAACTGTAATAGTAAAGAGTATTTATCATAGCCATCTAAGTTTTGTTGTCTACTATTATTAATTGTCTAGACAGCGGTACATATGTAGAGCTAAATATTAGAGTTTTAAAAGGTGCTATACCTATAACAAACATTATTGTCGATTGGAGTTAAAACTGTCACGCCGTTATTTATTTATATTTCACAATGCATCGTTACATTATTAAAAAGCTAGAATCTAAAAGATATAGGGATAATGTAGGGAATGATGAATGCTGTATGAGGTATTAGCGTATAATCTACACAAATAAAGCATGATAAGACATTGATATTTTTTTAATGATGGTGATAAGATTCCAAGTAGTTACAGTATACAGTTGTATAAATTCATTCTCATTATTAACATAAATGTGAAAGCAACTCCATCACCACACACCACTTAACTGCGTTTTTGATGATTTTTGGTAGGTAGGTACCCGATATAAGGAACCTATGTCGTAAAAATTATGGATATCATTGGGGAGGCCTATGTTCAGTAATGGACGCCCTGTGGCTGAATCTACTTATATCTATAAAAGCGAAAAGTCACTGATTGACTTACTCACTCATCACGAAATCTCAGATACTACAAATACTAGGAGTCTAAAAAGAGTTCTCATGGGAGTTCCTTTTAGAACGTAGGTGCTCACTAAGACGGGATTTTGCAAAATTCAATCCCTAAGAGGGTTAAACGGGATCCACGCGTACGAAGTCGCGGGCGGCCGCTAGTAGATACTTAATAATCTGGTGGAAATTATGTTAAATTATTTGAGAATTAAATATAACATCGATTTTCATTACAAATGAAACTATTATTTCTTCAAGACTTAACACTCGAATAAAGAGCAAAAATACAACAGAAGTCGCGGTTTTATGCTAATTTATTATTACTAGCGACCGGTTCGTTTCCACGACCAAGCTTTGTCGGTTTCCCGAGACTATTTTCAGCTGGAATTTTCCATTTATTGCCGTCAGAAGTGTAAGTTGAAATAAAGATTTTTATTCTTCAGCTCGAGAGACGAATTTGAAGCACGAGATTTTCAATTTGGCAAAAGAAATCGCAAGATTTTTCATCATCGTGGCTGAAATGATGATGAAGAAGATGAGATTGCAATTTACCTAAGTTTCAGAGTAAATTAGCTGGCATAGGCATCTTACATTTATTGACTGATAGATTAAATGATTAAATTATTAATAATTTAATTAATCAATTAATTAATCCATTTCCACTTGACCATAGAGGCAGAGAGTTATTTCTGGATCGGGGATAACCATTCTAAAGTAGAACTATTTTGAATAAGGACAAAATGAATAATTTTACTAAGTTCGTTGATTCGTTCCAGCCAAATGACGTCCACTGCTGGACAAAGGCTTTTCCATCTCCACAACGACCGGCCTTGCGCTGGCCGCATCCAGGTGCTTTTACTAAATACCATACACAACATTTTTAGTTGAACACCAAGGCTGAGTTGCACCATCTTACTTTGACAAACGTCAAAATCTATCAAACTCCATACATAAAAACACCGGTTATCGTTAAAGTTACGGTCATAGTTATTTGGTGCAACTCAGCCTAAATCATTGAAATGAACAATACAGGAAACAGTGAAAGTATATTTTTCGCGAACTTAAACACCATGTATTATAGATGCAAATCCAGTTAGGTACCACCTAAATTATCACAGTTCGTTTTCGCAAAACGGAACCCTAAAACGAGCCTGATATCAGCAGGACCTGGAAAAATTATGGCTTATCATCGCCGCCATTCTTAATTACTTAGTGGCCGTAAAAAGTAAATAAACTCGTAACGAGGGAAGAGGCCTGGTTTATTATTATTGTGAGACTCAACCTTGAGCATCCCTGTATCTTACATGAAGCTTAACTGGGGATTCTTAAGTGGTCGTAGTAGATGCTATTTTGCAATAGAATGTAAGTAGGCTGATTTGTTAACTGTACTTCATTGAAGATTATTTTAGAGTTCGTAGGGTAGACCGGGGACAATAGTACCATTTTTTGGAAATTGTTTAATATTGAGAAATCTAATGAAATATAACTTATTCTGTTAAGATGCTGTAAAAACTAGACTCTTAAGCTACAAATTTAAGCATGCAGAGTTGAAGTATTCTTTCGAATACTTAATGAAAAACGAATTTGAACTGTACGATGTCTCATGTTACAATTGACCCCTACAACGGGTCAATTGTACCAATAATATATGAGGCAATAAAATTAGTTTTATTTATCTAATCATCACCTTTATTGGTATTCTGTACTCTTAATCTCCTACAATCATCAGTCTTTATTAATTGAGATCGAAAATATTTAGGAACAAGTATGAAAAATCAACACTTAAGTTTAAAAACAAAACAATAACTTTTCTTCCATAAAAACGAAAAACCTAACTGTTTCTACATAATATGCCATCTATTTGGCTCGGATATTGCTTCTGAAACAACAATAAGCATAATAACAATGATAGATATATCAAAACTAAAAAATCTATTTTTGTATGAGGGTACAATTGACCCCTGGTACAATTGACCCTGATTATTTATATCTACTACTGCTTCGACCTTTTAAGATTTTTTCATAAGCCTGTTCATAAAGGAATAGATCCGTTGATCCGCGATCCGTACTTTTGACTCTACGCCGAGGCATCTAAAACAAAACGTTCAAATACTTAGTTACTTACTGAATTAAGCTAAAATGTACAAATTCAGAAGAGTTTTAGAAACCTATATTATAATATTTTAAATAGGCATGTAGGTACTTATATCACCTTTTTATCCACATCTTCCTACTTATTTAATAAAACACATTAAGTATGTATTTAATTAATGCTTAATGCATGCAACTATGAATGAGCCTAGACTATTATTTCAGTAGATACCTAGGCATATAATTGTAAAAATAATAACCACATGAATGTTTTATAATAACTTATTTTATTATAAGTATAGGTACTTTAAAACCAATTTAAAATATTATGTAGTAAATATAAAATAAGGTTCCGGGGGTTAATTGTACCACGGGGTTGATTGTACCGCTACAATTGACCCCATGTGAGACTGGTACAATTGTTCCAAGTAGGTGGTCAAGAGAACTTTACCTAAAATTCAGTCATTTTCACAGTGAATGCCAATAATTCGCTGTCGATATAAAGTTTAGAGCCTGGATAAACTATTGACAACAATACCTTGGTAACAAGTAGCATAATAGGCAACTTATAGGCTCATATATTTGACGTAAAAACTTACTGAGGCAGGGCCAAAAACAAAAATCATTCCTGTACACCTTCGTTTCTCAGCGCAAGCGCCGCCGACTGGTGAGCGGATGGAAACACAAAAAGCGCATATTTTGACGCTATGTACACAACCTAACGTCGCTTGTATGAAGAAATATCGCCGATGGTACTATTGACCCGTGGTACTATTGTACCCGGTCTACCTACTTCAACGTAACTGGCCAGTAATGCTATCATAGTAAAAGGCAAAGCAAAATGAGTAGGAACATTGCAGTTTGTGGAAAAAAGTTGTGTTGTTGTTCCATAATCAAACGAGTGGAACTCTTCATTAAAGTTAGTTTATGAAGGCCAATGTCTCCAGTAAAAATCTCGGGAAGCAACTGGATGCGGGAAGCGTAGGACCGGTCGCAGTGAAAATCCTTTAGGGTGACCTTGTCTAGCAGATGACGTCCTTTGGCTGAAATGGAAAAACCTCAAGGGGTATAAAATAAGTGAACTTAACTTTTTAACTCAACCATTAATGTTTTAATTCAGGTTCCTTGGGTTGTTTGCAAGAGATACAAAGCGCAAGATCGTCTTAAATGCACTGTATTTCTGTTCTGTTATCCCAACACTATATTGGATATCGTAATGCTGCTTTCTACCAGTAATACCTATGGATCTTCATTCCTATCTATCCACGAATTACACGATGCGATAAGTCTGTTCAAAGGTATTTAACATTACCTCAAATTAGCATACGTAATCAACATTCAGTTACCTACATAAGTACTAATAACTACTAATAAATAACCATCCAGCTACCCGCCCTTTCCATGTAAGAGGCTCCCGTAATGACCTTAGCATGACCCAATAAAAGCAAAACCCTTAGGCATTCACTAGTGTTTATATCAAACCTGCCACTTGATAAAATAAACCCAAGGGATTCAAAAATAAAGCCTAATTTTCAGCACTCAAAAATTAGTGAAATTAAATTTTATGAAACTATTTCAAAAACTCGGTGAATTTTTCGCTTTATTGTTTTTAATTAACGATTTAACAGTAAGCACGGTGATTAACCGACGTTTAGTTTGTAAATCAAAGGTTAAACAAACCATAAAATAACTAACCATAATTATGTAAGCATTTTAACCATAGGACGTCCACTGCTAAACATAGGCCTCTCCCAATGATGTCCACATTATAAATTGGTTAGGTACTAATAATTTCTGACCACTTAATGGAAACCATTTGTCAGACATATAGTTTTATGGAATTCTATGGGATTAACATCTGGATTACCTACTCATAAATGTATTTTCATTATAATACTCTGGATTTTTTTGCCCTCCATGTTGTTTTGAAAACAAAGTGTCATTTAATTGAAGGTTGTCTGGTACAAATAAATAGCTTTTCCTTTATTTATTACATAAATATTATGTAAATAATATCCATGAGTATACAGGGTGTTAGGTAAATGGGTATATGAGCCGACACTAGTCCATGTTAACATGGGCATATAAATGGTATGGTGAAGTCAGAAATTTGATATTATCATTTTAATTTTTTAAATTTTCATACAAAATATTTTTTATAAAATCCGATTTGTATGAAAAATAAAATAATTAAAATGGAGATATGAATTTTCTGACTTCACCATACCATTTATATGCCCATGTTAACATGGGGTAGTGTCGGCTCATATACCCATTTACCTAACACCCTGTATAAATCATGTAAGGAACTTTTTGAAGTAACGTGTTATAATTGAAAATATAGAAGCTCAACACCCGCTTTTCAATGAAGTTAAATAAATCTTATTTAGAAGTAAAAATTAACAGATTAATAGTTTAAAAAAACCTAGTGTTTCGAAAAATTATAAAAATTGAAAAACTTACTGTTTCTTCACAAAAAGCAAAGAACCTTGATGCATAAATAATTCCGCGATTGTTTTATTGATAATATTGACTTCATCTTATCTTCCTTACATTACGATTAAATCATAAAATATACCTATTTATCTGATTAGGGTCGCTAGAGTGTTATTGATATGAATTTATCGATAGTAAGTTTTCAAAGATATCTTTGTGATTAAACAGTATTATAAATAACTCCAGTAGTATGTAACTAGGCACAACAAATTATATTATAATCCAGCAGCTGAGGATCGAAATATCGACGCTCGGTTCTAAGACCGATAAAATATTACCCACTAGTCATTTGCGAATTATTGCATGTCTAACTTGACCAGGTTAAAATAGTTTTCTGTACAAATAAGACGTGTTAAAAGTGTGTCATTTGACAATTGGATATTGACCAATTATTTCGTAAAATGTATTATTATCTGCCACACGCATAATAAATGTATTTAACTTAGATAAAGACGGGGATACACATGCCAGTACACGCATACCAGTTCGTTACACGTGTCAGTAAGGCGGAGTTGCATCACCTTAACTTTAACCGTAACTGTTACTATAACCAGTGTTCTTGCATGTGAGTAGATCGCATAGCATTTGATTTTCATTTCTTTAAAATTGGAAATACATACAGACATGCAAGTTTATCCACTTGCGGCAGTTACTTGCGCATGCTGTTAACAAGCATGCAATTTACTGTTTCGTTTTACATGCATGTGTCATCATCATCATCATCATCATCATCATCCTTTCAGTCATAGGACGTCCTCTGCTAAACATCGGCCTCCCCCAATGATTTCCAAAATGGCCGGTTGGATGCCTGCATCCAGCATGTGTATCGCTGCTTTAATGAAGATAAAACGCACCTTAAAATATTAAACAAGTGACTGAAAATAGAATTGATCAAATAAAAGAAAGCTCTGAAAAGTCAAAACTTAAAGGAAAGTTTTCTCGTTAAATCTTCTTGAGTTAATAATAAAATACAGGCCGCCGGTGGCATTCGCATTTGATTGAAGAGTAGAGAATAATTGAAACTAAATCCCGCTTGCGAAACTTTTTGGGATTAGCCTTTCTGAAATAAATTGTTATTCAGTATCAGGGTATTTCTCATCGCCACGGTTCTCATCGTCACCTTCGTGGCGAATTTTATTTCTAACTTATTTCAACTTTTTGTAAACAAAAATTGTAGCGCTTGATGTGAAGATTGTATTCTCAGTAAATCAGTCAAATAGTGAGTCTCGTTTGGAAGCTTTAACGTTTTGAATTTTTTGATGCCACGAAAGTGATTCTGTACTTCACAGCAATATTTTTTTCAAACTTTACTACTGTAAATGACTCTTAAGTGTTTATAAAACATATATTTTGTCTTATTTTCATAGAAAAATAGCAATAACATAATATAAATAGATACCTACTTAAATACAAGATAAAATTTTACCGATTAGGTCACCTACTAAGTTACAAGATTCTACGCAAATGGTTTTAAGGGTTACACTGGTGGCATTCTGAAATGCTAAAGAAGCAAAAAACGGATTATCAGTACCTCATTAAAAAAGAACTAACTGATTTATCAGTCCCTCAGCAAAAATATATTTTTTATTTAGGCCAGAGGGCCTCGTAATTTATATAATTCTCGTAATTTTTGTTGTACAACTTTTAACTCGAACTTCAGATTAAATTTATTTTACAAACAGATACACAGTCACATAATATACAGACATACATACAGTCATACAGACAGACAACAAAAATACGAGGCCCTTATTTATTTATTGATGTACTGATCTCTACTTTACCACGTATAATAAAATTTATTATTATTAAAATATTGTAAAAACATAAACACCAGTCACTATATTTTAAAACAAACCAAAGCAAGAAATCACTTTCGTGGCCTAAAATCACCTTCGTGTATAAAACACCACGAAGGTGATGCCACGAAGGTGACGAAAATTTTAGTTTTTTTATGAATTATCCTTAAATTTGAATTTAACGGTTCAAGTCGAATACTACACAAATAAGTCTAACATGTTAAGTTTTCAGTGGCAAAGTTTCAATTAAATTGTTTAAATTTTAAAGGTAGAAAATATGGTTCAAGCAAGCGACGGTATGTCTATGGACAATCACAAAAAGCTACGTATTTCTTTCGCAGATCGACGATCGACCTATCTCACCTCCCCAATGGTCGAAGCGTGACTGACGTTAACCGAATAGAACGCAGTGATTGGTTGATGGTGTTCGGTTTAACGGCAATCTTGTATTATTACTGAAAATTTTAGGTACCTAAAATCGTGTGACCAACGTATTTCGCTTTCTCAATTCAAAATAATTATAAGAAGAAATTTTTTTGACTATTGTGTGGAAAGTATATTTAATTACGGTGATTTTAGTATATGCTACACACAAATTGAATGAAAATTGTGAATGCAGTAACCAAATGTTTAATTGCAACCGAAGGTGTGACACGATGAGAACGCGAAAAATGACCCCGTTTTTTTATCGTTTCATGTGATTTTTTCGTATTATTTTTGCTTCTATTACGATAAAATTTATTTTGTATGTAGCTAAATAGATATTTTATCATCTGATTTCAAAGTTATTGTTCTAACTTATACCGTTTATGAACTATTATTGTGTGACCATCAAATTTGAGTGTAAATGAGAAGTACCCATCACCTTTCAAACTATAAGCTACGTAATGCTTTTATCCAGCCAATTTTAACTTTTGAATTAAAAATTAAACTGATTATTCGATAATAATTCCGTGCTTCGGTGAAATTTTGCTTGTTTATAAATACTTGTTAATAAAGCATTGAGATTAGTGGTATATTATTTTATTTTTAATAGTATTAGTATTTATTATCTCAACAACAATTTTACTTATATACTACCTATCATGTTTAAAACGTGTTTATTTTTTCGCGCGTTTGAATTATCGTATTAATCTTTGCAGTTCTTTTCTTTTTTCGCACGTCATATTAAAATAATAATGAATGTCATTTTGCAATAAAGATAAAAAAAATATTTATTATAAGCTTAGATCCATTGCATTGATAAGGCAACTTAACGCATTAAAACGGAATAGGTACCTTTTATGATAAGTTTAAAGATAGTAACTCCAAATAATCTGCTTTTTGTTTAAAAATAGCTCAATTTATATACCTATAGAAGAATGAACGAAACGGATTCGACGAACGAAACGATATACTATATTGCTTTTCGCTCCATTGGTTACAAAGTGGGCTAGACTGCGCCAAGAGCATGGGTCACGCACGCGACGAGCTGCCTATAGCAATTTCATGGATTCCTAGAGCAAATTAAAAAGATTTCATATTTGAAATGTGTGCATTTGAAGTTACTTTAGGTATATCTGTCATTACACCCTCTATAAATCCTTTATAGAAGCTGGATAGAACAGCTTTTTTGAGACGCGAAAAGGTTAAGTTTTTTTTTTTAATGATCTAAAAATACTCAACATCAAAAAAACCGCACCTACCGCGACGAGAACATTAACGATTTTCTTCTGACACAATCATGGTACCCCAACAATATTGGTATTATTAGAAAGCCCAATAAATATCCTTAAAGAAAAACACATTTAATGTCTTATTAAATGATTAACATATACCATAAATGTGACTGGAAAAAATACCTCACTTTGGGCCCACCTATGGGATCAATTAGACCAATTTTTATGGTTATAAAACCAAATAATGATTTCACGTGTCCTCTTTAACAGATGGATAGCAATTAAACCCAACTTAACAGATTTATAGCCATAAAAGTTGGCTCTAGCGTAACTACCTATTTTTTGAAAAAGTGACTCTGGATCCTTCTAAAGACACATTTTTGGGGTAAAAACCTTTCCTTTAATGAAACGAAGGTTAGAACTAGGCTTTTAAATGGTATCAATATTGGTGGGATGTGGGGATGCATACGTTTGAAAATGCTTGTCGCGGGAGGTGCGATTTATTTGACGTCGAGTGTAGTTCAAACCATCAAATTATCCTTCCTTGTCCAGGATTCTTCAGCGGCAACAAATTAAACATAGTGATAAAATAAGCATTTGCTATAAGCCACTTAATCCTTCAAGTTGTGACAGTTGAGTCAATTTATCTTTCTTATTATTTCTCTTTTCTAATTAACTACTTTTCTAGAATAAGATCATTTAACTTTGTGAAGTAAAAACGATATCACAGCGAATCTACTTAATTTAACGTCTTAAAAACGTCAACACACGCAATTGAAACACTTCCAAGCCAACAATCGTTCCAGTGAGTTACCGCTTCCCGCCGATAGCGGTAGAGCGAAAAATGTCGGAAACGCTGAGAGCTTCCGATTGTTGCATGCGGGACGAATCTGACTGAGGCTGCAGGCACACGAAACGACGAGTAATGGGCTCTTACCATTGGCTTATCGATCTTGAAATAAGAAAATATGTTGGAATCACTTCGAGGGGTTAATTCAAATATTTTTAGATGATTAAAGAAGCAACTTTGTTAATTACTACTTTTTCTGAGAGTCATAATAATACTATGTTTGATTACTAGGGCTTCCGATTGTTGCATGCGGGTCGAATCTGACTGAGGCTGCAGGCACACGAAACGACGAGTAATGGGCTCTTAGCATTGGCTTATCGATCTTGAAGTAAGAATAGAGTACCTTAATACTGCGTTTTAAGTACTACTAGTCTTTGCTCACCCCTTTTGAGAGATATCGAACTCGAGTCGATGTCTCTCCGAAGGGATTCGCGAAGCCACAACAAGGGCTCTTACGGAAGACCAGTTTCTTGACATGCCCCTATGAGCATGTCAGGATAAATGCTGAGCGGGGGGAGCCTATTGACACAGTGGCCCACTATTTTTTGTATTCGTTTTGTGTTGTTATTGTTTATATTTGTGCTTACTGTGTTCAATAAAGTCTAATAAATAGACTTTATTTCTACTACAAGACGTCAATATTAATGTTTGTGTGATGAGATTTTTTTTAGTTGATAATAAAAGCTTTGCTTGTTTACTTGAGCTTCCGATTGTTGCATGCGGGACGAATCTGACTGAGGCTGCAGGCACACGAAACGACGAGTAATGGGCTCTTAGCATTGGCTTAACGATCTTGAAGTAAGAATAGAGTACCTTAATACTGCGTTTTAAGTCTTTGCTCACCCCTTTTGAGAGATATCGAACTCGAGTCGATGTCTCTCCGAAGGGATTCGCGAAGCCACAACAAGGGCTCTCGCGGAAGACCTGTTTCTTGACATGCCCTTATACGTCAGGATAAATGCTGAGCTCATTGACACAGTGGCCCACTATTTTTTGTATTCGTTTTGTGTTGTTATTGTTTATATTTGTGCTTACTGTGTTCAATAAAGTCTATTTCTTTCTTTTTTTCTACTACAAGACGTCAATATTAATGTTTTTGTGATGAGTTTTTTTTTAGTTATTTATAGGTAAAAGGCTTTGCTTTTTTACTTGAGCTTTCGATTGTTGCATGCGGGACGAATCTGACTGAGGCTGCAGGCACACGAAACGACGAGTAATGGGTTCTTAGCATTGGCTTAACGATCTTGAAGTAAGAATAGAGTACCTTAATACTGCGTTTTAAGTACTACTAGTCTTTGCTCACCCCTTTTGAGAGATATCGAACTCGAGTCGATGTCTCTCCGAAGGGATTCGCGAAGCCACAACAAGGGCTCTTACGGAAGACCAGTAACTGGTCTGACAAGAAAACTGTTTCTTGACATGCCCCTATGAGCATGTCAGGATAAATGCTGAGCGGGGGGAGCCTATTGACACAGTGGCCCACTATTTTTTGTATTCGTTTTGTGTTGTTATTGTTTATATTTGTGCTTACTGTGTTCAATAAAGTCTAATAAATAGACTTTATTTCTACTACAAGACGTCAATATTAATGTCTGTGTGATGAGATTTTTTTTAGTTAATAATAAAAGCTTTGCTTGATTACTTGAGTTTCCGATTATTACATGCGGGACGAATCTGACTGAGGCTGTAGACACACGAAACAATAGTAATGGGGCTCTTAGCATTGGCTTATCGATCTTGAAGTAAGAATAAAGTATCTTTATACTGCGTTTTAAGAACTACAAGACGTCAATATAGGGCTGAGTTGCACCACATTATTTTAACCGTACCAATAACAATAACCGGTGCTTTTTATATGGAGTTTGACAGAGACGCAGGAATCTGTCGGGGTTATGCATTCAAGCAGAATAAAAGAGTAATGCCCGTTTTCACCATCAATCCCTAATTTTTAAGTGACCCCTATGTAAACAAAATTCCTGTTATTTGTTACCATAGGGGTCACTTAAAAATTAGGGATTGATGGTGAAAACGGGCATTACTCTTTTATAATGCGAACCGCTGGGGACTGGAATTCGCTGCTTGCTGCTGTCTTTCTCGAATACTACGAGTATAATCCGGGCCTTTTCAAGGCGAGAGTGAATAGGCACTTACAGGGCAAATATTATTATGTACCATTCTAGACTGCATCTCACTTAACACCAGGTACGATTGCGATCAAAAACCTGCTTTGGTATGCATAAAAAACCTCTAGCAAGAACTTTTAGATCTAGAAGTGAGAAAATAGTGTAAACTCTATTTTATTAATGAGGGTTTTCGCGAATGAAAGATCCGCTAGATGGCGGGACGTGGATGTGGGGTCTGACTGCTGCGTGATTGGTAGATTTTGACATATTATCTGTCAATGTCATGGCATTTGGACCTCGCGTCTACGTATTGTCATCTGGCGGATTTTTCATTCGCGAAAATCCTCATTGCTATCCAATCTATACATATAAAAGGAAGTCGTGTTAGTTACTCCACTTATAACTCAAGAACGGCTGAACCGATTTAGCTGAAAATTGTCAGGGAGGTAGTTTAGAGCCAGGAGAAGGACATAGGATACTTTTTATCCCGTTCGACAGCATTCCCGTGTGACTTGACATGAAATGTCAGTCACTATAAAACGTGGTATAACAAAAAAGAATCAGACTTGGAATAACAAACCACGCGGGCGAAGCCGCGGGCGGAAAGCTAGTATTATTTAAAGATTGATTAATAAATTGAATCCTCAAATAATGAAAATACCTCGAAATTGAAATATTACGAACACAAATACTCGTACTTTGTAAATGGTACAAAGCAAAACTGGAATGTTATTAATAAAGTTTATTAAATAACACTCCAAATATTTAAGACTATAACTTTGATATTTCAATGAGATTCTCTTGGAGTTATTACATAGTGGTTTGTAGTTCGCAATAATATCGTAAATTCAGGTTTATTATGACTACGTACATAATAACACAAAATTTATAATGAGTTTGACTTATATTGATTGTAAGTACCTATAATAATAATGAAATAAGCAACGTCAGGAATTTATACAAATACGTACTTATTTATGTTGCGTGCGTAGACGTAACTCTCAGCCTTAATTAAACAAATTATAAAACTAGAGCTGAGTTGCACCACCTAACTTTAACGGTAACTATGACGATAACCGGTGTTTTTAGTATGGAGTTTGACAGAATTAAGATGGTGCAACCCAGCCTAATGTTTGACGCTGGTATTCACAAACATTACTATGAGGTCTCACAGTGCGCATGAACGCACAGGGTGACATACGAAATAATCACAGAGCTCTATCAACGATGTGCGTTCGATTTACTGCTTCACTTAAGCAAGCATCGTTTGTGAATACGGGCGTGAGAGTAATTTTTTAATGGTTGTGCATAATTTTAAAGAAGACTCTAATAACACAAAACAAGATCAGCTATAGGACGTCCACTGCTGAACATAGGCCTCCCCCAATGCTTTCCATGTTACCCGGTTGGTAGCGGCCTACGTCCAGCGCTTTCCTGCTACCTTAATGATGTCGTCGTTCCACCTTGTAGGTGGACGTCCCACGCTGCGTTTTCCGGTACGCGGCCTCCACTCCAGAATCTTGCTGCCCCATCGGCCATTAGTTCTGCGTACTATTTAGAAATTAATGTATAATTTATTACTATTTAATTAATTTTTAGTCTGCACTCTGTATTAATGTTAACTGTGGAAACTTTGCTGATTTCTGTCCTATTTTTTGTGTGATTATTTGTCTGTATATCAAAATTGTTTGTTTCCCTAATATTAGTATGTTTAAGGATCTCCTCCTTTCTGATTCGATCTCGTAAAGAAACACCGAGCATACCTAACTTGAAGATCCAAATGCATCCCAAAACGCCTTGAACGAAACGACGCAACGTATTTACACCGGTGAGTATTTGGTATTATCTTCAGTTTTGTCACGATCCCATTACAGATTCAGGAGAGGTGTCACTTTAAGTACCTTTCAGAAAGTTGCTTGATCCCGCTGAAGGCAGAGGGATGCCTTACGCTCTCGAACGACGTTTCAGTTGTAAAATGCAATGGAAAAGTGTCAGGAATTACTGTCAGTTATGTTGAAGACGCGTCAGTTTTCAGAAGGGATTTTTAAATCTCCGTCTTAATATATTACTCGCGAAAATTTTTTAGTAAAGTGAGCAAAAAATTAGTTTATTCTCCTCAGTGATAAAGAAATCCAACAATAGTTACTACAAATATGTTTATCGTATGGATTATATTTATTGAAGTTTAGTTTTGAATTTAAGATACGTCTTCGTTATGGCTTATTTCAACCAATGCATGACAAAAAAGATAATTCTTTATTATTATTTGGAAGGCATTAGAACTAACGAATATTATTTTATTTTTCAGACATTATGGTTGATGTCTGAAACCTCAAATATCTTAACCAAAGGGGCAAAAAAATACAACGGTCAAATCATAAATGGCATGTCGGCTTTTTCCAATAAATAATTATCTTAAGATAATTTGATTCAAACTTTCATCTTGCATCAACTTTAAGAAGTTAACTACCATATACTTTTAATATCAAACAACAAAAATCCTCACAAGATAGGAGATGAGAAAACAAGATAAAAACTTCTTGTCGGGCATTAAAATTTCTAAATAATCCAAGTAACCGAACTCGACAAAAGTTTATGATTTATTCGCATTATTAATTATTTGCTTGGAGACAGGTCGTAATTATTTTCCACAGTCAAAGTGAAATCCTACGCTTGAGACCGTATTTTAACTTTATTTCTAGCTTGGTTAATTTTCACTCGTAAATTAAAGCAAAAACCCTGTTAAAATGCAACTGCAAAGTTGTAAGTTTTCAAGTGATTGAATATACAAAATAATTGGTGTACAGTCACGGAATGAAAAGGTTCGTCAGTTTTCAAATTGATTCCTTCAACGAATCACGAGCACATATTACCTTTTGAAACTATGTTACAGAATAATCTCGAGTTAGAGAAAATAATCTTTAACTGTTCGCCAGTAAAGTTCAAAATTATTCAGATCAAAGTTGTTTGACGATTAAACTTGTCAAGAAGATTACTATGATTGATAAACTAAACGGCCGAATACTGAAACGCCATTTAAATATTTGACGGCTTCTCAAATAGTTAAGCAGCTCCTAAACTTACATTTCGCATACTCAAAACAATATCTGAGCAGTTCTCAATTTTTAAGCACCTCTCAAATTAAGTTGCACTCAAACGCCACTTAAATGAATTTTCGCATACTGAAACGCCATTCAACGCTAAGCATTACTCAAACAACTGTCAAATCGTCTTAAGCAGCTGTTAAATTTGAGAGTGCTTGCGCGGTATCTTAAATCCTATTCTTATACCTAAATCGACCTAAATAGTGGTAAATAATGTGTGTCATCGTTATCATTTCTTTCGAGCCTCGAGGAAATACCTAGATCTAATCGCAGGAACGCAATAAGGCTGAACGCTATTGAAAAATATTATTATAATGACATGCAATTCCGAGCGAGGTTCCGCGTCTCTAAAGAAACGGTGTTGTTTCTGGATTCATAATTTGGAAGCTCTTTGAAACCCCTCACCAAATGCCATACAACCAGTGGACCAAATACTTATTATAACCCTACTGTTCTACGCAACGGGAAGTTATGAACGTGTACTAGGTGATATCTTCCACATCTAACAGCCAACTGTGCATCGTATAGTGCACGAAGTAACAACCAAAATAGCTGCTATGAAATCGCTTTACATAAACATGCCTATTTCTGAGGATTAAGGGGACATCGCATAGCAGCATTTCCAAGAGTTGTTGATTTGTCAATTTGATGCTCTGTCAGTCAACAATGATAAATGTCAATTGTGGTTACGTTTCGGTCCACGATCGCCACTTAATAGATTTCAACAATAAAAAGTATCATATTTAAAATTATTTTTTTAATTAAATAAAAATGCAAGCATTAATTTTTTTATATGATAAAACGAGATTTATATATAATAGAAACTAAAAATAAACTGTTCTATGTTAAGTTGATTGAGTATATTTCCATAAAAGACAATACATAACCAAACGATGCTGCGTGTAATGGATAAAAGACGTAAAGTTATCATTTGTGTAAATGAAAACATACTTTTTTTGGTAAATGTTGCCATTATGTAAACATTTGAGAGCTGCTTAGCTGATCACGGCTTCAAATCCGTTGAGTAGCGTTTGAGAATACCATTTAAAATTGAAGGATACTTAAATTTAGGAGCCCGTCAGCTGAGTGACAGATTTGAGTAGTGTTTCAGTATTCGGCCGAAAACCTTTTTGTTGGTTCAACCTGCCATTATCTATTAAATAAAAAAAACTATATTTTGTAACATTGCACTGATGGGATGGAAAAATAAACAAGCAAAACCTTATTCGTTAGCAAACGTCATACCTATTTATTTAAATGTTAGCAGCACTGTTTCTTGCACGGTTATGTTGGCAGGTTTGACTCTAGTGCAAGCGAAAACCGACACTAAGGTGACGAACCTTTTCATTCCGCGACTGTACATTATACCTTGTGTATGTACATTAAGCGTCAAATAATTTACTTAGTTCGTGACACCCAAAGTAGCCAAAAATTTCGTAACACGTCTTTGTTGCAATGAGGGCTATCGTTTTAGCGCTCACCAGTTAGCGCCACTGTAGAGTAAGGTCCTGTCACTTGCTAGTAGCGAAGACAGTGGCACCAACTGGTGAGCGCTAAAGTGGTAGGAGGACTATCGCATTTGCACTCATCAAGATGGCGCCACTGTAGAGTAAGGTCCTGTCAATCGCCAGGGGTGCCAACTGTTAAGTATAAAAACGATAGCCCTCATTGGAATAAGGTGGTGTTGTCAACTTCTTGGCTACTTTGGGTGTCACGAACTATTTGACGCTGACTGTACGATGTATAAAATTGTATTTGTGTATATCTTGGCAAAGATATACATTATGTAAGTAAGTATATTGATTACGAAAAACTTATTTCAGGATTACAACTTTAATAATCACTAATTAAGTAGTCAACTGAATTAGCGAATTACAATTGAGTACTTAGCATTTAACTAATCTTAGGCTGAGTTGCATCACCTTACTTGCTAACCGTAACTATAACTATAACAGATGTTTTTTTATGGATTTTGACAGCTTTTTGACATTTCATCATCATCATCTCAGCCATAGAACGTCCACTGCTGAACATAGGCCTGCCCCAATGCTTTACATGTTGCCCGGTTGGTAGCGCCCTGCGTCCAGCGCCTTCCTGCTACCTTTACGATGTCGTCGGTCGGTCTACCTTTTGGGTGGACGTCCCACGCTGCGTTTTCTGGTACGCGGCCTCCTCTCCTTTGACGTTTGTTAAAGTTAAAATAAGATAGTACAACCCAGCCTTAGTGTATTTTAAATATACAGGCAGTTGTCTTTTAACCCTTTTCTTGGCATTGTGCATTTAAAGATACGTTGACCAAAACAAAAATATGGGCGAGAAACCAAAAACAATTTTTAATTGTTTTTTTAATATAACATTAGCCCAAATACTACAGATTGTGTTACACAGTATAGAATCGCTACAGGCTGCACAGATTTATCAGTAATATACAAAATGTCAGACCATTGACAGGAGTCTACGCACCGGCTAATAATTTTAATTATTTTCGGTGTTTTTTTCAAAGAATATTGGTGATTATTTGTAGTAATATGGATAGTAAATAAAGGTTTCTTGATGATAGTGCTGTTTTTTCATCACAAAACTTGTATAATTATTCTTGTACGATGCGGATTGTCCGAATGTATCTCTAGATGCACACTGTCAGATACGTAATAACTTACTTTCAATTTTGAATGTATCTTTAAAGACACATTGCCAGGTTCTCGTTGACTTTATTTTATGATTTTTTTCATAGATTTTATCGCATAAAAATGGGATCATGTTATTAGTTAGTAATATTTAAAGCTGTAAATTATATGCCGATGTGAGTTTTAATTCATGTAATAAAGAATGTTGTTTTTTGGACAACTTTGTGCTGCAGCAACAAAATCAGGCGCGCAAAATGCTGGTTCTTGTTCCAAAATCTGGAACCAGGTCGAAAGTTAGTGGCGGTGACACTTCAGCTGATGAATTAGAAGCCGCACTTAGCCTCCTGATTCTCTTGGGTGGTTATCTTCCTACTCCAAACAACCCAGATCACCCCCAAAAAGCGAGCAGCCTGTGCAGGCTGCTGCATGCTTCTGGTTATAAAGCTGGTGATTGAAGAATTTCAGCCAGTTCGACTGCTGCATAGTTTCCCAGAGAGTTCCAGAGATCCATTTCCGCTATCTTGCATTTCCACTGTAAGTTGGGTATCAAATTATCTTCAATCGAAGACGTGAACACAGTGCGGTACCAGTTGGCATCAATACCCTTCGTATTTTTTTAATGCTCTTGCAGGATTCCTATCTGTCCTATCTGCATTTGCTTCTCCTGGATGGTAAGAAGGGTGTGAGGTTCAGGAGGTACTCCAACGACGCTGATGGAGTGGTTCTCATACATCCAAATGCAGCTATACTTGCAAGGCGTTACAGACTTTGAAGTGGGTTTTTTACTTTGTTTTTAGTTTTTTGTAAAATGTACTTATTTTTTATTTCTCAAATAAGGAATAGCTTAAGGTTTTGTAGTAATTTTCATTTAAATAACTAATTTTTACTAACAATTAAACCATTTTTTAGTTTACTACAAAGCTGGCAATGTGCACTTAAAGATACATACTATATTTCCAAAACTACATACCTAAGATTTTTTTTCGTATTTTTTACATGATTTTTACTCGTCCTAAATCCAATATTTATAGTGTAAATCACAAATATTAACCAAAACCGTCTTTGCCAAGTATAGGGTTAAAGTAAAAAAACATACATTTACCTACATTCAATGTTTTATTTGTACGCACATGTACAAACCTTTTGCCCTTTTTGTGTAACAACCTTTTTTATTGGAAAATCCGTTTTTATTTACCTGCAAAGCAATGTTCTGAAATCGGGGATTACCGAATTTAGCAGATGTGCGGATGTCAATAGAATACATAATTCAAACGGGATTATTCTGTTTGCCACGAGTTTTATCTGCGATGAGTGGGAATTTGTTTCGGCAGTAGGCACGGATTACACACAAGCGAGCTCTTTTCTAATTTTAATAATGTCGCAATCTGTTTGACACTGTCTGGAACTACAGATTTTAAAGGTACGACTGTAAAGTCATTAAGTTAAGGATTAAGACAGTTTTTCGAATCTCGATTGTTATCTTAACGCATTTACGAAATTGTCACTATGTTGGCGCAAAGTAGGAATTAAATGTGTGTAATGTAGGCCACCCTAAAATACATCGTCAGTTAATTAAACAACAAAGGTTACTGACCTGCTTTTGATATAAAGTATCTCTCAACTAGTTACAACTAGCGTTTAAAACGGCACTACTGTTCCAAGCTATAAAAGAAACAATGCTTTTCCGTTCTCAACCGTTACGCATGTAAATAAGAACTATATTTTTTATTGTTTTGTTCCCGGGTGTACGAACTTAATGTGCGCACCTACCAATAAACAGTAAAATACAGTAGGCTTGTTCTCATGAGCTCTATGTCTCTTCCTTGAAGAAACCTCTATACTGGACAACGAAGGTAATTCGCTACACAATAACTCGCAGTTCCGTCCCAAAGTGATGGTGTTCAAAGTCCCACTTTGGAGAACATCGTCAGGTTTTAGTGAGTAGGCCCTGCCCATCTGGCAGAGAAGGCTCCCACTCTCTGGATCAGTGGGTATGTAATTTAATGCATAATTATCTTGAAGAAAAAAAAACTGGTAACACAGGAATTCACAAAAGAAGTTGAGTAGAAGCCATTTTGGTTCAATAAATTATGTAAGTATGTTATTTAAATTTTATAAAACTTTTGTTTGAAACAAATAAACTATTTTTCTTTCTTTCTTTTTTTCAAGTACGATAAGTCTTAGCAACCACCAACTCATGAAATTTAATCATCAGAAAGTTAGCAGCACCACATGCAATACAGTATCGGGCACATAATTGGGGTTTACTGATTATTTTTTGTCTGTCTCCAAACAGACTCAGGTAATTGTGTCTCAAGCGACCCTTTAATAGTGTTCGCGAGCCCTTGAGGTTCAAGGGCCCTCACCGGGCCCTCTCCACGTACTTTGGTGGTCGAAATTAAATTTATCACTCCGAATATAATTTGACAGCCAATATTATGAGAACAAGTTTGTTGGAGGAGTTCATATTTAGTAAAACTAATAATATAAATCCGACTTTATAATACTATCTGTTATGATTTTCTGACCTTACTTTCGGAGCTCAAAATAGGTATAATTATGATATTATAAGCTAGCAACTAGATAGATAATTTAATTACTTCCTATTTTTTTTTTAATTGTGTTGAGCGGCTATTCTAGTTCAATAAAGTCCTAGTATCACTGCGACCGTTATCGATCTATTGTGATCGCCGCTGTTTTCCTTACAGTTCGCCTCCGAGTCCTGCATCCATTAGGAAGTGCAGTATCTTTTGGGGGGCGATATGTTTTACATCTTGTGGGCTTAGGATGTGTTTGCCCAGGTGTAAGCTCCGCTTGCGCATCAGAGGTCCGCAGTCCGTGAGCATGTGTAGTGGCGTTTCATCTGCCTCTTGGCACATCCTGCACGTTCTTGTTTCGGACAGTCCCATAGTGGACAAGTGCTTGTTTAAGCTGCAGTGTCCAGTGAGGGCTCGAACTAAGATGCGCATTTTGGTCCTACTCAGTCCTATGATCTGCTTAGAGCTTTTTCGATCATAGGCTTTTATGAGAGCTTTGGAATGAGTTAATCCTGGCGTGTCTGACCATGCCATAAAGGATTTGTTTAAATAGATGTTCTCCAGGGTCATTCGAGCGAGACTTTTGGGAACACCACAAAAGGGTTCTGGACCATATTGTGTTCCCTCCGCTCCCGCTCTGGCTAGTTCGTCGGCATTTTCATTGCCCTCGATTCCCGCATGACCTGGAACCCATCTCAGCGTTACTCTGTTTCGTTCTCCTAGAGTATTTAGTCGACTCATGCAGTTTTCTACCAACTTTGAGGTGATTAAGTTGGAGTTTAAGGCCAGCAGCGCGGCCTGACTGTCTGAGTTAATGTAAATTATGTGGTTGGCATAATTTTTTCGCAGGTTAGCTTCCGCACATTCAATAATGGCGTAGACTTCTGCCTGAAAGATAGAGGCAAATTTGCCCAGGCTTTGAGATAGCCTAAGCTTCGGCTGCTCTCCATACACGCCAAAGCCTACGTTAGGGCCCATTTTTGACCCATCAGTAAACCATATAAGGCTGCCCTTCTCACAGGTGACTTGCTTGTTCAGCCAGTCCTCCCTGTGTGGTATTTCCACTTTGTAGTTCTTTTGGAAGCTACAACTTGGAACCATGATGTCAGAAGTCATGCAAAGAGTAGGTGTGCTCTTTATAGCCTCCAGTAATGTTCTCATTCTCTGGGATATGCAATGGAAGCCCCCCTGAGCGTCTATCCTGTAGGCACTTGCCTCCGCCTCCTTAGCAATGTGCATACTTAGGGGCGTTAGGCACAGTAGTGCGTTCAGGGCCGCCCCAGGTGCGGTTGACATTGCCCCAGTTGCCATGAGACAGGCAAGCCTTTGCAGACTACCTAGTTTAACTGTTACTGTCTTTTGGCTGGTTTTGTGATACCACACTACAGAGGCGTACGATATAGTCGGCCTCACGATAGTGGTATACAGCCATAAGACAGATCGGGGATTCAAGCCCCAATTGTTGCCCATCATGCGGCTACAGGAGCCTAAGGCAATTTTTGCCTTTTGTATGATGTTATTAAGGTGAGTATTCCATGTTAGTTTCTGGTCGATAGTGACGCCCAGATATTTGACTTCCGTGGAAAACTCGATCTCTTTTCCATTTAGAGAGGGTTTGACTAGTTTGTTCAACTGTCTACGCCTGGTAAATGGAATAATGACAGTTTTATCAGCGTTAACTGATAAACTGTTTCTTTTGCACCACCCACCTATGGTGTTTAGCGCTCTTTGCATTATGGAAGATATTGTACTTTGGCAGAAGCCCCTTACTATGACAACAAGGTCGTCAGCGTACCCTTGAGTGTCAATGGTATTCATAAAAGTTCCCACGAGTAGCTAGGGAAGTAATCGGTCACCCTCGGCAGAGCCCCGCATGCCCAGGGAAGAGCTAAATACTGCACCGAATCGCTCTGGTCTCGGGCAGGCACCGTTCAAGACTGAGCTCCCTCTCAGCCACGCGTTCATCGGCACGGTTCGCATCACACCTTGAATTAGGGGGAAATCGTCCATGGTACTTTCCCAAGGTAGCCATGACCACACTTTTTGAGGAGGCTAAGGACCTCAAGGTTTGTGGTATCCCTAGGAGAGGAAGGAAATGCAAAAGCAAAGCAGGATTGGGGTAGGAAAAGGGTGTTAAGGAGCATGGGATGCGTCTGACCATTTCCGTTACATCTGTTTCATAAGGAACCAGACCAAAAACAGGCGGCAACCACGGGAAGGATAACAGTCAGGCTTGCCTTGAGGATCTACACAACCAGCGCTCTCCCTCAAGGCCAACACCAAAGCAAGCGGCCGGGACAGACCGTGCAATGAGCGAATTGGCAGCGTTACAGCGTTAAACGCATCTAAGTAACACACCCTTTCGCTCGCCCAAAAAAATTACTTCCTAAGTACAGTATCAACTAATAATCAACACTAATGAATTAATAAATTGTAAGCTTCATTGGACATAGGAACTATCCTGAAAGGTGATCTTATTCTGATTAATTAAAAAAAAATGCAAAAATATTATCTTCTGTTTGGGTGTAATACTTGGAATACTAGATGTCAATATTTAAATGTAAAGTTCAATATTTCAATATTTGCATTTAAATAATGAAATATTTAACATTTGACATTCATAGCGTTCAGTTTCTTTCATAAATTGATCAAATTAAACACCATCCCAGCAAAACTCTTTCAATATCGTGTCACAATATTTGTGCGTAAAACCAACAGTTGTTTAGCAAATATCCAACCCATGTAGGTAATGTATTGGGACTAGCTGTTCCCGCAGTGCGTCTGCTACCAGCCAGATAGTGTATGTAGCCAGAACAACCCATAAATTCACATTCCATGGCAACCTTACATCCAAATAGCTCTGAAATCTTCCTAGTGAGACACAATGCCGTAAGTGTGGTTATTGTGAAAACATTTTATGTAATCGTGTGTTACTTTTTAGTTTCTTTACTTACCGATTTCGGTCATTCAATATTATTATTTTTTTCAAATGATCTACTACGATTTTACGGAAAGGTTACGTTAAGAGGAAAAAGAGAAGAACAGTTCCTTTGTACTATACATATTGGTTTCTGAATTTATTAAATATCTGATATTAAAAATAGATTAATTTCTCTTCAAATGAATAATTTCTGCAACAATAACCCTGTATGCACCGCTTTGTAATTTCTGCTTGTTTGAAAGGTTAGAAGTGTTCAATGTTCATAGGTGATTTTTATTTTATTTTTTGAAAGGGACGCGCGCTGTTACCTTGAAGAGCTTTTTCAGCTTCACCGGGCAGAGTGGCGAGTATTCTAGCCGTTTGGGATTGAAGAAAACGACATAAATATTATGGCAATAAGTTCGCCTTGAGATGTGCTAATAAATAAACATTGCATTTTTAGGCATAGTAGATATGAACAGTGTTCACAAATCCAAGCGCAACCCAAGCTCGCCAGACAGACTGAAACCAAACAAAACCTGCCAACCAGATTGTTTCAGATAGACTGGAAAGGCGTGGGAAGGGCAGACAATTATGTCCGTTCAAAAACAAAACAGTTTTATCGCGATGGCTTCGGAACACGAAGATTTATGTAACTAAGCTTGTGAGTGAAGTTACGGGCTACACACGATCTGAACTGAAACATAGATTCGAAACTGATGAAATTGAATTTTTCCACAGTATTAATATTTTTAACTTTTCAGAATCACTCTATATTATGATCTTTGTGGGCATAATTAATGTTAATATTGAATGTAATAATAATTAATTAATTAAGTCACGGATATCAAAAGAGGTGGAAGTGCTTAACGTAACACACTGGCCCATTTATTGTACCGAAGTAGTGGTAGGGTTAATATTAGGACGTGTAAAAGTGCTTTTTAAAAGTCTGTTTGCAAAAATAAATGAGTTTTATAAGTTTTTTATGAGTTTTTTACAACAGATTTTACACGTGCTCTGGAATGAAATAGCAAAATGATAAAATAAATGCAACTTAATTATACCATTTATTAAGCTGGTCACTAAAAGGCTTATTAACATCGACTTGAAATTTTCTTTCTCTCTCATTTTCTTCATCTCTATCTCTTATGTTGACTCTTACAAATAACGAAATATCTTCATGAGCTATTGAAATAGTTTTACTGTAAGTAATTAAGCACCACTAGTACCTACATTACGGCAAAAAGACATTAGATAAGTAACTCCATGAAATAATTATGCAGATCCAAGAATATGAAGATAAACTTTCCCCAAGGCAAACACATTTAAACCTTGCCCACAATTTACCCAACTTTCCGGGGAAGTGTAAACGAAGGCGCTTCCTTCTGACATCCCATCCACGGCTTGTAATGAATATTATTTAATTACGCGTACCCACATATCTCTGAGTAGTTGGCGCACTCGCATTTGGACGAGTGCTTTTGCATGTCGCGCGGAGTAGGTGTTAACAAAATGGCTGCCGCGGCGTAGGTCGTAAATCTTAAAATGGCGACGGGCCGTCCCTGGACACATGACGGGGAAAAGGCGTTAAGTAGGTCGGTTTGTCACGGCTTATGCTGGAATCGAAGGTTTTGGGTTTAGTTGGAACAAAGTGGCCGCTTAATTTTGGGTAGCACCATTAATATTTAGTTACTAAATTATTTTACTACGAAAACTAGTTAATTCATCAGTTGTACAAGTATTTATAATGAAAATACTTTTAGAACCACACAACGCAGACATTAAAAAAGAATCTAATTGCGATCTATAGTGATATCAATTTTATTTTAAAAATGCATTTCAAATAATTTAATTTCAAAGAGATGTTAAAAAATAGGCCAAAGTATTACTGTAGATTCATGCCTTAGCAACGTTTCAATCATCATCATCATCATCATGTCAGCCATAGGACGTCCACTGCTGAACATAGGCCTCCCCTAATGCTTTCCACATTGATCGATTGGTAGCGGCCTGCATCCAGCGCTTCCCTGCTACCTTCACGATGTCGTCGGTCCACCTTGTAGGTGGACGTCCCACGCTGCGCCTTCCGGTACGCGGCCTCCATTCCAGAACCTTGCTGCCCCATCGGCCGTCAGTTCTGCGCACTTGTGCCATTGCCACTTCAGCTTGCTAATCCGTCGGGCTATGTCAGCGACTTTAGTTCGTTTACGGATTTCCTCATTTCTGATTCGATCTCGCAAAGAAACACCAAGCATAGCCCTCTCCATAGCACGCTGTGCAAGCAGCAATTGTCGACAAGTATGTCTACCTCGGACAAACGGTCCAGCTAGGTAGGTCCAATTTCGAGAAGGAGGTCAATCGTCGAATCCAACTCGGCTGGGCAGCGTTCGGGAAACTACGTAACATCTTTTCGTCCAAAATACCCCAATGCCTGAAGACGAAAGTCTACAATCAATGTGTGTTACCAGTGATAACTTATGGCTCGGAAACGTGGCCTCTCACTATAGGCCTTATACAGAACGTTTCAATGCGAGTCTACATCTACTACTTAGCACTTTTTCTATGCATATTGTAATTTTATGCTAATATGGTATGCGAGTTTTTAATAACTTTTATAATTTTCATAATTCTGTGATAAGCGTTGCTCAGTAATTTCTTTGATCGTTCAGTTATAAGTCATAGAAGAGTTATATAGAGTAGGTTCACTTTACACAAATTAACCGTAGAGTTACCATTATTGCCTCGTGTTATAATCCAAAAGAAACAAAAAGTAACGCCATTTATTATAATTAATGTAAGTGTTACTGTAAAGTTCGAACTACGGTTAATCTTAAGATTTAAATGTAAGTCTTAGGATTTACCGACATGAGTTGGTAAATGTAAGTATTTCTGAAAATACGACAATTTTTTCGAGCTTTTACCATTCGAATTCAGTATATGCTAGGTTTTACCTCTGTCAGCTGGTAGATGTTGGTTTTAGGAATAAAACAATGAGTAATTCTTAATGGGGAATTATAACACGATCGACTAAAAAATAACTTAGCGACTGATGATGGCATACTTACTGTTTTAATAACTTGAGGCGGTATGAATTTGAGTAAGCGAAAAATTAACTTAACTAACGACGAATATTGATTAATATAATCAAATGCAGAACGAGCTAACAAAAAGTGGGTTATGTTTAATCCATTTTAGATATTAAATTTCTGTCCGTGCGACTACATACTAAGTGAGCGACTAGAAATACAAAGAGGGCAACTTCAATATTAAGATAGATTCGATTTTTTCCAATTGAAGTAATTTCTGATGATGATGATGATGATGAGATGCGCTGAGCACGTTATGACATGTTTTGTTTTTCAACATTTACCGTGCCATTAATGTAAATCCTAAGATTTACCAACGAAATGGTGGTAAGAGTTCGAATCGCAAACCTTTTGGGACATTTACCATTAGACATTGGTAGATCTTAGGTTTTACTGGAATATCTTAGGATTTACTGCAATTCGAGCTTTTACAGTAACATAAGCATAAAATATATTTGTTGCTAGATGCGATTTAGAACCACTGTAAAGCCGTTATTTTTTTTTCTAATATATTCTATAATTAAGTTTGCATTTAACAAGTGTCATTCTTTATAGTTACTTTTGTGAAGCCTCAATGTAACCTTGTTGGTGTTCGAATAAATAAATAAATAAATAAATAAATAAATTTCTATGTTACAGATCATTCGAGGATTATTATTACAAAAAAAAATAGTTTACCAAATAGGTTCTATTGGAATGAAGCTTCTAAATTAACCTACTCTCCCAAACTCATTCATGACTAGAAGCTGTGAAATTAATTATTATTAAAACTGCTGGCAAGTTGTAAGTGAAAATTCCTCCTGCATTTTAATAGATCCAAGTACAAACTAGCTAATCTACTCGGATCAAGGGGATCCTCCATTTTTGCTAGATAATAGCTGCTATTAAAGTTTGTAGCTCTAATAAGGCCAGAGCTGAAAAGGACGGTTATTTATTTTATTTGCGCTGCTAAAACAGCGAAGACGTTATATACTTTACTGAAGTTTCATTTTGAGAGCACACGTCGCTAGATTACTGCAGAATGTGGGACAAAATGGAATCCAACTGTTTGGTAACAGTGCGAATACAGTTTTGGAAAAGAATAACATTTGGAAATTGTTTGGAAAGGTGAACTAGAGCAGTGCAAACTACAGTTAAAAGATGCATTTCTTCTTAATAATTTCATTTGATGGTACATCTACTTAAGCAACTTAATAAATACACAATACATTACTAAATAAATATAGGAAGAATTGACGGCCGATAGGGCAGTAAGGTTCTGGAGTGGAGGCCGCATACCGGAAAACGCAGCGTACCGACGACATCATAAAGGTAGCAGGAAGGCACTGGACGCAAGCCGCTACCAACCGGGCAGCATGGAAAACATTGGGGGAGGCCTATGTTCAGCAGAGGACGTCCTATGGCTGAGATGATGATGATGATGATAGGGAGAATTTATGTGTCTATTTAGCTCAGTCAGTGCCCGAGGTATGGAAGCGGCACGCGGGGTGACATTGTCATAATGACGTGACAGAGCCTACAAATATTAAGGATATCTGAAGTTTCGCTGATGTTTGAGATTTCAAAAACACTCTCCCACGCCGTTCCCGTTCCTCAAGCACTGGCTGTTTTAAATGCTAGACCTATAGTGAAAGTTTTATTTGTGTTTGGATTTTGAATATTATAATATATGACGTAACATTTCGTTTCAGCCGAAAAACGTCCACTGCTGGACAAAGGCCTCCCCCAAGGATTTCCACAAAGACCGGTCCTGCGCCGCTTGCAATCAGGTACTTCCCGCGACCTTCACCAGATCGTCGGTCCACCTAGTGGGAAGCCTGCCCACGCTACGTCTTCCAGCTCGTGGTCGCCACTCAAGAACTTTCCTGCCCCAGCGGTCATCAGCTCGTCGAGCTATGTGCCCCGCCCACTGCCACTTGATTTTAGCGATTCTGCGGGCTATGTCAGTCACTCTGGTTCTCCTACGGATCTCCTCATTTCTGATTCGATCACGCAGGGAAACTCCGAGCATAGCACGCTCCATCGCTCTTTGGGTGACCTTGAGCCTTCTTATGAGGCCCATAGTAAGCGACCACGTCTCAGAGCCATACACCATCAGACGTACCATTTATGATAACCTTATGTTACACGAACGGTAATACGCATTGGTTTTGAGAGCGAATGGTAGGTAATGGTAGAATCCTCTTGCATTTCGCGCAAACATCAGAAGTAGGTATTGAGCACTCGTTTATCGTAAAAAATACGTTTTAGGACTTCTCATAACAAAAGAAAGTTGAGCATTGTATACTTTTCTCAAGGGCTTCCTAGAGGACAGGAGGGTAATAAAAAAGAACAACGCAAATACAACAGTAATAAAAAGTAGTGTAGTTAAATTTTACAACTTTGTGAAATTCAATCGCGAACAGGAGTAAAAATTTTATTGTTAAGCTTTTCATATTTCTTGATGTATAAGTTTTTGTCGTAACAAAGATGTTTTATTCATAAAAATCTGCATTGAAAAGAAAATACGGAGTCTGGCGAGGATTTTTTACGATACAAAAAACAAAAGCCAGAACTTTACGAAATTGTAACAATGACTGGCCACTTTTTGCGAGAACGCTGAAACGTCAAAAACATTTATTACAAGTTTGATGATAAACTATGATAAACAGTAAATTCTAGAACGTAGAAATTCTGCTAATGGGAGCCATGCTACACATAGATGACCTAACTTAGCTTCTCGTGGAGTCATCAGAATAACAATAAATGGATCTATACTTATAATATTATAAATGCGAAAGTAACTTTGTCTGTCTGTCTGTCTTGCTTTCACGTTTAAACCACTGAACTGATTTTGATGAAATTTGGCATAGAGAAAGTTTGGGTCCCGGGACCTTTCCCGGTATCCTATGTCCTTACATAGGATAGTTTTCATCCCAGTTTTTGAAACAGGGATTGCTTGATCGGGACGCGCGCGATAAAGTTTTTCTGTGCCAGACAAAATTCAACGCGGGCGAAGCCGCGGGCGGAAAGCTAGTAATTTCATAAATGCCTGTAAGATCCCTACGGTACATATTTTACGGCAGGTTCATACTGTGAAAGATTGATCATTGATCATTTCGTTATGCGCTGAGCTAACTGTATCTAGAATTGCCTGCTAAAAAGCACCTGGATGCGGGCAGTGCAAGACCGGTCGTTGTGGAAATCCTTGGGGAAGCCCTTTGTCCAGCAGTGGACGTCATTTGGCTGAATGGATGGACGGGTTTGCGTATTATAAATAAATTAAGCTTAAAGTCTGTTCGCCGAGAGTTGACAAAAAAAATAATATCAGAGGTTCTAAACTCATTATAAATTGCGGCCCGCTAATTATTTTTGTCGATATAATGAAAAAGTTGGTAGATTTATCATTATTATCTCTTTTAAGGCGATTAGAGTCCTCAATGACCTTGGGCGTTTGACCTTCACGCCGCGAGCAACACCCGCGTACCCCGCATCAAAAACTCCGATTTGACACCGATCAAAAATACACGGGCATAGGTAGATACAGAATAGAAGCTCTTTCTTCATACATTACTGCCTATTATTTTAAACTTAAATTGATGAACCTTGATGTCGGTGTCATTTAACTCAGGCGTAGATAAAGGTATTTAATAAAAATAACAAAATCCATGAACATTTTGTACGGGATAAAAATTTATTTTATTTTTCGTAAATTTTCTAATGCTTTTGTCGGTTCAGTCTTTCTCGAAATTTGAACAAACCCGACTTTATTACAAGCTTTTATTTAGCTTGCAATTTATGATGTATGTAGGTAATTACATAAATGTTTGTTCGGGTGGAATCTTGCAAGCTGAATTAGTTAGACCAACTTCTTGACGACAACTAGGCTAGATGACAAAATTTCAATTATTTGTCCGTCAGACAGATAATTAACGGTTAAACAAACTTACCTGAAGAGAAGTTTGACTGTAATTATACGAGACGTTACATCCGAAGAGATTTATATGGTATTATTACAATGTAGTTTCACTTCTATATGTACTAGGCATCACACACAAATATTCAGAGCTAAAAAAAAAATAACAAGTTCCTTAGTAGCCAGCGCCATCTGTCGTCGCTGCGCAGGGGCGTTCGGCCCGCTCAGATGTCATTTATTTCAGAGAGCTTTTTACTTATTTCATTTAGATAAAGGGGAGGTCGATTAGACCTAGGGTTGGGTGGGTTATAAATCTCTTCGGATGTAACGTCTCGTATAATTACAGTCAAACTTCTCTTCAGGTAAGTTTGTTTAACCGTTAATTATACTTACGACGTTACATCCTCGAGATTTATATGGTATTACAATGTAGATGTTCAGCGCGATGAAATAAGTAAATACATTATTATGTCTTCTCGAAACTAATTTATTAACAAAATATGGAAACGAAAATAAAAATCACAGCTTATACATTTTCTCTTAATATNCCAAATAATTTTGGCACACGATGTGCCAAACACCCTGTATAATATTGCGATTGCAATTTAATTAAATACCACATTGGCAAAATCAGTGGCAGAATCTGTCGCTATAGGGCGATTATAAAATTTGGCGAAAATCAATGAATTGCCCGTCCACCCCGCAGCTCGTTTTATGCTGTCAATTGAAGCGCCTTTTCGACTAGCAGCGGACGTGGATGCATGTCGCGTACTATGCGCGCCAAATATACTGGTATCCACGCCGCTACCTGAGAGGACATTTTTAATCCATCGACCTATGGTCGATGAGCTGGCGTTGTGGTAAGGTTTTTTAATTGTCAAGATCAACTTATTAGTATGCGTAAGTTCCCTATATTCTTTAGTGGCGTTTATGTAAGCCACTATAGTTGATCCCGGGCATATTTCGGGTCTTTGTTGAAAAAAGGGTATGACGAGTGGGTGAATTGTACGGTTTGGTGCAGAGATCTTGGTTAGGTTATCGATCAAAATTTCTATTTTTGATTCTAACGTTCTGACGTTTGATAGTTCAATTTATTAATGATAACGTCTGGGTCCGTTGTGCTGTTAACAATGAGAGCAGAGTTACCAATTTTTTTTGTAAGAATTTCGAGGTTTTGCCTTTCATTAGGAAAGAATTGTGAAAGGTGGTTCAAAACTATGTTCGGGTCCCAGGTTGATTCGTATTTGGGAAAAAATGGTTTTGTTCTGTATACTCCTTTAATAAATCGCAGTATCCTGTCATCTTGTGAGAACTGTTTGCCCAGGATGACAGCGAGAGCAGAGCGTGTGGTATTTAAGGTAGAATAATTCGAGCCGGAATCATATAGTTCAGTGAAAAATTCTAGAATTTTTGGTATGTTACTGCAAAACAAGTCTAATTTGTGGTCTTTACAAAATTTCCACCACTTTTTGTAGGCGCAGTTATACTGTTTGAGTGAACTCGGAGCTAAAGATGATATCATTATTTCCAAGGTTCTTGTGGATAATGATTGTCTTGAGAATGCACGCTTGATAATACTGACGACACCAGGGTAAGTTGTTGCCATAATGGGTGAGGGGTCCTGAAAGGCGATAAGAGAAGGTCAGGACTGGGTTGTAGGTAAATCATATTACTACATGATAACGACGTGAACAGTGGATACCACGGTTGACTCGGCCAATATGGTACTACCATGATACCGACGGCATTGTCGTTTACAATTTTCCGGAGACACTTTAGTATGAGGGAAAAAGGGGGGAAAGCATAAAAAAAGTATGTTTTCCAGTCCACAGTAAATGCATCAATGTCGAATGCTCGGGGGTCTCGTTTCCAGGAAACGTAATGCTGACATTTGGCATTTTGGTATGTAGCAAACAAGTCTATTTGTGGTCTACCGAAGGTATCTACGATGGTGTCAAAAGCCGTGGGCGCTAGGCTCCACTCAATGTCAATATTATACCGTCTGGATTCAAAATCAGCTTCTACATTGTCCTTAGATTTTATATAGGAGGCTACCACAAATAGATGTCTTGCTTCACACCACTGCCATAATTCTTTAGTTATTTTGTGTAAATGAGGGTATTGAATACCCCCCTGTTTGTTGATATATGCAATAGCCGTAGTATTGTCGATCCTCAACAGTATTTCCCTACTCCTTAGATTTTTTGCAAAGCATTTTAAGCCTATGAATGCTGCTTTCAGCTCTAGCAGGTTTATGTGGTCACCTGCCTCGTTTGTACCCCACAGGCCATTAGTACGCTCGCCATTACAGTAAATACCCCAGCCAGTTAATGATGCATCGGAAAATATCTCTATAGCAAATTTATTACTCCGAATAGGGTTCTGTGAAGTCATTATATGATTAACCCACCAGGACAAGTCAGGTCTTAAATTAGCAGACACTGGCATAACTTGTTCGTAGTCATCATCATTTACTTGCAGGGCTAAGAACTTCTCTCTTTCAAGTTCTTTCGTATAGAGCCATCCGTATGATATGCCTGGACAGGCAGAACAGAGTGATCCAAGAAAGCTGGCAAAATCTCTTATAGTAATAGATTTTTGTTTTAGAATATGCTTAACTTTTTTTAACATTTTGAATTTTTTAGTGGAAGGTAATTGCAACACCATGTTTTGAGAGTCTAACTCGAAACCTAAGAAAGTTTGCAATTGAGTTGGCGTCAGATTACTCTTTTTTACGTTAATTATGAAACCGAGACTTTCAAGTAAATCTACGGTCTGTGTAGCACAATCGAGGCATTTATTGAACGATCTATCAATTATTAGCATATCATCCAGGTATATGACGATTAAGAAACCCTTATTTCTAAGAACTGATACTACGGGTTTCATCAGTTTTGTGAAGATTAAAGGTGCTAGGGACAGACCAAATGGGAGACATTGAAATTCATATTTCATGTCCTTGAAATTTGAACCGTAAAAATTGTTTACTAAGTTCATGAGCTGGTACCAAAAAGTATGCGTCCTGAAGGTCAATTGTGGCCATAAAGTCATTTTTAGTAAGTAGTTTTGTGGCTGTTCTTATATCTTCCATTTTGAAATGGTAAGGATCAATAAACTTATTGAGTTCCTTGAGATTTAGGATAAATCTAAATGTACCGTCACTTTTTGGCGTTAAAAATATTCGTGATAAGAATTGACCAGGCACGTCCTTACATTTTATTACCGCTCCCGAACTTAGTAATCGAGAAATAGCCAAGAGCATATTAGCTGATTCGGAAGCAGTTAGATTACTGTTATCAGGTTGAAAAGATTGGTGAGGCACGTCATTAAATGGTATTTTGAAGCCACTAACATAACCGAGTACCACGGGATCTTTTGTTATATGTTTCCAGGTATCTAAGAAGTGGCGTAGCCGGCCTGCATGGAATACCTTATTTAGGTCCTGCGAGTGCGTGAGTTCGCTTTCGCTGCGGGAGCTGCTCGCGCTGATGTTGGCTGTCTGCGTGACGTCTGTGATTGATGTGGTTGATATGGTTGGTAACGGTTCTTTGGCCCACCCTGTCTGGGTGCCTTTGCTGGTGCTTGGTTCCGGGGTGGGCCTCGCCAGTTTCCCTGGGGGCCATTAGTAGGGCGAGGATGATTATCCACTCGCTTAATCTGAAACCCTGATCTTTCAGCGGCCTTAGCTGCTTTAATTTTATCACCTAAGGCAGTACCGAATAAAAACTCGTCTCTTTTCACATCTGCAACCATGCCATAGAATTTTTTATCAAGTGATGTAGTAACTAGCTTTCTTCTAGTTTTGGTGTCCTCATAGTGGAGATCGAGCAGTATCTGACTAACTTCCGACAGTTTTTTTAGGATACTGACTTTATCTAAATCTGTCGAGATAATATCTGTAGCCAAGGTTGTTAAACCCGCTATTCCGAGTCCAAGATAATTTTGAGCTTTTTCTAAAAGCTTGTCCCTATTCCGGACGGTGTCACTAAGAACAGCAGATATTTCTTGATTAAGCTTAGGAGCTTTCGCTAGTTTAAAGTTTTCGGGTATTAGAATTTTCTGCAAAATGGCCTCTTTTGCTTCTTTTGTCATTCCCTCGACGATAATCCTACCCCAGCGTTTGGAGATTTCTTCACTGATGGCTGGACCAAGTGTTTCATCTTTGCTTTGGTAGTCACCAAGTGCTTCAATTATTTCTGGAGGAAGCTCCTCGGGAATTTTGACAGTTTCTGAGCTTGTGCCGGCTAATGGGTCATTAGAAGTCGGTTTTTCACTTATATTAGTGACTATCACCTCAGACCTTACGGAGCAAGGTTCTGGTGACGATTCTGATCTTGAAGAGTCGATGAGAACACTTTGTGAGTCACGCGGTGGAGTTTGTTTGTCACGATAGTTTTCTGAAAAAATCAGAAAAGACATCGAAAATGTTCAACCGTCAATATAACCGTAATAATCTATGATCTACGGGAATCGTTAGGTTGTAATCACGTTACAACACGAGGCTATATAAGTTATCAGCTATGATCGCGTCATAGAGAATAACATGGGTGGAATATTGTTTAGTTATCAGCCATGATCACGTCATGGAGTATAACGTTTGGTAACATTCGTCATCAGCCGTGATCTCGTCACGGAGAATGCGATGTAATATTAGCATGAGAAAATTATTTTGTAATTAATTTACGTAGTCAACTGTACCTACCCCAAAAATGCGGGTAGAGGAAAAAAATAATAATACACATTCTTTGGAATGCTATTATTATATTCCTTTGTAATTGATACGCGGCAAGAAAAAACATAACGTCGAGTCTTCACTTTGATATAAACATGTCATTGTATAACTATACATATTACATACGCTTCGGTTCAACACTTTTCTTGGCAAAAAAGAAACGGTTACTAACCTTCATATTCAGTCGATGACGAACGTCGAAGACGTTTTTCCAGACGTCTTATTTTACGCCTTATCCGGGAATTACTTCGCTTCCTTTTTCCCATGATTATGAAATGCACAATTTAAAATTTTTATTGTAACGAAGTGGCGATGCCCGCACACACACAATGAATGACATCTGAGCGGGCCGAACGCCCCTGCGCAGCGACGACAGATGGCGCTGGCTACTAAGGAACTTGTTATTTTTTTTTTAGCTCTGAATATTTGTGTGTGATGCCTAGTACATATAGAAGTGAAACTACATTGTAATAATACCATATAAATCTCGAGGATGTAACGTCGTAAGTATAATTAGAAAATATTAGACTCATATTTNGACACTTTGTGAGTCACGCGGTGGAGTTTGTTTGTCACGATAGTTTTCTGAAAAAATCAGAAAAGACATCGAAAATGTTCAACCGTCAATATAACCGTAATAGTCTATGATCTACGGGAATCGTTATTTTTTGCCATAGGTTGTAATCACGTTACAACACGAGGCTATATTAAGTTATCAGCTATGATCGCGTCATAGAGAATAACATGGGTGGAATATTGTTTAGTTATCAGCCATGATCACGTCATGGAGTACAACGTTTGGTAACATTCGTCATCAGCCGTGATCTCGTCACGGAGAATGCGATGTAGGTATTATTAGCATGAGAATAATTATTTTGTAATTAATTTACGTAGTCAACTGTACCTACCCCAAAGATGCGGGTAGAGGAAAAAAAATACACATTCTTTGGAATGCTATTATTAATTATATTCCTTTGTAATTGATACGCGGCAAGAAAAAAAAAAACATAACGTCGAGTCTTCACTTTGATATAAACATGTATAACTATACATACGCTTCGGTTCAAAACTTTTCTTGGCAAAAAAGAAACGGTTACTAACCTTCATATTCAGTCGATGACGAACGTCGAAGACGTTTTTCCAGACGTCTTATTTTACGCCTTATCCGGGAATTACTTCGCTTCCTTTTTCCCATGATTATGGAATGCACAATTTAAATTTTTTATTGTAACGAAGTGGCGATGCCCGCACACACACAATGAAATGACATCTGAGCGGACCGAACGCCCCTGCGCAGCGACGACAGATGGCGCTGGCTTCTAAGGAACTTGTTATTTTTTTTTAGCTCTGAATATTTGTGTGTGATGCCTAGTACATATAGAAGTGAAACTACATTGTAATACCATATAAATCTCGAGGATGTAACGTCGTAAGTATAATCCATGATAACATATATCGTTTATTTTAAAAATTGACAATTCTAACACTGACTTAATAATATATGCATCTGTGTTTGTCTCGCACATTTTCGAATAGTGTACAATAAATATTTCAGGCCATTGGTTATTATCAGTGAGCGTTACGTGGAAAAAATTGTGCTATAGGAATGAATATTTCATTTTCATTGCAATGCGAACTTTAGAATTGTGTTTGTTTAGTTCCTATATTTATTTTGATTTTTGAAAAAGGTCCGTTAGTTGGTTCATGTTATTTGCAATCCTATTTATTTACTTTAAAAGTAAGCGTACAGTCGATAGCACATCAAACTACAATATTATTTTATTGCAAAACCACTTACAACTATTAAGAAGAGAGTGTTTAGAGTAGACGCACACTGTTGATTTTTCGTTGGCCGATAGTTTAGTCGGGCAGTTAATCAGTATGGGCATGTATGGGAGTGCGCACATTACCCCGATTCGATTTGGCCGATTCTTCATATTTTAAATCGGGCACAACTATCGGCCAACTAAAAATCAACGGTGTGCGCCTACTCTTAGTCAGACTGATGTACTGACTGATTCTGTCCTTAATTATGTTAACCTCCTTCTTATAAAAAAAAAATCCAATCAAAATTTTGATTTTAAAATAAATAATTTCTTCATTAAAATGAAACAGCGACATTATTATGATGACATTGCAATTTTTTAACGATTTTTGAATCATAATATTTAAATATTACTTTTTACCTATTACTATAAGTAAAAATGAAATATTAATTAGACGCAGAATATCTCGCTAGACTCAGACTCGCTTCTCGCTACAAACATTTATGAAGGAACGTCTTTACAATCGAGTGTACTTGTAAATAGAATAGTCGGGAACGAGACATTTCCCTCGGGAGTCAAGCGCAAATATGACAAAGAAGGCGACGGTGAACTTACACTGAAGTTAACGCGGAACATGGACTATTTCGGGTTCCGTATGATAAATATCGTAAGCTAGTCCAAATGACGCATTTTCACTCATCATCATCATCATTTCAGCCACAAGACGTCCTCTGCTGAGCATAGGCCTCCCCCAATGATTCCATATCGCCCGGTTGGTAGTGGCCTGCATCCAGCGCCTTCCTGCTACCTTTATGAGGACGTCGGTCTACCTTGTGGGTGGACGTCACACGCTGCGTTTCCCTGTACTTACGTGGCCTCCACCTTTCTGACTCATCGGCCGTCCGTTCTGCGTACTTATACTCTGCCCATACGTCAGTCAAAGGACGTCACTTATATATATTCTTCCCGAATGTACGCGAACGTCTAACTAGGCGATGGTTAGAAATCGACCATTGCTCGTCGCAGTTCCTCACGGGACATGGCAACTTTAAACATAAACTTCACGAATTCAAACTTGTTCCGTCTCCTTTTTGCGAGTGTTCCACTGATGATGTCAGTCATGAGCAGTCTGCCCATCATATCTTGTGGGAGTGTGATCTTTGGAAACATGAACGTGATATAATGCTTAATTCAATACAACATACATCTGTTTCCGCAATTTATTACACCGATCTTGTCGCGACAAGGAAAAATTTCCGTGCTTTTAAGCGATTTTGTGAAAAATATTATTGGCAGGTAGTTGCTAATTGCTCATAAGATAGGCCCCCTTAATTTAATTTATTGTCCGTGGTGCATAATCTTTTTCTTAAAGGTTTTAAACCTTTGTTTGTCACCTGTCATCCGCTTTGCAATGGAGGGAAGTCGAACCTTAATTTCGAACTCCTCCTATGTTCTTCTGATTAATTTCGTTGCGGGTCCAATGACAGTTTAACTTTCCCCCGGGACAAACTTGACCTTCATTGGTTGGGTTTTTGTGGCGGTCAAGCTGTAGATCCTGGCTACACAGGAGTTGCAGTGGTGGGAACGAGAGGTGGGAATAGTCCCGATATATACTCTGCCCATTGCCACTTAATTCTGCTCGCGCGTTTCGAATCGCGCGATCGTGACGTATTATAGGTTCATCTGTCCACATGCGCGAACGCCGAATTGCACGTCATCTAGCTCTTAGGATTACGATACGTAATATTTTTTTATTTTCATTCATTTCAGCCTATGGCAGACCACTGCTGGGCTCAAGCTGCACCAAATCAAATCCCGCAAAGCTGCATATCTTTTCCAAGTCGGCCATCGAGGAGCGCTACGCTTCGCTGCTAAAAAGGTATTTTGATCTTTATGTATTCAAATTTATCGAATTTCTATAATATTGAATGAGTATGAAACGTATCGTTTAGTAGCTGTAAACGATAAAATACACAATTATGATATTATCGTAGTTTCACGAGAGCATTTTTTCGTTTAACCAATGAACCCTGAAAATAAGGAAAACTTCAACTTAGAGCTCTTTGGCTCTTATATGCAGAAGAAGTTAAAGAAATGTCGATGGAAAGAAAAAAACTGCGAGAATATTATGGTCTTTGCGGCTTTGTGGGCGATCAAAGAAATTGCAGCAGTCTGTAAACATTTTTAATAATATCATTTGCCTTAGCAGCTATGGGTTTCTTGGAGCAAACATAGTTTTAGTTTAGATTATTTACTAAAATATTCAGTGAACTACGGTGTGGAAGGTAGGCGCGATATAGATACAAATGTAATTGCATGTTCCAAAACGAAATGTCCATTAATTAGTCAACAGCACATCGGAAATTATTATTTTTATTGCAAAATAACTCATAATACAATAACAACAGACCTCAGAGTAATTATCTTGATGTTCCGTCTTTGTACATAAATTTGTAAAAAACCTTAATGGCATACCTATTTTATCTCACAGCCCCTTTTGTCCTTCTAAGAGTAGGCGCACACCATTGATTTTTCGTCGGCCGATAGTTTAGTCGGGCAGTTGATCAGTATGGGCATATATGGGAGTGCGTACACTACGCCGATTCGATTTGGCCGATTCTCCATACAAATTAAAATCGGGCACAACTATCGGCCAACTAAAAATCAACGGTATGCGCCTACTCTAAGGCTGGATTGCACCAATCTTACTTCAACTTTAACAAACGTCAAAATTCTGTGAATTTCCATACAAGAAACACCGGTTATTGCTATAGTTACTGTTAAAGTAAGATGGTGCACTCAGCCTAAGTAGCAGCTCGCTCGCGATAATAAATGTACTGACATCGAATGTATAAAATCGTCGCCTTGCAAGAGCAGCGCAATAATTTTAAAAAACATTATGAGCGTATATTTCAAAGGAATTCCAATATCGCGAGCTGGGATGATAGATTGAACGCATTAGCGACGTGGAGCCGAGACGATAACTCTTGCGAGGTAACTCGCGAGTGTGTAGCTCTTTTACTTGAGTGAGGAGTACGGTGATTTGTATGATGTGTTAAATAAAAGACTATAATTTTGCATGATGAGGTTTAAAATAATACAGCATTTTTATTCTTTAAAAGTGGTCTATGGTTCGCGTATCGGACTATTATGCCAGAGATTGCGGATTCTATCCTCATGCTCATGAGTTATTTGCTTGTATTGGTCTGGGAGTTTCTATCATAGTGTGTAATTTTGTACAAAATTACACATTTTATTTTAGTATGTTTAAATCCGTTATCTGGTACCCACAGCACAAGTTTTGCTTAGTTTAGGACTATATAGGGTGTCTGGGATATTTGAATTCACAAGATAATTTACTAATTTGTTTTTAAAGTGCAAAAAAATTAGTTTCCAAAGTCTTTCCAGTAAGCAATCATCTACCCCTTTCTGTTTAATTCGTCATAAATAACCCTCCGTCTGGCGCAGTCAGGTAAAAACAGAGTTCTTTTTACTTTTACCTAGGTAAGAGGGCTTTACAAAGACTGACGTGTCTTTACAAAAAGCGGGGACATAAAAACAAACATGTTAAGCACATCTACTTAGTTTCATGCATGAAATCCTGAATAAAGGTCTTTACTGCATAAGCCACGACCTTAATAGGGCTTGCTTGGTATAAATAATACTTTGGTACCTACTGCGAAAGGCTTTGGATATTTTACTGAGGATTCCGAGTAATTCCAAAACAAAACAGAACAAAATGACATCAAAGGGGAAAACAAAAACAAATGATTAGCCTATTCGGGAAGTGGAATCTTTTCAGTTTCTTCCGAAAACATGGAGGTGACTTACTAATTGACTCGAGGTTCAAAGCAGATCCCCGATCTGCTTTTTTTCTTTTGAAAAAAATCTTTTTCTAGATAACGAGTCAAATGTTTTCGTCGCTTGAGTTTTCCGGTGCCCTAATTATGGATATCATAAAAACGACATCGTATTTTAAGGGTTAGACTTTTTCGGCTTTATGGTAGACATTGGAAAGATTCTTAGATGGAATTCCTAGTTTTTGCTATGGTACGAAAACTACGATTCCATGCTTCACCAAAACAAAAAGTTATTGGACTGAAAAGTTAGTAATTTTTCAAAATCGAAAAAAACAACTTATCTTAGGATGTTATACCCACCGTTTTTTTTTTTTGGCAAATGCATTTCTCAAATGCAAAAATCCTAACATGATGAGTCATGTCAGGATCCTATGGTTATTTTTATGATTTATCATGGCTCAGCTCTTACCTCAGTAATAAAGTGCGATAAAAACTATTTAAATTAAAAACACAAAATATGGGATTGTTTAAAATGTTGTCAAGAATCAGTCCATAAAGCAGTCAATTGCTTACCATTAAAACTAAAGAGCATTAGGTTCAACTAAAATACGGGTTAAGCCACGATTTGAAAGTCCCACAAACATTCAAACTTTGAAAACATTTCTATACAACATTCGAAGACACGCAAAAAACGAATAAGCGCCACAGCAACATGTGATTTCCGTAATTTTTGTACAAACTTTTTAGTTTCTTTTTCTTAGTTTGCGGAACTTAAACAGTTGCTACCATTATGTCCACTTTTATGTGACTTTAACTTATTTTTCTCTGATAATGACTTGTTATGTCACGCCTCTGAAGTTTGAAAGAGACTATCAACCTAAAGGAAGGTTCTAAATGTAATCGTTATTAAAATTTATTAGCAAAATTGAGTCGCTTCTCAAACTAAATTTTAAATAAATAACTTGAAAAAATCATCGTTCATCCAGTGTCTAAGTAGCTCAGTTGGAAGAGCAGTCGCCCGGCAAGCGGAAGGTCGTGGGTTCGAGTCCTGCCTTAAGCAGTTCGATTTTTTCATTGTTTATTTAAAATTTGGTCCTAAATTTAATTCTCTGGTTGTAAGTACATAGAAATTGAAAAACCAGCATGTATTTGTTCCCAGCTTGCTTTGGACATAGTAACTTATAGTAGTCAGGCTGTTTGTTATGAATCGTACTTTAGGGAGCACGTCAAGCCATCGTGTCAATTGAACCATGACAAACGCCTTATAAAGCTTGACACATCAGAACCCACAGCAGAAGAGTATTAGAATAACTTCCTGGTTTTTTGTCGCCTAATATTATTCGAAGGTTGGTTGAAACTCATTTTCTTCCTTTTCCCTTTTAACAACTTTTCACAGAAATAATGAACGCCTTAGGCGGGTAAACCCTTTTTGTCATTGTTTTTCTTCTCCCAATATAAACCGAAACATTATCTTCCACCTCTAATGTCAGCCATAATAGCATTTCAATATATTCCCATAACCGTGTCTCCATATTGTGGTGAAAAACACCCCATAAGGTAAGACGCCGTCTCACATGGAATTATTAATGAAAACGGTGCTACCCGCGGGAACAAAACGGAGCAATATTGTACAGTCAACAACGCAATTGAATATAAGTATATTTTTGTTCCAAAATAGTACGTATTCCAAGTAAATATGGTGCTACAGTGTATACCATGATCCGCCGTAGTCAGTACAGACGTGTGCAAAATGTGTATTCAATTCGGATTTTACTGTAGAAAACGAAGTAAAATGGAATTTAGAAGTCACAACGATCGCCAAGCGATTTGATTTTATATTGTGTGTGTCTAACTCGCAATCTTTTGTGTGCTTGCGTAGCAACTGAAAGATAAAAGATTCAACTACTAACTTACCTATTTACAAAACATTCGGTACAATGCGGTTTTTTTTTTCAATTCAAGTAGGTATGTCATGTTCGTCGTAAGTGCGAGACTTGCGAGGAAAAAGAAATTTGAACGTAAGCTTAAACTTAAACTAGGTTACTTGGTATACCTACTTTTGGGTAAATAACACAATACATAATTGGTCACTGTGTATTGCTTGCCTTTATTCGCATAATATCAGATTCTCAAAATATCAGATTCTTAAAATATTATATTATCAAAATAGCAGAATCTCAATATAACCGAAATTGGACACTCAACGTGAAAAATATATTTGTATTACCTATACAGTTACAGGGTGTCCAGAAAGTAGAGGTCAAGCCGAAATGAACATGTTATCTACTTTAAATAAATATGAAGAATGCTAATTTATGCACAAAATACAGGGTGTTTGGCAGAAAACTGTTCATAAAAAATGTTTCATCATAATATAAACATATACATAACATAATATAATGTAAACAGTTTATAAGCAGTCCATAAACATAGGTGATGAAACATTGTTTATGATACATGTTGCCGTGCTCCCCACTATAAATGGAGAGCAAGTGTGGACGGTCAAGTTTCAAGAAACCTGTGTTTATGGTAAACTTGTTTCACACTAGTCATGAACAGTTTATCAACAAATGTTGCCTAGTGAATACATAGCTTTAGGGTCAAATGGACAAACTTGTAGTCTTAAAATGACCTTACCTAACACCCACGAAGTTTGTCTAACCTTCCGCCAAACATCCTGTATAATTTATGCGTATGATTGCCGCTGCATATAATTTTAAATCTATGGGACTCTTTTTTGTTTTCAATAAGTGTTTGTCTCATATTTAAAAATAAATTTGATTTAAAAAATAAATGTTGTCTTGATTGTACTTTGGCTATATTGAGAATCTGCTATTTTGATAATCTGATATTTTAAGAATCTGATATTTTGAGAATCTGATATTATGCGAATAAAGGTTTTTCTTGATGTCCCGTGCGTAAACGATAGCGCAGCTAACTCGTAGTTGATTAATGACATGCGCATTTGCATTTTATCAGTGTTATAAATAAATAACATAAAAGAAAGAACATAACGTCGTCTACAGAAACAGTCTCATGATTTTTACAGAATTTTTTATGTCATTATACCAATACAAACGACAGCACATTATACTAAACTCTGTAGCATCTTTCGTAATTGTAATAGATGCTATTTTCCATCAAAAATGTCGAGTCTGAGTGTTGTCAACTGTACCCAATGTGGGTTAAGCTTTGCACTCAGCATTGCCCAATATTGTCAGTGCAACCTGTAAACCATGCAAAGTTATGGCAAAAATTTGGATCCCTGTTATTCTTTGGCTCGTATACTTTTATCGCTGCTTTGAGTTTAAATAATTTAGCGGATCGCAAAAGAATACGTAAACACGTTGAACGGGTACCGTCAGCAACAACGTCCAATTTAATTTCGGCTATTTTCAGCGACGTTTAAATTTCGGCTATTTTTACTGGCTAAGGATTAATCGGAGTTTTTATTTGTTTATTTATTGAGTGCGGGTGAAATTTACCCATTACGAGACGATATTAAATATCGTCTACTATCGTTGGCAGGCTTGCGCAGTTTCGCCAAATGTGCAGTAAAACTTCAGTTATTATAAAGCTCGTAAGATGTGAAGACCAAGAGTACTAAAAAGTGTTATGGCATCTGCAAATAAAGCAATGTGATATAGTATGAGCAACGGCAGTGGATTTTTCCTATCCCAGTTCATAATACGTAACAGATTTAAAAGAATATGATAAACTCTGAGAAATAAGCTCCATCCTCAAATTTTTTTCACCGTTATTACTGTGAATACTTTAGCGGTCTTAATATTGATGCCGGTGATTGGCAGATAAATATGCCGTGATGCTCCTTTGGGAGTTGTTTATCATGTTCCTGTAGATACTGCGATAAGCGATGGATAAAAATACTGCTGTAAGCGATGGATACAAATAGATTCAAAACTTTGAACTCATTTACTGAATAAGGGTAGTTCTACAAATCAGGGAATTTTACGGGGCTCAACTTGCAGCTCCTTAAATTACCAATTAATAGTTCTCGTTTGAGGGTATTAATAAAGTTTAACTCACATAGTACTTGGTCACTGAATTTCAACACGTTTTAATAAAAACATCCCAGACAAAAATGGCTTCAAATGGGAAAAATTCTCATTTCCCTGTGGGGTGACATTCCAGAATTCATGATGTAAATCACAATAAAAAATATATAAAAATATAATTAGTCAAAAATAACATTGTATTGAAAGTAACCATTAGTGTATCTTTCATTTAACTTATATGGATTATGTTTGAATTCCCTATTTACATAATTTTTTGATTGCTGAACAAAGGCGACACGAATTAAGTATCACTTCCCTGCCACCTATAAACACGTTAAAATCTGTAACAAAACAAAGGGTAAGCCACGTTGTCGTTCTTATGTATTTAAGTATGCAGTTAAGTTCGCCTAGTGAAACGTTTATTTCGCCCAAATCGTCAGTCAGTTAGACGCAGCTACGCTGTTATCATCGTCTGTCGTGTCTGGGCCAGACAACTTCTCACTCATCTGTTACTGGATACTCCATTTTGACTTGCTTGACTCTATACAAACTTTTAGCTGTTTTTGCAGTAACGTGTGCGAGCACTACCAAATAGGCATCGTAAAATATTCTTCCATGAAAGCAAATGTTGATGACGCTTAAACTGAATCTGAAACTGAGACCAGTAATGCCTGCAACACCAGTATTTTGATTCATCAGACTTGGTTGACCTTACGAGTGTACTGGGACTGAATGAACATTGATGATCCTGATGGATTGCTGGAGATGCCGAAAATAGATACTAACGAATTGTTTCCAGTCGAAGAAAAGCGTCGAGGAAAGAAGAGGAAGATAATAGAAGGAGATACGAATAGTAGGGAAAAGTCAAAGAGATCAGGTGACGGAAAAAGAAGCAACCTAAATGAGTTCCATGTTCAATTGATAGTGGACCTTTGTGATGCACATAAAAGTATTTTTTATTATTTTTAGAATAAAGACTATAAACTCAAATGCATCTTTCAGTTAAATTTTCACTATCCTGTATAGGTTCTCACTTCCCTGTCCATCGAAAATAGAAAAACCGCTATAAAATCAATATTTATCATAATTTTGTCTGGCCCGTTAAAAATTGGATATGTTGTAGTATATTCTCGGTCTTTAGTCACTGTTTATACTGATTACTAACAAAAACTGGAGATTCATTTTATGGTCCTAAATAATTCCACCGTGAGTAGAACTACCCATAAGTTCTTTGGAACACTAACCACCCACCTTATTCTAATTATGGCCAGTGTTTTATGGATAAACTTTATAAAAAATATCATGACAGAAGAAAATTTCAAGTTAATCCTTTCTATGTTCAAATGTATTTTGTTATCCATACTTACCTATCCCGACTCTGTTGGCGGTTTGAAAAATTATGCAAACCCATATTTTCTGAAGCTAAGTTCTGTTATTTACAATTGTTATTTAGATCCAGGCGAAGATAACGTTCTCAAACATAAAATTAAGATACAATCGTGACTTCCGGTTATTTGCAAGCTAAGCTTTCTAAGCTTTCATTTCGAAACGGAAATAACGGGCTTATAAATGTGAAAATATCGGTTCTTTGAGTTTGTGTCAAATAAAAAACATTGTTGCGAATCGAAATGTAAGGCAAAGTATGAATAAAAATGTATGCAGGGTGTTAGGTAAATGGGTATTTATGAGCCGACACTAGCCCATGTTAACATGGACATATTATAAATGGTATGGTGAAGTCAGAAATTTGATATCATTATTTTAATTTTTTTAATTTTCATACAAAATAAATTTTATAAAATCCGATTTGTATGAAAAATAAAATGATTAAAATGAAGATATAAATTTTCTGACTTCATCATACCATTTAATATATGATCATGTTAACATGGGCTAGTGTCGGCTCATATACCCATTTACCTCACACCCAGTATACCTACAGTTGAAAATTATGTATTAATGTAGAGATGTTAAAATCACTTTTGCTAACAGATTAGATAACTATTTTTAGTATCATTTAATCTAATCTCATCATAATCAGCCAGTTCCAATATTCTACGGAACGTAAAGTCTGTCACAAGAAGTGCCATGATTTTCCGCTTTTTTTTAGAGGTCGGATGGCCATCGAATTGAGGGCGTCTCGACTCGAACACTCCATTTCGTTTCAGCCAAATGACGTCCACTGCTGGACAAAGGCCCCAAGGATTTCAAAAACGACCGGTCCGGTTACCGTACTCCATTTACCAATTTACTTTCCTCGGTAGATATAATTTTTTCGACCTACTATCACCGTAATTTGAAAAATTTTAGAGTAGTCAGTCTTTCTCTGTTTCATATTACCGAATGAAAAAGATATCACAAAACTATCAATATACGATCCAGCAAAGGCTTCCGTAATCCAGACAGCCTATACTTATCCTTTTACATACTTAAGGCGATTAGTGTCCTCAATCCGCGTGAAATGGTCATTTTGTAAAGCCTACTCCTCTTTTACTGCTGGACAGAAATAGTTGAAAAAAATATATGTTATACAACAGCTCAAGGACTACATTTGACACGTTTGAATTTTTCCTACGTCTCTTTGTTGTGGATTAAAAAATTAAATACGGGACATCGATTTTTTACTTCAATTCCCTACTCCTCCCAAACGGCTATGTTAATTTTAAAGATTTTTGCACGATTAGATTAAGAATTCTTTAATCTTTAAATGACACGTTGCGTTTTTCAATCGAACATTACTTTCATTCATAAATTTTACTTTTGATAAATTCCGAACGTTTTGCTGTTGAGGGGGCCTTCGCGGGGTGCGGGCGGCAGTCGGCCGCTGGCCTTCAGACGGGGAGGTTGTGTCACTCGCTGCAAACTGACATTAGCGATCAAAATGAATTTTTTCTTTGGCGGAGTTGCACCACCTGACGTGACCTAACTTTGACCGTAGCTTTGGCGATAACCGGTGTTTTTTGTGTATCCGAAATTTTAACTCAATCGGTTGTCGTCAGGAAATGGGTCTAACTAATTCAGCTTGCAAAATTCCACCCGAACAAACATAGTTTACACACAACATACATTGTAAGCTAAATAAAATAAAATAAAAAATATTATCCCATACAAAATGTTCATGGGTTTGTAATTTTTGTTAAATATAAATACCTTACTATACGGTGCGCTAGTTTAGAACATTTCGGGCGATCACTTGCGCCTGGGTTGAATGACATCGACATCAAGGTTCATCAATTCAAGTTTAAAATAATAGGCAGTTATGTATGAAGAAAGAGCTTCTATTCTGTACCTACCTATGCCCGTGTATTTTTGATCGGTGTCAAATCGGAGTTTTCGTGCGGGGTGCGCGGGTGTTGTGCGAAGCGTGAAGGTCAAACGCTCAAGGTCATTGAGGACTCTAATCGCCTTAAACTGGTTCTTACTTTCCTGCAAAAACGTTACAGCACTGCGCGGGCACTAACTTACTACAACTGGGTCAAAACTGGATTCCGCGGTAGCTTCATTAGCTTACTAAACTAATACCCGCAACAGTACTAAGTGGTACTCTACTTATGTATAATAAATTTAATACCTGTAAAATAGTTAAAATTTCGGGCAAAAATAATACAGAGCCTGTCTAAGGCGGTTAAGTTCTAAAAAGCAAAGCTTTCTTTGCCTTCTTAGCTATGCCGTAGCTTGGTAGAAGAGGAATAAATAAGTATTGTTTGATTTAACTTTATTTTTCTGTCTCTTTATACTGCTTAAAATTTGAAGATGTTTTCAATATCGACTGTCCATAAAATATAAAACTCGACTAAAACTGCCCTTTTTATCATCCCAAATTATTGATCATTCAAAAAAACACTTATTTTAACGGAAATATATATATTTAATAGGATTAGATTCGGAAATATAAAAGCACTTTGCACTTATTTTGCTACAACTGGGTCACAACTAGACACCGAAGTAGCTTCATTAGCGGTTACTAAACTAATGCCAACTAAATAACGCTCTACTGGTAAGAAATTTAATAATTCTAAAAACATTGTAGAGTAGCACAAAAACATTATTTAAGCTTCTGTTTCTTTTATTGCTTATTTATGAAGCCTGGCAATGTTTTGAACATAATTTTCATAATGTCCATACGATTACAGTAATAATTATAATATGAATGTCACGATCTTATGTTACTAATGTTGATAAATAAACAAACCACAGTTCTCCACGACATTCTAGCGGCTGCGGGGTTTTAACCAGCGTTTCTCTGATCCGATGTTTAATGCCTATTCTTTTGAATCCTTTAAATTAGGTACGGAACAGTAGGTGCTGAATAATAAATTGCCTGCAGCACAGTCCTAACAACTGCGTCTAAACTTTGACCTTCATCATTTTGCTAAAACGGAGCTAAGCGCTACATAAACTAAACGTCAAACTGCAAGCTCTCGCTTCACCATTTGTTAGCACATTCGCCCGACACGGCGCAGGCTGACGCTTAATTTGTCTGCGGTTTTGGCAGGTGACCACTCCGCTGACCGGGTCAGAATAGCCAAGTACTAATTATCCTTTCAATAAAGGTGAATGAATTTACTGATCGATTTAGCCATGAGAGGTAATTCAGAAGTAAGTGAGGTACAAAGTGCAAAAGATATCTTTTTGTAGACAGTAGGTAAACAATTATTTAAAAAAAATCTAATTTCTCATTCAACCGTATGTCACTTTATTGAATTAAAGTCCTCATTGTCTGCATCACACTTGTACGTAACTCGGAACTACTTAGTTAATGATAGGAAAAATAAATTGTAAACAGTAGGGACACAAATAATTGATTTTCAACACAATGAATCATACGTTCCGAAGTAGTCTGCCTAACTTATACTTTAAGCTTGTTTATTATTTTAATGTTTTCATCCATTGTATGTAACAAGCACAGTTTAATAAAAGTCCATCCAGTAGTATGCGTCAACGACTAATATATTTGCATCCATCCTCTCACCAACTCAAAGATATTATATTATGGATACGATTAAGTGCAAACTAAGATATACAAGTAAGTATGTGTAACGTTAGATCTCTTACTATCCAACGCGTAGTTCCGAACTAAAGGGGAATGTGGGACGAAGCAAATCCTCGAACGGAGGTGTTCGTTAACTAAATAGAGCGTGAATGCACCAATGAGCTCGAAAATTGACGTGGTTTCTCTTGGAACCAACACCTCGCTGACATACATATTAATTGAGGCATTTGATACTCACACCACCTTGACCTTGTTAAGTCTGCAATTAATCTTCTTAGCACAATTAGTGTGTGTTTATACGCGTGGTGTGAGGGTAGACAAAGTAAAGCATCATTATATTTAATTGTTTATCGACATAATGAACCATAGCGTTTATTGAACCATGACACGTGGGTGTTTTTGTTTACAGTAGATAAATCACGCTAGTTCCGTCGAAATAAAATACGGTTCGACGAGGATATGGGTTGAATGTCAACCCTATGGTCACACTGGCCTAGTCTCATTTTCTACAAACTTTTTGTGAAGCTACATAAATCTTACAGGGAAAAACAGGGACTAAGTGACTCTATGGATTCAGATTGGGTAACTACCACACCTATAGCTAGCCCTATAGGCTTTAACGTGCCTACGCGAGTTAATCCAGTAAGCACAATTAGGCAGTCGCACGCGGCCTGCTGCCGCAACCGCAGACAAATTGGACGTCGTCGGTCGCCCGACAGAGACCTAAGTCGCACGAGCGTGCGAGTGTGCCGACAAATTGACGGTTTGTTGTGCCTGATTCACGTCCGTGATAACTGGGGCTGAAACGGGTATTGGATTATAGATCAGTTGTTGTTTATAATTTGGTTCTAGTTGCGAACCCGAAATCCTTAGGAAAGATTCTTGGAATAATCGGTATCTTTTAGAAGCATCTTTTGGAGACACTTATAAGTTATCCCTTCCAACTAATTGCTCTCGTCAAGTGTCCGAATTGGACCACGATTGTGCTAAGCGGATTAACTACGTGAAATTTAGTAGATTAAACTGCTTTGATACCTACAGAGCTACTAATACTATTCAGCTACGAGGTTCTATAGCTACATTGGTGAGGCATTGGTGATGTACGAGTACTAATGGTCTCTATCTTATCTCTACCCATTCATAAATTCAAAGCACATAATAATATTAAAAGTACCTTAATGAAAAAGGGCTACTATAAAGTCGATAATTATTTAAACGATAAAAATGTTTGGGATGCGTAAATTGCCTAGCTCGCATAAATATTTATAACTAACTCTATGTATTTTTAAAACCTGTAAACCTTTGAAAAAGAAGCAGACAATAGTGTCCGAGTTTCTTGCGCTGCTTCTTCTCAGCACTGGCCAATTTATTGTCCTGAAGCAGTGGGACGTGTAAAAGTGCTTTTTTAAAGCCTATTTACAGTAATAAATGAGTTTTATGAGTTTTTAGTGAGTTTTAATAGTGGTTGCCAGTTCGAATCTAATATAGAGCAACATTACAGTTATTAGGACTTGCTGATTATTCAGAGTAGAAAAGTAGACCACTCTCACTCTTCGAATGGATTTCATAACAGGTGAATAAACGTTTGCAGAGTTAGGATTGTAGGCCCAAATTATCCATTTGCTGACAAAGAAAAAATGGTCCGTAGATACTAAAAGGGACCTAATTAATTGAATTGAATGAATTTGGGTAGGTACTTATTTGCGTCATCAGGCGATAACTTTGAATTATTTTACTCTCACGATCGTATAAACTAGTTTTACGCTTGCGCAAACAATTGTGTCTGCTTGCACGCATGCTCACGAATGGCGCTAGGCTGATTAACCTGCGCACTTAACGCTGTGTGACTGCGTAATCATGCACCTGAGACAGTGGAATAGGCATTGAACAACAAGGGAAAATATTTGTATTATGAATATAGGTACACTTATGATTAGATCATCAGAAACTCACCATTAACGGAGGCGAACTGTGAGGATCGAATCGAATCGATCGAAGCTAAGGCTGAGTTGCACCATTTTACTTTAACTTTGACAAACGTCAAAAATCTGTCAAACTCTATACAAAAAACACCGGTTATCGTTAAAGTTATGGCCAAACCCAAAGTTATGTGGTGCAACTCAGTCTAAGAAAACCTGAATTTAGCACGGTTCGGAATACTCAGACTACAATATACCTAACACCAAATTTTCTCTAGGGTCAAGCTAAATTCCACTCTAAGGAGCATTCCCTTATAAATAATGCGCATAAAACTCAGCACAACTTCGACTTCAGTAACACTGATTAATTACGTCCGAAGTAGTTTAGCTTTCCCCCGCGACACCCAAACTTCGTTGGTCGGATTTGATTGGCGGTCGCCGATGTTGATCCTGGCCACACAGTTGCAGTGCGAAATGTTCTGTATATTTTAGGCAGGTTTAACACGTCCGAAATTCTGGCAAATCAAGCTGATGGATCCTAACAACAATCAGAATATTACTGTGTGATACTGGCCGTAATGATCGTGTTATCTAAATGTAATTTAAATTCAGTACGGAAATGAATAAAAATAATACGAGCATCTTTGAATTATACTGGCCGTAATCTTTCTGCTGTCTGAAATGCATTTTTATAACGACAAATTCTTTCTTCGAACACTAGCCGTGTTATGAAAAAGAAACAATCAAAATAAAAAACAAATGAAAACTGAACGAGATTAAGTTCCTACAATTTATTTTGAAAATGGAACAAAAACGGCATCTGATTTTGACAGATTCTTATAATTCTGAAACAAAAGAAAATCAATAGACTCTAACGTTCAAACGTCTATTGTTTTGTATGCGAGCTTAAATTAGATTTAACGAGAGAAACAAGTTATTGAACACGTTTTCACAATTAACAAAACCACGACCATGATGTAATCTCATTCCACACGAAACAAATTTTGCAAGATTACAAAGTGTATCAAACATAATTTCGGTTGGAGCGTTCTAATCAAGTTTTCTCATGCTTCATGTTGTATCGGATCGTACGAGAAAGATTGTTCTGCAACTGCTTGTAAAAGAGTTAATAACCTGTCAAGTATTGTAAATATGAAAATTTGCCGGAGCAAAATAAAAAATTAAATATTTAAATTGAATTAAGGCATGCTTGGACGCTATTATCTACCCAAATAGAATCTATTAGTGTAAAAGAATCGACTCCAAAACAAACTGCACTAGATAAGTAAAAGTAGAAAATATATTCCGTTATTTATTTACTAGGTAAAATTTTTACCATGATTGATATTTTCGGAGTCGGTGGCAGCACTGGCAGCCTACGGTTCGGTAATTTGTTTTGGAGTTGGTTTAAATTTTTAGTGAAAATTAATTTATTTGATGTTTTTGTTGCTGTTGACCCTGTTGTTGCTACTGAAAGTCGACATTGAGACCATATTCAAAAACCAAAAACAATATTAAAAAAGTAAAAAACCATTAATATTATCAAAAAAGGATTACTGGCCAAACTGCCAGCAACAAAGAGAATTAAACTTTAATGAATTTCAATTACCTAACTTGCCTTACTTATCGTCATCTCAGTACTATCTATTTATTCTATCTGCCATTGGTTATTTTTACAGGTCAACGTGTCTTTTTCTATTATAGGTATACCTAGATTCTGTCCTTACGCAATTTATCTGACTAAAAGCTTGTTACGAGATTTAGGTAAGTTCTTGTAGATGATGTAGGTACCTATTATNCTTTTTTAACCACTACGTCTCTCAGACGCCTACCACAACAATCATCTCGCAAGTGAGATTTCCTCAATTGCCTATCCGCTTCAAACACTTTCCGTCGAGACCTGGGCAGTGAACCAACAAAATCAACGCTGACACACTGGAAGGGTCTACGACGAACCTTCGGTTTTCCAAACAAACCAGGAGTGGTTTGATTCGGATGTTTGAAATCCTTATAAGCATCACTAGTCAACTTTCGAGACACGACTGCTTCAGCATGCCTAACAATTGAATCCCTCCGATTCACAAGTCGCAAAACATCAGGCGCTATCTGAAAAGCTTTCCAGAAGTTGATGCCAAACAACAAAGACGAAGAAACTCCAGGGACAACATAAAACTTTATAACCTTCAACACATCATTCACTACGACAGGTAAAAACATATATCCGACCGTAGGGGAAGTTGAACCATTCGCCGTTACCACAGCATCAGTCGAATCCGATTTATACAACTCACCCAGGTGAGAAAAATAATTCACAGCAGAACCACCAACAATAGAAACTTCCGCTCCAGAATCTAATAATCCAGAACACGGAACACCACCAATCTCAACATTAAGATAAGGACGTGCGTCCTGACAATCATCTGGTCGGACCGTCGCAACATTAGCTTTGCAATTTTTAGAAAATGCACGCACAAAATCACACCAAGCACGCCACTCTTCAACAGGGGTAACATCAAAACGACGGTCCGTCGCCACGCGTTTTGTGACTCCAGAGACTTTGACGTCCTTCTGGCGTACACACTTCGGACAATTGACAGCGGTCACGCCCTTCTCACCACAACGATAACAAATAATAATATGAGGCGCCTTACAATCGCTGAGCGTGTGGTCCTTCACACGGCAACGCACGCAAAACTTCTCCATGCTCGGACTCTTAACCACAGCCTCACACTTTGGACGAGCAGACTTACCTTTGTAGGCCAGGTCAGGGGCAACAGCATTCTGTACACCGCGCGGGGGTTCGGTGAAGGATTCTGCCCTCTGTTTCGCCGCTTCCAACTGCCTACAATGCCTCTTCAAGTCGGCCCACGATTTTATTTCTACATTGACCAAAGGAATGGAGTAAGATGGCCTAATGTTGAACTTGACCAAGCTCAACTTCTCTTCATCGTCTAAAGGTTTACGCAACCTCGAAAAGTAATTTTGCATCAGGCTTAGATAACTACATATGGATTCGTCGGGACCTTGGGTCCTCGAACGAATCTCCTGCAACAAACGATGATCATAGTCGTAGGGCAAATACTCTTCCAGCAACGACGCCTTTAAATCCTCCCAACTATTTAGCTGGTCACGAGTACCTCGGTACCAAAATAAGGCCTCATCAGTAAATAATTCAACTGCTGAGTTGAATAATTTTTCTTTCGCAATATTACGAGAATTACATAATTCTTCAATCCTAACAATAAAATTCTGCACACTGTCTTTCCCGTTAAACCTCAAATTCAAAGAATGAACACACGCATTACAATTCAAAGGTTTGATTATTAATGGCTCATTCCCAGCCAAACCAGCGAACCCAGACACTTCCTCCTCAGCAGGTTGAAAATCGTAACTGCTAACGAATGTGTGCGTCATACGGTCGATCCGTTTTAAAAGTGGGATGAGACGCTCATCCAACTGTTCCCACAAAGTCCTATCATCCCCATCCACAGTCTCAACACGACTTAACCTATGGAAGATGTGGTTTCCTAAAGCCTGCACGCGATAAAGCTGTTTGAGCAACAGGGGTTTCCTGTTACACAGCCCCTCAAGCTCGTCTATTTTGGAGGAAATAGTTCTCAACTCAGCCAGCGCATCTCCCTCGAACTCACTCACCTCATCGCTAGGTAGATCCTGAGCCAAACGTTTAATTTGAACACGCAACAACTGTACAGTTCGCTCAGGCACAGCATCACGGATCACAACTTCGTAAGTTAATTCGTCCTTGTTCAAAAGATTGAAACGGATAGGGCGTTCCTCCTTCATATTGAGTTTACAAAATGAACTTTCATAAAAGAAAAGTAAATAAGTTACAATATTTTAACTAATCTTAGTTAAACACTAACACAGCATGATCACACTCAACACAGTATCACAACAGCATCAAAAACAAAAAAATTAAGATGACCAACCAATCCGTCACTGAGCAATAGACCAGTGCCAGGGAGAATCTCCACGGACCCAACAACGTCCCTGTTCGGGCGCCATGTAAATATGAAAATTTGCCGGAGCAAAATAAAAAATTAAATATTTAAATTGACAACAATTTAATTGTGGGTTAGACACAAATATTTAAAAAGAAAAATTAAGGGATGGGTCGTTGGGCCGTTTGGTTGGTACTGATTAAAAATACTTAAGATTACTAGCGCGCTAGTCGCCACCACTCGGCTCAACCCCCTCCGCACCCGTCGGGCGCAGCAAGCGTCTGGCACTGCGGGACAGCCGGTGCCAAACACCTTTATGGCCAGTGCCGTACAAAACGGCCGGTACCATACACCTCCTGCTATGGAGGCAACGTCAGCAACATCAACAACAGACAGCAACAGCGCAGAGGCTCGCCACCGAGCACTGCTCAACCACACACAATCTTCAGTAACAGAACTCAGCACGTGGCAATGAGTCCGCAAAATCACGGGGCTTTCGGATTTATTCTAAAATTCCCTTTTAACGTAGAGGATGGCGATGCGTGCCCTGCCCGTTTATCAGGGAACGGCACGGTTCAGACCTCTTGGAATTCGGGACACTATCACACCACGTACAACAGAACTTCCGTTCGCGATCACCCCAACCAAGCAAAAGACTTCGACACTCCAAAAAGCGCCGGTCATCACCCGTGACTCAGATGTTCGTTCGAAAACTTGTCACTCCAACAAATCACAATATCTAGCAGTTTTGTATAATTTTTTTCTTTACTTTCAATAAATGCCACTTGTGTTAACTAGCCTCTTATTGAATAATTTCGATATGGGAACTCACAATACTGCTTCTCTCATTTAAATTTAATTAAATAATTAAACTTTAGAAAGAAAAAAAAATAACAAACAAGCAAGTTTCTGAACGTCACCTGTGTGTTTCGTTTCACTCAGAATATGTCAAATTTCTAGAACGTTCCGAATCCATGATCGATCAAGATACATTACAATGTTATTTTAATATAAACATTGAGGAAAATACTGTAAATAGCTAGAATTTAAATTAAAGAGCCTAAATATTAAGTTTTATAAAAATTTAGTATTGAACATTTAATTTTGTTATACACTTTTTTTTTACTAAAAGAATGAAACGTAACGCATTGATCTGTCAAACGGAGACATTCAAAAAGTGAGGTTATTTATTGCTCTGTGTACCAAAACAATGTAATTAATTTTAATAGAAGTTAATCAAAACTCAGTGAATCACTTACAATGACACAATCAAGTGACAAAGGGAATACTGTACACTTTGTAATATGTGACCTTACGGTCCGTTGGAATGTTTGTTTGTGGAAATCGGTAAGTATTCAATCTCGCCAAAAAAAAGTGTTACAGTATCAACAAAATGAAACAAGAGAAAACATTTGAAAAGACAAGTTTCTATTGTTCAATAGACATGAAGGTTTTTAATTAAAGAGTATTCACTTATTATTAATGTTTTATCTAATTGGAATGTCATCTGTCAACTGCCCAAGATCTTGTGTGAGCTCCGATCACGAAGTTTGTGAAAGAAAGAAAAAAAGAAAAAGGATTTTTTTGTGAATGTGTACGACCTCATTAGACTAAATTCAGACATGTACACGGCGTACCTATTTAGGTAATCTATACTTCTATATTATTATAAAATAATGCGAAAGTAACTCTGTCTGTCTGTCTGTGCGTCTCTGTCTGTCTGTCTGTCACGCTTTCACGCCTAAACCACTGAAGCGATTTTGATGAAATTTGGCATAGAGATAGTTTGAGTCCCGGGAAAGGACAGAGGATAGTTTTTATCCCGGTTTTTGAAACGGGGACGCGCGCGATTCGGTTTTTCTGTGACAGACAAAATTACACACAGGCGAAGCCGCGGGCGGAAAGATAGTTCAAAATACAGAGGGAAACTTTATTATTTAAAAACAAATTGAAATACGTGTCAGGTAACCTTACACTTTTTGTCCTAACGTGTACCAATTCACATAATTAAATTTGAGATTGTGTTGATTATGAAAATTATAATACCTTTTGTATTTCGTCCAGTTCCTAGTTCTGTTTTAAATCCACGTCCCTTGATAATAATATTTCATTAGCATCAAGTGCTTCATGTATTTTGCAAAGACACCTCCCAAATCTTTTTGCGAAAAACGTGGCGTGAGGCATCTTGGAAGTCTATAGATTAACATTTCCAATATTCCCTCAGGATCGATAGGAGAAAGTTCTATTTTATGGCAAAGTAGCATTTTCTGAGGACCTATTTCACCGTGAATAACACAATACACTCGGGAATTTGAAAGCCGATCTTAATGCCTTCCAAGTTGAGTGATATGTATTGAAAAATATCACAATGGATATGACTTATGAATAATATTGTAACGGTAACAAAGAGGTAAGGGAAAATGGATGTTGAATGTTACAAATGTGTCCAACTTTGACTGTAATGCCAAAAATGTAATATGGAAAAACGAAATAATGGCTTTTCAAACCGCTTTTTATCTTTGAATTTACATTATCGACACAAAAAGAAAAAAAAGAAATCAACAAATAAATGTTTTTTCTTTTTTTCTTTCTTTCAAATTATTGGAATATTATAAACGACATTAATATCAGTGTGAATAGGGATTATGTAGGTAAGCCTTCGCAAATTCGGCTACGTCACAGAATACGTACCGAAGATGTACCTAGGTATTACGTAATAAATCTCGTTTAAGAGTAATTACGGTAGCAAAATTGTTTAAACACTAAACTCAGATCCTAAAGAGAAATTCTCCAAATTAGTCATGTAACCAGTTACTAATCTTTAAATAGTAATACTTACTTGTAAAGTAAATTCATACAAATAACAATTTATAACGGTGTTAATCCATTGAGATCAAGAAAATTTGACAATTTCCCTATTTACACAAGGAACTATCAACAAAAGCCACCGAGATCAGAGTCGTACCTATTTGACGTCATTGCTTACACACGTCAAACTTAACACTGTGGCCTCTTATGTACCCGGAACAGGGGTGATTTTGCAATAAACTGTATAATCTGATGTGCTGTTATTTGTACAACGTCGAGCGTTGTCAAACGTCGTGGTGGGATTAAGAGCTTAGCTCTTAAATCGTTATTGGCTGAATGTGAATATGACATTGGATGAAAACTCCAGGTGATAATTTTATTGGTTTTATTTTTTGTTTTTATTGTAACCAATGACCGATCACCCTACGAGATTTTGGGAGACCGCGACTTGGCAAGCGTAGTGAGGATCTAGGTAGAATCTTCAAAAGTCTTCAAAAGGTTGCTGACGGAAGCTTGATGAGACAAGATAAAGACAAGGTAGATAAAGTATCGCGTAAGTTATTTAGTGAGGCATATGTTTAACAGTAGACTTCAGTAGACTGCTATTGCTGACGATGATGATGATGATAATGATGATAATGATGATGATAGAGGCACTATAAAAATCTGATAGATACCAGTTTTAAGAGCCTAATAACTTTGACGCAGTCGGATTATCGAAACTCTTGTAAAAAACACAACCCTCCTTCTGGCACAGTTGGGCAAACATAGTGCTCTATCTATAAAATCTTTCTTTCTGAATCCTAATTTACTAACTGTCAAATTCACTCCTCTACAATCGCTAGAACACAGATATAATGGCATTTAAGTACTTACTATTTAAATATGTTTAGTACTCGTATGTATACGTTATTGCTTCCAAAATCAACAATTCTAAATGAAAAATTAATAATCCACGAAATCAACAAACTGAATGACGATAAAATCAAAACAATATCCAATTGATTTGTCGCCGGCCACAGAGCACGCATTGTTTGTTTGCACAATGGACTGGCTTTAACCGCTTTGTCACACATCGCGATTTGACGCAGTGTTTGATCTTAATGTGTCGATATAATTTTTATCGATAAACATAATTTCATTCATTATTATCAGTCCATGCTAAATATGGTTGGATATTTAGTACAGTTATATGTTGGATATTTAGCCACTGTACAGTTATATGTGCAAAAGTGTAAATAAATAAATAAATAAATAAATATTTTTAAAGTCGGGAAATGCTTTGCGCATACCCACTGGTCGATGGAGATGACCAGTGGGCTATGTGGACTCTCCCCGCCTTCGCACTAAAGGCGGGGCCTACCCACTAAAACCCGACGGTTTCCACCAGAGCTCAAAAAACGGAACCGCGAGTTAATTTGTCCTAGTTGAACATTCGTCCGCAGCTCCGCCTCAGGCTAGAGGTTTCCTCTTACCCAAAAGATAACGCTTATTACCACTGCCAAGTAGTCCACGATAGTTATTTAAAATTGTGAAAAACAAAAATATCCCAATCTTAAATCAAAGGTTAGTAGACTCCGAAGTATTAGGTATCTAACACCCGTATTCACAAACGATGCTTGCTTAAGTGAAGCAGCTAAGTAATCGAACGCACAGCGTTAAATACAGCTCTGTGATTGGTTCGTGTGTGACTTTGTGCGTCCACGCGCACTGTGAGACCTCATAGTAATGTTTGTGAATACGGGCGTTAATTTTTTTCTTTGTCACAAAATTCGACAAAAGTATTGTTATAATCTTATCGATATCCGATCAAAAGCCATCCCTAAGCCCGGGTGTTGGCACGTTATATGGAATAGCTCATTCCATTACGCGTGTCATTGGATCGTACTGGAAGTACGTACTTAATCGCGAAAGTTCTATTTGTTGCCAGTTCGACTGTCCAGGCTATTATCTTGCGCTATCATTGTGAGATTCTATGACAATATTTATTGATCGACTTGTCGGAAGAACTTTAGATGGCGCGATCTTCGTGCCAAGACAATGAAGCGTTGAAATAGTGTCAATATGCTAGGCTAAGTACGATTGAATAGACTTGCCTAACATTTCTAGGTTTACCAAAAAGAAAAAGTATTGAAGTACTCGTATGTTTATATCCGTTGTCTAGTGCCCATAGTAAAAGCTTTGCTTAATTTGGGACTAGAAGCGTAGTGTAAAATGTCAATGATATTTATTTATTTACCAATTAATTATAGACCACATCAATTGGATTAACTTCAGTAGAGATAAAACATCAGGTGATTAGTAATTTATCAATAAGTAATTGTAAGAAAAAAAAAACAGTGTGAGTATGTCAAATTGTCAAGTATTTATTAAATACTGTCATAAATTAGAAAATACGGTGATATTATTTTATAAGAACCATGAGTGCTACTCTACTAAACTTGCTACTTAAATGATTACGTTAGGTAATATTTACCTCCACCTATTTCATTAGACGTAATTGATCTCAATTTCCCTCAGCCTTCTTGTTTATTTTTATCTTCCCTGTTTCATTTACACCCACCATATAAGTTCAATCTCAAAGCAAACAATTAACCAGATCGCGGTTATCCATTCCTCTCCAACCATAAAATTTTATTTAATACCCCGGTAATCCATGATCGAATCCAACCCTACCATCAGCGATACCTGCCCAGGGATGGGTAAATACACGGTGTTTACAGAAAGCTTCTGAAATGGGATTATTCGTGAAACCTGCCTTACCGTGTTAGATGATTTGGGCCTCACAATCGCACTTTATTTGTAGACGTCCACTACGGCTTTTTACATGCTTACTATAACTTTCTCGTGTTTTTGAGACCCTTTTTGCGTCCTCGTAAGCCTTGGGAGAGAATCTGGATTTTTAGCATGATAAAAAATATCAGCATTGTTTGGCCAATAACTTTGAGTGGCTTTTTCTACAAAAAGCATCGTTCGTTTCAGCCAAATGACGTCCACTGCTGGACAAAGGCCTCCTCCAAGGCTTTCCACAATTCCACAAAAAGCATATTTGGTACTATCACATCTATCATAGAGCCCTCTGTTACTGATATTTTTTCTCAAAACGCAAGAAACGAATTTCTTAGAAATATACAACCGTAAGCATGTTAGTGTCAATAAATCTCGCACGATTTTTCTTGTGTATTGCTACGTCTGACAATATTGACTACACCTACATTCTCCTAATTCGATATGAATACGATTGTATATTTTGTGTTGGACAATTTCTTTAATGCCGAATTCGTGGAATCCAATTTCGTTGACATAATGTGGGTATATTTATTAAAATTTTATGCAAATTTCCTATTTGTTCGTCGAGTTCGTTCGCTCAATATTGATTGTGTGAAATTAGCGCAGTGTGTGATAAAGTTTATTATACAAAGCTTTTCTTACTGTAATTAAATATTGATGTTAAAACAGCATTTGATTGTTAAATGAGTCAAATATAAATTTTCAAACGAGTAAGTATTAGTATCATTCATAAAATATCAGGGTATGTCAGAGCTTCAAAATCGCAGTTATAGAAAAACCCAATACATATTGGACAGTAGGTACTTATCATTTGGAATATTCAATTCAGGCATGCTTTCTTTGAAGAGGTTGAACCAATAACTTTAAGATTTAAACATAATACCATGTCACAAAAAATATTCGACTTTAAAAATACAGGATGTTTGGCGCATCGTGTGCCAAAATGATTTGGCGGATAGAATGGGTCATTTCCTATATTTTCAGCCCCCATAACACGTTCCATGCCAGGCGGCTACTTTTATATTAATTTTTAGTAATTTCACCAAAATATCCAAATCGCATCATTTAATTTCAATTTAAAAAAAATACTTCTAGGCGTAGCCTCAAAGTAAATATTTTGTGAAGTTTTTACCTGCTTTGAACTTATTGTAAAGTAAAAAAAAGGTTCAAAATTCAAAATTTGAATATCAGTCCGAGTAGAGTCAATGCACTAATTTAAGGAATTTGTGATGTTGTTCTTATTATTTAAAGAAGATTAGTATACCGTTTGAATGGGGATAGACTAGAGAAGTTTTGATAATTGTTCAGTCCATTTTTAACTTTTCGGAAAACTTCAAAGCTGAATTTTAAAAAAAAACTAGATGATATTTGCCAGTAAATTTAGATTTGATGCAACCCTATATCAATGCACGTCAAAACAAAATATTTACTTTGAGGCTATACCTAGTAGTTTTTTTTAAATCGAAATTAAATGATGCGATTTGGGTATTTTGGTGAAATTACTAAAATAATTCATATAAAAGTAGCCGCCTGGCATGGAACGTGTTATGGGGGCTGAAAATATAGGAAATGACCTATTCTATCCGCCAATTAATTTTGGCACACGATGCGCCAAACACCCTGTATAAGTAGTAGCGCTATCTCGGTCAATTTTATACAGCAAAGCCTAGAGGGATCGCTTGTGTTAATCTAGAGACAAAAAAGAAATAGGTACAGTCCTCGTTATAGTTCATACGAGAGATAGCGGTAACCTTAGGTACAAATCCCTAGTAAAGGTGGGGGACGCTGCTCGATACTCCGTATCGATAATACTAAGTCTATCAATAATTGGGCAGGAGCTAGGTTATCGATGGGGCTGACAGTTACGAAAAATATCGATAGTGTTGATGGTGTGATAAATATGAAAAAATATTTCTTCATAGTGATGACCTAACTGGAACTCATACCAGCATTAAGTCCGTAGATACTAGTAAGTAATTTAGAGTGAGTATTATCGATAAAGGAAAGAATTAATCAATATCTTTATTGTTTTGCGGTTTGAGGCTTATCGTTTTGTTTAATGTTTCCTCGAGGGCTATCATTTTTTTACTTTCTTGTTTTTGAAGCCCTGTAGTTTTTTCAAAGGTTGATGAACAATATTATTGTCGCTCAAGTTATACAACCTTTGAAAAAAATTACGACGTTTTTTAAGAAGAACCTTTATTTCTCCCTCTATGTTTCGAAGTAGAACATCGATACCTCGCCATCACTAGTCAAAGGTCAAAAATTGAACAAAAGCCTCCTTGTCTCTGCCCTCTCATGATTGAATGACCCTTTTTATTTTCCGATTCCGTAGGGCCCGACCTCGCCTCGGGCTTAACAGAAATCCTCTAAAGTCGCATCTCGCAAATGGATTGGCCAAAATAGCCTGTCATGTGTAGGTACGAACTTAGAGTGAATTTGAAAACTCGAGAGTGTAAGACTGATTAAATGTACAACGTAATCGAAAAATATTATGCTAAAAGGCTATCATTTCTATTTAACGAATTGAATGTCAAACGAACAGTTTCAGCCAAATGACGTCCACTACTGGACAAAGGCCTAGGATTTCCATAAGTGCTACCCGCATCCAGGTTCATCCCGCGACCTTCACCAGATGGTCGGTCCACTTATTAGGGGGCCTACCCACATTAAATCTTCCGGCCCGTGGTCGCTGACTGAAGACTGTTTGATTTTTCCTTACGTCAGGGATGTGCTTTGTCAATTACTTTTTTAAATTCTTTATTGTAGGTATACTTTTTCAATAGTAATTTATATCTAGTGCTTGCATTCAACAAAAGGTGCATTACGATAAACTAAAGAAGTAATCATCATCATCATCATCATCATCATTTCAGCCACCTTGTGGGTGGATGTCCCACGCTGCGTTTTCCGGTACGCGGCCTCCATTTCAGAACCTTGCTGCCCCATCGGCCGTCAGTTCTGCGTACTATGTGCCCTAGCCATTGCCACTTTAGCTGGCTTATCCGTCGGGCTATGTCAGCGATTTTAGTTCGTTTCCGTATACTTTTCCAATAGTAATTTATATCTAGTGCTTGCATTCAACAAAAGGTGCATCACTATAAACTAAAGAAGTAATGTCATTTGTTAATAACGATTTTAATATCTCTACATTTGCAAAAATCTTACATTTTCATATTATTATTATGAGCAAATGTATTGCCATAGCATTTTATGCGTCGTTAAGTCCACTGTGTCACGGGTTCCTAAGGGATCCATGTCATACAGCTTTATCAGATTACTTTGCTTTGAGTGATAAGCCGATTTTAATGGTCTCTTTATGTCGTTTCAGTCGATAAATCAAATTTTACTTTAAAGGTATATGACCTTTTTATACGGTAATAGCTGTACTATAAAATCCTACTACAAACTTTTACTGCACACTACAATTATAATATTAAATGGTGTGTATAAAAATCCAAACAGATACGAGTAAAAGCATCAAATCACACAATATGTTTTGTAAACACCCACACTTCAAATGTTTAATTTTTCGCTGTTCGCTGACACATTGTTGACACAATAGAAATTATTACAGTAGGTTTATTCAAAAGATTTTCCATCTCAGGTGTGCGAGCTCTAAATCGTAACTTAGCAAACGCTTCTAAGGGATATTGGATTGAAGTTTTTGGGCTAAGTACATTATTTTCTGAGTTTTCGGATCTATCTTGTTAGTGCATCTCAATACGAGTTAGGATTATGGCAATCGCATAAGGGATTAATGCCCGTTTTCACCAGCAATCCCTAATTTTTAAGTGACCCCTATGTAAACAAAATTCTTTTTATTTGTTACTATAGGGTTCATTTAAAAATTAGGGATTGATGGTGAAAACGGGCATAAGAATCCCAGATATTGACAGCTCATAATATTATTTGATAAATATTACTTGAGCTCCGTTTTAAGCTTCTCTAAAATCATGAAAGCACACTAAAACGTTTCAATGAACACACTGCTTCTATATCTATTACAGATCTGTTGTTTTGTCGTAAACCAGCGGCATCCAGCGGGAACCGGTTATACGTCAAACCCATAAAAAGTATGACACTTGTTGAGATAACTTTTATGACTGCCGCCATTCGCTGACACTTAGCAAAAGTGAAGCTTCGCGCCATTCAATTTTAACAAAAGATTTAAAGAACAGTTGATGCGTGATTTTTAGCATTTTGCATGTCTTAAACTAGTGAGGATTTTACAACCTCTATAATATTTTTATTTGGTTATTTTTCACGTCATTTGTACTGCTAAATTTTCATAGCTATTGCTATTGCTATGAAAATTATTTAAATGGAGGTAGTTTCATTTCATCTGAACGAAAAAGATAAAAAAATAGGTAAGTATTGTGTAGAGATAAACAGCTTTAAAAAGGCGATAAAGCTCTGTTCCTAGAAACCAACATTTGATAAAAAATTCTAACCACATACGAGTAGCTGTTATTTACCTACCTAAAATAGTTACCACTGCACATAACTTGTAGGCAAAGCAACCGCAAAATATTTCACTCGTTCAGAAACAGTACAAAGCTTGCTCTTTGTTATCAAAATCAGATTCATAACGTATTATTCCGGGCTTGTCGGAAAGCTCGCTGTTTCCAGAAAGTGTTAAAAGCTACCTGGGTTTTATACAAAGCTGGAACCACGAACTGAAAATAGGTGGTAGACGTTCACACAATATAACGCAAGCGGTGTTGTGTATAATTCCGCTTACCACAGGTCACAGTAGAATTGAATCAGTATAATGACTTTGTACAAACTTCTGGTTAAACCGTTTTAAGCGGGGCACGAGGTTTCCTGTGATTTGAGGTAAAAGTTTACCTACAGCAACCAATATTACGTCACTTATGAACATCATTTTATGAACAAAATAAAATAAGGGTTCCATGTCAGGACTACGGAACCCTAAAAACTACTCCTTAAGTAGAGACTAAATGACCGGATGATGAAGCAGAACATTGGAATATACTGGCTGCTGCAGTAAACTTATTTACTTCTACAGACTTTTCTTTGTGAAAGTGAATAGGAAAACGACAATTTCAATTTCTGTTTGTGGGTGCTAGAAACCGAGTTTTGGTGTTAGAATTATTTGCATGAAACGGCAAAAGTTGACGTACTGCTCGTACTCTACACAGAACACTAGACTGTGACTCGGCACAGACACAATACATTACCTTTCATTGAAATACAATTCTTGTTTTATTATTAGTAAAGGGTTAAGTCATTTGCAGCCAGTTTAAACTATTGTGTTTCTGTTTTAATAATGCTTTGTTACTTCATGTTTTCATAATAAACGTCTGCTTATTTGTAAATACAGAAGAGATTAATTTTGCACTGAATTAAACAGAATTTGAACAAGGTAAGTTTATAATTTTATTTAGTTGTTGTAGTTAGGTTAGGTTAAAGATTAGCGCTTTTGTGATAAAAAATTGAAAGTTTGTTACAGAATGAATTTAAAACAACAGTGCTGTAACGGGATTTTCCTTTTTACGTGTTTTTGGGAAACTAGCGGGAACTAGTTTTTGGGAACTAGTTTTTGGGAAATTATAAAAGTTTTTTTTGTGAAAATTATAATAGTTTCTAAGATTTAAAAGTCAATTATAAAATGGTAGAGTTTTTAAAACCTGTGTTTTTGTTTAATCCAGGTCCATCAAAATCAAAAATATCTTTATTTAAAAGACTAATTAAATGATTGGTTCTCAAATCTCTTAGTTCTGGCAAGTGCTAAGAAAAATCACCGCAACAAACTCAGTCACCATTGTCTCAAATTGTTCCAATATCCCATGCTTTGAGTTTCCCATACATAGTTTAATTACAAGCTATCCCATCCAACAGATAGGCGATGGTGTTGCAGATAGGCTGATACGGCCGCGGGATGGATGGGGTCGCGCAAATGTGAGCATCCATCATTGTTACCGGCCCACCTCGCCTTCAGGCGTCAACCGTGTGCGGTGGGCCAAGCGATTCATGTTACATAGTTTTAATGCTATAGAAGTTAGTGTCTCTTATTGCTTAACATTATTCTAAAGTTCAAATTTTTTTCGATAGATGGCGTTGTATGTTTATTAAACCTCGCTTATGTTTGAGCATTATAAACAGTTTTATGCAATTAAGTTTAGTTATTTTTTGAATGGTTTACATTATAAGTACACAAGTAAAAATCTGTCAAATACTCGTAGTACTAGAGTTTGTCACTCGATAGGTTGAATGAATGCTAAATATCAGGCTATTGATATTTGTAATATCTTTTAGACTGCCAAGGGTAAGGGTAAGGGCCGATATGGCCTTATGAAGAAAATAAAAATGCGTCTATGAAAAGTCACGTAGAGTTCTTGGATTCACTCGATTGACGCGATGCTTTGATTTCCTTCTTAATAAACCAAAAGCTTGTAGCTTGCTCCAAACCCAACCAGGTAATATATTATGGTAGGCAATAGCAAATAAATTCATAATGTATGTTTGTGCGGAACTCGTGTGTTAAGTGGAGGAAACCCTATTTGTTCAACATGATGATGGTTCAACAAATAGTAGTTTTAATTTACGACTTTAGTGTCTATAATTTTAAACTGATGTGAAAGGTTAATATGGAATGAATAACATGTTTACTTAGGAGCATGTGGAAAAGTTTTGCCAGGGTTTGCTGCTAAAATTTAGTAGTTATGTGATGTTCTAAAGAGGACTTTCGTTTGCTCGTTCGTTTCATCCAAATGACGTCCACTGCTGGACAAAGGCTTCCCCCAAGGATTTCCACTACGATCGCTCCTTCGCCGCTCGCATCTAGGCACCTTCCGTGACCCTTACCAAATCGTCGGTCCACCTAGTGGGGGGGCCTGCACACACTATATCTTCTTGCCCGTGGTCGCCATTCGAGAAGTTGCAAGTTCTCGATGCCTCTTAAGTCTATTTAATTCTGTCTTTCTGGAATGTGTTCGAAAAACACCGAAAAATATGTAACAATAACTCATGCGACACATTTACTACAGTACCCTTTAAAGTTTCCATAACTTTCTGTTCTGATATCATTTTCTCATAAAACATTATTAAATCAAGTGGAAAATATAGTTATGAATAACACAGTGGTTCGCATCAACCCGTTGCGGGACAAAACATCTTTCTGGTAATGACACATGAATAGAAATGACAGTGGAATCCAGACCGGAGAAATACCATTTTCGCTCTAAAAATGGAACGCGGCAGGTGTATGCATTCGGATCTTTCGGTGTTGAATTTATATCATGTTTTTTCTATTTATTGACGGGGAAAGAGCTATTTTTGAGTAAAATATTGTTTTAATTGATTTTTGGTGTTCATTTTCGCCTTTCACGATATAGTAATTTGTTCGAAAAATAAATATTTTCCAAAATGAACGCGCTCGGGCTGTTTCTAATGCAATGGGTACTTTATACAAAAAGCTCAATAAAGCTACTACGATCTTATGGCTGCTTTGGGCAACGTATAATAAATATTTGTGATAAGATTAATTGTACTAATGCAAATTAACAAAATAACACAATCCTGTATAGTTTTGATACTGTCAAACAGATACAACATTCGTGTTTGAATTATTTGCCTCAATTGTTTGCAGCCTTGGGCGAAATATTAAATCTAGATCTGATCTACATTTCAATGCATAATTATCAGATACTCTATTCGCTTATCCTGAATAATTATAGAAGCCTTTACCCACGATTGCATACTGAGAAATAATTGAGTACGAATAATAATTAATACTGCTACAAAAAGCATCACTTTTAAGTCACTTAACACCAGGTACGATTGCCATACCTGCCTTGTTATGCATAAAAAAGTTCATCAGTCTTACGTATCAGTGCTACAAAAATAGCAACACCTCTAATATTCAGTAATCCAAAACTACTTCTTCTTGTCGTGTCGACAACGAACCTACACAGCGTCAGCCTAAAACTCCACCACTAGAATGGCGTTGTCAGTAGCCTTCTTTAAATATTCCTGCGTGCAGTTGTTTGGGCACGCAGGGCACATCATGTGCTTCGTTGACTGAGGAACTATACCACACTCTTACACTCCCCACCTGAACATATTGTCCTTACTACGGCCGACCTGCGTCCGAAGTGCAAAATCAATTAAGTGCTACAAAACCATGCATGGCTAAAATTGCCCAAAAAGTGCCAAAGCCAATCTTGTTTTAGACTACTGATAAAGTCTCTAGAAGCTGTAATGTAGGCTCCGAGCTGAGTTTGAAAATAGTTTTACCTAGAGCTTCTCCAGGCCAATGCGATTGATGGGTATTCCGGTAAATTTTAAAGCGAAAATGTACGGCAGCTCGGTATATCAGACATGTTATAGAGGGACCCCTCTATTTTAAAGTAAGAACATTCCAGTCTAGTAACTTTAGAAAGGGTTCATTTTGTCGTAAAATATGGTGTCTTAGATGCGTCTTTTTAGTTTCTTGGGATCAAAATATTTAATATAGTTGAAATTTAGTTTATTGCTACCCAATTGAAAGAAATAAAAAAGAAATATAACAACAATACCTACTTGAAAAATATTAAATTAAATTATTTAATTGCGATTATTTGTCATTTTAAATTCATTTACGTAATATGGGAACCTCCCAATCAAGTGACTTCTGTATCTGCAAATACCTATGGAAAGGATTCTACGTCATAAAATTGTATGTTTACTTGAATCAAATGAATAACGACATTACTCTTCTCAAAATCCAGGCGTCAAATTAACTTCACTGTTTACGGTATTTCACCTTTGCCAAAACAAATTTTGAAACGCAAATGAAAAGCAGTAAATTTCAATTCCATTCCACTACTTGTACATCGTGTCGCGAAACATAAAAAACTTACCTGCGGCGTTTCAATAGCGAAACTTGTTGAAACTCTACTTCCCCGTCCGTAGAATCATAAACAAGGCATGAATAAAACAAAAGAAATCTCCCGCAGGTTGAGAAGGCTCGAAACATTCTTATAAATAGCGGGTCCCGCTCGAAATATTGCGGTCATGCTCTCAGTTGAAGTTACTGAAGTTAATGATGATACGATATTTTTAGAATACCAGAAATGAATTTTCGTGACTTTTGTTTATGACGATATTATTATCTTAATTGATACAAATAAAAGTTACGCATTGACACAAAAAAAATAAACTTTTACTTACTCATAGTGTTGTAAAAATATCAAAAAAGTAATAAGAAAAAAGTGGTGAAGTGAGTAGAGACTGAATGTGGTACCTACAATCTATAAGATTACATCTATGAATATAGAGACACGAACACTTTAAAGGATTAATTATGGAAAATGCAATTTTTTCAACAATCTTCTCTATCGAATGAGAATGATAACATTATGTATTGAAATCTAAACAAGTTCGTGCAAATCAAAAAAGAATTTTAATAAAGCGCTCTACATTTTGTATCTATTAATATTAAATAAAAGACAAATACAACTTTCAATTCAGTTTAGTTTGTAGAATGGAACGGAATTACACTACACACAAGCGATATCGACCTATATGTTGACATAGAATTTTAATAACTGGGTTTCTAGCAAATAGTTAGGATTCTTTGACTCTAAAACATTATTTCATTTAAAATACTACTATAAGTTTTGGCACTCTTCAATTAATCAAATCAGAAATGAGAAGATCCGCAGGAATACAAAAGTAATAAAATTAACATAGCCTACAGAATTTTTCAAACATACGTGGCAGTGGGCAGGACTCATAGCTCGTAGAGCTGATGGCCGCTGGGGTAGAAAAGTTCTCTAAATTATCTAGTGGCAACCACGAGCCGGAAGACGTAGTGTGGGCAGGCCGCTAGGTAGACTGACGATCTGACGAAGGTCGCGGTTGAAAAGAGTTACGTGCAAGCCTTATGTAAACCGATTTCTTTACCTGTATATAAGGAAATCTGCCGTTTAAATGTTTGTATCAAAAACAGCTAGCTAAAATTGGAAAATATGTGAATTAGTACTCGCGGATAGAAAGTTAGTTTAAATATTATAAAAACTGGTAGGCTTAATAAGGCATTAACAAACCAATTTGGTCATATTATAAAGAAATATTTCACATTTTAACGCAAGCCAAATGAACTAATCTAAAATGAATTTCATCCAGAACTCAGAAAATTCTATTCAAACTTGCGTAACTGGGACAGAATAGCAATTTAACGTGCCCGAATCAAATGTGAACACTTCACTTAATTGAAAATGGTTGCAGTTAACTTTTAAACACTAACAAACCGTAGTCGAGTTAGTCCTAGATTAGCCTATGTAAATCAAACGGATTAACATTTCTATTGGATAATTTTATTCAGTACTGTTCAGCTTCGTTGCAGTTCAGCTGACGGGGTGGCCATGAAATTAGCGGATTTATATGACAGTAAAAATGCTGGTTTTGATGAAATTGTATCCATGTTTTCATCAATAGCAATCATCAATACATACTTGAATTGGTTTTCAAAACATCAATACATGCAGCAATAAGTTATATTAAGCACAAAAACCAGTTTAGATAAATTGGTTAGGTACTACCTACTAGTAAATACAATCGATACCTTCTTAAAATAATGATGAAATATCCAGAATGTTAACACTATGCCTGACAGAATAGATCAGACATAAGTATCACAAAATTTTTCATCAATCATTAATTAATCAAAGCAAAATAACTAAACTAACATTTTCTATGTAAAACCTTGTGTGCCACAGAATAAAGGGTAACCAGTAGGGTGGTCCTTATTCCTACGAAAAAAAAATTTTTTATTATATTTTGCGGGGCACCACGTAATTTGAATATATACCATATGAAAGTCTTTCATTATTATTTTTTTTAATTTTTAAAAGACTTTTAGGGGTCGCTACCAAGGTTTGAATTTTAAGTAAAAACACAAAATCTATATTTGTTAGATTCATTTATTTTTAGCCAAAGCCAAATAAAAATATTACAAAATTATTGTTGTTGCTATGAACTAAGATATTATGTACAATGTAAATTATTTGAATCAATTATTTTTAAGATATAAGTGTTTACTTGTTAGTATCTCGACGCGTCGGTACCATGGTCGGTACAGAAGAGGGGTTGAGGGGAGAAGGGGACAAGAAGTGATTGTCTATTCTATCTATGCGATGTTCATTTGCACCTAAAATGTGATATAAACACTTAAATAAAACATTTATGAAACCATGATTTAAGATCTTCAAAGCTTTTGTAAATATTTTGACAGCTGGTAGCGACCTCTAAATCTTAACCAAAAAAAAAACAAAAAAAGCTAATTTCATATTTAGAGGTATATAATCGAATGAGAAAGTGCCCCGGGGAGAATTCAAAAGTCGAAAAATAAGGACCACCCTAGTAACCAGATATACAAACAGTCCGCACAACAACCAGCTATTACGCGCCATGGAAAGACCAATCTGTTACCGCCCTAACTGTCCGATAAAGCGTCAGGGTAACTGTGCCCGCCCGCCCATTTCGTGCCTCCACTGACAAAAGCGGTGGATTCGCGAAGTTGAAACAAATGCTCGCTCGCCTATCGCGTGGTAAAAACAAATGCTCGCTCGCACTAAGAAGTTTTTTTTTGTAAAGAATATTATTATTATTCTTGCGTAAATTATTAATAGTCCCATCAGCCTCTAGTATTATGTTATGTAGGTATGTATATTAGTTACGAGTGGGTTCACCACAATAGTCCAGCGGCGGGGTTCGAACCAGCGCTCGTCGGATCTCGAGTCAGCCAGTCAAACTTACTTAGTCTGTTTACATAAAGAATTTACAGTGTATGGAGTAGAGAAAATATTACGATGTCAGCAGTCACGTTTAAAGATAGCTACGACTGCATACTTGTAAATAGCATTATTTCTCGACCTCCTCTTTTTTAAGTCAGTTAAAAAAGTAATAATTTTTCCGCCCATTTCGTGCCCCCACTGTCTAAAGCGAATTCACGAAGCGTCAAGTAGCGTTCTAAGTGAAAACAAATGCTCGCTCGCCACCCGCCCTAGGAAGTGGGCAATTTATTCAAATAAAACAAAATAAGCACTCTGCTCTGTCTTTGAGACGAAGAATAGAATGAAAGATGAATTTGCGTCATGCACCGTTGAGTCGCTTTCAAAGTTTTCCGTTGGTTGTTTGACTTCAGTGACGTTTTTAAATTAGTCCTAAGAATCTGCTTTTTGTACAGACGATGCCACTCAAGCTAAATACTGTGGCGTTTTCTTTAGTTGACGTAGTCTACTTAGAGCACCCGCTCAAATATGCAATCGCACGAAAAGCACCTGGCCTAGTCTACACAGAGCACCTATCAATATCGCAATTCGTGGATTCAAAATTATTTTTATATTTTTGTCCACGTGAGAGAGAACAAAATACCGATAGATGCTCTGTGTGTGTAGTAGATCTAAATTACGTAGGTATGTTTCTTTTTGGTGACAGTAATATTATAAGCCTATATCTCCCAATATACACAAACTAGGTCAATCTTGAAGTACGAGTACATTGATAAATTCGATTAAAGGTTTGATACTTACCTATATTCTTACTTGTTCTTTTTATTAAAACTGTACAATGTAAATATTTCAGATAAAAGCTTACTCTAAACTCTCAAACAAAACTTAGCTTTTACTACTTCAGTCTGGAGTGGCGATACAATGTCTTTAAGCACCATAATATTCAGATTGCTTTCTTATCCTATAGAAATAACATGATCAAGGCAGCATAAAAACTCAATGGCTCTTTCTACTAAAGCTAAACTATACTATTCAAACTAATAATATGAACCTGGAGAGTTTGTTTGTTTGAACGCATCTTAGAAACTACTAATTCGTATTGTTTATTTTTGTTTTGGATAGTCAATTTATTAGGGAACATCACAATACAATCTATACGATACTTTTGATATTATAACATCACGCTACGAACAAATAAGAGCGAGAAATCAATGAAAAAAAGGAAAGGAATCGTTCAATTTTCACGCGCGGTACGTCGCGGGTATAGCTAGTTTAGAAGAATGGAAGTACTTAGTTGAAGTCTAGACGATGGCTTGAAGGGTTTCAAGAAACAAAGCGATTCAGAGAACTTAAGTACATTGAGTGCTTTCATTAAATTGAAGAAGGCTTAGACAGCTTACATAAAGAATTCACAGTGTATGAGGTAAAGGAATTAGGGAATCAGCCAAATAAATGTAGCTACGACTGTGATATTTAACTGACTATATTATTATTTACAGTTAATATAAAATCTTTGTGTGTCTACTTTCTTACTGATTTATAGATAAAAATGGCAACAAGGTATTTTTAACTTGAGCAAAATAATTAAGATGCTTAGGCTGGGTTTTTCTTTTACATCGGGAAATACTTTGCGCATACCCACTAGTTGATGGGGACGGCCAGTGGGTTATGTGGGACTCTCCCCGCCTACCCACTAAAGGCAGGGCCTACCCACTAAAACCCGACAGTTTCCACCAGAACCCAAAGAAACGGAGCCACGAGTTATTGTCCTAGTTGAACATTCGTCCGCAGCTCCGCCTCAGGCTAGAGGCTCGCTCACGAGCGAGCCTCTCCGGCTTCGAAGGAACCCCCAATCCCCTCCTCCAGTTGTTTTTTATAGAGGTCACAATAAAATTAGATTTATTTTATTGGATTTGCATTTGTTCGCCATTAAAACTGGAGCCAAGTTAAAATCTAGAGTCAAAACTTCCAAGTTGTATCGTGATTCGTGTCAAGAAACAGTACCATATCATATAAACTCGTATAAATATTATTATGACGTGTGATGAAGAATACAGGCCCAAAGAAAAAAGATTTCCACACATATGAAGTCATAACTCATAAGTATCTTATTCTAGAGGGTTTCACACGGTGTTATTAATGATCTTAGACTTATAAGACTTGTATTTTATTACTAGACAAGTAACAATATTTCATAGCCTACATACCCCGTAAGTATTGTGGTACTTGATTATTTTTCAGAAGATAAATTGCGGTTTATAAAACTTCTATCGTGACAAACCTCATCATCATCTCAGCCATAGGACGTCCACTGCAGAACATAGGCCTCCCCCAATGCTTTCCATGTTGCCCGGTTGGTAGCGGCCTCCGTCCAGCGCCTTCCTCCTCCACCTTGTGGGGTGAACATCCCACGCTGCGTTTTCCGGTACGCGGCCTCCACTCCACAACCTTGCTGCCCCATCGGCCGCCAGTTCTGCGTACTATGCGCCCTGCCCATTTGCCAATTCAGCTTGCTAATCCGTCGGGCTACTGTGACATACCTACTCGTATATTAACATTAACTTAGCACGAGAGTTCAATGGGACTATTAGTTTCGTTCGTTTCAGCCGAATGACGTCCACTGCTGGAGGCCTCCCCCAAGGATTTCTACAAAGACCGGTCCTACGCCGCCCGCATGCAGGCACCTCCCGTGACTTTCACCAAATCGTCGGTCCACCTAGTGGAAGGCTTGCCCACACTACGTCTTCCGGCTCGTGGTCGCCACTCGAGAACTTTTCTGCCCCAGCCCTTAGCCTCTGACTATTAGTAACAATTTATTGTCTATAAAAAAATAACAATGGTATTTTCATATTCCCAGTATTTTTTATACTCAATGATGAACCTATTTGCTATCAATAGAAGGCATTTTTCATATTTTTAACTGTTTCTTGGTTGCTTTTGTACCAGCCAGTTGAAATGCTGCCAAGTATACACAGGATAATATTCTATAATCATATTAGGGGATAACGGAGACCCCTCCATCAGTAATATTAAACAGCTTCGTTAGGAGTGATTGATGGAATCCAAGCATAGGTACATTAGGATATAATTAATTCATAGATCTCCAACTAATGATCGTTAACGATTGATTGACACGAGCATACCTTTCAAATTAAGCTAGGCATTTGAAGGTAAGGACAGTATATCAAGCTAAACATTGGGCATCAGGTAACTAGTTTGAATAGATTGATTTTGCAAAACTAATATTATATGTCTTGTAGTGCCTACTGTTTTGAATTGGTTTTCATAAAATACGACATGTCATTTCTTAGATATTAGTTAGGTCTTGTCTTCACTTATCAACAAGTGAGATGTAAGCTTCCCCATTATGGGATAATTCCAATAGTGACCATTGTTAATTTTCAGATTCGTCTATACTTACGAGCAAAAGTATGGAATCACCCCTTTGTGTTCCGAGCGATCTTAAGACCTGAATGACTATGTATTGTATGTATGTATTTAGATCTGATGAAATGTCTTATTGCCGACAGAAATAAAAAAAAACACAATCAACGTGTTGTCTAGATACTATTATACGATTGTGCTGTGTGGTTCTACCATAATAGAATAGGACACCCCACTCTTCCCATGTATGTCGTAAAAATCCGGCCAAGTGCGAGTCGGACTCGCGCACCGAGGGTTCCGTACCATTGATTTATGAAATTAAAATTATTATTTTTTATTTAAGTTATTAGTACGAAAGATTACGCGGTAATAAGCGGTTTACGATTTACGAGGTATTAAAAAAAACTACTTACTAGATCTCGTTCAAAACAATTTTCGTTGGTAGTTTTTATAGTAATGTACATCATATTTTATGTTTTTAGATTTTTCATTTTCTTATTTTAGAAGTTAGAGAGGGGGGGGACCAACTTTTTCCACTTTGGAAGCGTCTGTCACGCAAACTATTCGGTTTAGAAAAAAAGTATTTTAGAAACCTCGATATCATTTTTGAAGACCTATCCATAGATACCCCACACACACGTATGTGTTTGACGAAAAATCAATTTTTGTTTCAGTTCTAAGTATGGGGAGCCCCAATATTTTTTTTTTGCATCAAAATCTTAATGCGGTTCACAGAATACATCTACTTACCAAGTTTCAACAGTATAGCTCTTATAGTTTCGGAAAAAAATGGCAGTGACATACGGACGGACAGACAGACATGACGAATCTATAAGGGTTCCGTTTTTTGCCATTTGGCTACGGAACCCTAAAAAAGCGACTAAGGGACAGACATGCGAACATCAGGCCGCCCCAACAACCAGGGGAGGGGAGTGTAGTACAGGGGAGTGTATGCCAAGTCCTCGATTTTCTTCCACAGTAGAGAGGGCCTTGCTCCTGCAGTCAAGACTAAATGACCTAATAATAATGATACATCTAAGTTAATACTGAAATAGAAAGAAACGGGTCTTAACGCGACATTTATGAATGAGTTACATTTTGTACTCACGGCTTGACGTTTCGGCTGTTATGCTGCAGCCGTGGTGATCACACTCACACGATCGCACTTGCCATATGTTTGTCTCGAAGCGCTGGTAGGGCCCAAAAGATAAGGAGACATGTAAAGTGCCCCATAAGGGCTACCTTTTCTTTTTTTATTATTTTCTATTGACGTTCATAAGTGCCACTAATGGTCTAAACTGAATAAATATTTTTGATTTTGATTTTGATCATAAGCAGACTTGCGGCTCGCGGGCTTGAAAATTTTCAACTACCTACCCTAAATAAGACCCGTGTCTTTGTAAGTATTTTAGTTGAAATGTAACACGAAAGTTTAAAATCATAAATTAAGTTTATACTGCTCTTTTACTGTTCCCTCGAAAAAGCTCACTTCAAATACAGTGGTTAAACAATATCTATAGTACTTAACGTTACTTGCCAAAGCACACTTTGGGAGTACTCCTTGTTAATATTGACTTAACAAAGGAGGTGAATATTTGAACAGAGACAAGGCTCCTTCAAGTGACAAGAGTTCTACATTCGCGGCGGTTTTCATTTGTCTATGAAAATTTACATTCAAGTTGGTAATTCTGGTTTTGAAATAATGGAACTACATAATACACATTGTGTTTTGGGGTTATTGGTTTTAAGTATAACACACAGGTTTATTCAGAGTGTAATCATAAAGTATTAACTGCTTATCTTGTTTAATAAATTAGCAGTTATATCTTAATCGTTGTGACAAGTGCAATAACATGCACAGTTAATCATTCTCATTTCTTTTCTTATTGTGCGAAATAATAATAATGAGAAATAAATAATCTTCAAATATAAATTATTTTTAATGCTTTCAGCGACCTTAGTGCAGATCTACCGAACCTGTACAAAAATAAACTGGAATAAAATGCCATAATTATGGCATTAGGTTTTGACATTATATTATTATCTGTACTAATATTATAAATGTGCAGAGTTTGTTTATTGGCTTGAACGCGCTAATCTCAAGAACTACTAGTCCGATTTGAAAAATTATATTTGTGTTGGATACTCCATTAACCGAGAAAGGTTTCAGGCCATACATCACCCTACCGCCAATAAAGGATTGTAAAGAAAAATGTTGCAAAAACGGGAAATATGTATTATTAAAATTATTTTTACACGTACGAAGTCGCGGGCATAGCCAGTACTTAGTTAATTATCCTCGTCGTTTATTATGTTCTTACGTAAGTGACGTTATCTATATATATATAAAAGAAAGTCGTGTTAGTTACTCCACTTATAACTCAAGAACGGCTGAACCGATTTAGCTGAAAATTGTCAGGGAGGTAGTTTAGAGCTAGGAGAAGGACATAGGATACTTTTTATCCGGGTCAGCTAGTGTTTAATAAATTGCTGATATTTAATAAACTCTTTATATTAAAAGCACCCCACTGAATTGTCGTTTACGGGAAGGACCGCTGAAAAAGCAGATCTCGTGACAGTGCCATTTATTTTTTGCTATCAGATGAAAAGCGTTTGCATAAATTTAAAATGGAAAAGTTAATGAAGTGTTGCGATTCATTATTTCTCAATGTTCACAGTCGTTTCTGTGAAAGTTGTCTTAATGAACTCCGTCTTGATTATTATATTATTTGGAAAGAAAGTTTGATTTGGATAGTTTTTGAACGCAGCCATGCTTTGTTTGATGATAAATGCATGCATGGCCTGGTTTTATGTATTATGTATGTACATAATTATTTACAAAAAACCTAATAGAAAATTATAATTATTGTCTACTGTATTTTTTAATAAGAGGCCTTAAATATTATTATTTTCTTTGTTACAGGTAAGCAAAAAATACATATTACGTTCCTGCACAAAAATAATTCTGATATGCATGAATCGTACCTACCTGCAATTAGTAGTCCAATACGCGAATTACTTGAATTATTATAAGTAAAATAGATAAGTCCTTAAAATTACCAATAACATCATTCTAATTTCGCGTTTCCAAGCAGTTATTTTTAAAACTTAAAGACCTCCGAATTCGATTACTCGTTATCATTCGATCAAAAATTTACATTTTAAAGATTATGTCGAGTTTCTTCGTCTCGATCATTAGAGCAATCGGACAGCGGCCATTTGCATATAAATAGGCAAAGGCCGTTGTGAGCGCTTACACTCCTAATTAAGCTGTCAGTGCCTGTCTGTCGGATAATTTTCGCCTAGGCACAGGCCTGATAGCTGCCAAATGATGTAACAACTCCACAATTACTGGCTGAAAGCTTTTGGTAATCCGTGAAAAACCTTTGATAATCACAGAGTTCAAAAAGAATCTACGTATTTCAGTAGTTGAGCCAAAAAGTTTTGAAGCTAACTTTTTCTAGCTTAGCTGACAAATACTCAAAGAAAAGTAATAACGAGAAAAGGTAAGTCATTGTAAAATGAAATAGGCTAAAGCATGAAACTATATGTGAGACAAAAAAGAGAGAGATAGTGATATGGGATAGACAGATAGAATAGTAGGTAACAAGTTAGGTAAGGTCTTTCCCAGGTCCCACAGCTGATAATCATGGCATGGTACCCGTAACTGAATCAGTTCAATATACTTGTAGATGAAAATCATCATCATCTTCATTTTAGCCATAGGACGTCCACTGCAAACATTGCTCTCCTTAAATGATTTCTAGACTGGCCTGTTGATAGCAGCCTGTATCCAGTACTTTCATGAGATCATCTGTCCACCTTGCCCTAAGCTTCTAACTTGTGGATGGATGAAAGGCTAAATATACAGGGTGTGGCGTAAATAGTGATCCAAAGAAGTAATTTAAATAATTCGTATAAAACACAATTATTTTCGAAAAATGCTTTCAAAATACATCGCTTTTCTATTTTAATTAACCAAACCAGCTGCCTGATGGACCAATTAAAGCTACCGTCTGTATTGTAAAGAAGAGAAATGAATTATTGTTTAAGACAACAAATATTTCGACATTAATCGCAGCTTCTACGAATGCTGAAGCTTTGAACTTAACAGTCCAATTATGAATTTGCAACTTGATTAAGACTCTTTTATGTAGTGCAAACCCAATTTGGTCATTTGAAATACCGAAAAATGGAAAATATAATATTGATTTTTATCACTTTTTTAGTATTTTATAAATGTTCAATGAAGGGGTGTTATAGTAAAATATAAAACCGTCCGGAAATGCAACTACCTATCCAGCAGTTCGTAATGTGATCGGAATATGTAAGAGCATTAAAGTGAATACGCCAAAATAGTCTAAAAAACTCAACAGATACACGACTTAACAACAGTACCTATCCTATACGTTTTGCCGGCAAAAACTCTTTTACTCTTATTTATGAAGAAACTAAGGAAAACAATTGTCAAGATCAGTCAGTAATAATTTCTATGTAAGTTTTTTTTCCATTTTGGACTATTTCCCAGTATCAGAATCTCAGACAACATCATGCCCTATCTCTGCTCTAGTTTGATGAAAAATACTTTTTCAGGAGTGGTAAATGATCGATACATTTTGTGTGGAGATTTTTCCATTTATTGTGAGTTTGTTTAGTGTGGAAGTAGCCTTAAGAGCAGACGCTCCTCTCTCAAACAAAACAGATACATCAGAAGCCTACGTACCACTTTACTCGACTGCCAGAGTAATCGCACAGTGGTCCAGTAATTATTTACGGTTTTACACACAGATTAGACCATTGTCGAGGCCATTCCTGCTGAGATCTGTTATTATGGCAGCCGCAACTCTGCCTTACACAAATGAGCAAGTTCAGAGATTGTGTGAATGGATATCCAAAAACATTTCTACGAAAACAGTTACATTTTAATCGTTATACAAGGTGGAATTTTGTAATGCCACCTGAAGAGAAAGTATTCTAAATATTGTAGTTAGAAAATTTTACTCAAAGGATTTTTTTTTTAAGAAAGAGTACTGCATTTGTCTGTATAATTTTTTTTTTTCAGAATCAAATGACACCCTGTGTTCCTCTTACTACATTTATTGAAATTGTTAACCTTAAAATGTATAATAAATAAAAAAAATGCATAATTGCATATAGCTACGTATATTTATTTATGTAATACGTTTGTATTACTATAGTGTTTACTATAGCTACCGTAGATATTCGGGGGTGATTTGAATGAAATTTCCTACTAAAATGCTGGTCGGTGAATCTCAAAGGTAGCAATTCTGCATGATGAGCTGTTTTAAGCAATATCGAGGCAATGTCGCCCCCACAAAGCCTGTTATTGCTCGCTTTTACCAAAACTAGTGATGTGATGAAGTGTTTGATCGATATCGATATTATTCTTCGAATACTCGTATAATTTATGTTGACTTGAATCCAGTTCATACACACAAATGTCTTACATAAGACAAGGGTATGGTTAGACAGAATAGATGGTACAACAATATTTTCTAGTGACATAATAAGGTTTGTAGTCACGCAGTTGACACACAAATAAATAATGTGGAGTGCAATGAAAACATACATATTTGTTGCAAAATTAGAACTACGTACATGTAGCTCATTGTTGTCATCCGTGGTTGGCTGTCACGGTCTGACGATGGTCATTATTCTCTTTGTATTTTAGAACGTTTAATTAAAATAATATACGCACACACACACATAGCTCGTACAGGCGATGGCCGTTGGGACAGAAAAGTTTTCGAGTGGCGACCGCGGGCCGTAAACGTAGCGTGGGCAGGCCTCCCACTAGGTGGACAGATGATCTGGTGAAGCGCAGGATCGGTTATGGGAGAGGCCTTTGTCCAGCTGTGGACGTCATTTGGCTGAAGAGAATGAACGAACTAAAATATCGACAAAAGTGTACAGGTTTCAATTTACGGCACTAGCCGAAACCGCAGGCAAATGAGCTCTAAATACAACACTTAGAACAGTTCGTAAACAGTCTCTATCTAGGAATTATATCTACTTTGATGCTAACGACCACTTTGGCTAAGTGTTTGCAAATACAGCTTTGGTCTGATTTAAAATTGAACTACTGACTTTGTATCATTTCTCAAATTCAAATATCTACTTTAAATCAAAATGTTTTTCTAAATATTTCATAGAATTAAAATTGCTTGCTCGTTATCACGAATTCTAAGTATTATTATTTTCTGCTTGCGGGAAAGACATACTTTTATCGAGGTGTAAAATAGCATAAGGAAAAGTATGAGCTGACTATAACAAATAAAGTACTCTTATCCCATCTTTAAGTGTATCTACTACTACAAGATATACGTAGACAAGAGCATTTTTGCTATAATAAAAAAGTTCTACCACATTTAATTTCGTGAAGTCTGCTCCATACGTCAATTCTACGAACCCTGAGTTCTCAAACCCTAAAGCTAGATCTTCCCTTAACTTTTGAACCACTATAAGTACAGAACATTCGCTTCGGAGTTGGTTCGCAAATAGTCGCAGCCATTCCGGGAATCCCCAGTTGTTTATCCAAACGATGTCAGTTAGTTTTCCTTAATTTTCCAATTTGACTCGATTCACTGTCCATTAAGGGGAATACAAGCTAATTTTCGCTGCTTCACGCTCACTTTTTCCCCTTAAGTTTGTTCAACATTATCTCGGAATTTGGCGACAGAAATTAGCAGTTTAAACGAGCCGTTTCTTTATTAAATTAGTGCCAATTATTGTTTAATTCAGTGTGAGTATTATTAACGTTAATATTAATTTCCATTAAAAATAAGGAGAACTCTAAGGCCGAGTTGCACCACCTAACTTTGACCTTAACTATGACGACAACCGGTGTTTTTTGTATGGAGTTTGACAGATTTTTGACGTTTGTCAAATTTAAAGTACCTATAACTCAGCCTAAGTAAACTCTAATTAAATAATAACACTGAATAAACATTATTGCGAGAAAAAATATACAATTCTGAGTCTGTCTCCCAAAAAATGGGGCAATATACCTGGACTATTGCTTATTTAGAACATTAAAGGTTCGGCCAAACCAACGCGATCACACGCGATCAGCCGGCGTGCAGCGATGGCGACCAGACTTAAATGCATTGATCGCCATCGCTGCACGCTGGCTGATCGCGTGTGATCGCGTTGGTTTGGCCGAACCTTTAAATGCATTGATCGCCATCGCTGCACGCCAGCTGATCGCGTGTGATCGCGTTGGTTTGGCCAAACCTTAAAATTGATGAAGTAATTTTCCAAGCACAATCAAAACCACTTTTTCATGGGATTCCCTTCTTGTCAAATAGAATAGGACCATTAACATGGCTAACAATGCATGAGTTGCAATTTTGTGAGCCACACTTAGCTAATGGATGAACGAGTCGACCCTGTTTAAATTTGAAATTGGAGTACTGAGGTCACTTCAAAATATATGTTTTTATTTATTTTATTCCTGATATTTTTTTTCAAAACACATCAGACACGCTGAATTATTACATAATTATCACTTTTGGGCTCTATTTCTGTGTCGAATTTATGAACGCTGTGTTCTGAGGGGATGTCTTCAAAGTTCGAAAAGTATCATGTAAATCAAGCTCTATTTATTTTTCTGCATACTCGAGACAACGTGCTACCTAATCGTCATATAAATTTTTACTCATTTTGTTTAAATATTGTAAAAACCTATTAATAAGATGTTAGGTGATGAAAAATTCAAGCATGCGTAACTAACACCCTGGGGTAATTTTCCACCCCACCTACCTGTACAAGCCAAACAGATGATTTTTTTCACATCCCGCGTCTACGAGCTTAAAGCGCACACTCTGCATTGAGAATACACAAAACGACATTGCACTAGCTTAGGTAGAAAAAAAGATATGTAAATTTTTATGCGCCTGGGGTAAAATAATACCCCACGGTGTTACTTAAGGGTTAATGACCAAGTGAAATTAGCAGTGACCAACACTAAACGTATTTTCCAGCACAGAGATGCTATAAATAACTGGTCTCCTATCTATTCGACTGCAGCATATGTCCCTAAAGCTTATTTTACCTAATTTACCAGAGACAAACCAAAGGAATTGTGCTTATACCTATTTCCCACGCCAGGCTTGTTACTTGTCAGTTAATCGCGTATTTTGCTACTTAATCCCCTTTTACGACTTTATCACTTATGCCTGTTTTCACCATCAATTCCTAATTTTAAGTGACCTCTATGAAAACAAAATTCCTGTTATGTGTTAGGGGTTAAAAATTAGGGATTGATGGTGAAAATGGGCATTTATCCCATATTTGTCACTTAATCGCCTTTTGATACTTCCATAGAAACAGTGAGAGTCTTATTCTACGTACTCTGTCAAGATCAAACGGCAAAAAGTACCTAAACGTTGCCGAATCTTGGCTTTTAATAAGTCGATCCCTCACCACCGCGATCAAGTCAAGAGCTATATTGACTATCCCAATTCCCAGCGCTCATTGACCAAAGTGTCTCTTCAACAGGAATAAATTTCATTACACTGTATCCCGCGATCACGTTATCCACTCGAAAAGGTTCGAATATGAACCTTATTTTTATAAGGCCAGAGATGATGTGATAAGGTATAATAATGATGTTTCGTGTAAGTACTATTACGCTACAATAATAAAATGTTTGAGTAGTTGTACTGGAATCATTATTACGGAACATTTACAACCCTTGAAGAGTATACAGGGTGAAAACGAAACAAAACATCGAAATTACTAGTTACTGATCCTGATGCTTTACGAGCTCTATCAAACGACATCAATAACAGGTTAAAGAATAAACCAGCTAGCTTTCCATCCTGTTTCAACCCAGTATTATTGTCTACGTTGTATTTCTAGCTATTACTGTTCTGTATCTGTTTTCGGAACTCAAACCATTTGTTTGCTTAACCATTAATTCGGGACAATCGGTCTCACAGGCCTCGGCCTTTTACTTACCCTCATAAAGAAGAAGCAGCGCAAGAAACTCACTCACTATTGACAGCCTTCTTTTCAAGGGTTTTTCATCCCCTTACCCGTGGTTCCTATATTTGACAACTTCAGTGGCTTTAACTTTAGTTGCGCCTACGCCGTAGAGAGAGATATTTGCATCATTCAAATCCATCGATGTAAAGTTCTGCAGCGGTCTCTCAGGCCGTTTGTCACCAGTTACGTTAAACGAAAACCATGTTACCAGTTAAAGGTTAGGACAGGAGAATCTGGGTGGGAGTAGCTTCATTTTTTAAAAGGCTTGCAACATCATCATCATTTCAGCCACAGGACATCCACTACTGAACATAGGCCTACCCCAACCCACATCGCCTGGTTTGTGGATTTCTTGCAAGGCTTGCATATGTCCGTAACAAACTCCATTGGTATGTTTATTTCCAAAGTATTATAAATCAAGTTAATATTTTGGCATAGTTTCTTTCGCATTAAAATATTGGTAGGTACCTACAGATTTTTCAGTTATAATTCTTATAAGTACCACAGTCATACTGAAACTTGTGAAAACAATAAGTATTATTTCATTCACCTCATTAACCCGTTCAGGTCTGCACAAAGATAATTTTCTTGTCAGAACTGTGTTATAAATTCCTAGGCTTGCTCGCTTTAAATCAAGTTCAGCAATAAAGATGATTATTTAAGTGCGAGCGCATGCTGCGGTTAAATGGGCCACTCGTGACGGGAATACAACGGACACTGGCCGAGCATTCGCTGGGCAGACCTAGTGGGAGAACGGCGTAAGCCGAAAACTGAGTTTTTGGTACACAGACAAGGGCTTGGTCACAAACACTGGATAGAATTTCAGGATGTAGTGTTTAGGAGTACAGTTGTAAGCACATCATATTAAATCATTGTTTAATTTTTAAACATAGTTTCCTAAAATAGTTTATTAACACGTTGGACGCCACGCGGCTCACCGGTGAGCCTCGAACAATACAATTTCCATTTAATTACCATCTTCATCTCATATTTAGTCAGATTTATGAGCTTATCAGATGTGTCAAAATAAATTGCCAAGGTATTAACTGCAGGATTTTTTTGCAAGAAGTACAAATTAAAAACAAATCTTGACTTATACCATTTTGCACCTAGCCCCTTTCTGCCTCATTTTAGCCAAGCATTTGTTTCATAAAATTTGTTTTACCTTTTTTATTCATGCAAGGACGTCGAATAAAATATTTTGTATGCAATAAAAACACCACCGGGCGCTGTTTGCATTAATAATTGTGTAGTGGCGTTGTAAAATCAAACATTCTCGAATATCGAACTTCTACTATTTATTTTGTATTATAAAATAAATATTCCCGTAAATACAAAGCGACTTCTTCTTTATTGTGAATACTTAATTTACTATCGACAAGATAATTATAAGCTAGATGCAGGCCGCCACCAACCGGCCATTGTGGAAATCATTGGGGGAGGCCTAATATGTTCAGCAGTGGACGTCCTATGGCTGAAATAATGATGACGATAATGATAATGAAGATAAAAGCATCTCTGACATAAAATATCTGACTAACAAAAGGTTAGTGATAGTAACTGATCATACAGGGAACTGTAGGAGAGTAAATCTATACTAATATTATAAATGCGAAAGTAACTCTGTCTGTCTGTCTCGATTTCACGCATAAACCACTGAACCGATTTTGATTAAATTTGGCATAGAGATAGTTTAAGTCCCAGGAAAGAACATAGGACAGTTTTTATCCCGGTTTTTGAAACAGGGACCCGCGCGATAAAGCTTTTATGTGACAGACAAACCACGCGGGCGAAGCCGCGGACGGAAAGCTAGTAACCAATATACGGATTTATACACAGTGTTAAAATTAGACTTGTATGGACTGTTAACGCCTACACAACGTTCATGAAGTAAAAGCGTGGGATTTTGTTTTTAGTCCTTATTGGAACTCAACAACGATTAAAAACAAAATCCAAACAAGATGAAAATTTTCAGTTAACCATTATAGAACATACATTGAAACTCCAAGCTGTTTGTTGTTCTTTGTCTATTCAAGGCTCTTGTTCATTGTACCACTAACTGTGCTCGACTCTTTAGTCGAGTCTTTACAGTTTGCCAAAACTTGCTTTGACAGATGTATAAACTGAGTAGTTGTTTAACTTACAGGTATCATTAATATATTATTATGAGGTTTCTTAATCAAATGACGTCTCTGCCTATCTAAATACACATAACTCAAATGTGACTGACTGACTGATAGTGATCTATCAACGCACAGCTCAAACCACTGGACGGATCGGGCTGAAATTTGGCATGCAGGTAGGCCCCTAAGGGTGTAAAACGGGATCCACGCGTACGAAGTCGCGGGCGGCCGCTAGTCGTTTCATAAGTATCTCAAAGACTTGTAAATGAATCGTCTGCTAAGAATTAAAATCCGAGCATTGAATCCATTTTTACCTAATTACAATTGACCCCGCACCACAAAACCCCTGACCACCAATTTATCGCTAACCTATCTCAAAAGTCATACAAAATGCACAACACCGCAACCCAGTTGTGTGCGTGCCATATATCATGGTGCGGGCGCGCGGTGACAGCGCGGGAACTTCCTAAGTAAGTTGCTGAGTACATACTTCTGGACGCAATTGGCTACGGGGTAGGTCAACAAGAAACATCAACTCTAATATAACGTGAAATTTAGAGCAGCTTAGGAGAAACTTGGTATCGTTTGCGACATTTTCAGGGCTGTTACTAAAATGGCAAGTAGGCAAAAGGCGCTGTACTTATCAATTGTGAAATCCATTACGAATGTAATCGAAGAAGACGTGTCCAAAAATGAGCATTTGCTAATATTAATATTGACTTCTTAAAATATAGAGCTAAATCTGTGTATCACAAAGGTCGACGTGAAAATATGCTACAAAATTTTTTGTTCTTGATTTAAGGACCTTATACATTATATGAGGACGCCAAGGATCTGGTAGTTATGGAAAACGTTGTTATGTTGAGTGTTTGTACTCGTAGAAGGCTGGCTGATTTATATTGTCATTGTCTTTATATTAGGTAAAGCTATAAGAAAGGTTGTTGCGTAATAAATTAAATTTTTCTTTATGTATTGGCCTGACACCTAGGTTTCTATTCTACCTAGATTCTAGCCCTGCGGGCAAAGCAGCTATTTACTACAAACTAAGTAGTAATTTATACAATTGAAAAGTCATAAATTTTAAAATAATAGAAACTGAATTATTGTATTGAAAAGTGAAGTTTTAAAATAAATCAGTGTGCATCTTTGCAATATTTCATAGAGCGCATGGCATGAGCGCCACTCGTACGAGTGCGGTCGAGCGATAAGGGCGGTTGGAAGTTGTTAGAGTTCTGAGAGACCACAAATTCTGGTGGACACGGTAGAAGCGTATGGAATAATTTTACAAGTACGTTTTCTGTAGATATGTATTAAAGGCAACCGTTTCCAACTGACTGATTTATTATTAACACACTCCGAACGAATTGCGCTGAAAGGCACGAAGACTATGAAGGTATTATGAAGTAGGTAGGTAGGTACCTACCTAAGAATCTGCTAAGAAATAATTTTCCAAAATTCACCTTTAAGGGGGTCTAAAGATTCTGTTGAGAAACAAGGGATTTAGTAGAAGAAAGATGGATTGTTTAATGTGTTCTTTTATTGCCTTTTCAATTCGTTAGGAAACTTAAGAGACATGAGAAAAATTATTGGTATACTCTCACTCCCTTATTAATAAAAAGTTACCCTTAGGATGAACACTGGATTAAAATGACATTTCCATACTAAATGACAACTTAAGCCAGAGTTAAACAAGGGTGTAACTTTTATTAATAAGGGGGTCAAAGTGTAGTTAACTAACACATAGTTGTCTAAGGATATTTATTTATTTATTTACATACACCTATAGATACTTATACATTGTTTCATACAACGATTATAAGATCGAAATACAGTTTGAATGCCGCTAGGAATAAAAAAGTAGGTACTTGTATTTTTATAAGATTTTTATAACAATTCCCACGTCTCAGCTTTTAAGATAAAGGCTGAAACAGATTGGTAAGTGCTACTTAATGTATACTCTCAGCAAAGTTTATTTAAATCTTCTACAGTTAAAGCGTGAAGTAGCAACAGACTGACAAGTCTACTTTTATTATTAGTTTAGACTTGATCGACATTTATTGTCCTTTCGAAACTCAACGAAGGTTTCTGCCCTTCAATTGTAAACTTTTTAATAGTTCTCAAAATATTTGAAACATGTTTTCGTCCAAACTTTCCAGACTTCAATCAGTTGACATAACTCTCGCAAACTATATCGATTTCTATTAACCTTTAACTGGTCTTGAACTTTATATTATTTTGAACCTTAATCCATTACAATAAAGTTCATTTTAAGGTGACAATAATTAAGCCAGGTGAAGGTATGACTCTCGTAATATCGACACTCGAACGCAGACTCTGGATCATTCCCGCAAACGACGTCATCCACGTACTCGGTTTGAATTTGATTTTATGACGTCATCATGCTATCGGCCTCCGGCAGGCTGAAAATATTTAAAGCCAAGATGTTATTGCTCGAACTTTTTGGTACCAACCACTGATAATATTAATATATTTGAAATAAAAAATCAAAAGGAAATTAATTTGTAACAATCACCGATTGATTAAGTAAGTACTGCAGAGCTAAACCACAGTCACTAAGGTGATAGTCACAATAAATGATTATAATTTGTCGCATCTTCGAGATTTTCATATTAACTATGTAGTCCACTCCTGAAAGTACTATAGGCATCAAATACAATATTTAATTTTATCCAAACACACTTAAAAACATACGCAGTTTTTGATTTACTTTATTCATCATCACTATGTCCACATTATTATCACAAATTAATGTTATATTGGAATTGTTATGAAGTAGGTTCGTTTCTAGATTAAATGTAATGTATCATGGATAGACACTCGAATATTTTTTATAGTTATAGATTGTTTCATCCACGAAGACGCACCCCACCAATTTTTGGTCGAGGGAAGCGCGCGGTGCGGGGAGTTTGATCCGAGCAATCCGAGCGTCATTATTGTAGTGTGCGTGTGCACTCAAGGATAATTATTTAGCGTGTACCGATAACACTCAAACATTAGCGGAAGAATGATGGGGCGATTATGAGTATGTTGTCCTTTAGACTTTAGATACTTAATGACTACCCTACGAAGGTATCGATCACGTACTTCCCACGACCTTCAACATATCGTTAGTCCACCTAGCTAGAGGGTGGCCTTTCCACACTATGTCGGCTTAGTCATCAAAATGACAACTTCTCAAAATGACAACCGAGATGCAAAATGTCCACTTCTCAAAATTACAACTTCTTAAAATGTCAACTTCGCTAAAAGACAACTTCTCACTTAATGTCTATTTCTCACAATGACAAATTCGCATTTGGTCAACTTTTATTATTTTATTTTTATTATTTCTAGAGTTATAGTTCTTCTAGAGTTATCATTATGCGAAGTTGACCAAATGCGAATTGTCATTGTGAGAAATAGACAATGAGAGAAGTTGTCTTTTAGCAAAGTTGCCATTTTAAGAAGTTGTAATTTTGAGAATTGGACATTTTGCGACCCGGTTGTCATTTTGAGAAGTTGTCATTACGAGCTGAAACGGACATTTTGCGTCCCGGTTGTTATTTTGAGAAGTTGTTATTTTGATGACTAAGACACTATGTCTTCTAGTCTGTTCTCGCCAATCGAGAATTGTTCTGCCTCAACGACCAATCGTCAGTCCACCTAGTGGGAAGTGCCCACACTAGGTACGTCTCCCGGTCTGTAGTCGGCACTCGAGAACTTTTCTTATGCCTACTGAATATAGTATCTATTATACCATAGTGACCTTATGACAATGATAAACGCTCCAAACAAAATTATCTATTTATTTACACGTGGTAACCTGCGACAATTTTCTGCTAGTTGAACTCCATATTAAATAATTTTTAGCTAGTTTTCGAGCATATAAAAGCAGTTTTATTCAGACACTAAAAGTTAGTTACAAACAAACCAACATGTGGGCTTTAGTTTTATTCACGGTGCTTACTACCAGCGTTTTGGTAAGTCCTTTTTTTAATACGTACAACTCGTACATTTACGTAACTAATATTTTATAACTGGTACATAAATCTAAGGCTGAGTTGCATGCACCATCTTACTTTAGTAACGGTGATTTTTGTATGGAATTTGATAAACTTTTGACGTTTGTAGGTTTAAAGTGAAATGGTGCAACCCAGCCTAAGTTTTGTAAAAAGATTTCGCTTCGAATATAATAATTTATAACGATAAAAATAATGTTTAAAAAACACATTTTATTCCAGGCTGATAATGACTGTATGAAATATATCCAACCCGTAAGTGCCTATTTCATATTTTGACACCTTTTATAATACTTCAATGTGATCGTTTCATTGACTCATCATCATCATCATTTCAGCCACAGGACGTCCACTGCTGAGCCCAATGATTTCCATATCGCCCGAATGGTAGCGGCTTGCATCCCGCGCCTTCCTCCTACCTTTATGAGGTCGTCGGTCCACCTTGTGGGTGGATATTAACACATTGTGTAATAAAAAATTGTAAATAGCTTTTTTGTTTGTCTACGAATATTTTTTCATCCTTGTAAACAGAAAAGCAGAAGTTTGAAATATAATATAATTGCTTTCCCCAGCACTACTTGAAAGAGTGCTGCAAAATGGGCCTTCCTGATCCACCGGCTATCCATCTTCATCCGATAAAGGAGTGCCTTTCTCTCCCTAACGAAGCACCAGCGGTAAGTTAATACAATAATATTTTATTATCTAACGAGGATCATTTCGATTTTTAGCTGTGAATGCAGATTTATAGGGCTAAAACATCCTTAATACACAGTCCAAAAATTTTTGTTCTACGACAAAAATTGACGAAGTTATGGCCAAATTACTAAAAAAGTACACTGACCGCCCGGCGCGGGATCGATGTCGTTACTATGTATATCGGATCCCCGAACGCTGCCGGCGTACCTACTGCGTGGATAGAAAATATTTTATTTTAGCCAAACTATCAGTTTTACAGAAAAACTTGTAATAACAGTTATTCATCAGAATAAAGTAAGCTATCGATAAGTATTTTTTTTAAATATAAATTCCTGTCATCAAAATCGGTTCAGTGGTTTAGGCGTGAAAGCGACACACACTGACAGAGTTACTTTCGCATTTATAATATTAGTAAGGATATTTGTGAAACATAATTTAATGAAAAACGTTAGTAAAATATTAATATTTCAGTGCGAGCAAGACATCTGCAGCACCACGAAGAAAGGCCTCGCCTCGGCCGATGGAAAGCTGGACAAGAGTAAACTCAAAGAACACACTGAGAAATTCTTCGAATCATCTCCAGAACTAAGCAAAGCCATCACGGAAAATTGTATTGACAGGGATATCTCCAAGATCGGGCCTCCAGATATGTGCGAGTTCACCAGATACAGAGCTTGCGTGGGAGTCCAACTGGCCATGGTATGTTTTAATAATATTTTACTTATATAACTGAAAACTTTTTTCTTCTTCTAAAAAACCTGCTAAGGCATTAATGTAGACTTATCTGCACTACTCGTCGTATACTATTTTGCTTAATCTTTCACTTGTACCTAATTTGAATTTGTTTTTATCGCTTTGCACTTTCCGTCAAATATTTAAAGCTTGTTTCCACCACACTCTCTTAGTTCCGAGGATAAACCGATTTTATTAAATGGTAATTCAACTTTTTAGTACATACTCTTTTTTTTGTAGTATGTTTTAAATTCTCCGATGCAGTTCTGCCAGATAGTCATCCATTTTATTATTGTACCGTTTGCCGTTTCTTTAACACAAAGGCTGAGTTATCACCTAACTTTGACCGTAACTATGATGATAACCGGTGTTTTTTGTATGACAGATTTTTGACGTTTGTCAAAGTTAAAGTAAGATGGTGCAACCCAGCCTAAATCTTTCAAATTACTCAAATATAACCCCATATATTTTCATTCGACTTTCGCAAGGAATATGTGACGGGAAAAATAGCTCCTTTCACATTTAGATTTCGGAATGTATCTCGGGGAACATAAAATAAATAGAGAAAGAAGGTTATCTCCATACAGAATTAATCCATACTAATTTGTTGGTTTAGGCAAATCTTATATCGTGGTTAGCGGAATGGCGGCTTTACCGTCTTTTATTTAGATAATTCACGTATGTAATAAAAAGAGAGTGAGATTTCGTTGTCTGGGGGAAATTGTTGCTTTTGAGCCGTATAATCAGTCCTTATTATTTTAATTTGTTTGATCCATACCCATACTTAAAGCGACACCCTATATTATTTTCCACATCAAAAGAAGAGACCAGGAGAGACCAACCAACGCTGCGTACTGGTTGCTATACTTTTGTAACTAACATTTCCAAACTATTCAGTAAATAGATTACTTACTACTTGTCTGTATTGTGGCGATATGTAGAATGTAGAAGACCATAATATATTCGAGCACAATAATGTGTCCTGCCTCAGAATTCTAGGATTCCAAGACATGTACATCACTAGGGCTACTACCTCCGGGCTAAAAAGAAAAATGCTATTAAAACTCTCATTATTTCTTACTTCATCACCATCATCATCTCAGCCACAGGACGTCCACTGCTGAACATAGACCTCCCCCAATGCTTTCCATGTTGCCCGGTTGGTAGCGGCCTGCGTCCAGCGCCTTCTTGCTACCTTTATGATGTCGTCGGTCCACGCTGCGTTTTCCGGTACGCGGCCTCCGCTCCAGAACCTTGCTGCCCCATCGGCCGTCAGTTCTGCGTACTATGTGCCCTGCCCATTGCCACTTCTCAGCTTTCATTTTTACAGCTTCATTTCTTACTTGATTTTTAAAATTCAATACAAAAAATCTTTGATAAATGAATGTACAGTATTCAATTTTAAATTAATCCCGACCCTAATCCGAGTACTAATTTATGTCCTTTGTAGGTACAAACAGCGGCTTAAAGTTAAATACCATGGATTTTATGTAGTTGTATTAGGTTCCATTTTCCAACAAAATTGTAAAGTCCAGCAGCTATTGACTACATACATAAAATTGCGCACTTTAATGGTAACGTTTTAGTGCGAATGAAAGCGCACTTGGCCTCTTAAAAGTTCTTAAATATTATTTTCTACCTAAAATAACTGAACTGAACAATCGAAAGTCTGATACATTTTGTGAAGTCCAAAAGCAAAACTGTTTGCAATTTTAGTGATTTATTTGCAGTCTAACAAGAGTGATGTGTGTATGTCGATAATTTGTCTAATCACTAATGTCATAAATCGATAGATTTAAATAAACCCTGTTAACCCATCGTGGTAAGCGAACTATGCTTGTGCTACGAGTAGGTTTTCACTACAATAGTCGGTGAGGTCGAACCCGCGTTCCTCGGATCTCGATTCGGCCAATCCGACACTGACGCCATTGGGCTATTGTCCATTATTAAAGTTACATGTTTTATGTAATGTAAACATCAATCATAATTAACTTTAAAACAAATAAAACCGACTTCAAATGCGTGAACACAAAAAAAAAACTAAAAATTAAAAATATTGCGTATAAAAAAGTTCATCCCCAATTTTCCACTCTTGGGGGTGTTTATTTTCTTTAAATTCGCATGAAACCACCCTTTTGATAATACCTATTCAACAAAAAAATAATCGTTCAAATTTATTTATAATCGGCGGAGATATTGCGTATAAAAAAGTTCATCCCCAATTTTCCACCCTTGGGGGTTGTTTTTTCTATTATTAAATGGCAATGCCAGATTTTGTATGGAAAGTGGCGTCTTTTTTTTTTCGCGCGGCCATCGACCAAACTTTGTTTTTTGATTACAAAATAGTGTAATAAACCAAACTTACTATGACATGTATACCTCTAAACTCAGTCTGAACTAAGTTACGAGCATTAGAAGTTTGATGATTTTCATACTAGATTTGCTTTTTGTGCGCAAGTTTTGTAAGAAATTGCAACAAAATATTGCGCAATTTTTTTATTGCGCTGATTCTGCTCCATACTGATGTCTGGAGCCTTTAATGGATGATATTGTTTGTTTACACNTTGTAAGAAATTGCAACAAAATATTGCGCAATTTTTTTATTGCGCTGATTCTGCTCCATACTGATGTCTGGAGCCTTTAATGGATGATATTGTTTGTTTACACATACAATCTCATTATTTTGTTGCAATTTCTTACAAAACATTGCGCGCAAAAAGCAAATCTAGTATGAAAATCATCAAACTTCTAATGCTCGTAACTTAGTTCAGACTGAGTTTAGAGGTATACATGTCATAGTAAGTTTGGTTTACTACACTATTTTGTAATCAAAAAACAAAGTTTGGTCGATGGTCGCGCGAAAAAAAAAAGACGCCAATTTCCGGCATTGTCTTTTAAATGGGACCACTCTTGAGGTATTACCTATACGCCGAAAAAAGATTTGTTCAAATCGGTTCATGATTGGCGGAGTTATCGCGTAACAAACATAGAAAAAAAAAACATACGGGTCGAATTGAGAACCTCCTCCTTTTTTGAAGTCGGTTGAAAATGCACTAGTGTTATGATTATTGCACCACTTGCCAAGGACTAATCGAAGTAGGTACTTTCAGTTAAGGCTTTCTTGCTCTTCTTTATTTCTCTTTCCTTCTCATTTGTCTATTGATTATGTTCCGGTCATTTGTAAATACCTTGTCTTTTACCAGTGTAGATGCATTTACATTAAGAAGATTATGTCTACTTAAGGTATTTTTATCGATATCGTTAAAATGTAAACTCCCATCACTAGCCCAAGAGACGCTTCATAAGATACGTAAGCCACTTGACTTAAGCGTACTTTAAAATGGTAGAAATTTTACGTCTCGCCAATAATAATTCTATGGGGACAACCATTTGAAGAGTTGCACTTGCACTTTAAGTGAAGTATTTATTTAATACTTTAGTTTCTTTTAAATGAATGCTCAAAAAACTTGTCGCCTCAAGCGTAGACTTAAGTTTCTGGCTTAGCTTTTTTGGTTAGACTTTAAAATTGTAACCAATCAGGCTTCAATATTTAGTCTATTTTTGGATGTTGTGAAAATTAATAATATACAAAGTAATTTCAAAACATCACCGGTTTCTGATAAAATTCCAGAAAGTATTTTAAATGAAAGCTTTTTGATAACCGTTAATTTAATCTGCCAGTTCTCTATATCTGTAAAATTATAAGCTGTAGTTTTATTGACAGAAAAATTTCTAATTGAAGGGTCATTATCAGGAACGGTGAAACTTGGCACTGAAATGATTGCAAGATACAAGTAAAGTTAGTGACTTTCTTTTTTAAACTTATAAATAATAAATAAATAGCCTTGGACATTTATTTCCTAACTTCATTTATCTTACAATTTTTATATTATCTAGCTACTACGAGTAATATCTAACAAAAAATACCGGCTGAGTAATTAAGCTGTAACTTCTTATCCCTGTTACTTCTAGTCCTTTGACCCCTACTTTATTGACCAAGACCAGTCTTCTAAACCGTAAGTAACTAAGTAGATAGGTAATTAAAAAGCGGTTTCACTTTTTGTTCCAGATGTGTCCCGAATGGTCCAATGAAGGCGAGTGCGCTGGAAGCAAAGTTGCCTTTGCTGAGTGCGCGAGAAAAATAAAAATGGAAGCTTAAGAACTGCTTGTATTCGTAATTTGCTAAACTACGACACTATTTTTTTAACCTGTTCATTGTACTTTAATAGCAATTTGTCAGTAAAGTAAATTTCAATTGGAATACGAGTGTTTTTTTTGTTTTATTATTTCGATTACGATCCTTATGATTTTCTCAATTAATTTGATTACCATCTCCATAGCTTGATGATTATAAATTATTTGCTTTGAGTGTTTTTATAATCGTGCGGGTTTCATCACGGACGCGGGATTGCCCCGAATGCGTGACACCCACAAGTGTCATTTTCATACAAGTATTTATTGTGATGCTTAATACGCACGCGGTACAGTAAAAACTTTAATGAAAAGGTCACTGGCGTGTGTGACACACGCGGGACAATCCAGCGTCAGTGATGAAATTAAAACACCTTTTATGTATCTGGGGGCACGGCAGTGCCCCCACCAAGTCGAGCAAAAAAGCGGCACGGCCGTACCATCCTTTTCTCGAAGCAATTCAGGCCATTTTCGACCGCCTGTAACTTCGTTGTGGATAAAACTAGAAGGCTGAATTTTTATTAGCTATGCAGGCATTGTAAAGACACGGTATATTTAAAATTTCATTCAATTTGAACCAGTAGTTTAAGAATTATAACGGGTCAAAGTTACTTAATTTTGTCACTCACTGACTCACTGACTCACTGACTCACCGATCATCAAAATTCTAAGGCACTTCTAGCAGACCTAGAAACTTCAAATTTGGCATATAAGTAGTGTTTGGTGTATGAATCAAGGAAAAACTAAAATATTTGGGGGCACGGTAGTGCAACCGCCAAGTCGAGTAATTGTCAAAAAAACCAAGTCTCGCAACTCAGTTGTTCTACGGTAAAAAGTTGTGAGATCCATGTAATACCAAGTCCAGGCCACGGAATCTTTAACGTTTTACATAAATATATTGACTTGGCCATCGCATGAAAACACGTGTAAATTAAATTATTTAGTGCGATGGCCAAGTCAATAATTTATGTAAAACGTTAAAGATTTCCTGGCCTGGACTTGGTATTACATGGATCTCACAACTTTTTACCGTAGAACAACTGAGTTGCGAGACTTGGTTTTTTTGACAAGTATTGTTTTTGATGGGATGTTATTTTCGTTCCCAGTGCAGATATTACAAATCCATGTTCAAAGCACGTGATCGAACGGCCAAATTATCTCAAATTACGGGGCCGGTGCCTCATGTGTTAAGTAATTAATGCGAGCAAATGGAGATATCGAGTGCGGGTAATACTTCATAATGGTGCTATCGATCAGTGTTGTTTAGATAATAAGGGAATGTATTGCTTAAAGAGATAATTTGCTTTGTGTAAAACTAAACGTTCGCTCTATTTACTGTGATGTGAGCTGCAAAATCCTTTAATGGTGCAAACCAGTAATTTTGCATTCGGTCCTCAGGGTCAAGGTATCGACACCAAATTGCGCAAAAACTTCTAAATAAGCAAACAACCTTAAATTGCCTAATTAGGTTTAATCTAAATGTTGCTAGTCCTATATTCCCTTAATCTAAACAGAGGGATATCTGAACAGAGTCAAAGAAACTTTAGAATTAAGAAGCAGTCTTACCCTTACAAAGGAAGACCCTAATCACTAGGGTACTCGTCCCAAAGATTAATAAAACTGTTTCTTAGAAGTTACAATAGAGTTCAGAGTCCTATAAGGTCAAGATCTCACGAAGCAGTTTTTATAAGCGCCAACTGTGGTAGAGGAAGAGGAAGTTCTAATTCACGAACTGGAAACTGTAGTTTATTCAGTCATCCATTCAATGTGAGTCTACTGGACATAGCTTCCTCCTTCCTCCAGTACACGTCATTGATCCTGCTCCAGCCCTTTAACTGAAGCGTTAGCCATTTGGAACCATTAATTAACAACCATTTGGATGTCATTCCATCGTCCTATACTGCAATAGAAACACGCAGTCCCCAATTTATAATACCTAAGTACGTCAACATAACACGCCTTTACCAAGACTTTGAAGTTTTCCAAACGAAGTGGCTCTAAAACCGTGGCGTTTTTTTTTTTAACCGCCCCGTGAGCGTTCCGCCTAATACTTAACCATTCAGGTTATTTCGACCACACGTCATACAAAAGTTTCCCTGGTCTTTGTAACCCCAAACGAGTTAAGTTAGGGTTAAACCCTGGAACACTCCGTTTTACGACATTACCCGATGACAACTTGTGTAGTTTTAAGGTGTTTGGTTTGGGGAGAGCATTCAGAGTTTGTGACGTGGAATTTACATAAGTAGCTAATGAATGATAATAAGTAAACAAAATTGACGCTTTTGAAACAGTAGCACATTATGTAATTGCAATACGAGTAGATGCTATTTTCCAAAATTAAAAAAAATATAGTTAGTTAAACCTATGGTTCAACCGACTGTACCCACACTTTTTATTAACTTATCATAAGCAGGGATCTAATATGCAACCGCTGACTTTGTAGTTTGAGAAGCACGCCACCTCATATCAACTAAAAAAGTTGATCTAATTTATTATTCTAAAACCTATTGCAATCAAGGTAGATTTATTTACAAATGACAGCAGTGGATGGTACGTACAACATCATTCAATTGACATAAAATCAAGTGGCAGTGGACGGGGCACATAGCTTGTAGAGACGATGGCGTTAGGGCAGAAAAGTTCTGGAGTAACCACTGGCCAGAAGACGTAGGTAGGCTTCTTACTAGGTGGACCAACGATCTGATGAAGGTCGCGGGAAGAACCTGGATGCGAGCAGCGTAGGACGGGTCGTTATGCAAAGCATTGGGGGAGGCCTATGTCCAGCGGTGGACGTAATTTGGCTGATAAAAAAACGACATAAAAATACACAGTCTCTTTCATTTCTAAAATTTGACTACAAAAATAAACCTCACATTATACGAATAACATTGTACACTTTATAAAATTTAATTGTGGGGAATGTGGAGATAGCTGAAACCTGACCCAGAATTTCATGATAATAATTAAATTGCAATTATCTGCACAACATGAACACAGCTTTTCTATAAAATTCCACACAATTTTCCACTTCAAATTTTTTTATTATTTAAGTTGTTTTCAGAATTGTGTTTGAGAGGCTGCTAGAAACAAAATATTCATGGAAAAAATAAGGTAATGGTTGTTATTTGAGAATAAAAGAAGCATATTTTTTATGTTTCTGGCCTTGAAGCAGATTCTACTATAAGCAACAATAAGTACTACCAGGCCTGGCTCACTCCGCGCGGTACGTCCGNCAAAATTTAGCGTTGATTAGCGGTGAGTTGCCCCGAATTTTGTCAGTGTGTGCGTGCGCGCCGCATACGTATTGGCGCGCTCACATACAAACCGCGCTCGGGCGTTTCTATGAAGATGACCTACTCATTTGTATTTACTCTGCCAAAACGAATAGCCAATGTGGGGAGAGCCTTAAGGATTTGATCTATACCAGGCCTGGCTCACTCCGCGCGGTACATCCGATAATTACCTACAGCGAAGCGCCCCGCCGGCGGGTATTATATCAGTCGAGTGTCACGCGCTCGCCCGTCAGGACGCTGGCTTGCGTTTTAGTATGATTATAATTCTATGATCTAAGTATTATTTAAAAATGGACATAAAGAGAAAGAAATATTGTGCGGCGTTCGGGTGTTTAAATTCGAAAAGAAATTACCGGATTTATCTTTTTTTTCGCTTCCCAAAGATGCTGAAAGGTATGTTGGCCATGTAGGTAATCAATAATAAAATTCTTAGGATAGTATAAGATTCTTTTTTTTTCTGTAATAGTATGTTTAATTTATCTGTCTTATGTTAAAATAGATAGGTATGAATGAAGACATTGTAATAGAACAAGTTTTTTTAATCCTAATTAGGTATATTTGAAATGTTATTTTTACTTACCTACATACGTACCTCATTACAAATAAGTAGATTAATTATTTTTTCACTAGACAGCAACCCTAACAGCGTAAGAAGAGTTCAGAGGCACGCGATAGAAAGAGACAAAACTTGTAGGTGAATAAAATTGTAGGTACGTAGTGTTGTGCGAGCTGAATTCCACTGTATCGCGTCGCAGCAAGACTCGCATTTATTTAAATCGTCATGCGGAGTAATCCTTCTGTACCTGTACTATTACTTATTCTGTGGTACTACCATGTTTTCCAATTGAATGAGGTAGGTATTGTATAAAACGTTCCTATTCTAGTGCCCAAATAGGGCATCAATTACCTTTTTTTTTAATTATTTGATGTATATTTATTAGAAGTTTTCTTTAATAAGAGGCTTAATTTAGCAGCAGTATCTATACCAAATCCGTTTATTTCAGTAAAGAATTAACAGTGTCAGCGATTGCAAACTTCTTGAAAATCATTATCTATCACCATAATGCTACATCAAAAAATAAACAAACAAAAAAACTTGAGACATGTTACAACTTTTAAGAATTTAGGAACCATACAATAGTGTAATACCGCAAACGCTCAAATTCCCTACGAAGTACACGACCTAAAGGTTCGATTTGTACAGTAATAATAATGTAATGAATACGCCGAATTTTGATAAATTCGCGCCGAGAGCCTCGGCACGTGAAGTTGAATGAAAGCACTCGCCCGTTCAACATTTAAGGATTGGGTTACATTCAGGGGAAAATGTTGAACAGCGTAATATTAAAATATTCGTTAATTTCTAGACAGGCAGCGGTAGAAGTAGCATATTATTGTAACCATGTAAAAATAAAAGTACCTATATTTTTGTCTTTTCTTTTATTTCATGTCTCTCTCTGAAATGAGAGGAGGAGGGATAATATCAGGTTGTAAGTGCCTCCTAAATGTTCTCAAAGTACATACTTACACAATCACAACGTCAAATTCATAAAAATAATACAGTATTAAATAATAATTATCACAGTCAAATAGGTAACCATCTCAGATTTATTTAGGGGCAAGAGATTTCTAATAAACAAGGTAGAAAAATCTCGTATTACACACGTGAAGCAAAAACCTTCTTCATCAGAGTCCAATCCATTTTCCCGACCGTGTACACTGCTCTTAACACCGAATAGGCCCACACTTCACGAGCCTGCTTCACGCCTCGCCCAACGAACTTTATTGTGATGCTGATCTTTTGTCGCTTTCGATAAATGGAAATGTAGTATAAATTCTCTAAATAGGAACACCTGCCTGCTTAGGCTGAGTCGCACCATCTTACTTTAACCGTAATTATAACATTAACCGGTGTTTCTTGTATGGAATTTGAATAATTTTTGACGTTTGTTAAAGAAGTAAGGTGGTGCGACCCAGCCTCGGCGTTTTATTTCTAAAACGAGCACCACAGAATTAATAATAGTAGTACCCGAGCACTAAGGATATGGTTAATGGCTATATGAATTACATACGCACAGGGTTTTTATTGTGTAGCAGATAAAAAGAGATGCAAAATTAATATTACCATTGGTGTCAACGCACAGTGTAGAGATTATGTTTGTTCCAATCCAACTCCCAAAGGGATTTGACTGGTTTCCTATAATGCATTTTCCCACAGATATGATCGTAGTAAATTGATATAGTAACTACGAGTACTATTCCTTCGAAACCGAACTTCTTCTTTATCATTTAGAAGTAGATTTTTGTTAACAGAGTTAAGTGTAAACCTTGCTACTAAGCTAAAAAATAATAAATTCATTAATCACTCACTACTTTAAACCGTATCATAAACCACTTTCCCCTACAATTAGAGATAAATATGTAACTAGAAATATGGTTTTGCCTGTACGACCTAATTAGAACATTAAAAAGAACCCCACAAGCCCAACTTTCGTCGGCCACAGAATGTTCAAAAACTCCATGCTCGTAGTAATTTCCAACGTGTTCAGCTTTACACAGATAATTGTATTAAGGAACTTTTCAATGTTTTAGAGAGATAGAATTTTCGCGTTATTTAATTAAAAAGTTACTGAATAATAAATATACGGTACTGGCGCTGAGCCAGGTCGCTTATGTTTTGTAAGAACAAAAATTTAAAAAACCATTCAGCGATAAAGTTTGTTGGTAAGTTAAAGTCAACCGTAATGTATTACAGTAAATATACGATGCATTATAAACGGCCGTGGGGCATTGGTGGTTTAAATTTTGTGAGGTAGGTACAGCCCGTTAACTGCGCACCTGGCACTTATGACGTCACATCGACGCTCTGGTATGAACGGGGCAAACGCGGGGAGGTGTGTGGGTAAGGAGGGAGAATCGCATTCCAGCAGGGTGCGTAGTTAGCTGATAGAGTTGTAACTACTAAGGCCGATTTGCACCATCTTACTTTAACATTGACAAACGTCAATAGTCTGTCAAACTTCATACAAAATACACTGGTTATCGTTATAGTTACTGTTAAACTTAGGTGACTGGCTCAACTCAGCCTTAGACTTCTAGCCTTAGTAACTTCTCGCAGGTAGTATACACGTTTAAAAAATAACTCAGTATGATTAGGAAAAGTTAATCCATCTTGTCATACACATACCACCGTATGTACAGATGTTTAAGGCCGTTTGTAGACATCCGTTTTTTCACCGTACGACGAAAACGACGACCGTCAAAAAACGGATATCCTTTGTTTGCTGTCAATTTTCTTGCCGGACCTATGTCCGATGCATGTGCACACGTTCATTATATTATTATAAACCATACGCCACCGCTTAGTTCGGTAAAAAAATCGCACCGTTGTCCGGTCAAAAAAAACGGATTTAAAGTCGGCCTAATAATGTGATTAACCGCGAACTTATGTAGAAATGAATGTAGGTTAAGTAGGTATATCATAAAATACCTATCGTTCTTCCATCCAAAAGCTTCCTTTATCGTACCAATAAAATGAGGCATTCCGTATAAGAATTAAGTGCTTTTTATGGTATCTTTATTGTAAACGTAACTACCTAGAAACCCGCCTACACGGATAGTTATCCTCGATCCGGGTAGGGTTTAGTGCCTTCTAAATCCTACGACAATGATGATATTGTGTGAATGTAATAGACATACATAATAATATGTTCTTATATTGACTGAGTGTGAGCGTGACATGGATTTGAAACCTTACCTCACTTAGGTAAAATTTAGGATTCTAGCCTTCTAGGCTACAATTGCGTTAGATTTTCGCGTTGTTCCGAATAACAATGCCGGGTGCTGTGTGCGAAACTGGCCACTGGCCAGAGGTAGATTTTTTTCTTTGCAATCAAAAATGTGTCCAACAAACGCTATCCCTCGACAAGGAAGGTGTATTTTTGGAAGCGTCGAATTTCAAATCGCATAGAAAATATCACAACTTGCAATCGCGGTATAATACCATACTTTTGCCCTTTTTCACCATCAATCCCTAATTTTTAAGTGACTCCTATGGTAACACACAACAGAAATTTTGTTTTCATAAGGGCCACTTAAAAATTAGGGACTGATGGTGAAAACAGGCATAAGATTCCTAAATGTAAAGTATTCCGCCAATGAAATATCCATAGCCCTAAAAGATCTATTCGTGAATCGCGTTTTTGATGATAACGTTAAAACCGATGTAGAATCTATCACAACAAACACTACTTACTTATTTCTATAAAAACCTATTTTCTTGTTCTGCATTCTATGTAAGTAAATAACATCATTTAAGGCGCTCTAGAACACAATCTCAAGAATATAAGAGCAAGAATTTAATAAAGTGAAATACCAAAGAAACACTCCAATCGGCTGAAGGCTGGAAAAAGCACTTCAACTCATATGGCACATTCCTCTTCATAATACTCGGACACGGAGAAAAATGCAAATCCTCCCACTATACAGAATTTAACCCTTTTTTATCCAAAATCTCAAAACGTTTCCGTCGCATAAATAATATTTTAACAAAAAATTCTTTATTGCACGTGCAGAATACAAAGTGAGAGAGGGTTTTTGAGATATTTTAAACAAAATGGTGCTCGTGCCTCATCTAAATAAGATGTCTGGGTTGAATTTTGAGCGATGTACAGTCGAAAGCAAGTCGAACTTACCTTTTTGCTGCAAAATAGTACCTGTTACAACTATATAAGATCTCATAATGCTTAGCCAGACATGCCGTCGTTCGTACGTGCGTGTGTATTTGGTGGTAAAATACAGGGTATCTTGAGCATTAGTAGTTTGGAGAGGAATTTGGAGGCAGGTGTTATTTTAGTAGGCACGTATCTAAACCAAACTTAGGCTCATTTTATGAACCGAAGTTCAAATCTTAATTCAAAGTACTATGTTCAAATCTTCATTCAGATAAATAAAGAACATAATTTTATGTTTAGTCAAATTGTGACGTGAGTGAAATAGAATTTCCTCTCCATATTCTTATATTCAGTTTCTTCTGCCACTTCTCATCGCTAGCTAGCCGATAATAAGTTGTCCTGAAGTAGTGATAGAGCAAGTTACATTTGGGACGTATAATAAGTTCCCAGAAAAGGTGTTTGCCTGCTATTAAAGATGAATTTGAATTTGCACACACTCCACTATGCAAAACCCATCCAGTGGGTGTTAAGGCACCACGCACACGCGTAATGACAGAACGGATAGAACGCGCGGCCTCGGGAATTACCATACGCTTACGCTCCACCGCTTGTGGCAATGATTATTTACATAATTAGGGAACTACGAGAAACTGCGCGGGCGTACTATTGAATTTCACTTTGTTTCTAGGGGACTAACGGGTCTGAAACTGGAATGAATGGTACCCTATTTGTTTTGATTACGTCACGATTTTTACCGCTAAGGTCGTGGGAGGTGGGACAAATATTTTTAATAGTTGATTAGAAGATTGATTTGCTAAATATTAGTAGTAAAACAACATTTACAAGATTTTACATAACATACTTAAAACTACGTCATATTAAGATTCGAAGTTGTAGTGTAAATTTTAATAGATGCTCGAATATTATTTTTGTTACTTTTTTTTTTGACTAGAGGTAGCTTTTCTATTCAAAAATAAGAAACTACGCCAAAAGGTTTTCATCGTAAGATTTTGCGGAAAATTCTGTCAAAGAATCAAATCACGCATATTAGGTATATCATGATAATGTCAACACAAGGAAAAGGTATCAACATTCCAAATTGCTTTACAAGAGCTTAAACTTATCAACAGCTAAATTGCACCAAATTTTCATTACCATGCCACTGACCGCTGAATCCAGTGTCCCAGTTTATCCTTTTCTATTAAGGAGGGTTCCGTATATTCGCCGCATCCGAGACCTTTATAGTACAACGATATATCAGCGGTTGTGGGCGCTTAGTGCTCTCAAGTTGCCTGCGCCTTGGTGCTGAATAAAATTCAATTTTTATGGCATTATGTAATTACTTCAGTTTGTTAGGCAGTAATATTTTTTGACTTCTAGAGGCATTTCATACAAGCGATATTACGATAAACTCATGAATTAACGCATTAAGAATAAATCGTATCAATACAACAAATAGTAAAAGTCCTAATATTTTCAATGCTAGATAATATCATTATAATTAATTTATAATATTATTAATGAGCCTACTTCGCCATACGTTCACTTCATCATCATCATCATTTCAGCCACAGGACGTCCACTGCTGAACATATAGGCCTCTCCCAATAACTTTCACATTGTACGGTTGGTAGCGGCCTGCATCCAGCGCCTTTGTGCGATCTTTATCAGGTCGTCGGTCCACGTTGTTAGTGTTCCCTTATCTTGCAGCAATGTTTATTGCCAGTATTCGGTCGTTCAAAATCCTATATTAGTTGTTGAAAATCCAGTGTCCCAGTTTATCCTTTTCTATTAAAGATGGTACTGTATTTAGCCGCATCCGCGCCTTCTATAGAACTGCGATATTTCAGTCGCGGTGAGAGCTTAGTGCACTCGAGGTTCCTGCTATTTAATGCCAAATAAAATACTACTCTCATGCTATTATTTTCGTGGATAGGTTGCACCATCTTACTATAACTGAAACAAACTTCAAAAATCTGTCAAACTCCATAAAAAAAACACCGGTTATCGTTATAGTTACGGTCAAAGTTAGATGTTGCAACTCAGCCTTAGTCTTTAGTATAATTCACTTTTGAATGTTTTGATCTTATCAGTAAGATCGGAGATGTATTTTTAACTTTCTTTTTTTGTCATGCACTGCAGTATAAACCTAATTTATCTCACAAATAGGTAACTTACTAAGTTTTTTGTGTTCGAAGCCAATATCACCGCGTAGAATATAAAAAAAAATTAAACATAACAAAACTCATATCGAGTGTGTCAATCAAAAACTAATTTATTCAAAATATTAGCCGAGCAGTCGGCTCAGTCGCGCCAAAAAGCCTGTCAAAGTGCCAAAAGCATTTTTGTTACGCGTTTTCAAGTTATTTGCATTTCAAAAAGGCACTTCAAAAAGTATGTCATGATAGTCAAATTACTTGTTTCTCTTTGTACTTACTTTGTTTATTTGTTTAGTATAATTTTGATGATAAATAGAGATACTTGTAGCAATAAGTTGAAAATGAAATGAAATGAAAAAATGAGAATGAAATGTTTACTCACTATTTCACAAAACTACGCGCAAATCAAAGACAAGTTAGTGATGGGACTCTATCGGCGAATAAAACTTAATAGGTATACACTGTATTACCTACCTGCAGAAAAAGAAATACTTAACAGTATTAATAAATTTTCTTGCACTCTTTAATTTTCTGAAAAATGTTATCTACTTTTTCTTAAACGCATGGCCTTTTGCCAGAACCTTTAAAATTTGAAACCAGGGATGTTATGGACATCCGAAACCGAAACCGAAACTTTCGAATATCCGAAATAAAAAAATATCCGTAACCGTAACCGAAACCGGTATATTAATATTCCAATATCCGTAACCGTATCCATAACCGAAACTACACATCTATAACATCCCTATTTGAAAGTAACCCTAAACAGTCTAACGAGCACTTAGCATGTGTTGAGTGGCTCATTAAAATTCGATTATTTATGTTGAGACAATAAACGGGGTCGACCTTGCCGAAAGAATATGGGAGGAGTTTAAATGTTTCTGGAACAACGGGAGCAAAATTAATATAGCGATGCTAATTTGAAGCAGTTACGTTTGGTCGGTTAGATAAATAAAAAGTTGCCGAGAATACAAGATTCTAATTTAATTTTCTTTTGAGAGCGCGATTGTTCAGATAAATATCACGAGACTTACAGTAAAATCTTTAAAAAGTTGTTAGAGAAATTTAACTAGATAGATAATTTGTATTTTTTTAAACTTCTACAAAAGGCGAACTTCTCTTTATGACTTATCATGACTGGAAAAAGTCTGAGATGGAGAGTATAAATATGACAACACAATCGCTATTAGAAAGCATTTCGATGGGTGCCTGGAATAAAGCCGCAATCGACAAAACACAATTTTACAGGAGAAGAGATTTAGTGAAATTTTTGAATAATAACTAAACTACGAGGCGTATCCAAATGGTTTGTATATCAAACGATGCGTTATTTTTTCTGGAGTAACATATAATGTGCATAAGGTTATAGTGCTTAGAATATACCTTAAAAAAGGTAGAAATACATATTGCCGCTTCATACTTTGAAAGTCGGTTCCGTAAGAGTCCATTGTGGTTTTATTCCGGTAAAAAGTGCAAAAGTAATCATACAGCAATAGTGCATTGCAGCGTTGTGCGCTGATCTGAAGGATGTTTGGCGAATACAGTAATAGCGGTTTGCTTGAATTTAATGATCGACTTGGAAAATGTACTGGTGAATGCTGTGTACATTATATGTTCATATGGTCCGTATCGAAATGAGTACAAAGTTGAATATCTAGAGTGTTTCGTTAATATCTTTATATAAAGTAGTGGAATTCATTAGTACATAATGATAATATTATAATATTACACGCTTTTGCCCGCGGCTTTTTCGTAGTTTAGAAGTTATCAATAATTTTGTAACTTTTTTTCAATTTCATGACCTAGTAGGCTTTAAAAAAACTTATCTTTATTTCGGGTTGACTTATCTCAGATTTCTTTATTTTGACAATATCGCTATTAATTGCAAATGTTTGAAAAAAATATTCACCTTCCTATCTTTGATGCAAGATTCAAAATTTTTGCTAGAAACATAAAAAAAATGCTTTTAGCAGAACATTCTCAAAATTTCAACTTAAATGTTTAAATAATAAAAAATGAGAACTTTCATAGGTCTAAAATAATTTTAAAAACTGCGCAGTTTTCTGGACATTCATAATAATACAAAAAAAACATGTACTTAATAGGCCACTATTTTTGTAATCGCTCCACTAAAGTGGTAAGTCGCTAAATGTTTTTGACTTTCTTAAAGTGAATTAATATGGGCAATCTTCTAAGTTTACATTACGTAGAACAGATTTAGAGACAATAACTGAACAGAACATGTTTTTATTCTCAGCAAGGAAGCTTTTGCCCTTTATCACACCTGGTGGAAACTGTGATCAGGCTCAAGGTAGAAGGAAACTTCAACTACAGAGAAACTATGGCTTCCTACCTCCAATGCCGAAACATATTGTTATTATAAATAAGCTTTAATGAACATAAACCAAATATCCCTCCTTCTTCTCTTCCTAAGTCCCCTTTATCTTCCTAAGTCTGTCGCCATAACAATAATGTTGACAGCATTACTGTGTTCCAGTCCAGCAGTTGTCAGGTAGGTACACAGCATTGCTTAATGTAAATCCAATCAACATATTTTTATTGCATAGAAGAACACCATGAAGTATTATTACTTAAGAAAGTTTAAAGAAATTGTACAAGTAGGTAATGTTTATTGTGACTTGGTACACATAGTTTGTTTCGGGGAACAAAGCCGCAATGGCCGTTACTTGTAGAAGTTTGAAATAAAACTTTTAACATTGAACATGCCACGATTATTCTGGTAAACAAATTTCCGGGAATAACGATTCAATATCCATAGTGCTTTTGGTAAATCAGCCAGTTTCAAAGATAAAATTCTGAAAAAAAATCACAAGGTGTATAGGGACCCCCAGATTACGAAAATCGCTTAATCGGAAAACTGCTGCTATGGCTATTGCGGCTTTATTCCAGGCACCCATCGATTTGAAGAATTATAAATTGCATTAATGTTTTCGTAAATGATAAAATAGGCAAAACTAATAGCACATTTAGTATAACTACTGTTCCTTCTTCCTACTTCAAAACTAGCTATTTATCATAACCTGTTCCTACATAAAACGCATAGTGACTCCAGGAATTGTGGCGTCAGTTATCCCACATAATAGAAGTTTCCATTTAAAATCAAACTCCAGAACTCCACCAAAATTTACCCACTCACCAGGAAGGTGTTACCACCTTAATATTGAGTTTTCGCCAAGAACGATTAAATTATTACAGTGCATAATTGAGCCCACCTCGCCAGTCGCATTTTCAAGGTGTAAATTAATTACAGTTAATTGATTTATGGTCCTCGGTTAAGCTGGTAACAGACAAGTTGCTTTAATAGACTCAACGGGGCGCGAATATTAAGATGGATTACTACCAATTTAGCAGCATACACCACAACCTCCTCGATGAACGAAGAAGATTGGCGGCGACTGGTTTTACCTTTGCCCTGGGACAAACGTTGCCTTCGCTGGTTTTTATAGGCGGTCAATCTGTAGATTCTGGCTACACAGGAGTTACAACGGTGGGAAAAAGACATAAGAATAGTCCCGTTTGGCAGCGGCTAGAGTAAAAAATCTTGGGATCGTGCTTAATGGTGTTCTTCTCTTGCGTCCAGCATTGGACTGTCATAGACTGAATAACGATAACTGCCAAACTAGAGAGGTTTACTATCATTCTACGTATTGAAGCTCGCTAATACTTGCTAATTTTCCTTTATTGATCATACAGTAAAATCAAAAGTGGAAAATTTAGGTTTACTGGAAGCAATATTTAACAACAGTAGTTAATCTTGCAAAAATTGGTAGGTACGAGTATAATAAAATATGCCGATTTTTAAATTTAATTCCACCGCATGTGATAACAATGAAGTTTGTGCTGATCTGAATCGAAATTGTTTGTTTTATGGTAATTACGTAGAAATCAAAATTCATAACATTCAATTAGCATGGCCATGGTGTTGGTTTCTTGCTTTGTATCAAAAATAGCTATAATTAACATTAGCAGTAAAATCTGAAGCACAATTAAGAAGATGGGTGTAAATAACTGAAGCAAATAATTGTCAGTCACGTGTCTACCGATTACAAACGCCGCCCCAATTAGCCTAGGGTGGGGACCAGGGGCGTAGCGATCGCCGTATCAGCGTATCAGTGATACGGGGCCCCCGGGATACAAGGACCCTCAGGTTACAAGGACCGAGTGAACGTAAGGCAGAGTAGCCAACTACATAGGGGTCCCACAGGTTTTTTGAGAAGTCAAATACCTGCCTTATCTTGTATAAAAAAAATGTTTGCCAGGGTCCCAGTGGTCTAATTCACGTATTTTGACAGTCAAGATCTCGCTGACGTTCAGAAGTCGTCCCATTGAAAAACAGTTCTAAATCCGTAATCACAAACCCCATTTTGATAGAACGATTACTCGATAGGATCGCAACTCAGCGATTTGTTTTCATTGAAGTTTTGTTACGTGAATAAGGCTACAGGTTTTTAGTAGCTTACTAGCACCCCAGGTTTTTTGTCAGAAGCTTCATAAGGCTGCAGGATTTTTAGAATCTTAGCAGAATCCTGCGATCGTGGTCTGCTCAAAAAACTTTTTACAAATTTTGCAACGACTTCTTTTGAAGAGAAACCCCCCTTCATGGTTAATGACCTTTTTTAAAAAATGGCCCCCAATAAATGATACAGGGCCTGTCTAAAGGCACGCTACGTCACTGGCACTGGTGGCAACTCACCCTCGTTTATTTAAATTTGTTTTCTCTCCTCAAACAATTCCGCTGGAATTGTGTCGGTGAATTGGGGAAATGTGACTGCTAATTATATGAGATTTGGAAGGAGTAAGAAATGGGGGTTTTAATTGTTAGCCGAACAAAGAATTTGAAACAATGGAGTCCTTCACATAAGGGTTCTAATCGAATAACCTCAGTCTATACTTTACAGACGTGAAAGTTGGTCAGCATGGATGAATGTTTGTCACTCTTTGATACATGGATTTTATGGAACTTTCATCATCATCATCATCTAAGCCATAGGACGTCCACTGCTGAACATAGGCCTCCTCCAATGCTTTCCATGTTGCCCGGTCTGTAGCAGCCTGCGTCCAGCGCTTTCCTGCTACTTTTACGATGTCGTCGGTCCACCTTGTGGGTGGACGTCCCACGCTGCGTTTCCGGTATGAAACTACCTACTATGTTTTATAAAAGTTATTAAAAATTTTAGCTCAAAATCTAATCTATTTTTCACAACTGTTATTTCAATTTTCAGTGGTTTGAAATCAAAGTTGAAATGACGTCAGCTTCCAGCAAATTGACACTGAAGTAGCTCATAGCCGGTAGTCGACAAAACTTTTGTGTGCACACGGTCTTAGTCTCAACCGTTTTAGAAACCGAATCTAATCTAGTTCGGGGCAGACGGCTTACGCGGCTTATACAGGCTTATTATACAGGGTGACATTGCAAAGTATTGCCAAATTTTTATAATAAGCTCTAAAGAAAAATACAGCATTAAGTTAATTATATATTTAATCTAAGTATTTTTCGAAAAACAATCTCTTGAAAATATAATACGCGGGCGCCCATACCTTAACTTTTAATAGGCTTATACCCATTGCCCAAGTGACCCCTATGAAAACAAAACTCCTGTTATGTGTTACCATAGGGGTCACTAAAAAATTTGAGATTGATGGTGAAAACGGGCATAAGGCAAATTTTTGTGTACCTGTGACTTTGCAGTTAATAGAGATGAGACGTATTTACTAGAACAGATCCACACACTAGGTATTTTACAGTACTAGGCGGCACCTATTCCAACTTTTTAAATACTTGATCCACCTAGTATTTTATAAATTACAGGATTTCCGACCCTATCATCAAAGTAATAGAAGTTATTATTGCGTAATCCGTAGTCGTGTATTACGCGCACCTAGTATTTCTCGCTAAGCTTATGTGCGAACGTAGAGATTTACTCCGTCTCTGTCTGACCAAACAAATTTGAGCGCGACGAAGCAAACGCACACAAACGTAATCAAACCATATTCATGTAAATAAGAAAAAATATGTAAATATTTTTATGAAATTGATATCTTTTAAATACGCCAACTTTTAAGTTGACAGTCCTAAGCCTGTTGAAGTATGAAGGGAGGAATTATTATTCAATTTCAAATTGCATTATTCATACTACGGTTGAATCTTTTAAAAAAAAAATTGTATTTTAAAGTCATATTACGTGGATTAGTCCACACTAGTCGCGTCAAGTATGCTAAATTACTACGTACTAGGTGGAATAGGTATTTGGATCGAGTATTAATAAATACTAGGAATAGGTGCACCTTGTATCAAATTTACCTAGTATAACCCATCTCTAGCAGTTAACTGTTGTACTCGTAGAAATCTCCTAACATGCGTGCGTATTTTTCTATGAATAAAATAAATTATCCACTCGTGCTAATTTAATGAAGAATCAATTATGGAAAGAAACATATTTTTTTCTTTTAATCGATTATGTTAGTGATCCTGAGTCGGTTTTAAAAATTTCGCAACACCTTTCAAAGTCACCCTGTATAGTTATAGTTTTGACGACCATTTAATCGCTCACCTTTGAAGCACCGTTAACATTTATAGCTCATTATAACTTATACGCCGCTTTGGGGTTAGTAAGAGGGTATAACTTGAAGATATCATTCGATTTAGCGAACTTTTGAAAGACAAAGTTAAACTTTTATCAGTTATTAGCAAAATTGTGAGCTTCTGCCAATCCCGTGTTTAATTCTCAGCTGGGGCATAAATAAAACACAATAATGGTCTTTTTCATGATCTCTGAGTAAATTTCCAAGTTCGTTCATTTGTTTCAGCCGAATGACGTCCACTGCTGGACAAAGGCCTCCCCCAAAGATTTCCACAAAGACCGGTCCTGCACCGCTCGCATTCAGGCACATTTAAAGCTCGTAGAGCTGATGGCCACTTGGGCAGAAAAGTTCTCGAGTGGCGACCACGAGCCGGAATACGTAGTGTGGGCAGGCCTCCCACTAGGTGAACCGTCGATCTGGTCGTGAAGGTCGCGGGAGGTGCCTGGATGCGAAATTACACTTACAGGGCAGATATGTACCATCCTAGACTGCATCCCACTTAACATCAGGTGCGATTGTGGTCAAATATCTGCCTTGTTGTGCATAAAAAAATAAAAATAAAAATTCTAAGTAGTTTCAAGCAAAAATAGGAAATGTATTTTAGCGTAAAGTCTTGTCAGTGTCCTAGTTTCGTTGCTACCAAAGCAATGGCCTACTTGACACCACGACTCGGTGGTGACGAACGAGGCCCTAAGAATAATAAAAAGTATCCCTACACTCTGAAAAATAAGAAATTCTAAAAGCAAATGAAAATAGAAAATCGTCAAAGTCTTGACATACCTAGGTATATTTTAGAGCTTACCGAAGTAATTTTATAAGAATGTTCTTCAATTTATAATTTCAAACGTTCTCAAAAAGAAAAATCTTACTATTCTAAATGTTACATACATTGCATGCATACTTTTAATTTATTACTAGCGGCCGCCCGCGACTTCGTACGCGTGGATCCCGTTTTACCCCCTTCATCTATCTTACGCGGTTTAGATTTTTTCATACAAATGTTTTTTCCCGCTAACTACCGTTTCCGTGGGAATTTTGCAATATCCTGTTGTAACTAAGCTTTAAGTTTACTAAGGTACCTGCATGCCAAATTTCAAGCGTCTAACTTAAGCGGTTTAGATTTTTCATACAAAAGGATTTTCCCGCTAATTCCCGTTCACGTGATAATTTCGGGAATTCCTTGCTGTAACTAAGCTTTAAGTTTACTAAGGTACCTACATGCCAAATTTCAAGCGTCTAACTTAAGCAGTTTAGATTTTTCATACATTTTCATACAAAACGATTTTCCCGCTAAATCCCGTTCCCGTGGGAATACCTAAGTATACTATAACCTGCCCGGGAGTATGAAGAATAATTGTACCAAATTTCGTTAAAATCCGTCGAATAGTTTTTGTTTCTATAAGGAACATACAGACAGACAGACAGACAAAAATTTTACTGATTGCATTTTTGGCATCAGTATCGATAACTAATCACCCCCTGATAGTTATTTTGAAAATATATTTCATGTACAGAATTGACCTCTCTACAGATTTATTATAAGTATAGATGCCGTCTTATAATATTAAATTCAGTAAGTAATCCAGATTTATTTGATTGATATAATATATTCTATATCAAATATGGCAATTTTACTGTAAAAATACAATGGGAAGAGCACTATATGGTATTTTCAGTCGATAAAGAGGTTCGCTTCCGTTCAAGATAGGTATTTGAAATTCATGAGGTCTGTTTGACGTATATTTATTTGCATTCACAAAATAAACTGTACTGTCAGCGTCGAATATATTTCACAGTGAAAGTTTTCAAAGCATCTCTTCATAGAGCACGAATGGCACTTGGCACTTCATCGATTGTGAACCAAACGAAACAAGCGTAGCGTAGGATGTCCACCCACAAGGTGGACAGACGACCTCTTAAAAGTAGCAGGTAGGCGTTGGGTGCAGGTGCTACCAGGTCGGTCATTGTGGAAGTCATTGGGGGAGGCCTATGTTCAGCAGTGGACGTCCTATGACTGAAATGATGATGAAACGAGACAAAGATTGTGTAAACTAAACAAAACTTATAATAAAGTTGTTTACTATTTAAAACTTAACATAATAAAAATAGCTTGGCAACATACTATGGTGATTAATATTCTCTACATTCTATTAAAAACACAATCCACACCGTCTAAATTCTTAACAGTTACTAAGAAATCTAACATTTACATCCAAGTGTGTAATTAAAAGAAATTGTATTAAGCAAGCATTCAAGCGTGGAGATTAGACTTAATGACAGTAACGCTTGAAATTTCATTAGGATGTGTCTCGCACTTATTTTCATAAGTGTAAGCACGTAAGTAATTTCTCCTTGATGATTTATTTATTTGAGCACATGAAGATTACTTGCTAACGTATTTTTTGTCAAGTAAATTTATAATGTAGATAATAAAATAGCACCAAAATTGATGCGGCTTACTTGTTTTTAACTTAAAATTTATTTTAATTATTTTTAAAAGAAAGAAAGAAAAATCATTTATTTGTTTCAAACAGTTTATTTACCAGAATATCAGATATTTGACAGAATAATATTTATTGAACCAAAATGGTACCTACTCAGCGTGTGTTATGTTATGCTCTACAGAACTTGACGCTGGTATTGGACTAACAAAACATCGACTCTACAGAATACTGCGAACAAGCAAGTTTTCATTAATATATTGTTAACTTATTTTTAAATCTATTAAAAATAAGTAATAAATCTTAAGTGGCCAGATATCTCTCGCAGGATTCCTCCTCTTACTAAAGTAGTTTCGCAAATGTGGACGCGCCCAAACACTATTCGAGGATTTGAGGATGGCTCTGCGAAGTCGCAGCGATCTACATAAGACTGGCATTGCGGCGAGTGGCCGAGACTAGCATGAGCTCTTTTATGGATAATATGCACTCGGATATACGTGCTTAAAATTCAGTCTTGGGTGTGACTGAATTTGATGAAATCATAACAATATGGTGATATGCTTTGTAAGGGAGAGTCCGCTAATTTGGACCAGTTTTTTTCAATCCCATTTTACACATAGTTTTCTTTTGTTTTTGCTAATGTCCATGGTATATAATAAAAGANAATATACCGAACTCTCCCCTATGTGTAAAAATATTGTAATGGACTATTAAACTGTCGAATTAAAAAATTCTATGGATTTGTAGGTGTAGTAGTAAAATTAGTGACCGACCGAATATTCGTTTTCGTTTTCGGCCATTTTCGGCCAAAAAATGGACATTCGGCCATATTTTCGTTTTCGGCCAAAAACCAGCCGAAGCTTCGGTTAAACCGAATATCAGAAATACATGAATATGATGGTGACGTTTATCGTTTCTATATCTTCGGGAGTGAATCTGGTGCACTCATGGTTCCAATCAGACTTGAACGGACGCGGTATTGTCACACTCTTTTGAAGTTGTGAAGTGAGGTTACGTTGTAAAGGGTGTCCAGCTAGAATTTTCCAAGTTCAAAATTGAATACAAATAAAACCAAAGAGTTTTCAGTAAGTTTAATTGTTTCAAAATAGAATCTAATGCGGATTTGAAATACGCCATGAGTCACTGGTCGGAAACCTACAGAGCGTTCGCAGTTGAGCAATAAGTATTTAAAATGTATTGTCGAATGATCGATGAATGTCTGATACCACAACTGCAACTGCATCCCGGTCAACTACGTAACTCTATTTCAGCAAGAAAGTGTCTCACCACACACGGAGAGTACCTCGATGGAGACACTGAGGATCAGCAAGTACAGGGACATACCCTAGCCGCCTCGGTCACCACACCATGCGACTTTTTCTTGTGGGGATATCTCAAGTCAAAATTTTACAGCTAACAATTCTTAAATAATTCAGGTTCTGTAAGAAAATATCCGCCGTGAAGTTGCAGGAAAATTATTAGCTCTCGCATAGTTGCGAATGTAAGGGTCCGGCTGTGAGAGTGCCTATAGTAAAACGGGCATCATTTATAAAGACATTGCCTATAAAAAATTAAATCCGCATTGTTAAACTCCAGTTTGCATTAGTAATAAATAATCATTTTTGAAGTTGAAAAATTCCCACTGGACACCCTTTATGTCTTCTTCACTTCCCAATATTTCAATATACACCGGAAATAATATTCTACTAAGAATTCATAATTAAATTTTTTGTGTTTTAATGCCGGTTTTCTTTAATCAATCCTTATCAAAATCAACTGTCAAACGTCATTATGTTTTTGGTCAAAACATTAACGGTTTCAAAGTTTTTACATAATTTCAGATTGAAATTTGAGAGTTGAAGGTCATTTTCGTTTTCGTTTTCGTTTTCGGCCGAAAATGAGACTGCAGCCGAAGCTTCGTTTTCGTTTCCGTTTTCGCCTGAAAATCCATATTCGGTCGGACACTAGTAAAAATATAACTGTAGTAGTTAAAACCTTTGTTTGTCACCTGTCATCCGCTTTGCAATGGAGGCAATCGTCGAACCTTAACTTCCAACTTCTCCTGTGTTCTTCTGATTAATTTCGTTACGGGTCCAATGACAGTTTAACTTTCCCCCGGGACAAACTTGACCTTCACTGGTAGGGTTTTTATTGGCGGTCAAGCTGTAGATACTGGCTACATAGGCGCAGCGGCGCGGTGGTGGGAATAATCCCATTACTAGCATTGCATAGTACTTTGCGGCAAAATCGCCAATATAAAAATAACCCGTTATCGCAGCGCAAAATCATTAAACAATGTTTTTTTTACATTGTTCGTTAAGAGTGATGGGACAATAAATAAAAAAGCAAACAAAATAACTGCGAACTGCGTATTACAATTCACCAGGCTTAATTAAAACTGCACCAAAAAATACTCTTGTGACTAAAATTAAAAAACCTTTAATCGTGGTTTCACAATAATCATTTATTGAACTCAAGCTTACGACTAAACAAAACTTTTCGTGGCAAACAATCATGGGAATTTACACATTTCCACATATAAAATAGGCTAGCTCAAAATCGACCGTTCACGTTGGCGTCGCGCACCGGGAAGAAGGAAACTTCTAGAAGCTTCCGCGTGAGTCGCGAGACGCGCGGGGGGACTGCCTCGCGCCGATTGGCCGAGGAAAGGGCGCGGCACCATACTTCCGCGTGATTCGCTATTAGACGAGATGGCGTGATAACACTAACGTTGCGTTGTTCGCGCGCGATAACGTTATAAACGTTATGAAATAGCGTTGCCGCGTTACAAACCTTTTTTTACTATTTTTCAGGAACGGTTTTTACTTTTTACACAGCTTTACCGAGAACGCGGCATGAGAAGTGAACTGCAAGTAATATTTGCATAAGTTCTTTAAAATGTTTTATATGTTGCATGTGCGCTTAAATCTGGACGAAGCAAGTAATTTTGCTATTTTTTATGACTACTCAACGGCTCTACATTTAACTATTCAGCTTTACTTGTACAAAAATAGTTTTTGCCCACGGCTTGAACTGCAAAACGTTAGGTCTGTCAATAAGTCTTTAATGCAGTCTAGGTAAACACCAATCCCGCCGACCCGCATTTTTGAGTCGTCGACATGATTCTTTTGAAATGAAGCCGTCGACACCAAGCCGTACGTTTTGGGCTCTCGGCGGGCTTAGTCTGTAGAGTCCTGAATACACCTATTTAATCTCCCTGTCTTCCAGCCCTCCTACTAGGTGGACCGACGATCCTGTAATGGTCGTGGGAAGAACCTGTATACAGAGGCCTTTGTCCAGCAGTGGACGTTATTTAGCTGAAACGACGAATCTCCCTGTAAAACTATTTCAGAAGACTATTAAAACTGTTTTTGCGATAAAAACAAACTACTTAATCTAAATAATGTTACATTATCCAAAGGATAGATAAATAAACACTTTACTGCACCATACACAATAAGAAAAGAAACGCGCCATCTAACGCGTCTCCTAGTTTAAAGTAAACATTTGAAACCGGGTTCATCCTCCACAAAATGGCGGAATCGGCACTTTATCTACACTATTTGCTAACGGGGTGCTGCGAAGTCGCACTGCCATTTACATAAGGCGAGTAATTCCGGTGGCAGAGATTATTTGCATAAGATAAGACCTTCTATAAGGTTCCTTTAATTCTTATTTCAAATACTTAATTGTATACCTACGTGTAGGTAGATCGGTGATAGAAAAGGACATTGTCAGAAACCGCCTTAGATTCCTGGGCACAGCAGTAAAGTATCAAAATTAATCTCTTACTTTTTGAATACTTAAATATTAATTAGATTGTAACGGACACTTGAGGATAAGAAAATGAAATAATAAAAGTCTTTTATATGTATTCCATAATACTATGACGACATCCGGACATTTTAGGGCGTGGCCTGCTCCATATCCTATGAAGTTCCATAATTTGTGTCGATAAAATCTATGTAAAATCGGCACAAGGCAATGCCGTACTTCATTGTTAGGAATCCATGTAATAGTGATGTTGACTGCGGTCATCATAGACAATAAGATACCGATCTTGTAAATAAAATAAATCGTCCAAATTGCTACAGTATGACTAGATTTTAATTAAAAGTTAAAAATATATTGCACGATACTACAAGAAGCTATCTAATGTGTCCAACTGGTCGTAAATTAAATTATTTAGTGCGATGGCCAAGTCAATAATTTATGTAAAACGTTAAAGATTTCCTGGCCTGGACTTGGTATTACATGGATCTCACAACTTTTTACCGTAGAACAACTGAGTTGCGAGACTTGGTTTTTTTGACAAGTATTGTTTTTGATGGGATTGTTCTTACATAAAGATTTGTGTCATTTAGAACCTAGAAAGTATTTTTTCGGCACTGTTGATCTAACGGCGAACAATGTATGGAGAACGAACATTGTCCTTTGCTGAGTTTCATTTCATCATCATCATCTCAGCCATAGGACGTCCACTGCTAAACATAGGCTTTCCATGTTGCTCGGTTGGTAGCGGCCTGCGTCCAGCGCCTTCCTGGTACCTTTATGATGACATCGATCCACCTTGTGAGTGGACGTCCCACACCGCGTTTTCCGGTACGCGGCCTCCACTCCATTCATTTAGCAGAATTTAACACCTAGGTACTTATGTAAATAAATAAATAATATCCTTGGACATTATACTCAGTCATGTAGTCCCAAACTAAGCAAAGCTTGTACTTACAAAATTAAGCCCGAACAAAGTACGATTCAAATGAAATATAATCTCCTAGCCTTAGCTTAATCGATTTAAGATCAAAAGGACTTAGATACCCTTTAAATGTCCTCTGCGCTTAATTCTTAAAAAGGAGTATTTGTTGAATGATCATTTCCTAAAACCGCCTATTCGTCGAATAACTCATTCTTTTTTGAACTACGGTTGCGTTTGTGAATTTGAAGACCTCGTGGGAGATTTTCTGGAATCATTGATTTCATATAGCTCTTTATGTACCTATACCTAAGTTGTTTTCCGAAATAATCTCAATTATGCCTAGTTATGCTAGTAGTGTGCTAAATATTATTATTAACGAATTCATTCACAAACAAGACACAATAGAAATTTAAAACAATAGCGTGTAAACTATGTAGTACATGGAATGTTAAACAGTTAATTATCATAAGAAAAACACTTCTAACTTTGTACATTTTTATTTACGTACTCACAATAGTATAATTATAGAAATACTTCTTTATACTGAGGAAAAACGTTACTAAAAGGAAAAGGTAGATATTTCAATAAGAGAGAATTATAGGAACTTTCTGATTTCTTCAGCTATACGAGTTTAATATAAATATTTTTAGTCTCTCGAAGTCATATTTTTAAGTCGTATCTTTGTCAAATATTATGAAAGTTAGGCTGAGATGCACCATCTTACTTTAACTTTGACAAACGTCAAAAAGCTGCAAATTCCATATAAAAAAGCACCGGTCATCGTTAAAGTTACGGTCAAAGTTAGATGTTGCATGCAACTAAGCCTAAGAGTGCTTCAACGTTTTTGAGGTATTTAATTCTCTAAACTTTTATTAAATATAATTGCTAGATTAACATCTATAAGATGTGAATGTATGAGTAACTCGGTCTCTCTACCTGTACCTACAGTTGAATTAATTTTGCTGAAAACTTCTATAATAAGCACCATTTCTCAAGTCCTGTTACCTTTTTAAATAATTATTTTGATGCATCTTTTCGTATGAAAAATCTGGCTTATTGAAATACATCAACAATGCTGAAGCATCAGCCTACAGTGTACAGTCAAGCATTATTATTTCCGGAATATAAATTAGTGTTAACTGGCAATTAACTTCGTCACTATGAGGTTAATATTCCATTCAGTTTAGTTGCGGTTGTCATCATCGCCGCGGCGGTTGAGCTCAAAATGGTTAATGATTTAATTATATCAGCAGGTACATACATTCCAAATTAATCAGTTGACGTGTGCTAATAATAAGAACGTTGATTTAGTTGTCCAAAAATAATGATGTTTTCTGCCACATCTTAAAAATAGTCGATTTTTTGAGTTTATATTTATACTCAAATTAGACTTAGGCTCGTGCTATAAATAAAATACATCCCCAAATTATGTAGATTCGATCTCAAGAATATATTTCAATCAATCATAGGATTTAATCTTTTCTTGAGAGAAGATCCAAGTGAATGACGCTCGTTTTCACAAACAATACTTGCTTATGTGAAGCAGCGAATCGAATAGCATTAAATAGAGCTCTGTGATTGGTTCGTGTGTCACCCTGTGCGTCCACGCGCACTGGGAGACCTCATAGTAATGTATGTGAATACGGGTGTGATGCTTACGGCCATATTATAAAAGCATAGCTCAAAAGTAGATAGATTCTGTCCAGTAATAATTGGTCTAAGCCTAAATATTAAAATTCAACAAATGAAAAGCCGCAATTTATCTACACTAATATTATAAAGAGGAAAACTTTGTTTGTTTGTTTGTTTGTTTGTTTGTTTGTTTGTTTGTTTGTTTAGTTGTAATGGATAGGCTCAAAAACTACTGGACCGATTTTAAAAATTCTTTCACCATTCGAAAGCTACATAACTCACGAGTAACATAGGCTAAATTTTATTTTGGAAAAAATAGGGTCCCGTAAAATATTTGGGATTTTCATAAGACGTGGAAAAGCGCCATCTATCGTCATTGGTTAAAATCTTCTTGCGCCTGACAAAAATGTTTGAGGTACGTAAAATAATATTCATGAAGGCAAAGCTGTCAAACGCCATCTATCGACATCATTAGTAAATTAGTAACTAAATATTACATGTACTATGAATAGCGCTGTTCGTAAATAATATTGAAAATTTAATAAATAAAGATATTTTATGTAATTGAACCATTCACTGTATGTACCTATTTGAATCATTCACTGTGTTTAAACGAGCAAATCAAAGTGTTAATTAGTGACTTTTTACAAACTTCCTTGCAAATTCTTATTAAGTGCCGCCATCTACCGAGATGAATATTAGGGTACGGTTCAGCGGCGGACAAATGGGATGGGCGCGTGGGCGATTGTAGTTAAATAGGATAAGAATTACTTCGTTTTTTGTTTTCTGTAACTCGGTAACTATGTAATTTGTTAATTTTTTGGTAGGGTCTTTATTTTAATTATTTAGGTTGGTAGGTACTTACTTATTTGATTTTAATGATAATTACTATAGGTACGTATAATTTTAGTAGAAAGAAAGGTCATTGAATGACTAAGTGACTCACTCACTCATCACGAAGTCTCAGAAACTACAAGTCTCAAAAGAGTTCTCATAGGAGTTAATGGTCTATTCCACTTTGATCACCAAGATGACCAAAGTGGACTCCAGATAAATAATTTTTTTTAGTGTTCTTCGATCACCTATAAATAAATCATACCTCTGAATTGTCACATACATATCCAATTTGTTTATTGCGGTTTTTAGAAAATATCAAAAATGTTGCAAAACAAAATATGTAGTACAACAATTGGACATGTGACTATTCAGAGGAGGTGTGATTTGTTTGTAGATGATCAAAGGACACTAAAATAATAATTTAACTAGAGTCCACTTGGCTCACCCAGGACATCAAAGTCAAAGTCAAAGTCAAAATTTCTTTATTTGTTTAGACTAATAAATAATTCTTACAAATCGTCATCGTATCCGTGGGTGATCAAAGGCACAGAATAAATTCAAAGGACACTAAATTGTCGCTGTAAGTCCACTTTGATCACCTGGCTGATCAAAGCCAGGTGATCAAAGTGGAATACACCTCCTTTTAGAACGTAGGTAGTCACTAAGACGAAATTTTGCAAAATTCAACCCTTATGGGAGTTAAAAAGGGGGTTAGAAGTTTGTATTGCAGTCCTCGGTTTTTAAAGTAAGAGACTTGAAAGTTAAAATGTATGCTCACTATGATCTCTAGATATTAAGGAGGTGTACATATAGTGTTCGGTATACTGTGGTACTGTGTACACATCGGTTTGCCGACGATATTGTGGTCATGGCAGAATCGTTAGAAAATCTTGGCACAATGCTCGAAGACCTTAATCGATTTTCCCAACAGGTAGGCCTGAGGATGAACATGGACAAAACGAAGCTTATGTCGAATGTCCATGTTGCGCTCTACATAGTTTCAGTTGGGAGCTCAATTCTCGAGACTGTCGACAAGTAGGTATGTCTACCTCGGACAAAACGATCCAGCTAGGTAGGTCCAATTTCGAGAAGGAGGTCAATCGTCGTATCCAACTCGGCTGGGCAGCGTTCGGGAAACTACGCAACATCTTTTCGTCCAAAATACCTCAATGCCTGAAGACTAGAGTGTATAACCAATGTGTGTTACCAGTGATAACTTATGGCTCGGAAACGTGGCCTCTCACTATAGGCCTTATACAGAAGCTCAGTTTCACAGCGTGCTATGAAGAGGGCTATGCTTGGTGTTTCTTTGCGAGATCGAATCAGAAATGAGGAGATCCGTAAACGAACCAAAGTCGCTGACATAGCCCGACTGATTAACAAGCTGAAGTGGCAATGGGCAGGGCACATAGTACGCAGAACTGATGGCCGATGTGGCAGAATAGTTCTGGAATGGAGGCCGCGTACCGGAAAACGTAGCGTGGGACTTCCACCTACAAGGTGGACCGACGACATCGTAAAGGTAGCAGGGAAGCGCTAAACGCAGGCCGCTTCCAATCGATCAACATGGAAAGCATTGGGGGAGGCCTATGTTCAGCAGTGGACGTCCTATGGCTGAAATGGTGGTGGTGGTGGTGGTGGTACATATACTGAAAATGTATCATTAGAAATCAACTACGGGGGCTAAGGAGATAAAAGGAGGGTTGGAAGTTTATATTATGAAAGTCCTATGTGTTTAAAGTAAGAGAGTTGAAATTTAAAATGTATGCGCTATAGATGCTAAGAGCGGATTTTACGAAACTCCACCCCTAATGGAGTAAAACGAGGTCCACGCGTACGAAGTCGCGGGCGGCCGCTAGTCCTTTATAAGTTTAGAGCGTCTTTCTTTAATTAAAACGTAGCTTAAAATTAGGTAAATGCTAAATACAGCCTATTCGAATAAATTGACATCCTAAAACTTTGTTAACACCTTTACTGGTTCTTTTATGTATAAGTAAAAAAAAACTCATAAAACTCATTTATTTACGCAAATATGCTTTTAAAAAGCACTTTTGCTTTCATTTAGTTTCTCACTGGTTTCATTATAAATTATGAGGTTATGTTTGACGGAACCACTGACTGGAAAACGATTTCCACACGTACGAATTTGCAGTCCGAGCTTCAAATAAATTGTTAATTATATCCCGCCGTGAAAAGCCAGCTTTGCCCTCCCCTAAATCTGGCTAGGTTTAATTTGTCCAGCATACATTCAAAACAGTACTATTTTCAGCTACCCCACAAAGTCAGTATTAACATAAGGTGGGCAAATCCGCCTGTATTTGCATAACTGCGCGCTTTGCCGCTACGCCGCGCCAGAGTTACGGTTTTTATGAATTTACTTCAGCGAGTTTTATTGCAGTAAGTGTTTATTTTAGTGTTAATACTTAATTTGGAACTTGAACTGCAAGGCTTAGGTGACAGAAATACATGTGAAAATGTCAGCTTTCGTTTTCCGTCGCCCGATAAGCATTAGACATTTTATAAATGCAAGAATCATAATATTATTTTATGTAAATAACTGGAGACTGAATGCGGGCAGCGAAGGACCAAGCCGTCAGTTCTGCGAACTATGTGCCTTATCCATTGCCACTTCAGCTTGCTAATCCATCGGGCTATGTCAGCGACCTTAGTTCGTTTACGGCTCTTCTCATTTCAGATTCGATCTCGTAAAGAAACGCCGATCATAGTCCTCTCAATAGCACGCTGTGCAACTTTTGGCTTCTGTATAAGGCCTATGGTAACAGGCCACGTTTCCGAATCATCACTGGTATGATAACACTCATTTGTTGTAGACTTTAGTCTTCAGGCACTGAGGAATTGTGGACAAAAATATGTTGCGTAGTTTCCCAAACGCTGCTCAGCCGAGTTGAATTCGACGATTGACCTCTTTTTCGAAATTGGACCTACCTAGCTGAATTTCTTCTAATCAAATGGAACAATTGACAAAACTCAATTTGTGCCTCACCTAAGCTTCGAAGTTTTCAAGGTCAAAAATGTTAAACCACCACATGAGACTGATTAAATTAGTTAAAAGATAACAGATTTTCACTGAAGCTTAACATGGCCGATGCGAACCGAAAATCTTGTTACGAAATAAGTTTCTAGACATGTTCTTTGTATTATCGAATTTCTTACATTACTATCGAAATTATTAGTTATTACTCATTGTTTCGCAAAACCACGCATGTCTAGACGTACTCTTATGTCTTACAAATTGGTGCTTCACAAGAAATTTGTTTGCTTGGTACAATAATAGGTATTATTGTTTGATCGAAGAAGCCAAATAAAATATCAGTTACTGAGTACCTATTGGATAAGGTTCAAGAGTTTCTTTTCTTATATTTCTTGATGTGAAGATACATAGTTGTTCTAATAATGTCATATTTTTGGAGAGTAATAAAAATATGTAAATATGATTCGTAGATACCTACTTAGAAATCAAAGGACAAAGTTCTATGGCAGTTCTCTGACATTAGGTTTGTTTCCCAAAAACGCACAAATTGAGAACTAATTGCGCTTTGATCTTCCTAAAGCTATGTCGTTTCTCAATCCTATGTGACAATATGTAATCTTTTCAGTATAGGTGAGACCGAGGTGAGTTGTAACAGAGGTGACATTGTCAATTTTTTGGAAGTTAAACTACTGACGAGCTCGTAACAGTGCGCGTATTTTTAGTTCATGTCTCGAGCTACCGAATGCGCGCTGTTGCGAGCTGGCTGATAGTTAATAGGTTTCCGAAAATCGACAACGTCACAACTCTCACTGTTACAAGTAACCTCGGTCTCCCCTAAACCTCCACAGGCTGACTTTTAAATCGTTGGCATCCTTATAGACTAAGCACTCTATTCATGGTACATTTTCTGAAATGAGACAAATCCAATGAGTTAAAGTCAAAACCTTGTACCGACGACACGTGGCAGCAGTTAACACTGTGGCATCTTATTTCGAAGTAATAGGTGTTATTCTGCAACAAAAAGTATAGTCTGATGTACTGTTATCTGTACATTCGTTTTAAATTCTTTTTAAGAGGACTCTAATACAAATAAATGGTAAATTTAAGACAAAAAACTTATTGGATTTGTCCCATATTTAGGGTATGTATTATATGTATCATGAGTAGAGTCTTAGTTTAAAAGGATACCAAAGATTTCAATGTCACCCTGTATACCGATCCACCGATCGGTGGAAACAAAGCTGTGTATCCCAACCCTTGTAATCGAAGACCACAATGTGTGTGCTGATATAAGGCAAGTTGCAGACGTTTGTATCCATTGTTCTATACATTGAGAGGATTAATTAAAGGTTATTGATAAGACGAAGGGCCTATTTGAAGCAATTATGTGGTATTGATATCTGTTTGCGGGCATTTGCATATTGTTAGCCGTTTCTGCTTGCGAGCCATTGTTTGGTTAGGCGTTGTATATTATACCAGCATAATATTGTTATTTAACTAAATAACATATGAACTTTAATTATCAAAATCACTTTAATTATGCGCGCTTGAATTCTTGTCTGTAAACTCCGTAGGGTATACATTTCTTGGAATAAATTAAGCATCTACGAGTATATCGTATATGAATAATAATTATAAAATAATGATTAACAAAACAAACGAGAACAACAAACGAGTGAGTAGAAAATTATGAAAACATGTGCAGATTTTTGTACTAAAGAAAAGGTCTACATGGATTACTAATGTTTGGCCAAAAAACGTTTCCCAAATTATCACATCGCAAACAACGTTTCGCAAATTTTAATTTGGCAAATTCTCATTTGGCAAAACAACTTATTGCAAACTTTTAATTCGCAAATGTCGTTTTTGGCATATTATTGTTTAGCAAATTATTGTTTGGCAAAGTATGTTTTGCCAAATGTTTCATTTGGCAAAAATATTTCACGATAAACTATTTACAAAATAATTTGATTCTCGCATAGAATGGACTACAAATTAGCTTGTGGTTATTATTTTGTTTAGTGGGTAGATAATATAAAATTTGTTCTAAATTAATTTTCATATTTCATTCTTTTTATCGAAATTTCCAAATGATTCATTAAACAATAGAGGTGATTCTAGCGGCTTGCCTTCGCGCGTTAAGGGTCACTGTTCTAACCTAACCTAACCTACTATTTTCTGCGATACCTACTTTCTGCAACCATACTATTTTCTGCAATCTCTTTGTTTTACATAAAATTCTTGTGAAAACCATGATCATCTGCCTTATGCTTTGATTTGTGGGTAACAGTGGGTAAGTATATGAAGAGTCAATTTGACCAAACAAATTATTTGGGATATAATATTTGGCAAAATAAAACATTTGCTATATAAACATTTGCCATGTAAAATTTTGCCAAATGATAATTTGACCAAATGAATTAGTTGCGAAAAATACAGTTGCCAAAAGTTCATTTGGGAAATGAAACTTTGGCGATAAGTTGTTTGCGAAGTGAAATTTGGTGAAAAGTAATTTGGCCAAACGGAAGGATACCGGTCTACATAGCTAAATTGCACAATTATTCAACCTTTAACGTTCGTTTATTATGAAAATATTCAATAAAATAAAAATATTGCTTAACAAATTGCCATACTCGTAAAATCAAACGGCAACGAAATGAAAAGAGGATTTTCTCTAAACCAACAGTTGACAAAAGCTTTTCTGCATTTTATTTGAAATAAACACAAAATATCGAATAGAGAGAACGAGGTTGACGTTATAATGCAATGCACCGTCAGAGAAAATACATCTGCTTCAAGAAAAAGGCATGTTGCAGTCAGATTTAAGAGTAAGACCTTTCATAGAATGTCTGGGGAAAAAGTAGCTAAACATTTACTTTCAAAACACATCAACTTGCAAACGAAAACGATAAAAAAAAGATTTTTTAAATTAAAATAGTAAATCAGCCTAAATGTAAACAAAAATATTTATATACACACACCGGCAGATTTAGCGGAACGCAAAAAAAAGTATGAAAATAAGGAAAATTACTACTGATCTATGAAATATTTATTATACAAAATAAAGAGATAATTAAAATAAAATAAAATAACATATATTTTTTAAATATTTAGTCGTTTTTATTTAATAAAAAATCATCGAAACGAAATTTCAATTTTTCAGTTTTGAACAAAAATTAGAAATTGTGGCCAGATTAAAAATTAGGGTAGCTTATCACTATCCAAATGAATGAATTAATGATGGGTATTTCCCCCTCTTGCTCTGATGATGGTTTCCATTCATCTGAGCATGCTGCAGTTAATGATATGAAGGGTATTTTGGGGCAATGTCTGCCATTCCTCTAGTAACGCGTTTCTCAACACCACCGGTGGTATTCTGAGTTTAACACATCTTTTAAGAAAGTCCAAGACATGCTCTATAGGATTCTTGTCTAGGGATCTTGCCAGCCACTGCATCATGGGTATATCCAAATGGTTTAGATGTGCCTGTACTGAGCGAGCACTGTGAAAACGAACATTATCGTGAATTAAACTAAAGGAGTCCACAATAAATGGAGTAAATGGCACATCATGTTCTTCTAAAATGTTCCTAGTGTACCATTCAGAAGTCGTATTTCCTCCATCACCCACCACTAACTCCGTGCGAGCTCCCAAAAAAATCCTTCCCCACACCAGAATTAAGCTACCTCCATAAACCACGATATTTTCAAAATTAAGACTAAATGTTACGTTCTCTTTGTGTCTCCATATTCGCTATCTTCCATCGATCTGGTTTAAGAGAACTCTGCACTCATAAGTGAAGAGATCATGCCTCCAGTCGTTCAAGACCCAATCACGATATTCACGTGAAAAGTTCAATATGTTTTTTCGGTGCTGTGTCACAAGTTGGAGCTTTCTCGGGTATGCACGACCCTATACCAACTTCAGTAAATCTCCTGTGAACTGTGGGCTCAGTCACTCTTACTCCTCGAGTGTCTTTAAGGTTATTTCTGGCTTGAACAGCAGGTAACCGCGACTTTCTGAAAACTCGAAGTTGTAAAAAACGGTCATCCCGTCGCGAAGTACGCCTTTTTCTGACTTGAACCCTCCTCCTAACGACAGAAATGATCAATCTGTACCGTTGGTTACTGCCATGGGTGGTCGATACTGATCAACGACGTCTTACGGCAGCCGATTTGTATGCATGGCCGTTACTTCTCATTTCATCTGCCTTAATGATTTCTGACGGTGCTAAGCTGGGCATAATAAACCCTTATAAGTAACTGAATGCTTACACAACAAAATTCTCAGAAAAAAACATCTTTCACGTAAAAGAAATCCAAATTAGCAAAAGCTTCATTCAATTCAAAACACTCAACGAAACTGTTGATGGGGTAATTTAAACAAAATAATTAAAAAAATTTACTGTTGGCAATTATTTTTTTCATATTTAGAATTAAATTAAAAAATAATGTCATAATTAGGCATTTTTTTCCTAAAATAATAATGATATTGATGCTTTTTTTTCCGTTCCTCTAAATCTGCCGGTGTGTGTATATACGTAACTATTGACTTAATTAACCATGTGCCGAAAGGTAAAACCAAAATATTTAACAATAAGAATTGCTTTATTGCTATAACTGTGGTAAATGCATACTATGAAGAATCCCCACAGACTACACACTATTTATTAGTATAAAATAAATAAGGAATCGGCCGTGTAATGCGTACTTTCTATAAATTGTTCGTATTGATTAACATCCTGACTAAACTATTGGCCAACAGTCTCTGATCTCCGGGGACTTTAAGAGATATCTAACACTGAGTAAGTTCGCAAAACTTTTCCCTTGAATAATATATTACGTCTTCAGGTCACGTACTTATACACTAATGTATTTCTGTTACACTATTAGTATCTAAGTAATGCGCACAAGAGCGTGATAAAGTTTTCCCGTTACTAACTAAAATCCACGTGTAGCTGGCAAAAGCTCTACGTGATTAGAGAAATCGCGTGACGGAACAAACATTGCAAATCAAATCAAACCAAATCAAATCAAATCAAATCAGATCAGATCAGATCAGATCAGATCAGATCAGATCAGATCAGATCAGATCAGATCAGATCAGATCAGATCAGATCAGATCAGATCAGATCAGATCAGATCAGATCAGATCAGATCAGATCAGATCAGATCAGATCAGATCAGATCAGATCAGATCAGATCAGATCAGATCAGATCAGATCAGATCAGATCAGATCAGATCAGATCAGATCAGATCAGATCAGATCAGATCAGATCAGATCAGATCAGATCAGATCAGATCAGATCAGATCAGATCAGATCAGATCAGATCAGATCAGATCAGATCAGATCAGATCAGATCAGATCAGATCAGATCAGATCAGATCAGATCAGATCAGATCAGATCAGATCAGATCAGATCAGATCAGATCAGATCAGATCAGATCAGATCAGATCAGATCAGATCAGATCAGATCAGATCAGATCAGATCAGATCAGATCAGATCAGATCAGATCAGATCAGATCAGATCAGATCAGATCAGATCAGATCAGATCAGATCAGATCAGATCAGATCAGATCAGATCAGATCAGATCAGATCAGATCAGATCAGATCAGATCAGATCAGATCAGATCAGATCAGATCAGATCAGATCAGATCAGATCAGATCAGATCAGATCAGATCAGATCAGATCAGATCAGATCAGATCAGATCAGATCAGATCAGATCAGATCAGATCAGATCAGATCAGATCAGATCAGATCAGATCAGATCAGATCAGATCAGATCAGATCAGATCAGATCAGATCAGATCAGATCAGATCAGATCAGATCAGATCAGATCAGATCAGATCAAATCAAATCAAATCAAATCAAATTTATTTATTTGCGTAATTCTAATAATGATGCATTTGATTGCATTGGATGCAATAATGATGATATTTCATGAAATAATGATAAGCATTTTATAATGGAACAATGACTGGTGTAATTAGGTGCTTATAGGGGTGATTACTGAAGATAAAAATAATTAAGCTTTTTGTTTAACCAAGAGTATAAATTATTATTATGGACGAGATTGCTACCATGTACCTACTTAAATTTTGAATTTCTGACATTTCGACACTGTTGCAAGCGCCATGATCACGAAGCAACTGAGTTCCATAATTTATGTTATGTGCTAATGTTACTAAGGGTCACTTATTTGATAGGTCCTTTTTTACAATGTTCACTACAACTGCATCAAATACGTATACTTACATACCTACAGTAGAAATAATATTTCCATAAGCATACAGGGTTATGGGGTTACTCTTACAACAATAAGCCAATAATGTACAACGTTTCTTCCAAAACCTACTTTAAACAAATCGAGGTAGGCACATTTTACAAAGTCCGATTTAAAAATATTACCGTAACATTCGCAAACGCATTCGAAGCGGACCGCTTTGAAATCACACACGCTCACAATATTGCGGATATTAATTCTTTCATCAAATTTTTGCTCTCGGAAAAGGTATTTTCAAAAGAAAGCTGAAGGGTTAGGTAGTTACTCCGTTTCTTTATTAGTACCTTATAACTTTACGTGGGATTGCTTTAAGGGTGGTGTTTTGCTTTTATTAGTCATTGGTTATTTTAATTAGAATATCCTTATCCATTCAAATGATTAAGTAATAATACTCTAGGTAAGAATTTTCGAATTGAATACTTAATTGAAAAACGTCAGGTACTTACGTATTATGTACTAAATTTTTAATACGATTGTAATTGTTGAAATAGAAGTTATTTTATTTAGAAAGTCATTACAACTTTATATAAAACTAACAATACTTAAATGTTTATCTCTATTGCTATCTGAACTTGAATTCAGCTGAACCAATACAAACAAAAAGAAATCTAACCGAAATATTTTATAGACCCTTTTGTCGTATTCAGTTAGCGCTTCCGTATGGTAACCTGACCAAATTATATTATCACTTCAAAGCGTTTCCACATCAAAGTCCTTATCACGATTATTCAACAAGGTAGGTACACCGAGGGAATAAATAAAACACGCACAAATTCAACATGTACCCGCATCGCGCGCCGCGTGACACTCTGAACCGTATCAGTAATCAGATTTAAATCTGACAAGCGACGCAACACAATGACACTGGCTGTATGGGGTAGAGCACAGTGGTAATATTTTTAATTAAAAAATACATTTACTAGGATACCATAGTACAGATAGGAAGTCATCGCTACAAATAATGTATACTTACAGGTTCATTGGTTGGGTTTTTGTGGCGGTCAAGCTGTAGATCCTAGCTACACAGGAGTTGCAGTGGTGGGAACGAGAGGTGGGAATAGTCCCGTTACAGCTTTATGAACTCTATTTTTACAAAAACTCTACTCTTACGTTCCGATAATACCGGTAAGATAAAGCTCAAATACCATGTATTGGCTATCGCCCGTTTCCTATTTTAAATTCAACTGTCAAATTGAATTCAGTTTTAGATTAAATATCCACAATTTTTTAATATTGTTTAAATAGTCTTATAAACAATACGAAAATGTAAAAATATCTAAAGCCGCAGATAATTCGACTAAAAACATTTATTGAAATTTTACAGTTGACGGACGGATTTGGATTTAATAAAGAAATCCAGCATAATTATGCCCACATGGCATTGGCAAATATAGAAACATAAATAGTCACTACAAAGGTGTAGAAGAAGAATAGTTCAGTTAGCGTAATTATTCGTTCACCTATAACAGTTAGCATGGCTTGTCAACGCTGACGGTAGATATCACAACTGAAAATGAAAATGGCTACCGCTGCCGCCTGTCACCAAACCACAATCCTGTGCGGATTACCGCATATAGGACAACGTGGCAGCGTTGATTATAGCCACGTTCATATTTTATTATTAAAACGTGTAATATAAAAATAATGATCTGCTATTTGTGCGCTGTGAATTTTCAACGAAAATCGTTCAGTAAATTCTGAATATTTAGCGGTGTTTTGGGTGGAATGTAAATTGACAAAGTTTATGAATGCATATTGGTTAGTTGCGTATTCGTTAGAGTGCAGATTAAATTAGCAATCCGCAGATTATCTGGCTTATTTGTGAACATGAACTTTATAATCTGCAGAGTTCCTGGATAATCTGCTTGATGGTTTGTTATAATGAAACATTCGAAATTCATGAATATTTTTAAAATTTAAAAGCATCTCGCTATTCCAATATAATAATAATCAATCAAAAGCCCTACGTTTAATTATGTATTAAAAAAAAACAATGTATGTAGTATGTACTTACTTATAAAATTACGAGCATTGCAACAGGATCTTTCTAAGGAAAAGTGTCTTATTGTTGTCTTACGCCCGTATTCACAAACATTACTATGAGGTCTCACAGTGCGCGTGGACACTCAGGGTGACACACGAACCAATCACAGAGCTCTATTCGACGCTGTGCGTTCGATTTGCTGCTTCACTTAAGCAAGCATCGTTTGTGAATACAGGCGTTAATATCAGAGTCCAATATCTTTTCTAATACTAATCTCTAATTTGGTATTTTTACTGGTAACCGATTACCTGATATTACCCATATTGACGAATTTTGTATCCTGACGGCAACATGAAGCCGCCGTTTCTTCACCAGGGCACACTTACGAAACATGAAACAAAAATGCAGCGCATAGAAAATATCACTGCATATTCCACGTACACGCAATCGGAATACGAGCCATACAACGTTTCCTGTATCAATAATGAGATTGAAATCTCGGTGGCGACAACATCACCCCCTGTGGGAGACGTCACCAATGAACACAGTGCATTTTGGCTTGCAAAATAGTGCAGTGTTTCTATGAGGAATGTGTGTGTTTCATTCCATTTGCGCAAAGAATTTTGCGCTTTCTTTATTTTCATAGAGACTTTTAATCACTTTCACTCAAGAAAAAGTGCCTAATATGATTAGGTATGACCATTACGTACCTGCCGAATGTAATTTAATTTTACGTTATGTTTTCAAACATTACCCCCCTTATTAATAAAAAGTTACACCTAGGATGAACCTTGGATTAAAATGGCATTTCCATACAAAATTACAAGTTAAGCCAGAGTTCAACCAGGGTGTAACTTTTATTAATAACCCCTATTGTATTGTATTGCCCACTCCCAAAATGCGTCCTATACAATTCAGGGTGTGTTAGTAAATGGTCATTAAGAGCGCTACGAACTAAAATCTAATGTTGAAGTTGTAATTTTTACCAAAATTCTCTACATTTTTTTTTTGATTCTACAAAATTGCTTTCCATTTCTGATTTAGCCAACCACAGACAAAATTCATTTTGTATTCAAGAAACCCGTTATAGATTACACGACCATATGAAACTACAAAATTAATAATAATAATAATTGATTTTAACATTACATAGTTCTAGTTCGCTTATTATCACAATCCGCCTACGCAGTTCCCCCACGTTTGGAAACTTCCAATGAATTTAAACCCAATATTTGGACGGTTCAAACAACAAACAAGTAAGAACTATCGTATGTAAACAGATTCACGAGTATCCAGATCTCAAAGGGATTGTTAGCTTTAGTCAAATCATGCCTAAATTACTAAGGCCTTGAGTTGACCACGTTATTTGTCTAAAACACGATAAAGTTAGTGGAACTACAAAGAAAAACAATATTTGAGTTCGTCTGACCCTGAACTAATATTTTCACGAAACACAAATATAAGTCAAACTAGCTTTTGACGCAGGAAATGAAGTTTGTCACAGTAGATATTGAGTTTTGAAACTTATTGTTGTAATTTGACCAATTAACTCAAGATCGTTATTGTATAAACAATAACACTGTTGAGTCGTTAAATCTGTTGGAAAAAAATTTTGACGATTTTTTTTCCGTTGTGAAAAGTAACATAACTTAAAATGATAGGATAGGTATCCTCTATCGGCTACAAAATTACATGGTTCCAACTAACACCCTGTATAGTAAGTATTATTTATTTAACCTTTTTCAGTTATGGGAGTTTATGAGCCTACATTATTTTTCTTCAATTCAAATTACAAAAAATACAAAATGATTTAACCCCTTGCCAGGTATTAATTCGTTCTTCATTGTTTTTATTAATTTCTCTATCACCTTAAAGTTTGTATTTTTTTTAAGGTTCCACACAAATTACTATTTACCTTTAAGCTTAATTGCTAATGGTTAGGTGTTAACTTTGTTGTAACCAGACCTTTGAGTATTAAGGCTGAGTTGCACCACTTAACTTTGACCGTAACTTTAACTTTAACCGGTGTTTTTGTATGGAGTTTGACAGATTTTTGACGTTTGACAAAGTTAAAGTAAGATGGTGCAACCCAGCCTAAGGCGCTTACTAACACCCTAGGGATCACTCAAGCTTTCGGCCTAACTAGAATCCTAGACTTAATTGATGATCTAGAACCCAGACAAAGAAACAACATGAATTAGTTAGGTACCTAATTTGGCGCTGTAATAGTTCCCACACAACATGAAAATTCAATGAGCAGTTTGACGAAAGACGTACTTTGCCTTGCTTGGAACACCTATGTAGGTAGGTAGGTAGGTATTGTACATGAAAGACATATTCTCGTAGGTACCTAACTAAATGATTCTTAATCATTAACTCATTTTTGCAAATAGGCTTTTAAAAAGCAATTTTACACGTCCCAGTATTAACCCTACCACTGCTTCGGGACAATAAATGAGCCAGTGCTGAGAAGAAGCAACGCAAGAAACTCAGTCACTATTATTTTAATATTCGTGTCTAATATTATACTCGTAAACATAAAATTACAAGCTTTTAAAGCCCGCGGCTTCACATGCAGCCACAGTCATCACGTAAGTGGCCCCCTTAAAAATCTGGGATCGCTGTGTTTCAACCTATAGTTAACTATACACTAACCCCCTTACTAATAAAAAATACACACTCGTTGAAGTGACGTTCATTATAGAAATGTCACTTTCAAACAGTGTTCAACTTTTTAACTTTTTATTAGTAGTTTGTTAAACTCGCAAGAGATTATTTTAGTAAAAACGACGGCACGTCAAGCTAAATTCTGTGACATGTAATTTAATAGCAATAAGTGCTATTTTGCAATTATCATGGTGTTGTCGACTGTACATAACAAGACAACGTTTGAGATTCTCTCCTCATAATATGACGAAGATCATTTACTTACCTCCATCTATCGTATCTCCAACAGATTTTGTTATCATTATTGTGCAATCCTAATGCTTTAGGGAGTCAAATTTACGACCTCTTGGTTGTACCCAAACCCCTGACCACTTGACCACAAAAGCATTAATGGTTGATCCTACAATGACAGATGATACTGGCCTGGTTTGAGATAAAATATACAACTTACATCTCAAAGGACCTTCGGCCTTCTTACCAGAGGAAATTTTACGTAAATAGAACTTTAAAATTGATTTTAAGTTTGTGATATTCGACCTTCTCGCCAAAGAAAATCTACATGAACAGAACTTTAAAATACCTAGTTTAGTTTGTAAGTATATTTTCATCGCATGTAGGTTATTGACATTCTTCTGTTACTATTTTTTTTTTCTATTTGAAAATCGATTATTTACTACTTTTTATAACTATTTGTTTACGATAACACCTCCCGGTTTTCCTCGTTCCAAGATTAACCTCTTAAGATTCATCACAACCACTCCTTTTTTTAACACGACAAGGTGTCATCTTTCAGAATAACATCATCAACGTAAACAAGGACTGCTTTGTACAAATATCACGTAACCTACAAACTTGGGGATATAAAACTCAAACACAAACTCATCTATAAACCGATTGCATAAAGTTACCTCAGTTTTGGAGCTCCTTAATCAAAGATTCATTCGTTCAATCCAGTCTGGGGTCGGAACATGACGTATCATGTTCCGTGATGGATGAAGATGTTTGGACGCAGCTATTAGTCATGGTATCTGTGTTCCACTGTGTATAAATTATGGCCGAATCGAAGAGTTTCCATAATAGTGGACGTCATTTGGCTGAAACGAATAAACGGACGAAGAGTTTATTCTGATGCGTTTCGATATATCAAGCTAAATTGTAGACAACACTGTATTGTTGTTCCAGGAATAGGAGAATAACAAAATACCTAATTGGTTCATTTCGCTTAACTAAGAAACTAAACGATGTTTTTGCGTGTAATGCTGGTTATATTTTTTTTTTTTTATTATAAATAAATCTTTGGACAATTTCACACAGCGCCAGCTAGCCCCAAAGTAAGCAACTCAATGCTTGTGTTATGGGTGCTAGCTTAACGGATATACTACTTATATACTTTTTTTTATTTTTATTAAATACATACATATTATACATATTATTTATATTGAACGTAGATTTAATGTACGTAAACTAACACACAGAGATTGAGATCTTCTTTTACTGTATAAATCAAAAATGACGTTCTTAATACATACTTATTACATACGAGTAGTTAACTTTTCTCTTAAAATTTCACAAAACTCTTATGAGATACATTGTCGATTATCGTCTCTTTAGAATATTACTTAGTTATCAGAGCGGTAAGACGTAGTGTGGGCAAGCCCCCCACTAGGTGGACCGACGATCTGATGAATGTCGCGGGAAGTACCTGAATGCGGGCAGCGCAGGACCTGTCGTTTAGAAATCCTTGAGGGAGGCCTTTGCTCAGCAGTGGACGTCATTTGGCTGACTTTCACGTTCACTAACCTTCTTTCTGAATTATCCAGGCCATCATTGAATTAAATCATCATCCAAAATCACAACAGTATTTTGATCACCCATGACATTATATCACGTTCTGTGATGGATGAAGATATCCAGACGTAGCGATTAGTCACGGCGTATCTCGGCGCTCCACGCTGTGGCTACATAAGTTATGGCTGGCGAATCGAAGGGCATATTCTGATGGGCGCGATTCGATATCGTTTCTGGTTTAGACAATATAGCTTTATCGTTCATCGATTAGTGTTGGTACTTCGCTGTTTATAATAACAATACCCGTGCACTTTACGGAGTTGTATTTTTAATGAATTTACTGTGTGTTTTTGATTCTTTTTTACTCACCTACTTAAATTTTTGCTCTATTTTATTTTGACTCTTCTCATATTATGCCCTCAAAGACATTGTGTAACAGTATTTTGAGCGACGGGAGTAGAATTTTACTATCGAGTAAAAGTTTTATTCAACAAAATTTTCTCTCAAACTTCCTTATTTTCAAGTCATTGTATTGCTAATTCAGGACAATAATGTACTCAGCGAAAATATTAATACGATTTAAAAGCAGTGGGGCTATAGGTAGCTACTATTCCTGCCGTTATTTTAAAAAATCATACATTGTACATTACCTAAACAATAGGAGTGACACCCTAAGTTACTCATAAAATAATATCGTTCGATAATAAATAATCCAGAATAGGACCGCCAGATCAGCAAAATAGGGTATGAATAATTCAAAATTTACAATTGTAATTCATGTTGTTGTTGAAACCTTCGACGGGAGTTGCTGGTTTCCGAGACCGAACTGATAAATGCAATGATTATATTAGATTTTATTTGTGTTTAGTAGGCGAGCTGTTTTCAGACCGAAATATATTTTCACAAAATGAAAAGTGTTCGTTCGTTCGTTCGTTTCAGCCAAATGACGTCCACTGCTAGGCAAAGGCCTCCTCCAAAGTTTTCCACAATGCACGGTCCTGCGCTGCCCGCATCCAGGCTCTTCCCGTGACCTTTACCAGATCGTCGGTCCACCTAGTAGCCACGTCTTCCAGCTACGTGGCCGCTGCAAAGATAATACAGAGCACCTAATCATTTTTGCAGCGCCAATAGCCCAATGGTGCCAATGTCGGACTGGACGAGTAAATTCACTCGTTGAAATACGAGTGAATTTACTTTAATCTACGAACTTATATAATTTAGTCGGCCGTTTGGTGTAGTGGTTCGAAACGGACTACTATTCCGGAGGTAGCGGGTTCGATTCCCGCACAGTACAAACATTTGTGTGCATGAACATATTTGTTTGTATTGGACTTGGTGTTTTCTATGTATAATAAGTATGTATTTACAAAAAAAAAAGTATTTAAGTATGTTTATATCCGTTGTCTAGTACCCATAGTACAAGCTTTGCTAACGCCCGTATTCACAAACATTACTATGAGGTCACACAGTGCGCGTGGGCGCATAGGGTGACACACGAACCAATCACAGAGCTTTATTTAACGCTGTGCGTTCGATTTGCTGCTTCACTTAAGCAAGCATTGTTTGTGAATACGGGCTTTAGTTTGGGACTAGAAGCGCAGTGCAGGTGCGATTGTGGTCAAATACCTGCCTTATTATGCATAAAAAAAAAGTGTAAAATGTCCAAGGATATTTATTTATTTATATTTATCAGTATTCGAGCCTAATCAGTATTTCAGTTAGGCGTCAAGTCTCCAGCTAGAACTAGACAAAGGCAAATCTAATTTCAGTCGAGTCCGTACTCTATAGTTTTGTCTGAGCGAAAAGGTTTAAGACTCACTCCATTTACAGCATCTGACATCTGATTCGATCAAATAGTTAACGTGGGGAAACTAAATCGGAAGCGTGTTCCCGGAAGGTTTGAATACACAGTGCATGCGGTTGTTTGTTAATGAAGAGCATCCAGGTGAATGGGGATGAATACTTGAATAGCAGTCTATATTTATTCCGAAATAGCTTCTATGACAACTAGATAAGGTGCCACAGTGTTTACTTTGATGTGCCATAATCAGGCCATGACTTTTGTCTTTTAGCTCAATCAGACAGCAATAGGTAAATGTTTCTCAACTCGGGAATCGAACCCAGGACCTCTGCATTGGAAGAATCGAAGCTTTTAACCACTACATCAAGAAGGATTCATCTATTCCAGAGACGGTCAGTCTTAATCTTTTTTATATTGCAGATTTTTCACAAGGCAGGTATTTTCACTGCAAGCAATCACACCTGATGTTAAGTAAGATGCAGTCTAGGATGGTATACCTAAAAGGAATTCACTCGCACCTTGAAAAGGCGCGGCTCTTTCTCAAGAAAATCCGTCCCTAACTTTCCTCACGAAATAGAGAAAATTTGCCGCCTGTAAATAAAATTGGGACCGTTAGCTAATATGGTAGGTTTATTTATCTTGATCTACTTCCCTTTACAAAAACATAACTTAAAGAAAACACGACGAGCGTTGAATCCGTGCTGTGCAATAAATATATCAGCGAAAGCTGCTTGTGGCAGAATAAAGGAGTTCTGACATCACATCAAGCGTGACACAGTAGCATCTTATTTCTTTGTAATACGGTCTATTTTGCCCCAAAAATGTATAGCCTAATGTGCTGTGGGAGTTCTTTCCTCATTTCACTCATTGACCTCATTCCTCTTGTGGGAAACTTTCCCCAAATGTTTTCCTGTACGGCTGATACAAGTGTCAACTTGGGGGATCAATTCGTTTTTCAAGGAAAAGCCTCTTAGTTGGCCAAAGAATTTGTCATTATTTTGGTTTCGTCAATCATCTACGAGTACTTATAACTTTGCTTTGTGTGTTACTCGTATCATGTGAAGAAAGTGAACTTAATTATTGACTAAACGTTCATTCGTTTACTTATTAAAGTCACTATATTTTCTGAAGTTTTGAGAGTGTTTAGATTACATCAGAACAACAAAAAATACTTGTTGGATTTTAAATAGTGAATAAAATGTAGTCTGGGAAGTTTTCCTCATAAAAATCGTTAGGTTACTAAAGTTTTTTTTTTTGAGAATCAATGCTCATATTAATACATAAAAATTATGCCAAGTTTAGTATTTAGTCTTCTCAAAAGTACTAGACTCAGAACCATACGTCTGTAAGCATAATATTTAAATTCTTTAAAAGAAATAAAGACTCTTAGGCTGGGTTGCACCATCTTACCTTAACTTTGTCAAACGTCAAAAATCTGTCAAGCTCCATACATAAAACACCGGTTGTCGTTATAGTTACAGTCAAAGTTAGGTTGGTTAGGTGGTGCAACTCAGCCTTATAGTGCCTGCTTACACGTATGTATGTACATAGCAGACAAATACAAATAAGATATCGCAAAACAATCAGAAATAATATAAATAGGTTTTGGTATAAAAATAGCAATCCCGAAACTCAAAAACAATGGTGATATATCGCCCGGCACAATCAACAAAGACCGATGATAGTCAGCTGCTACCCACGCAATCGATTACCAATGTTATTCGAATAATCGAATCCTCGACAGATTCGATATGGCTTGATGATTATCAGGAAACGGTAGTTAAAAATAGAACTATAATTTTTAAATGACAAGGCCCCGGACTTGGACAAGTGATTTGCGGCGGGAGCCGCCGCAGATCACTTTAGAGCTTCGTGACGTGCGGCGCAGATCGCTTGAGAGGATAATTTGTTACGCCTTTCAGTTTCAGTTTTATAATTTGTAAAACAATATTTGTAATTACATAAATGGTCCACGTTTCGTACCTAGATGCTGGTGAATTTGTAACTCCTTGCCAGACAGTTTTTTTAGGGTAGCTCCCAAAGACACGATGACCCAAACTTTACAAGGCGCAGGTTCGGCCTCATATGGAATACTGTTCTCATCTTTGGGCAGGTGCGCCCCAGTACCAGCTTCTCCCTCTGGACCGCATTGAACGGAGAGCAGCCCGAATCGTTGACTGCCAGGACATTTCGGATCGGCTTGACCCCTTGGCGCTGCGTAGAGATGTATCCTCACTGTGCATCTTCTATCGCATGTATCACGGGGAGTGCTCTGAAGAATTATCCGGACTTATTCCTGCCGCCACTTTTCGCCACCGATCTACCCGACAGCACTTCCACCCCCATCACTTAGATGGTTGGCAGTCCACAACAGTACGTTTCTCTAGAAACTTCCTGCCCCGTACAACCAAACTGTGGAATGGACTGTCGTCTGCGGTGTTTCCGGACGGATACGACCTGCAAGCTTTCAAGAGGAGAGCGTATCTTCACCTTAAAGGCCGGCAACGCACCTGTAACGCCCCTGGGTCTGCGGGTGTCTATGGGCGACGGTAATCACTTACCATCAGGTGATCCGTCTGCTCGTTTGCCTCCTGTCACATAAAAAAAAAAAAAAAAAAAAAAACTTCATAATTCACCAACATCATATTATTATCCTATATTGGGAGCCTACGCTGACAAACTTTCAGCTTTTATAAAATGGCGTAGGTCTGGCGTTCACTAGCTCTTACTCTACTGTGATTGTTACAGCGCCTTGGTTAACAGCATAGAAATGACGTGAAAATCAAAATACGCTAACAAATCTCCGTAGCGTACTAGGTTCGCAGGCCGCTACCAACCGTGTGATGTGGAAGTCATTGGGGAAGGCCTATGTTCAGCAGTGGACGTCCTGTGGCTGAAATGTTGTACTAGATTCAATCAAAGACGTCCTCCGGTAGGTAAAATGTAAGATTCCTAGTCCTGTGGAGACTTTTTTTACCTAAATCCAAAATTCTAAAACATCTACTATGTACCGTACCTGCCTACTGTTACATACGGCTTGGTGAATAAGATACAACAACTCATTCAGTCGATCGCAAGGGATCAGTAGGAGTAGACTTTCCGCGAAGCACTCGAAAATTGGTTTAAATTTTAATTGTCATATCTATACTTATAATAAATCTGTAGAGAGGTCAATTCTGTACATGAAATATATTTTCAAAATAACTATCAGGGGGTGATTAGTGATCGATACTGATGCCAAAAATGCAATCAGTAAAATTTTTGTCTGTCTGTCTGTCTGTCTGTCTGTCTGTCTGTCTGTCTGTATGTTCCTTATATGCAGGTACCTTAGTAAACTTAAAGCTTAGTTACAACAGGATATTGCAAAATTCTCACGGGAACGGGAGTTAGCGGGAAAAAAACATTTGTATGAAAAAATCTGAACCGCGTAAGATAGATGAAGGGGGGGTAAAACGAGATCCACGCGCACGAAGTCGCGGGCGGCCGCTAGTCATTAATAAAATGGATTGATAAAATAATATCATTATACTTTACATGTGTGTTTACCTATTTTGCACGCATTTTGAAATTATTTGGTACCGGCGCCGCGCGTGTTAGAATTTGTATTCTAAACAGCTTTTCGAGACTTAGAAGTCTTAGAAAATGGGTAAAAGCCTTCAACATAAGACGACCTTGAGTAAACTTATAGTAAACACCACGTGTATGTAGTACATACCGCAATCAAACATAATTAAACTTTATGAGGCTCATAATTAGCAAGATAGAGATAAGTTTATTAGCTAACGCTGTTGCTCAGACAGATTTGCGACGGGTAATTAACTGTGTATGGACTGTATTACTGTGTAAATTAATATTTATTGCATATTAGCTTGCTAATGAAAGCTGTGATGAGTAATTAAATGCGTAAACATAAAGCCCAGCCACACAGTACGTTTTGTTCCTGTTACTTCTCCTTGCTACACACTGGTTTAATTAATGGAAAGTTCTTTAAAATTTCCTTCATATGTGGTTCCATCAGAGTACAAAAGAACAACCCCTACCCTTGCCGTGAATGTCGTAAGAGATGACTACTTGAGAGAGACTATTTGCTTCTTATAAATTAGTGTTGTACCTCTATAGTGTAGTTTAATACTCAATATTTTATTGCATCCATTATGTACATATGTTATAGTCAAACCTCGAAGCTCAGGCGCTCCTAGGTTTGAATAGTCAATCCTCAGGTCTGACTAGAAGTCTTAGTCAAAGCCCAAACATTTCGGCCTTGGACTAAATAATGTTAGTCAAACCTAGGAGAAACTAATTTGGTCAGTCAAACGTCGAAACTCAATTTAATGAAATCGGGGTTTGACTAGTCAAACCTCAATTAAGACTATAAACTAAAAAACTACACTTCATTTTGATATTATTGTACTTATCACATAGACGTTACTGTCGGTTTTAGGTGAAGGTACGAGTACCTACGAGTAACTAAACTCGTTTACTGCGGTTGTTTATCAGTGTTTCTAGACCGATCTTGAAATTACTATTTTTAGGGTTTTGTACCTTAAAGGGTTAAGGGTAAAAACGGAACCCTATTACTATTACTTGGCTGTTTGTCTGTCACCAAGCTGTATCTCATGCCATTCCCAAAATATTGAGTTTTATATTCACTTTAAAAATCATCCCCATACAACAATAAAAGAGTCGTAGGGAACCCTTCGTACGTGAATCCGATTCGAACTTGGTCGGTTTTCTATAATTGCTGCCGGCCTCTGTAACGGTGCGTCTACTTTTGACTGAGTCTGTCAGTCGCTTCTAGGATTGACTAGGCAAAGCCCGATACAGATTACTTTCATTTCGACGTTTGACTGAACAGTTAGGCACTTCTAGGTTTGACTTAGTCAAAGGCCGATATTTAAATTTATTTCGGGGTTGCGTTGATTTTAGCAAAAGTGGAGTAGCCTATTAGTGGAGATTAAATTGATAATGATAAAGATACTTGTACATGTAACAAATATCATAAGTCACCTATCTCACATGCAACAAATCCTAAGTAAAATACAAGTCTACGAAAACAAGCTAAAAGGTTTGAAACAGAAGCGAAAATGTCACTTCCCCCGAATAAACTTAAACACCGAAGAGAAAAAGCAATAAAATAGACATAAAACTGAAGATGATTCACGATTCAAAATATAGCGAACAGGTGTTGGGAGCTCCATAAAAATAATCCTGAGTATTCCAACGCGACGACTGAAGAAAGATAAATTGCGTTTTCATTTTAGTCCACTCCTTGGAATCAACGTAGGGATGTGCCTTTTGCGACAGATTTTTTAAAATGTCTTTAACCAATCTGTTATGCCGGGAACTGAGTATTTACGATGCCTTTAAAAGTAAATACTTATGACCCCAATTTTCTAACAGGGTGAAATGATCAAATTATTTTGGCATTAACTTAGTTTTCCATCAACATTAAGTATTCAGGGGTTGGTTGATTTAGATGAAAATTGAACTACAGATGGATTGGCTCTACATCAGTAAAGAGATCACACAAAATATGCTAGACAAGTAGGTATGTAAGTACCTCTGAAAATAGTTTTACAAACACCACTTGTCTCTGGTAGGTATTTCTGAAACAAAAATGATTTGAACGGCAAAATCTATCTAAATTAGATAATCTATTGACATCATAAGATACATCATGCATTATTATGATTCATTGATAATTTAGCCCGATTGATAACCAAGATATCTTCCAGAAGATCGCATCAGTTCATAATTCATGTTCTCAACACGTTAATTAAGTTCCCTTCTCTAAGTAAGTCCTAATACCTCGTACATCCCTATCACCCCGTTGAAAATCAAATCTTGCCGGGAGTGAAACAATTCTCGTCCCTTTGAAAGGGCGAATCAGATTTTTGATTTGTAAATTCCATTAACTTTCGCATGGTAGCACTTTTGGAAGTACCTAAAGCCCCCGAGATTTAAATTGGCAAGATTGAGGATGTGAGGTAAGTAATTAATGGGATCTAAAAGATTTGACTTTACATTAAAAGGGTTCGCTTAAAAGGTATTGAGCTGAGTTTAGCTTCTGGTTTTAGTAGTGAGACTGATCTTGATCAATGAACGGGAGATGACTTGTCATTAAATTCAAAAGTATTCGCTACTTATTTTAACATTTCAACTAGGTCACCAAGTATTTTACTGAGCTTACCATACGCATCATTGAGAATAGTGGTAACCAGGTGATCGGACCCTTGATCAGCACCTGAGCTTGATGATTTAGGCGGGTTTTAGAATCGCGCTGACCGCTCGCTGATAGTCGACGCTGACAGATCAATATGTATGTAATTGAAGGGAACGTTCCTGAGTGACGCTGATCGCTCGGCGCCGATGCTTCATACATTTCGGCTGTCAGCGCTGACGGTCAGCGTGCGTCAGCGTGACTCTAAAACCAGCCTGAAAGGAAAAAACGCTACCAACGTTCTGGATACCGCTAACTTTGCTGGTGGTGTTAGTTAGAATGTTATTTATTTTTTTGGATTTTGTTAGCTGTATTTTTACAGGCTTGCATGAGATCAGTGTAATCATTGCAATTAATCAGCAATCATGCATTTAAAGCAAGTAGTTGAGTAACTGTTTCAATGCGAAATCTCTTTAATGAGTGGAGAAAGAGAACAACCACAATCAAGTTAGCACCAGTGACACAGTATCGAAATACTCCGTGAAAACGTTTCCACCGTGCCAAGTGGCGGTCATATGATAAATCACAGCTATTAGCGTATCGGCCGATACCGATCAAGGCAATTAGTTATGTGACCACATTGCTGAAGCAATTACAATTCCTTTGCCCTAATCATATTAGTTATGATAAAGTGGATACGATACGTTTTCTTTACGTGTCTAGTGGCCCTAGACAAAGTAGCCTAGCTTTCATTATAGATTTTCATTCGATTATGTCACAAGTTTGTACTTAGACTTACATATTTTTATCAACGACAAAAAATCAAGACAGAAACTAGTGTCCTATTTAGGTGAGGAAATAGATATAATTTTACAAAAATAATGTACAATATCTTATGTGTTAGTGTACAACATAACATGGATAATTATTGTCTAAAGTTGTATAAGTAATCGCGTCGGATTATAACTGCATGCTCCTTGGCACCTCCATCATATATTATGTTTCGTGATTTCTAAATACGGAAAACGATTGATACTGAATTTGGGTGTCGTAAGAGGCGACTTAGGGACTACACATCAAACAAAGAACGGGCAGCAGCGCTCTCTGAAAAACATCAATCTTTTAAAGTGCGATCTCCAACCCGCCTGCCAAGCGTGGGGATTATGGCAAAACCCTCGGCTCTTAGTCCAGCATTGGACTGTAAAGGGCTGTTGATGATGATGATCATTTATGATGTACATTTCATGTAGTCTCATTTCCCGATTTCTGAACTTCTAAGGTGCATATTACAAAACGTCGTTCAAAAGGAATCGAACTACATTTTAAATACTTTTATATAAATTCCCATACTATCATCAAACGTAATGGAACCGAAATTAAAGCTCATAACACAGCTAGTGTTCCGTGTACCGGTTATTTTACTGACTGCGAAGAGCCCAAAGTATTTATTTTAATTAAAATTGCCCCAGCAGCGGGTATAATTACAATAAATTAATTAACAGATACAAAATTAACGCGGTTTGGTGTTTTATGCAGTGGAACTGCGAGTTTTTCCGATGTGTAATTTTTGCAGTATAATTGACACTTTAAAATGTTATGGAAGAACATTTTCACGATTTAAGAGTTTTACGACTTTTGCACAAGTCTTTTTTGCTTTAAGGCTGAGTTGCACCAACTTTAAAAATAACCAGTGTTTTTTGTATGGAGTTTGACAGATTTTTGACGTTTTTCAAAGTCTTAACGATGGTGAAACTCAGCGTTAGTGTTGCTGCTGTTAATTGTCTGTTAATAGTTTGATATTACTTCATCATCATCATCATCATCATTTCAGCCACAGGACGTCCACTGCTGAACATAGGCCTCCCCCAATGATTTCCACAAAATGGTGCATATGGTTTAAAACGTCCTAGTGATTGTTTGAGATTACGTGATTTAAAAAACTCATTAAAACTCATTTATTTCTGTAAATAGGCTTAAAATAAGCACTTTTACACGTCCCAGTTGATTGTTAAATATTATCTAAGTTATTAATTTAACTGTCTATCTCATTTACAAAGATGAAGTATCTCAGAGCAAAAATAGAGAACTGTTCTAAACATAAGTAAGTAAAGAGATTTGATTGAAAGATGATTCACATTTCTAAAGTATACCTACGCCCATAATATTTTTCCATTCATATTAAAATATATTTTATTCTCCTTCTCAGATCTATCACCATGTTGTAAGCATTCCATAGCTTCCCTTCCCATGTTAAGTAAAAGTTATCGGTCACTTTACCTTTTTTGATTGCGTTGGCCACCGTAGCATATGATAATCCGTACGGCATAAATATTGTATGCAGAATTTCCATAATTCCATTGAAACGGATACAGCGGTGACTTTTGTATAGAAAACGTATAAATTATCGTTTTGGCGATATCGGGTTGTTTCACGCAATGTTAAATGGTTCAGTATGAATTTTGTATACCTATTCAAATTCATGTAAAGCTTCAACCAGACCAAAGCGTGCAGATCGCCATCGCAGGCGCGATCAAAGGCAAATGACAGGTCGCGCGACCTATGACAGTTCACGCGACCTGTCATTGGCCTTTGATCGCGCCGGCGATAGTGATCTGCACGGGTTAGTGTGGTTGAAGCATTACTCTGTCGTTGTGCTCTGTTCACGTTCAATGATGCGGAAGAAAAATTTATCGAGTGGCGACTTCGGGCCAGAAGACATAGCGTGGGCTCCTATTAGGTGGACCGACGGTCTGGTGAAGGTCGCGGGAAGGCCTGGATGCGGGTAGCGCAGCCGGTCGTTATGGAAATCCCTGGAGGAGGCCTTTGTCCAGCAGTGGACGTCATTTGGCTGAAATGAACGAACGAGTGATGCGGAAGAAACCTAACCTAACTTAAACGGGTAAAATATTAATTTCGTTAGCACGTGATTTAATAAACGTAAAGTTATTAAAGTTTCTTAGCGATTAGAGTCGCTTCTCAAACTAAATTTTAAATAAACAACTTGAAAAAATCGAACTGCCTAAGGAGGAAATCGAACCCACGACCATTCGCTTGCCGGGCGACTGCTCTTTCAATTGAGCTACTTAGACACTGGATGAACCCGTCGAAATTTTCAAGTGTAATACATAGGCCTACGCTGCTATGGCCGCGTTTTATTTCATCAATGTTGGGTAGCCCTTAACCCTTAAACACCCAACAGAGCAGCCCGCACGGCCAAATCACATCAAAACAAAGTGCATAGAAGAGACCGACATAGTATCATGATTTTAGAAATTACTGCTAGCATTTTAAGATTAATAGTAAAATGTCTTTGCATAAAATAACTGCTGTGTCTAGTCTGTGGAATTCATAGTGGAAACACTTACTTTTAATTATTTTCTAGTAGAAAACAATTTAACAAGGCAATTAAATGACTGCAAATAAGCTCTACTTTAACCCCTATCAAGGAATGTATCGCTTTACCTGTCACCCTGTATACAATGTGTCCGGGCATGTAGTGATCAAACTTTAAGGGCGAAATGTAGGGACAATTTTATCGATAAAAATACTTCAAATTTGGGGCTTGACCTATTTATCGCAAAATTACAAGGATTTAAGTTTTTAATTTTTAGTTTTCACCTCTTCCTTCAAAAACAAGTGAAAGCGTGGGTAGTTTAACATTAATAAGCAAATATTTTATATCATGCGATAGCCAATAAAATTATCTTTTAGTTGAAGTAGAAAACAAACACAAGTTTCATACATTTTATGGGAGTAAGAATGGATTTAATTAGAAAAATACATGACTTTTTTCACTTCTTTTTCAGTTATTTTCCAACACAAGAAAAACTAGGTCGTTAAAGTATGTTTTTTTTGCATTGTATTATTAGTATTTGAGCTATTCTACAAAACGAATGCAAATTTATTAGTCTACGTCTATTAGTTTCGACGTAATGAAGAATGTTCACTAATTTTGTCTTTTCATCGGTTCATAATTGGCGGAGTTATCGCGTAACAAACATAGAAAAAAAATATACGGGTCGAATTGAGAACCTCCTCCTTTTTTTGAAGTCGGTTGAAAAACAACCCCCAAGGGTAGAAAATTGGGGATGATCTTTTTTATACGCAATATCTCCGCCGATTATAAACCAATTTGAACGATTATTATTTTGTTGAATAGGTATTATCAAAAGGGTGGTTTCATGCGAATTTGAAGAAAATATTTCACCCCCAAGGGTGGAAAATTGGGGATGAACTTTTTAGGTTCCCGATATGGTAACCTGTATTTTGTAGAGAATATTATTTTACACTTGACATGAAGAATATACTGCCTACCTTCAGTGGTAACACCAAGGTAATAATTAGTTAACTAAAAAGCAAGAAAATAAGTTAATTTTTATAAAAAAAAACCGACTCCAAAAAACATACACTAAAAAGTAGAAAAATAATTACTAATTACTTATTTATTAGGACGAATTAATATTTATGTATACCATGATTGATACTTTTGGAGTCGGTGCAGGCAAACTTCACATGTTTCATAATCTTGATAAACCGTTCGTTTTGAACCGGTCGACTTTCACTGATGGAAGGGGAAGTTACCTTATCGCTGGCATGCCGCTGGACAGTCAGTTCGATTTGAGCGTTCAAAGTAAGAGGTACTATTAAGATGACGTCATAATGTCGGAATTGTGTAAATCAGTGGTGCTGAAATACAAGTTAGAACAACCTACAAGAGTGTTTCATTTCATATAGGCATTCAAAGTTCGCTTAAATATCGAGTCCCGCCGACGGTCACGTGACCCCGCGTGACGTACATTCACAGTGTCCGCTCACTAGACAACGAATATAAACATACTTAAATACATTTTTTTTTTTGTAAATACATACATATTAACACCCAGACCTATCACAGAAATTAAAATTGAACCAAACCCAAACTTGATGCGATTGTGTCGTTTTATTGCGAAGTACCTTCCAGCTCCATCATCAGACCCTGATTACTATATAGAATTGAAGTACTCGTCAATACAAAACGAACGAGCCCAAACTCGATGGAGTTAAGTCGTTTTAATAATAAATAATAATAATAATAATAAATAATAAATCTTTATTTCATTACCAGCGGTTTGCTTATAATAATAGTGATCGATGCCTCCTTTTAAGCTTAAAGAAGCCTGTGCCAGGAGACATCGCTCTTCCTTGGAATATTAAGTGTGCGTAAATACAATTCAATAGGTACTTATACAAAAATAAAAGTAAGCACTAATACTACATAACATCAACTAGGTATACTAAGTATCATAATATCTGTAGTAACAAAGTAAGGGGGATGGCGCGCGCGGAGTGAGTGAGTGTATGTGTGAGTGTGTGTGTGTGTGTGTGTGTGTGTGTGTGTGTGTGTGTGTGTGTGTGTGTGTGTGTGTGTGTGTGTGTGTGTGTGTGTGTGTGAATGTGTACATGTGTGTTTTATTTTTATTTATTTTTTAATAGTTTAGCTTAAGATTGACTCGTTTTATTATGGAGTTCCTTTGGCCACCTTCCAGCTCCATCATCAGATCAGCTCCATGTCATCATAATATTACATGGTCGTCCAAATTACATGTGTATGCGAAATTTCAGCTTAATTGGTTGTCCGGATGTGGGTCTTACTTCAGCTTGCAAGATTCCACCCATACAAATTTGAGCCAGTCACTGTATTATGACGTCACGCGCATAAAATGGCGGGCCGGCCGCCGCCCGCACCTTTAAAATTCAATATCTTGGAAACTAATAGACGTATCGAAATAATTCTTTCACGTGTATTTTTTATTTTTAACAGAGAATACAGAAAGCTAAAAAACAAAATTAGTGAACATTCTTCATTACGTCGAAACTAATAGACGTAGACTAATAAATTTGCATTCGTTTTGTAGAATAGCTCAAATACTAATAATACAATGCAAAAAAAACATACTTTAACGACCTAGTTTTTCTTGTGTTGGAAAATAACTGAAAAAGAAGTGAAAAAAGTCATGTATTTTTCTAATTAAATCCATTCTTACTCCCATAAAATGTATGAAACTTGTGTTTGTTTTCTACTTCAACTAAAAGATAATTTTATTGGCTATCGCATGATATAAAATATTTGCTTATTAATGTTAAACTACCCACGCTTTCACTTGTTTTTGAAGGAAGAGGTGAAAACTAAAAATTAAAAACTTAAATCCTTGTAATTTTGCGATAAATAGGTCAAGCCCCAAATTTGAAGTATTTTTATCGATAAAATTGTCCCTACATTTCGCCCTTAAAGTTTGATCACTACATGCCCGGACACATTGTATACAGGGTGACAGGTAAAGCGATACATTCCTTGATAGGGGTTAAAGTAGAGCTTATTTGCAGTCATTTAATTGCCTTGTTAAATTGTTTTCTACTAGAAAATAATTAAAAGTAAGTGTTTCCACTATGAATTCCACAGACTAGACACAGCAGTTATTTTATGCAAAGACATTTTACTATTAATCTTAAAATGCTAGCAGTAATTTCTAAAATCATGATACTATGTCGGTCTCTTCTATGCACTTTGTTTTGATGTGATTTGGCCGTGCGGGCTGCTCTGTTGGGTGTTTAAGGGTTAAGGGCTACCCAACATTGATGAAATAAAACGCGGCCATAGCAGCGTAGGCCTATGTATTACACTTGAAAATTTCGACGGGTTCATCCAGTGTCTAAGTAGCTCAATTGAAAGAGCAGTCGCCCGGCAAGCGAATGGTCGTGGGTTCGATTTCCTCCTTAGGCAGTTCGATTTTTTCAAGTTGTTTATTTAAAATTTAGTTTGAGAAGCGACTCTAATCGCTAAGAAACTTTAATAACTTTACGTTTATTAAATCACGTGCTAACGAAATTAATATTTTACCCGTTTAAGTTAGGTTAGGTTTCTTCCGCATCACTCGTTCGTTCATTTCAGCCAAATGACGTCCACTGCTGGACAAAGGCCTCCTCCAGGGATTTCCATAACGACCGGCTGCGCTACCCGCATCCAGGCCTTCCCGCGACCTTCACCAGACCGTCGGTCCACCTAATAGGAGCCCACGCTATGTCTTCTGGCCCGAAGTCGCCACTCGATAAATTTTTCTTCCGCATCATTGAACGTGAACAGAGCACAACGATAGAGTAATGCTTCAACCACACTAACCCGTGCAGATCACTATCGCCGGCGCGATCAAAGGCCAATGACAGGTCGCGTGAACTGTCATAGGTCGCGCGACCTGTCATTTGCCTTTGATCGCGCCTGCGATGGCGATCTGCACGCTTTGGTCTGGTTGAAGCTTTACATGAATTTGAATAGGTATACAAAATTCATACTGAACCATTTAACATTGCGTGAAACAACCCGATATTGCCAAAACGGTAATTTATACGTTTTCTATACAAAAGTCACCGCTGTATCCGTTTCAATGGAATTATGGAAGTCCTCCATACAATATTTATGCCGTACGGATTATCATATGCTACGGTAGCCAACGCAATCAAAAAAGGTAAAGTGACCGATAACTTTTACATAACATGGGAAGGGAAGCTATGGAATGCTTACAACATGGTGATAGATCTGAGAAGGGAAATAAAATATATTTTGATATGAATGGAAAAATATTATGGGCGTAGGTATACTTTAGAAATGTGAATCATCTTTCAATCAAATCTCTTTACTTACTTATGTTTAGAATAGTTCTCTATTTTTGCGCTGAAATACTTTATCTTTGTAAATGAGATAGATAGTTAAATTAATAACTTAGATAATATTTAACAATCAACTGGGACGTGTAAAAGTGCTTATTTTAAGCCTATTTACAGAAATAAATGAGTTTTTTAAATCACGTAATCTCAAACAATCACTAGGGCATTTTAAAGAATATGCACCAGGATGATTTTAAAAACCTTAGTAAATTACCATTTTCCCAATCAAGTATCAAACCCGGGTTTTACCACGTTCATTGCACCAGTAATTAAAGCTACTTATCAAATCGTCATCAATCGGCAACAGCAAGTACATTACCGGCCATTGGGGAAATCATTGGGGGAGGCAAAGATGTTCAGCAGTGGACGTCCTGTGGCTGAAATGATGATGATGATGATGATGAAGTAATATCAAACTATTAACAGACAAATAACAGCAGCAACACTAACGCTGAGTTTCACCATCGTTAAGACTTTGAAAAACGTCAAAAATCTGTCAAACTCCATACAAAAAACACTGGTTATTTTTAAAGTTGGTGCAACTCAGCCTTAAAGCAAAAAAGACTTGTGCAAAGTCGATACCGATTTTTTTATTATTAAATTTAAATGGGACCACCCTTGAGGTATTACCTATACGCCGAAAAAAGATTTGTTCAAATCGGTTCATAATTGGCGGAGTTATCGCGTAACAAACATAGAAAAAAAATATACGGGTCGAATTGAGAACCTCCTCCTTTTTTTGAAGTCGGTTGAAAATTAAAAACTTAAATCCTTGTAATTTTGAGAGAAATGGGTCAAGACCCAAATTTGAAGTATTTTCTTTCATCGATACAATTGTCTGTAGATTACGCCCTTAAAGTTTGATCACTACATGCCCGGACACACTGTAGGTATACATTATAATCAAAGGTGACTGAATGACTGACTGATTGACTGACTGACATAGTGATCTATCAACGCACAGCCCAAACCACTGGACTGATCGGGCTGAAATTTGGCATGCAGGTAGATGTTATGACGTAGGCATTCGCTAAGAAAGGATTTTACGAAACTCCACCCCTGAGGGGGTAAAACGGGATCCACGCGTACAAAGTCGCGGCCGCTAGTACTATCACAGAATAATAATAAGTGTACTATATAAAGTAACTTGTAAAATAATCGACACCGGTGCAGCCCATTTGTTTTCCGGCTATCATCCAAAGCGAGATTCCGAGGAGTTTGAGGCTTCATAGGAGTAATTTTTGGTTGTGACGCAAAATGAAAACAAAAGTACCTATTAGTCTCGTATTTTTATTTAAAACAAAGCGTGTTAATAGGTGATACCTAGTTCCGGTAAAAACAATGAAAATACCTAAGCGACAGACACAATGCCACATCTTACATCTGCGTCAAATTGGTGGTTCATAAGTCTACACTTCCTTTAAACAACCCTTCAAAACTAAGCATGCTGATTTATTTTGTAATAATAATTACTTAATATACTAAAATGCTCAATATGATAATCTTAGCTACTTTGTCTGGGTCATATGAACAGACAGGACGAGGATATCCTCCTGCTGGGCAACTGGGCTTAATGGAAGGCCTCCGTTTCAAGCTGGGCCAGTCCATGACTAAGTTCCTTACACTGTCTGACTCGGATGTTGAGGAGTAGGAGGACAAGGTAACAGCTGTTCTACAAGTGAATTATACAGTGTGTCCGGGCATGTAGTGATCAAACTTTAAGGGCGTAATCTATGGACAATTTTATCGGTGAAAATACTTTAAATTTGGGGCTTGACCCATTTCTCGCATATTTACAAGGATTTAAGTTTTTAATTTTAAGTTTTCACCTCTTCCTTCAAAAACAAGTGATAGCGTGGGTAGTTTAACATTAATAAGCAAAAATTTTATATCATGCGATAGCCAATAAAATTATCTATTAGTAGAAGTAGAAAACAGACACAAGTTTCTTACATTTTAAGGGAGTAAGAATGGATTTAATTAGAAATAAACATGATTTTTTTCACATCTTTTTCAGTTTTTTCCCAACACAAGAAAAACCAGGTCGTTAAGGTATGTTTTATTTGCATTGTATTATTAGTATTTGAGCTATTCTACAAAACGAATGTAAATTTATTAGTCTACGTCTATTAGTTTCGACGTAATTGTTGAACAGAGATACCCATTCCCAGCGGTTTCCATAGTAATCGGAATAGGTTGTGTGATTCTTTCAGGCAGTGCATTTTCGCATGTCGCGTGCGCTATGGAAACCGCTGGGAAGGGGTATCTTTGTTCAACAATTACGTCGAAACTAATAAACGTAGACTAATAAATTTACATTCGTTTTGTAGAGTAGCTCAAATACTAATAATACAATGCAAATAAAACATACCTTAACGACCTGGTTTTTCTTGTGTTGGGAAAAAACTGAAAAAGATGTGAAAAAAATCATGTTTATTTCTAATTAAATCCATTCTTACACCTTTAAAATGTATGAAACTTGTATCTGTTTTCTACTTCTACTAATAATTAATTTTATTGGCTATCGCATGATATAAAATTTTTGCTTATTAATGTTAAACTACCCACGCTATCACTTGTTTTTGAACGAAGAGGTGAAAACTTAAATTTAAAAACTTAAATCCTTGTAAATATGCGAGAAATGGGTCAAGCCCCAAATTTAAAGTATTTTCACCGATAAAATTGTCCATAGATTACGCCCTTAAAGTTTGATCACTACATGCCCGGACACACTGTATATACCCTTTCAAGCGAATTTAAGACTGAGGCCGGTGTACGACAAGGATGGCATCTTATCGCCTTTACTCTTCAACACCTACACAGAGTACATTATGCGTATTGTCTAATGATAATATGATACTACCCTTCTGGCACAGACTAAAGCAGACATGGAACATTTTCTAACCCTTCTGGAGAGTTCGTTCGTTCGTACGTTATCCTTCTGGAAAGTACCAGTCTCCAATCCGGACTTGCTATCAACCTATCCAATCAAATTTACCTCGGTTCTACTATATCAAGTACTGGCGGTTGTGGCGACGAGATCAGACGACGGTGCGCCATCACCAGGTCTGCAGTGGAATGACTGGGAAAGATTTGAGGAGACGGGAGGATTACCAAGAAGACTAAAAGATTGATGAAATGCCTTGTTTCCAATCTTTCTCTATGGAGCCGAAACTTGGTCTCTGAGATTGCAGGATCGCTGTAAAATCGATGCATTAGAGATGTGGTGCTGGAGACGCCTCCTAAAGATCCCGTGGACGGCATTTCGCACCAATGTATCCATCCTCAAAGAGCTTTGTGTTAAAGACAGACTATCGTCAACTGTGCAACTACGAATACTGAAGTTCTTTGGTCACGTCTCTAGAAATGAGAACTCGATGGAGAAACTGGTAGTTCAGGGCCAGGTGGAAGGCAAGAGAGCACGCGGTCGATCGCCAACCCGCTGGATAGACGCCATCACAAAGGCCACTGAGTCCACCGTGGTCCAGTGTACTCGCGACGCCTCTAGCCGTCAGAAATGAAAGCACATCGCCAGGAGAGCTACCCTCGGAGATGATATTACCCCACCAACCCACCAATACCAACCACGACCACTCTAACAAGAGTGCCCGACTAAGAAGAAGAAGAAGTTCTACGGGCGGTGACGTGGTCAGCATCAGGTGATCTGTAAAGCCCAGGGACTTCCTTCGGCTTAAGTCTCGATAACTCTACCGAGGCCTTCGAGGTTTCTGCCAGCAATCGCAGCAAATACAATTGAATCGACATACCTACCAATCATAAGAAAACGAAGTGTGGGCAGGCCTCACACTAGGTGGACCGACGATCTGGCGATGGTCTCGTAAAGTACCTCGATGCGGGCAGTCATTTGGCTAAAATGATCATAAAATTACAATGATTGGTCGTATAGACCACCATAAGGCTTTTGAGTGGTTGTATGTTGACACTTCTAGGCACAACGAGATAATATAAATACCACCAAATGATGTTTAAATCTCATAAGGCCGAACTCATTCATTGTGGTACGCTTAATCCAGGTAATGGAACGTTAAATTCGGTGATCATTCGTCAAGGTAAGCAGACCTTTTTAATATTCATTCGTTTTATTAAGTACCTATTCCCGGCAATGTAATAGTAGTATACATATTATAGGACTACTCCTATTCCCTTTAACTTCGCAAAAAACCCTTTCTAAAAGAACTTGGGAAAAAGCAGTTGGGAATAAGAATTAGTGCAAAATTATAATGAAAATTTTTATTTCTTCCTACTAAGAACTCTTATTAATATGCGCTGGTTGCGCTGTAAATTTCCTAGGTATTCATGACATTAGAGCCATTTTTTGTACCTTAACTTTTTCCGTGGTCAATCTGAATTATTACTTATTCGATATGGTTTTTTCAGTTCAAAACAATGGCAATCGACACTATGGACAAATTATCTGAACTAGATGACAAGTCTTCTTTGCAATCTGAGCAGTTCATTCCTCAGCAAATAGATCATAATGAAAACCATATAATCAGCGTCTACGATCAATTAAGGCCCAAAAACGAGGGCTCGTTCATGTCCGCTGTGAGAGAATGGGAAAAGAAGGCTGGCTTCAAGACTCCTATAGTGTGGTTCAACACTGTAGCAATCACACTGTTCCATGTCCTAGTACTGGTGTCAGCGTATCAAATATTTATCGACGGTCGTTATTATCCGAAATGGCAGACTTTCCTGTTTCGTAAGTACTATGAATAAGTTAGGTACTGTACAGAATGCAAAATCCCATGAACCCCGGACCTTCTTTATTTTATAAAAGCTGAAAGTTTAACAACGCATGCTCCCAACCATAGATCACAGAAACTAAAGGAAGATGTGACAAGGGGGCGAGGCGGGTGTCGCAGCAATATGCCCAAAAACAGAACACATTGCTCGTGGGTTATCGTGGCATTGGCGGTTACCCTAAAATGCTGGTCTGCCAAGAGCATGAAAAAACCGTCTGATCTTAATGATACGTGTAGATTTATTAACATTAAGAAGAAAATTAAATTAATATTTATTTAAAAAAAATAATAAATTTTAAACAGTCGTAGAATCAATGATGTTGGGTATGATGTCAGCTGGTGGCGGTTGGTGGTGTCTTGCAAATAACCCTGTATTTCATCATAATTTCAGCCATATGGCGTCCGCTGCTGAAAATCTGGCCTCCCCCAATGATTTCCATAATGACCGGATAGTTGGTCCATTTGGACCGGTTAGCAGCCTCCATCCAGCGCCTTCCTGCTACCTTTATGAGGTCGTCGATCCACCTTGTGGGTAGACGTCCTACGTAGGTACGTGGCCTCCACTTCAGAACCTTGCTGCCCCATCGGCCGTCAGTTCTGCATACTATGTGCCCTGTCCATTGCTACTGAGCTTGCTAATCCCTGTATAAATCAATTATATCGTTGTTTCAGTGTTCTTACTAGCAGCGTTCACTGGTTTTGGAGTGACTGGCGGTGCTCACCGGCTTTGGAGCCACCGCGCCTACAAAGCCAAGCTTCCTTTACAAATCATATTACTCATAGGTTTCTTAACAGCTGGAATGGTAAGTGCCTATCGCTGGCAGTTCTTAATGTTTTACTATAGAACCAACCTTTTCTTTAAATTCATTTACCACTATGTCAATTTTACGATGTATTTCAGCTACAGAGATGTTAACAACAAACAATAAGTTAATTTTTAGTGACGCACAACCTAATGCCTATAGAATTCACATGTTATTGCCTACTGCTATTTTTAAACATTCAAAGTACAAGGCCAAGATCTCATTACCGAACAGTAAAATTAATCATCATCATCATCATAGCCATAGGACGTCCACTCCTGAACATAGGCCTCCCCCAATGATTTCCACAACGGCCGGTTGGTGGCGGCCTGGATTCAGCACCTTGTAAAATTAATGGTAAAATGTAAGACAGATAATTTCAATTATTATCATAATCATCATAAAACGGATTACCTACTGTTTTTAATTTATTAGAACGACCTGTACCAGTGGGTGCGCGACCACCGCGTGCACCACAAGTTCTCCGAGTCGTCTGCCGACCCCCACGACGCCAACAGAGGTTTCTTCTTCGCCCACGTCGGCTGGCTGATGACGAAGAAGCACCCTGATGTGCTCCGCGAGGGTCTTAAAGTCGACATGAGTGACATTCAAAACAACCCTTTAATCCGGTTTCATTTAAAGTGAGTTATAGAAAAAAAAAATTATTTGATCCCTAAGCGCGGCGGCGCGGCAGCGAGCTTGACGCGGCGCGTATATACAGTGCAAAGGCGCGGGGCCGGCGTCGTGTGCAGGAGCGCTAAAGAGACCTACAGAAAAAAATTGACTCGAAATTGGAATTAGCTATTTCAAAATACCTCCCGCTTCCCATCGATTGAATCCCACGATAAACTTAAGATTCCAGTTTGGATTTCTGAGCAAAACGAGAGATGTAGCACCCGTGACATAAGACCCTAACTAAACGCGACTGGTACTGCATTCTATAAGTTCTGGGCGCCTTTTTCTTCTCCGAAACTATTTTGATTGACACTGCTTAATTTATTTAATGTGTTAAACATTCTTAGATTGAAATGTATTTATTATTTCAGGTACTTTCAGATATCGAAACTTGTGTTTGCCTTCGTCTTACCGCTTGTGATCCCGATTGTGTTTTGGGACGAGCGCATATCTGTGGCGTTCTTCGCGCTGATGCTTAAGTATACGTTGATCCTTCACACCAATTGGTCTGTGAATAGCTTTGCTCATCTGTATGGCGGTCGACCTTATGACAGGTTAGAGTATATTTCTTTTTGGGAGCATCTTCATTGATAACTATTACATATTACAACAATCTTTCATCAAGTGGCAAAAAGTCGAAATCTAAGGCCGGGTTGCACCATCTTACTTTAATTTTGACAAACGTCAATGTAAGATGGTGTAACCCACCCATAATAGAGTTATATTAGGTACTTACTTTAACTTTGACAAACGTCAAAGTAAGTAAGAAGGTGTAACCCACCAATAACACTGCACAACAAAATTGCAACTTTTGGCTGATGATTGACTTTCATTACATGATGTTTACTAATTTGACGTCGCTGATTCTGAATCTGCCGTCCATTTTTTCGTAGCAGCTCTTGTTTACGTGTTATAGCTTTTACTCAAAAATTGCTAAAATTCAGTCTTAATTCGCCGACAGTTAAAAAAATACTATGTTTTCTTTGTATTATTTAATATGGTAGCATTAAGAAGTGTTTGTGTGAATGACCTAAATCAATTTTGTTTCATTTGCGGAGAGGATATGTTTACATAATCCGTTTAAATGTGACAAAGTTCGTAAAATTGGCTTACAAAAATTAGTTTGGGGACCCAGTGGAAATGAAAGATAAGCCTTGAATTCCGTAAAAGGCGTGGAAAAGATGCGTTGAGTTTTTACGTTTATAAACAAATAAGAATATGTGTAGATTTAGGTACGAAACCGCTATGATCTGAAAGGAACCCTTGAACCATCGCGACGACTGTTATTTTTATTTTTGAACAGAAATGGTATTAACCAAAAAACATTGAAGTAAATGGTAATTCCTTGCATACGTTTGGCATGTAGACGTCTTTTCAACCCTAAGAGGTCACCTGAACCTCATGTTGATACTTCACATGAGGATTTTGAGGCGAAAACTGTCAGTGTGGTAGAGACTTTGAATGTGACCCAAAATTTTCAAAACCATGTAGCCAAGATGGTTTAAACGATCGTTTTAGAGATTTAGGATCTTCAAGTCTTCCGAAAACATATGGAATGAGTTATTTTGGCATTTTAATTATTTTTTTTGAAAATCCGAAAAAATCTTACTATTCTTACAAATCGAACAACGTATGAGTCACTTACAAACATGTTTTTTTGCTTGGATGTAATATAAACATCGAATTACACCCTCTTCGCAATCACCTGAACAATTTTATCACAACTCTTAAGGATCTAAGTGAAGAACATGGCGAGCAAATCCACCAGGGCCTTCGTGCGATAGAGGGACGCTATCAGGGCCACTGGAATGCACATATGATGGCTGACTGCTGTTGAATCATTCAGAAGAGCTGTCTGCCTTCAGCATCAGCAAGGAAGTCAAATAAAAGAAAGTTTTTTCAATATAACAACTTCATAAAATAGGATCATATCTAAAAAAAGAGTGTTTTTTTACAAAAAGACCCAAGTGTCATATTTTTTTAACCAGAGCTGATACAGACATTTCAATCACAGATTTGAAATCGTCATTAAAAATTGGACTAATATCATGTAACATAACCCAATCATCAGAAATGCTGTTGTGCAGTGTAATAGAGTTATGTTACTTACTTTAACTTTGACAAACGTCAAAGTAAGATGGTGTAACCCACCCATAGTAGAGTTACAAAAGTGTATCTTTTATTAAAATTCAATATTTCTGATCAGAAAAAAAGCAATTACAACAAACAGTCGCTTTTTAAATTTCATTTTTTAATACGTCATTATTACAAATAACATTTGCCAAAGTAAACCAAATGTTATATTTCAGCAAAATAATGCCTCGTGAAAACTGGATGGTTGCATTATCTACCATTGGCGAGGGCTGGCACAACTACCATCACACGTTCCCGTGGGACTACAAGGCGGCGGAGATTCCCTATACGTTTCCTCTTAACGCCACCGCGAATCTACTGGATTTGTTCGCCAAAATTGGCTGGGCCTACGAACTGAGGGTAGCCTCGCCCGCAATGATAAAACGCGTCGCTGAGTCTAAAGGAGACTCGACTTACAAAGAGCTGTAAGAACTGCTCCATCTTCGTTAATTAATCATTTATTTTAGGATAAAATCCATAAAATGTTAGTAGGTTTCATATCATTAATAATAAAAGTTATTTAGTTTTAGTTATTTTAAAACGGTATTTTGGATCTGATCCAAACAAAATGTGGATGACTTGTCTTCTATTGTTCTATTTTTTATTAGTGTAATGTATGTTAATTGTTGATTACTTGGGTTGATAAGAAAGTCAATTTTAACATTTAATTAATTATTATATATTAAATAGTTTTTGCATTACATTTGTTTCTTTTAGTCATGTTCGCGTAGTCAGATATTTTTATTCAGAGATTAAAATAAAAATTACTAATAGGCCCACGACAAGTTTAGCCAGTTCAGCACATCAGCAATTTTCTCCAATATACATAAATAAATAATTGCAATGGAGGGAAGTCGAACCTTAACTTCGATCCCTCCTATGTTGGTCTCATTAATTTCGTTACTGGTCTAATGACAGTCTAACTTTCTCCCTGGACAAACTTGACCTTCACTGGTTGGGTTTTTATTAGGGGTCGCAAACCGGGATACCGTATTTCGAAAATACCGGAATACCGGGCCAAATTTAGGTCAAATTAATACCGGTATTCATTTCACAAAAACCGGGATATTCGGTATTTTCGGTTTTAGTAAAATAAATAAAAAACAAATACAAATAGAAAAATAGCCATTTAATTAAAATACGCGCGCGCGAGTTAATTAAAGTATTTGAACTAGTTAACCCAAGTTATTTTTAATAAAGGATTATGATTATGCCAAATCCATTCCAGTCCAGAAGTCCAGTCTCCAACCTTCAGAGGAGTGGGTGCAACACGGACATTAGACATGATTTTTGTCTTGTCCATGTTCATTCTGAGGCCCACTTGTTGAGAGGCTCTACTGAGGCCATCGAGCATTGTGCCTAGATCCTCCAAGGTCTCAGCCATGACTACGATATCGTCCGCGAATCGAAGGTGGGTGATGTATATTTATGCCAAATCCGTTCCAGTCNGGTACCTACAGCAGCCGAATGTACTCGTAGATTGTTTGATAATTATGTGAAAGTAATTAATGCAAAGGACACCCTAATCAAGTGACACTATGTATGAAGGTGGAGATAGTTCTTACTAGCCCTAGAGTTGACACAAAATTTTATGACCTGTTGAATAAAAGCTATGTTATTCTACCTTCTTTCCCAGGTCCGACCTGTTCGTCTACAAAACACCTGGTGGAGGAGGCCTGCCGGCGGTCGCTGGAGGCCCTCTGACTGGACTATATCGACCTGATACACAACCCCACGTCTTTCAAGGTACCTACCTACTCCAGTTAAGTTTCTTTGCAGCTTAATCTTCATTCACATCATTTAAACAATATTAAAGTGTAAACGCATCAAAAATTAAGGATATTCGATCGAAAAAGATTCAAAGATGCAATCCGGATTTGGACAAGGATTGAATATAGTTAATTGTATTAGAATGAAAAATTAATTATTGAATAATTGAAATTATTTTCTTTTTTTCAGAAATGGGCGAAACCACGCGAATCCCACAGCAGTATTTTTTTTACTTTTTGACATAGGTCGTTTAGCCATTTTTTAATCAATTTTTGTATTCTTAGATGTAGGTAAGTTTTTTAATAAAATTATAATCATCACTTTATTTTTTGGGTTAGTTAAGGCTCTATGGTTGTATTATGTATTTCTACATTGTGTTTGTATTTGTGTACGTTTAAATTCCTGCTCTATCGACTTTTATTTAAAATATTATCAACATTTTTTAGTTTTAACAATTTCTGGCATTTTCTCGAATTACTTAGTAACTGGCGTACTATGTAGGTCTGTAGAAATTTGCTAGCAGATTTTTATAAAATGATGTTTATTAATTAATGTTCTTTTTCAACGCCTAGATTTATAAATAAGTCATACTTAATATGATATTTGATTATTTTAGATGCAAACTTTTATTTTAAAACTTAGGTAACGCAATTAGAATCTTTTATTATTTGTATTCCATACAAATTCCATCCAAAAAAGTAATAAAAAATACACTCCACGTGAAATAAATCGCATCTCCCGCGACATTAACTTTAAAGATTTTTTTCTGACACAATCATGGTGCCCCAACAATATTGGTGTTATTTGAAAGCCCAATAAATAAACTTGAAGAAAAATACATTTAACTTGTTTTATAACAATTAACAAGTAGGTAGGCTAGTAGGTACCATAAATGTGACTTGAAAAAAGACCTCACTTGGGGCTCGCCTCTCGGACAAATTAGACCAATGGTTATAAAACCAAATAATGATCTCACGTGTCTTCTTTAACAGATGGATAGCAATGAATCCCAATTTAACAGTTTTATAGCCATAAAAGTTGGCTCAAGCGAACTACCTGTCGTTTTAAGAAGAAATTCTGGATCCTCTAAAGACACATTTTTGGGGTAAAAACCTTTCCTTTAATGAAATGAAGTTTAGATAGGCTTTCAAATGGTACCAATATTGGTGGGAAGTGGGAATTGAAAGTCGCGGGAGGTGCGATTTATTTGATGCCGAGTGTATTTGACATGGACCAAATAGACTTTATTTTTGCCATATGAGTACTGCAACCTGTATTTTTGCTATGTGCTTATTTTTTTTTAAATGTAACCTTTTATTAATAAAAAAAAATAAAGTGATAGTGGTATTTTTTGAATAAATTTTCGTATTTTCGTAAAAGGTTTTTCATTTACTCACAACAGTCACAACACAAATAGTTAATTTATAAATTTTAGTTAATAAAAAGTGTCAAATATTCAGTAAGTTTAGAATGCAGGACGCAGGGTTTATTTTGACGCAGGTCAGGAAAATCAAAAAGTAGGTTAGGCGCATATACGGTTGCTAGGTTCAAAAACACAAACCCTAAAAGCCGTTCATTCATAGTACACAGACATTCATAGTCTTGAATTCCCGGATAAAAGCAAAGTGGCAAATTTTTTGTGGTCTGGTCCTACCCGCAGCTGCCACATAAAAGCCGGACAGGCCGGACGAGAGAATATTTGGCCGGACACGACCGTAAAAAGCTGGACACCTGGCAACCCTAGGCACATAGTCAACGAAGGTTTTCAGAATAATGGAAAGTTTTGAACTCCTGGGAAACACAGGTAAGGCCGACCAAAAAAAGAAATGGATGATTTAATATTTGTGCTCTCCGCCAAAAAATTCAATTTTACCCAGTACAAAAGAGGTAAAAACATAACATTTTTCGGCCCATGCATATTTTTGTGTGTAGGTATGCCTAAATTTATTGTAGGTACCTACATACAATCAACGGATCGTACCAACCATCAGAAAATTGCAGGTGATCACCAGAACTGAGCTGGATTTTGATTGTAGTCTTGAAGTTCTTCGTAAAATTTTAATGAAATATTGTTTACCTACAATAAATGCCAAAATAATAGAAGTGTTTTAATCGAATTCTCGGTCTCATCTGTAATCGAAATTCATAAAAGTATTGTTGCAAAACGAGAAGATACTTGGCGATCATAAATATCGAGATTTGCCTGAAGAACTAAGAAAATAATTATTTACTTATATCGATGAAAGCTACATACATTATATTCATTCTTCATTAAGGTACCTGTATAATATAGCTTATGTTAAGCAGTTTTTTTTTTTGGATTGTAATGATGAAAGAACTTTTCAAATCGGTCCAATAAACCCCTCCAAATAAACCAGAAATCAAATCTTTCTTCATTAATCTGTACCTATCTTTAAAAGCGAAAGGTCACTGACTGACTGACTCACTCATCACGAAATCTCACAAACTACAAGAACTTTTAGAACGTAGGTGCTCACTAAGACTGGATTTTGTAATATTCAACCCCTGAGGGGGTAAAACGGGATCCACGCGTACGAAGTCGCGGGCGGCCGTTAGTAGATGTATAATTTTATAAAATTTTCACTAACAAGAATCAGAATCTGTTTATTATCCCACCAGGGCACAAAACATCAAAGGTATCACAAAAGACATTTCCAAAGGACAGCGTCACATCATAGTCCATGCTGAAGCGAAAAGTCGTTTGTGCCAAATTGGCTCCTCATATTCACTAGTTGCAAATGCATGGAAGAAATTTTGGACGTTAAAAGAAATTATGAAAAGTGAAATGCCAACTAAGATTAAACAGATAGTCATGGATACCTGTATTCTCCCATCGCTAACATACGCCAGTCAAACTTGGAAATTTACAAATAGAGTAGAAATGAAAATCAGAACCTGTCAACGGAGTATGGAGAGAAGCTTATTAAAAGTTAAAAAAATCCAAAAAATACCACACCAAGATATTAGGAAAAAGACAAAAGTCACAGATGCGCTATGTTATAGCAAGAAACTGAAGTGGCGCTGGGCCGGCCACATAGCTCGTCTGACAGATAATCGTTGGACTAAGCGATTAACTTCTTGGCTGGGTCCATCGGGTACAAGAAAGAGAGGAAGACCAACTACGCGATGGGCTAACGACATAGTGCAAGTGGCTGGCGAGCAATGGATGAACGTGGCAGGCGACAGGGACACTTGGCATTCTCTAGAGGAGGCCTTCACCTCCAACTAACGGGGGGTTCTTACTTCTTTTTTTGCTCAATAATAAAGTAACTTCTAAATATTAGTATGTTAATTATTAGCATGTTTATTAGTTTTATTAGCATGTTTATTAGTTTTATTGTTAATTTTGTGTATAGTAAGAAATAAAAGGCTTTTTTATTTTTTTTTTATTTATTTATTTTATTCACTAGTAGAAATATTCTGGAATATCATTCAGAAATGAATGCGCATAACTTCACGAAGTGTATTAAAGAAAAACTAATACAAAATCTTCACGAGCCTTCCATCATAAAAAAAGATTATAGTGAGCCAACCTTAAAAGAACATATGCTATCGCAGACTTTTTCGTAGAACTTTTAAAGTGGAACAATCCTGTCATACATGATTTTTGCGTAACTTTAACCGTTTACGCAGCGTCAGCTCTCAAAAAGAAAAAAATCCCGATTTTGAAACATTCTTCTTTGGTGCTCCGCTCCTATTGGTCTTAGCGTGATGATATACGAGTATAGCCTAAAGCCTTCCGGGATAAACGGGTTATCCAACACAAAAATATTTTTTCAAATCGGACCAGTAGTTCCTAAGATAAGCGCGTTCAAACAACCAAACAAACTCTTCAGCTTTATAATATTAGTGTGTGGACATCTATCATAAGCCGTGTGGTGACGGCAGAGTAGAATACATTTGTCACCAACCCCTACTCTTCCCGCGGGTGTCGTAAGAGGCGACTTAGGGACTACACATCAAACAGAGAATGGGCAGCAGCGCTCTCTGAAAAACACCAATCTGTTAAACTGCGATCTCCAACCCGCCTGCCAAGCGTGGAGATTATGGCAAAACCCTCCACTATAGTGGAGGAGGCTCATAGTCCAGCAGTGGACTGTAAAGGGCTGTTGATGATGTGTGGACATCTAGTGCCAACAGTTTCCAAGCAAACCCTCGGACAGATAGACAGACACACAGACGGACATAACGAAACTATAAGAGTTCCTTGTCAGGACTACGGAACCCTAAAAAGCGCACTCATTTTGTCATGACTTTAAACAAACTACATCCACGAAGTACCAAGAAGAAAAATAAACTGTGTTTCAACTGCANCTCCATAGAAGTTTGGCAGCTCGTAGAAGGCGCGCAGTGTAGGACGCGGCTTCGCAATTGAATGAAGTGCAGCGGCCAAGTCTTCGATAAGAGAAGTCTTTGAGCTAGGCGTTGTTTCGATTTAAACAACTCAAGCTCCGCTTCGTACTCGATGCGGCGACGCGCTGCTTCTCGCTGAGCGTGACTCGACCGGGACGACACACTGTGGGCTGCGGACGCTGCGGTNGATCTCCAACCCGCCTGCCAAGCGTGGAGATTATGGCAAAACCCTCCACTATAGTGGAGGAGGCTCATAGTCCAGCAGTGGACTGTAAAGGGCTGTTGATGATGTGTGGACATCTAGTGCCAACAGTTTCCAAGCAAAACCTCGGACAGATAGACAGACACACAGACGGACATAACGAAACTATAAGAGTTCCTTGTCAGGACTACGGAACCCTAAAAAGCGCACTCATTTTGTCATGACTTTAAACAAACTACATCCACGAAGTACCAAGAAGAAAAATAAACTGTGTTTCAACTGCATCGTGAAGAAACACAAACGCCTGTCGTTCCGAGCGAAAAAGCGGCAAGTGCGGTTATAATCACCGTCAGTTGCTACACGTGATGAAAAACCGACAACTTACGAACTCAACAAGTCGCGGGCTGGTGGCCTAATTCACGTATTTTGACACAGTCAAGATCTCGCTGACTTTCAGAAGTCGTCCCATTGAATCAGTTCTAAATCCGTATTCACAAGGGTCATTTCGATAGAACGATTACTCGATAGGATCGCAACTCAGCGATTTGTTGTAACTTCAACAGTGTTACGTGAATAAGGCTACAAATCTACTCAACCCGCTGCCCAAGTTTCGATCGAAGCCAGTAGCAGTGACTGCAGATATAGAGGATATGTTCCTATGTGTTAAGATCACTGAGAAAGATCAGAGAGCACAACTATTCTTTTGGAGAGAGACAGAGAACGACAACCTTTTTTAAGCTCCTGTATATGTAATTTACACCATTACAAATTGTCACTTAGCAAGCAATAAATACTTTGAATTTGAATTTGAACCCGACACCTTTGTGATGGACTCAATGATATTCGGTGCCACATCTTCGCCTTCGTTATCTTCCAGCTAGAGTGGATTCCACTCAATACAGGTTACTTAAATTTAAAGAGAGGAATTCCCCAACTACTTACTTGTAACATTCGTACTAAGGTGTCAATAAAATATTTTTCATTTTCATTTTTTAATTTATTATCTTCGTACTGAACAAGAATGCTGTCATGTTCAAAGGTACACACCCGGAAGCAGTTGAAGCCATACAGAAAAATTAATTACATCGACAGCATCATAGAATCATCGCAGAATCGTGGCTTCATCGCCACGGTAACTTCAACATCAGGGGGTAGTCGACAGACAACAACGAACAACTACACGCTCGCACACTCACTGCGGGCGCCCGTCGCACATTCGCGACAGCAATATAATTACGCGCGAGCGATAAGGATGGGTAGCTTGGGGTCATTGGACGAAATTCTACGTGCCCGGCGACCGAACTTTACTAGAGAAACTGCCAAGCGTTATTCCTGAGACTGAGAGTGTCAGTTTGTCAAAACTTGGAGGAGAAACCGAACGAACCCTTGGCTTCATGTGGATAACCAGCGAAGACTCCCTTGCGTTTGACCAATCATTCAAGAAGCTACGTTCCGAAATTGTGAATGGCGATGAAGTGCCCACGAAGAGAGTGTTTCTGCCCTTCATTATGAGTCTGATCACTGGGACTCATTTACCCGTTGTCAATTGGCTCCCGAATACTAATGCAGAAGATATGGCGAGCGGGAACGAATGGGACGAAGTAAGGAACAATGCAAGATCTCAAGATACCGCGAAGTTACGGACCACAGATCACAGAAACTAAAGGGAGATGTGCCATGGGGCCCGTGTCGCAGCAATATGCCCAAAAACAGAACACATGTGAAAGCCATGGTGACAGCAGCGACGTCATAATGTAAACAGCTTACATTGCTTGCGTAGAAAGATTATTCGAACGTTGAGTACTGATACCGCAGTGGATAATGAGCACATATTTTGATTTCTTTGTGTGAAATTCTAATGCGACACTGAGTTTCGATTCGAACTCAGCGCATTAGTTGGCATCTCTCTATATCTCTATGGTACGGACTGATACCTCGGGCTGTAGAATTACACAAAACTAAGTCCCACTTCTAATCAAGTTCCATTTTCACAAATTCACTGCAGCTTGGCAACCGATGTTGTCCTTCACATAACTCGCACACTACTTCAGGTTCTTTTTCAGTCACTTCCATCACTTTGTGCACTATGCGGTTCGGTTGACGTGCAGTCGACGTATTTGCTGTCTACTTCTTCTTTTCGTGTCGACAACAAACCTACACAGTGTCAGCCCAAAACTCCGCTACAAGACAAGAGTGGCGTTGTCTTAGATGGCTTACACATGGAGTGCAGGTGCGGTTTTGTTCCCCAGTCGATGAAGCACCTGATGTCGTGCCCTGAGTGCCCAAGCAACTGCACTCAGGAGGATTTGATGAGTGCTGTCTATTGTGGTACGTAGTCTTAGGTAAGTTCGGCTTTGAAGGTCACCCACGTCAGTAGACACCATAAACGCAGCTGTGTCGGCCAGCTCTTCCAGGAAATCCACACCACAGTTAAGGTCGACGACACTCGCAAATCGACGTGGCCGTAAAAGTCGCCGGGCGAACTTGCTGTATCACATTGTGCGGGCGAAGCTTGTCNAGCTTGTCTGATAACTCCAGAACTAAGGATTGTTCAAGTATCCGTCCGCCCTATGTTCTTCAAAGTAGACACACGAACGGACTGCGGCACTGAAGTTCCGTACTGCTACACTATCGTTGTCAGCGAGGTTGGGCAAGCAAGTAACGTATGCGGGTTTCCGTTTGTTCGATCTAGCACTTGTGTTAACTCGTTCGGGTTCGTGCTAGTGCGAGGCAAATCTTCAATGAGTTTCTTAGCTTTGCCTTGCAACGCCATTTAAATTCTTGTCAAGTTTTCCGACGGCTTGAACTCGTACGTGATGACTACTCGTATCTTCTCTTAAAGAAGAGACGGTCTGCAGGGTCCCCGTAGAAGTTTGGCAGCTCGTAGAAAGAGCGTCATGCGAGGGCGATAAAGTGTCTCTTCTGCAGCGTTGAAGGGCGATTTCTCGACCCACTCCCCAACAAGCGACTCACGGTTTCGTTCGGGTGGTTCATCCTCGAGTTCTTCCTCAGCTTCTAACTCGGCTAGCTGCATCGCCTTTTTCATTTGAGCTAGGCGTTGTTTCGATTTAAACAACTCAAGCTCCACTTCGTACTCGATGCGGCGACGCGCTGCTTCTCGCTGAGCGTGACTCGACCGGGACGACACACAGTGGGCTGCGGACGCTGCAGTGGCGGCGCGGCGGAGGGTCGGGGGCGTGACGGGGCGCGTGGTATTTTCTGTGCACGTGGTGTTTTCGGTGCACGTGGTGTTTCCGGTGCACGTGGTGTATTCGGTGCACGTGGTGTATTCGGTGCACGTGGTTTTGTCGGTGCACGTGCTATTTTTCGGGCGCGTGCTATTTTCTGTCGGCGTACTGCAGGTTTCGGGTGCGCGACGTATTGTGTGATCGTGCACCGTCCCTCCTTCTAACGGGATCCCACGAACTATAGCCTCCGGGTTGCCGTGTTGACTGGAACTGGAAGGCGACTGTATGTTGAAGCGTGATTCTGCGATGCCCGAATCTGTAGCAGGATGTGACAGATTCTTCGTACTGGGCGCCGATACTTCTCGTTGATGTCGTTCCTCTTCCATGCGTCGTTCTTCCTCACACGACGGCAATCTTTGTTGAGGGCGCGTAGAGTTTCCCCGTGGTACTTTATTATCGGGCCCGATGTTTCTGGATTTGCTGCGAGTGTATGACGACATATTCTTCGACGATCCGATGCTCGAAGGACCACTTTGTAGAAGANCGACGATCCGATGCTCGAAGGACCACTTTCGACGATCCGATGCTCGAAGGACCACTTTGTAGAAGACAGGACGCGGGGTTGATTAACGTCGAAGGGCAGGTCAGCAAAGTGAAACACAGGGCTCGATCCAAACGTGACAGTAATAGCGTGTTCAAACGGCGACTGAGGCATGAGCTCACACAATCAAAGCAACGGACAATTGTTATCTTTGTCTCGCTCACGCCCCAGTCCATCTTACTCTAATAACAATAGACAATGGTTACTTTGTTTAGAAATTCTACTACAGAGGTTCTACCGTTAACAATAATATTTTACAAATAATTATCTTTTACTAAACAAAATTAGTCAATTATATTTTTTGTTAGACATATAAATCGTCTTACTTATCAATAGATTACATTGATAATTTATTAAATTAATTACCGGTCCGGTTAAAAAAAAAACAATTTTTTTTTTCAAAAAGTATTAATATGAAACATACCGTGCTTCCTTTACTTACTGCGTGAAAATCTGCTGTATGAAACTCAAGTTTTAAATCAAATTAAAAATCCTACAAAATTGTCTTAACCTCTTACCTACGGGAGGCACCTATAGTTGCCAAGTCAAATGTCACTTCTCAATACGGGTGGCATCTATTGTTATTTTGGCAAACCCAATACTAAATCACGGTTTACGACAAAAAAACAATAAAATTGCAAATTAAGTGTAAAATGCGCTTGTAATTATGAAACTACATTAGTAGCAGAATATAATATTCCAAATTTCAATACCGTAAGTCTCATACTTTTTAAAATATCTTGATGTAAAGTGGAGCAAACAATTTTATAGGTTAAAATACCCCGTATTGAGAGGCGACTTTGGGTTTCCAAGGGCCCGTAGGTAAAGGGTTAATAAAACATTAATAAATCTAATCATTCTTTATAATTTCAATTACCTCGTTACGAAGAACCGATTGCTGTCCGATACAATCGCTCGATATTTTCACACGTAATCGAGCACCTAATACCGATCATGTAGATTTAATCGATTGCAGTTATATTGAACTAGCTTTCCGCCCGCGGCTTCGCCCGCGTGGAATTTTGTCTTTCACAGAGAAACTTTATTACGCGCGTTCCTGTTTCAAAAACCGGGATAAAAACTATCCTATGTCCTTTTCCGGGACCCAAACTATCTCTATGCCAAATTTCAGCAAAATCGGTTCAGTGGTTTTGGCGTGAAAGAGAGACAGACAGACAGAGTTACTTTCGCATTTATAATATTAGTATAGAAGTATAGATTTGTGAAAGTTATGTAATATTATGACAGGAAAATACTTGTAGCAATTTTAAAAGCTTTTATTGATAAGCTAAAGCTTGTAGCACCCAAATAAGGTTCGTGGAAAGCTAGTTCCGAGTAAAGCAAGTTTTAGTAATAAGCTTTTAAGTCTTATATCCTGTGGTAAAGTTCATGCCATACAGAAAGCTAAAACCGCTAACTGTTAGGAATTCAATGTGGATATTATTTTTTATTCTAGCCCTAGAAACTTTTCAATTTGCTGTCAAATACAATTTTCAGTACCTATCTCTACTCTGAAAAGAGTCATTGTTAGAGTTCATTAACTCTGTGAGTCATGTTACCTTTTAGGTAATACCTCAGATCATAGATACCTATTTCATTTTTTACGATATTTTCATCGTACAGAATAGCACATCACAAGCTTTGAATTTAATTCAGGTTCGTTTATGAATTTTTTAATAGATGCGTAGGTAAAGAGTATCGTAATGCTGTTTTATAACATACTAGCTGACCCGGCGAACTTCGTACCGCCTTAGCGTAGAGATTTTCTTTATATTTTTTCCGTAAAAACCTTGTACAGAGTATTAGAAAACTACAAAAAAAAATCTGCCAAATCGGTCAAGCCGTTTTCATGTTATGTCGTGACAACGGAAAACGGGTTTCATTTTTATATATATATATATATAGATTAAGCAGTATGTTTTCCTAACAAAGAAAATAAAATAAAAAGTAATGCATAATCTTAGTTTATGATACCAAGTGTTTTAGAGTGCAATAATAAGTTGTTTTATGCAAAAGTGACTGCTGGAATGATTCAACCACGACCCAAACAGGAAACGAAGTTACGCAAATGTCCGTGAGAGGGCGCGCGTGTGGTCTTCCCAGGCTAATGCGATGATGACGTCCTCATACGTCATGCGGGATGCTGATGTTACGTAATGCGCCATTTTGGCATTTTACGCTTTCGCGCATGCGCTTATGGGGTTTGCTTCCGTGGAAGACTGACAGTTAGGCCCAGAACAGACGGTGAAACGCAACTGCAACGAAACTGCAACTGCTAGTTACTTTTGAGTAGTATCTAAGTTTCTGCCATAGCGTCCGTTGAGAGACCACACATGACGCGAACAGTTTGAAACTTTCAGTTTCAGTTTCATTCATCAGAATCATCAGAAAGTTGCAGTTTCGTTGCAGTTGCGTTTCACCGTTTGTTCTGGGCCTAAGTTTTAGCGGAACAAACCAGGTTTAGTTCCCACCATCCACTGCGACTTTTATAGACAGGATCTTCAGCCTGTTCAGCAATGGACGTCCTGTGGTTGAAATGATGGTGATGATCTACAGTTCAATCAATATTGATTGATATCAATAAACCAACGAAGTTGAGTGGTTCCGGGGACTCTGGGATATTCATATTCATGGCAAGAATGAAGTGTTTTAAAGATGTTGGTGTCTTTGTATTATCGAATTTTACCTCTAAAGCCTGGTCCATGAGCACGTAGAATCCCGTCCAATGACCCCGCAATGCTCACGGACCAGGCTTTATCATATTTTCGTCACATTTCTAGATAATGGTACTTAATCTAAGCTTGAGTCGTCTTCTGTAAATGGAGCCTACTTACTTATTTATATTTTGTCGTGCATAATTTTGAGTGATAAGGTAATAACAAGACGATGCCATGATTAAAAAACTAATAGTTATTAGTTTTGTTCACATAAAAATTATTATACTCATGTTCCATTTATGAGGAAGCAAAAGATTATAAAAAGTTAATGAGGAAAAATTACAACTTTCTTCAATTTTATTCTATTAGATCCAAGATACAATGTTCGGGTAAAACATCGGCACATAATGAGTTACCTAACTAAGTACCTTTTTAGGCTGCGTTCCCATTGGAGGTTTTCTAGGAAGATGAATAAGTACAGCAAGGATGTGAAGCGAAGCTGTAAAACAGTACGCAGATGAGTCACTAAGCTGACAGCTAGTTCTCTGCCAGTTTCTCGCTTGTTCCAGCTACATCCTTATCACACATCCTCGCCATATCTCTCACACACATTCCTAGGAGTGGTTACTGGGAGAAAAATATTTAAAATTCAATCCAGCGACTTGTCCCGTGGACCAAGCTAAAACTGGGCCAAGAGCACATAATACCCTTCATCATCCGTTTCCACCAGAGCTGTGATGACGAGGCGAGGTAAATGAAGCGATTTTATATGTATTTTTATTCAAATTTAATTATAAAAACAGAGTAAAAGCAGAATATCCACAGCACAACTCNCAGCAACGGACAATTGTTATCTTTGTCTCGCTCACGCCCCAGTCCATCTTACTCTAATAACAATAGACAATAGTTACTTTGTATAGAAATTCTACTACAAAAAGGTTCTACCGTTAACACTAGTGGTTATTCACCTTAGCAGAGCTGATGTGGATTTGAGTACAAGGAGGAGTCTAGTTAACGCTATTTATGTTTTACTTAAATTCAGAGAAAATAAATTAATTTAATCGCTGTATAAAGGAGCGGAAAAAGAGTGCTCCGGCAGTCAAGACAAAATGACTTGATAACGTCGATGATGATGATGAGGAATTGTGTTTTGTATAATATTTGTGTGTACACGTGCCTGTGTACCATATGTATAAGACTACATAGACGAGAGTGTTTGTATGTGTGCTTAAGTAAAACTTGAGAAGATTTGTCTAAACATTTCACACTTACTTGCTTCAACAAAAATAAATCCACCCTAAATCTGTCCCAGTGGCGATTAATTTCCGTTTGCACCTGGATAAGTCTCGCGGAGACATTACAAATACAGAATGGCTCAGTCTGGTCTCCGACCGGAGATAAACCGAATTGTCCCGAGTAGTTGAGATAAACATTGTTATTCCGAACTATATCCCCGCTGTATAATGCAGTGGGGTGCCAGCAGTACAGGTTAACATTTTTTTGACTCAGGAGATTTTAGTTATAATCAAGATAGGTGTATTAAATGTCATTGATTCGTTCATTCCAGCCGAATGACGTCCACTGCTGGACAAAGGCCTCCCTCAAGGATTTCCTTAAAGACCGGTCCTGCGCCGCCCGCACCCAGGCAACTCTCGCTAACTTCACCAGGTCGTCGGTCCACCTAGTGGTAGGCCACAAGACGTAGCTTCCGGCTCGTGGTCGCCACTAGAGAACTTTTCTATCCCAGCCATTGTCATTGATTAGTTAAAAAAAAAATTACATAAAATAGAATCACGTAAATTCAAGCATAACTTTGGCAATTGGCAGGGTACATAACACGCAAATTTGACGGTTGACAGGACAGCAGAATGCTGGACAGGAAGCCACGTACCAGAAAACTTAGGCATCAATTTGCAACTTAGGTTACCAACCCCATTAATGATTGATGTATTGTTTATTATTTACCATTCTTCTTATCCGAATCGTTCTGTTTTACTTATGATAATTTAGGTTCATTTTCAAGTTAAAAAGAGGACTTACTGTCAACCCACTCGTGTCTATCCCAGAGTTTATACCTGTGAACTCATTTGTCCTAAACGTAACTTTCTTCGTCCATAAATTCGAGTCGCGCGATGCACACTTCGGTTGTAAGTTGAAGCAAGTTAAGACCTTTTGATGCTGACTAAATGAAAATTCGGGAACTGAAATTTCTACATACTGTGACTGCGCTGTCCTATTACTGAGAAGCAGCTGCTAGCAACTCTGTTGAATTGGATTTGTCAGAGAATTTACTGCACATCTCTTAGGCATTCGTATCGTACAAATTTTATACACGTGTGTGTGGGTGAATATAACGTAGACTGATGCAATTAATTTAGGAAACTTTATAATAACAAAACTTGTAGGTTGGATAGCCAACATTTAGGCTGGGTTACACCATATTAATTTAACTTTGACAAACGTCAAAAATCTGTCAAACACCATACAAAAAGCATCGGTTATCGTCATAGTTACCGTTAAAGTAGGTAAGTTGGTGCAACTCAGCCTTAGACGAGGATGAGACGAATATATTATGTAGTCGAGTGACATTTATCTCAAAAGATGGCGCTGCATTTAATGTACCTAAATGTAACTTTGTTGCAAGTGTATTTTATAAGAGTAGGTATTGTATCTCGAGATTAATTTACCGCATTGATGTTACTCAAAACGCCCTAGGCTTGTTAGGCAATTCGAAACTTCCAACTTAATAACAGCAGTTTAAATAAAACCATAAATCAAATTGATTTAGGCGTAACAATTTTCAATTTTGTGAACTAACCCCGAGTCGGGCGGATTAGGGAATGTAAATATGGGACAGTTGACTAAAGTTTGCTTACAAGTTCCGCGTAATTTGCCGCGTGTTTACCAATTTAAATAGCAGGTGGGACGGAGTTCGGTCGTGTTGGGCGTGTAAATGGAGAAATGATAGCCGAGTGTGTCTGAAGAAAAAAATTTTCTTTCAGGCGGCTTAGTGATATGTTTATACAATATTTAGTTAAATATTTGCATTAATCATCATCATCATTTCAGTCACACGTCACGTCCACTGCTGAACATAGGCCTACCCCAATGATTGCCACATCACCCGGTTCCAAACCACGACAGCGGTCTGCATCCAGCGCCTTCCTGCTACCTTTATGAGGTTATCGGTCCACGTCGTGGGTAGACGTCACACGCTGTTTCCAGTACGTGCCTTCACTCCAGAACCTTTTCATTTGCACGGATTTGCATTTATGAAAATGTGAAATTAGAAATAAATACTGCCTCAGAAGCTCTATTAGTGGTGTGCTAACAATCAGACATTTTTTTATGCATAACAAGGCAGGTATTTGACCACAATCGCACCTGATGTTAATCGCATGTGAAACACAATCATGTGCCGTCTCTATAAACTCATAATGCAGACTTTCTTTAGTGTGGATAGCGTTTTGTTTTACACTGCCCTGTGGTTGAAGCGGTCGCTCATGCAGTACTGACCGCAACTTTACTTCATTAACTTGGGCTATGAACAATAACAAACTTAAGGGGTCAATTTTGGGTATGAATCGACGTCAAAACCAACTTATACAAGCGTTTCGTAAACTTAATTAGAAAAACGATAATGATATTGAAATTAAAAATAAAATTATAGGTCAAGCGCTGAACTCAGTCACATCTCAAATTACAGTCGCGGAATGAAAAGGTTCGTCACCTTAGTGTCGGTTTTCGCTTGCACTAGGTACTGTAAGAGTCAAACCTGCCCCCCTAGACAAAACGCACTTTTTGATCGAATCGAAAATCGAATCCGTCAAAACTCCATACAAAAAAGGGACTTTTCGACCACTTTTCGACTGGTTTGCGATTAAAATTTGCACTTTGTCACCCACTGCCAACATAACAGTGCAAGAAACAGTGCTGCTAACATTTAAATAAATATGACGTTTGCTAGCGAATAAGGTTTTGCTCGTTTATTTTTCTATCCCATCAGTGCAATGCAATGATGACATTGACCAATTGACAATAGTTTTTTTTTTATTTAATAGAAATAATAATGGCAGGTTGAACCAACAAGAAGGTTTTAGTTTACAATCATAATAATCTTCTTGACAAGATAAATCGTCAAACAACTTTGATCTGAATAATTTTGAACTTTACTGACGAACAGTTAAAGATTATTTTCTCTAACTCGAGATTATTCTGTAACATAGTTTCAAAAGGTAACATGTGCTCGCGATTCGTTGAAGAAATCAATTTGAAAACTGACGAACCTTTTCATTCCGTGACTGTACATAATTACTCGAATTTTGAATATGGCATTAATTTGTGTAATTTATCGTAATCAGCGTTCCAAGTTCGATATCTTACCATTTTGCCTTCGTCAGCAAACATGTCAGTCAAGAATTTCGATATCTCCGGAAATAGACACATGCTGACGAATTATTAATAAAGTTTATCGTATAATAACGATGATGTAATTGATTATACAGCTGGATGAATGATTCTTCCCGCTAAACCACTGACGGTAGTTGTAAACGGGCGTATTTTTACTAGCTTTTGCCCATGGCTTTGTCTCCGTGAATGTAGGTACATCTACTGTCATAGAAAGATTTTCTCGCACTTTTTTTCCCTGTTTCAAAAACGAGAAAAAACTATTCTTTATATTTTTCTTGGCCTCAAACTCACTCAAACTCTTCTAAATCGACAGTGTGTGGATTAAAAAAATACGTTTTTTTTAGTCGTAAATGTACAAGATAATCTAAACGTGACTATAGCTTAGTTCAGTTATTTTATTTTTAAGCAGTGAAAAAAGTTTGCAACAAGCAGTGTACTTACCATGAGTTTACGTTAGGTGTGCTCGCTAGCGAGTACGTCAAAAATCTCTATAAAGATTTTGTTTCTTGAAAGTAGCCGCTAGGGGCGCTGCACAATATGTCATACAATTAAATGTCATTTTTTTACGCAGTCGCTAGCGAGCACACCTAACGTAAACTCATGGTAAGCACACTGAACTTGCCAAAGGAAACATGATAGTATCGACGGCTTCATCCATTTGCATTTTGCTCGCATTTTAAGCTCCAAAGAGAATGTGTCGCTGAGACGTCTCTTCTAAAATTACTTTCGATCGATAACACGCTATGTGTTAACTTTTTGCAATGTTGGACAAAAACTTTAATGTTTTAGATGCGATAAGGTTATAAGGTGTTGTTTATGGTCATGTAATGGACTGTTTTTATTTGTGCCATTTAGTAGTTAAGTATTTTTGGATTTGGCCCCTCCATAATTTTTATCATAATTATTTAGTTATAAAAGTAGTCCTATTAAAATTATTATTATGATGTGATAAATGAAACCTTTAGTTTCATTGCTCAAATGTCCACTTAGACATTTTGTCACAATTTCCATCTGGCCTACAAATTAATAATACCTAGGTACAACGAAGACAGGCAGAACAAATTTGCGTTACAACATCTCAAGAAACTTTTCCAATCGCAATCCGAAAGCTCCTTTTGTACGTTTTATTAATTCTGACGTCCAATAAGTTTTTTGCGACAAAACCGATAACGGATAAAGGATCCACGTGGATTTAAAAAGAGCGTGAAAATCGCTGAGTGTCCGGCACACGGCGGGCTTTGAAACTGTAATTGTGCAGTGGTCCTAATACAGACGCGGTCACAAAGGGAAATCCGATAAACGTCACAACTGGCAAAGCGCGGAGTTTTGCCCGCATGCCGCGCAATCTGCAATGTCCGTCATGTTAGTGTTGGTCATGTTGGTACCTGATGGTACCACAATAACAATTGACTCTGATGAGTAATTGGACCACCTCTGATCTGAAGAGACTTTAAAAGTCAAAAGTCTGTAATATGACGTCTGATACTTGGCAGAGAGCGTAAAAAACTCTGTCGGTGCAAAAGAGTTAGCTTATGGAATAGTTTGGAACTACTGAACAAAGAAAATCCGATAAACGTCACAACTGGCAAAGCGCGGAGTTTTGCCCGCATGCCGCGCAATCTGCAATGTCCGTCATGGTAGTGTTGGTCATGTTGGTACCACAATAACAATTGACTCTGATGAGTAATTGGACCACCTCTGATCTGAAGAGACTTTAAAAGTCTGTAATATGACGTCTGATACTTGTCAGAGAGCGTAAAAAACTCTGTCGGTGCAAAAGAGTTAGCTTATGGAATAGTTTGGATCTACTGAACAAAGAAAATCCGATAAACGTCACAACCGGCAAAGCGCAGAGTTTTGCCCGCATTCCGCGCAATCTGCAGTCTCCGTCAGGGTACTGTTACCTGACGAGTCAATAGGACCACTTCCGACCTGAAGGAGTGACAGAACATAGATGATACTCTAATCATTTAAGGTTGGGGTTAAAAAAAACTACCTGCTTGAGGAGAGTCATTTATAAGACAAGCGTAATTTAGGTTGGCGTCATGGCCAGTATGCCTGTCAATATTTTTGTTCACAAAACATGGCTTCCACATGAACCAAATAAGTAGTTTGTGTAATTTTAGCTCAAACTTTCTTTTATAAAATTAAAAAAATACTGTACACATTACAAAGGTTGAAAAAAGACTTGAAGCCGTCAATTAAAATCACACGAACATTCGTTCACATCACTACTCAAGTACCGATATGTATTGACAAAACTCTGTTCACAGTAAACCAGAGAGAATTTGCAAATCCTGGCTCATTTGGCATACGAAAGTCCGGCGCAATTGCCAATGCAGTTTAGTTCACTGTTATTTCTTTCTCAAATAGAATACCTACCTACTACCGAATTTACTTTGTGAACAGAGTAGATTCAAAATTCTAAACTGAATGCCTAACTTTTTCCAGAATATTCACATAGTAGATATAGGTATAATATCCTTCTTGTTTTATTTTGTTGCTTGTAACGATTGTAACGCTTATTATGCCACCATACTCACAAACATTACTATGAGGTCTCACAGTGCGCGTAGACGCACGCACAGGGTCACACACGAATCAATCACAGAGCTATATTCAACATTGTGCGTTCGATTTGCCGCTTCACATAAGCAAGTATATGTAAGTATCGTTTGTCAATACGGGCGATACTCGTAGTTTGTCAAGACTCAATTATTCAAATGTCAAATTAAGAAGAAGAAGAAAAGGTAGATTATTTATTATAAAAGTATCTAGATATTAGTATTTAAGAAGTACACAATAACTAACCATTGTACGAACGTATTTATTTAAAATCCAAGTCCCTTTATTTTCGGTGACAACGAAAACCAATATGGCGTCTTTTGAGGCCGCCCCAAAAGCTAAACCCATCAATCGAAGGCTGTGCATCACTTTAATTAACGGCATCGGCTCAGCATAAACTATACAACGTACGGAACCTTGTGTGTTTTAGCTGGATTGCAAGTCATCTAGCCGTTTTACAAAGTGGCTGCAGGGATCTCTATTAAATCCTTTGTAAAGACCAATACAAGCAACTGAGGTAAAAGTAATTGTATCATAAGATGGTTGTATGGTTTAAACGGCTCCGTAGTGCAGTGGTTATTAGTCTCATACGCTTCAAGGGTTTCGGTTCTCAGGTAGAACAAACGACTAAACAGGGATGTTTCTTGGGTAAAAGAGCAACTCGAGAGGTATTATTCAACTTTTCATAATAATAAAAATTTAAAGAGATAAAGCGCACCAAAACTCAAAGAAGAGGCCCGTGACGTCAAAGAGTGCTTAAAATTTCGGCACTTTGTGACGTCACACGAAACTTCAATGCATCATAACTTCGTAATTACCTACTTGCTTGATTGACAAATAATAGCCTGCTTGGTCAGAACATTACACTGAACTTCTTAATTGTTGGAAAAGATCGATTCAATAAAAAAGAAGTTGGTGTTATGAAACCAATGGAGCAATTTCAAACGTCTATAAGTCTAAAAGGCTGTACCTACACGATATGGTAATTAAGGTTGGTTTCCGAATTACAAACATTGTCATGTGACAGTCCAAGACAATTTTCTATGCCTGCTTCCTTACATTCCATTCGTGTTGAGACATACTACTTAGTACAATCCGTCATACCTACATTTAATGTCATTTTTTTACGCGCTCACTAGTGAGCGCGTTTGATGTAAACTCACACTTATAGGCCCTCGGCACGGTAATACTATCTATACAGTATTCCAACTCGGCCATATTTTTGAAATAAATGTCAACAGCCCCGCGGTACGTCACGGTATGACAACATGCGATAGGGCTGCTCACCTACAGTACCCATTCTAATTACATCTGTCTACTTAGAATTTCTATCTAGTTTTGTGATTGTATTTTTTTTTTTTATTTAGACAAACAAAATACTTTGTGAATGGAATAGGATAAAAATGCGTGTTGTTTTGTGTTAGTAGATTTAATTTAAAAAAATATGCTAAAATAATTTTGAATCTACTAATCATAATGAGTACTTAATGACCTGTTACTTTAATTTCAGGCGGATGAAGTCGTGGGCAAAAGCTGGTTTAATACAATATAATTTTTATTTCAAATCAAACTGACTGAAAATGACCATTTTTGACTGTTAATAACTTGTTTTTGACAAATTTGACTGTAAATGACGGTAGTCAAATTCAATCACCTTAGTCATTTTCAACACTAGCTAGGCCATCGACGTCCGTTCGGCACATTCGCGACACCCCTAACCCTAACTTTTGGATTTCGACCGCGTCCCGAGATTTGAAATTCGAAGGAAAGCTCGCGTTTCGTCGGTTTATATGAAGTTATAATACTGTATGATGTTATTACCGTGCCCTCGGTTCTATGATGATATTATCTGACGTTATAGGCCTTGCTCACTCACTTTCGGTTATGATAACATGAGCTACGGTCTAAGCAAGAGAAATATTTACGTTAATTAGAGCTAAATTGTACTTTGATTTTACTGGTGGAGCATTATTTTGAAATCACTGCGTCTTGGAGTTTATATTTATGTAGGTATACTCTAGGATGAAGGCATAATTTGAAGTATAATAATCATAGCAGAAAAATAGCATAGTAAACTAGAATTTTGTATGCATTTTAAAACATATTATGATCATTACATGTAGCTTTATTTTCAGGACCATAAAAGACATTTTATATTAACTTATCTGCTAATCAACGTCGGTAGTTAACTTAAAAACCTATAGCAAACACGATTATGTCATCAAAATTGTTTATTACATAAGAATAACATACTCAACGATGAAATGAGTTATGCTAAAGCTTATACATGTTCACTAATGTTACACAATTTGGAGCACTATAACTCACTTGCCTAGAAAAACGTAATTTTCTTAGAAAACACAGTTGTTTTCGTGCGAAATTGGCACAGATTCATATGTTTTTCTACCGCTAACTACTGTAATGGGCTCATAACCTTGTTACTTTCTACATAAACGTGAAAATAGGGAGTTTTATCCTCGATAATATCCAGCCTTCTATAACATATGTACTTACCTATAGCTACAATGTTTAGGAGGTGATAATTTAAGACATAAGTACGTGTTGCTGATTTCTTTATGAGCTTATTTGAAGTAAATCTTACTGCAACAGTATGTTGCCTCATAGCAAACCTGTTCCCGAAGGTAAGTACTAATTAAAATAATCTGTTGCTTTTGCCTGTTAATAATTAGGTACGTTTAGGGTCTGGAACGATCAATTAGATTATTTCAAAAGATGATTTTATTTCTTAAATACTTATTTGTGATTTAAAAATAGATAAATGGGGAGATTGGGCACAGCATCTGAACTAACCTGAAAAATGTAAGTTAGAAGTAAATTCCCTCGTACGTCACAATCATGCTGTGAATTTATTCTCGAATGATCTCTATGAAAGTTTCTGTTCCTGCAGCTATCAGATTTTTTCCCAGCTTACTGCTACCTCAAATGAAATGCACCTGGCTATATCGGGGACTTTTAAACTTTAGTTCAGCTACGCATCTTCTCGTGTCTGGAGGGCTACTCTGAAAAGCCGTTTGCGTGGTTTCGGGTCTATCTGTAACATCGGAGTAACCCCCCATTCGATTCCATAGAGATTGGAGCTAAAACGACCGAGAATAGCTAACCTTTTATACATTTTTCTTTGATAAAACGTTCTGAGAACCCTTACCCAGGTGACATACAATAAAATAATTTGAATTTGAATTTGAGTAAGGTAATATTTTTTATGAAACAAATTCTAAAAGGTTTTTAGTGATATTAGTTTATGTACATCGTTTACATTTTGATCAACAATCAACTCATAACTTGAACTAACAGTTAATTTAATTACCAACCAGTTTACTTGATACACGATACATCAAAGCGAACGAAAGCAATCCTTTAAAATTAAAATAAATACTTGCTAACCCGAAAAGGTCCATTTTATTTATTTGAAAAACAAACGCTTCAGGGCACGAAGACCTTGAACTATGTTGTCGGGGTTTATCAAGTAAATTGAAAGCCTTTTATGTAAGTTCCAATCTTTTCTGTTAAGCCTTTGAAATTTTTCGTCGGCTTCAAGTTGGGTAAAGAATACCTAGTTTTCATTCCTTTGAAATCTAAATCTAACAAAGAATTTATGAAGTTAGGTACTAGGGCATGTAATATCGGAAGGTTTTCAATTCCGATATTGGATTCCGATATTAGATCTCAATATCGGAATTCCGATATTAATATCGGAATTGAGTTCATGTGCTATAAAATTAATATTTGGTTATATTAGTAAGAATTCTGGATTGTTTACATTAAAATAATGATTTTAATCAAAATCTTTAATTTGGTACAAAACTGCACTTCATAAAATTATAGTATTTTAAAACCATTTTTACGTTATGGGTATCCATTGCATTTGGTTTTTTATGTGACAAGAGGCAAACGAACAGACGGATCACCTGATAATGAATGGTTACTGATAATGAGCCTATATGGACTAGCAAATAAATAAAGTGTCTTTGTAAAATCACAGGAATCAAACAAACTTTTACTCCTTCATTATATTACCCTGTTTTATGTTGGCTGAACGAATTTTAGAGTCATTCAAATCACGTGTTACAAAAATTGTAGAGAGGTAAAAAACTTCAATATGCTTGTAATTTGTTCCTTTTTGATTATCGATGTACAACTCACAAAACCACGAGCCATCATCATCATCATCATCATGCCAGCCATAGGACGTCCACTGCTGAACACAGGCTCCGATGCTGATTTTCACAATGTCCGGTTTGTGGCGGTCTGCATCCAGCGTCTTCCTGCTACCTGTATGAGGTCATCGGTCCACCTTGTGGTTATGAGTCCTATGCTGCTCTTTCCGGTACGTGGCCTCCACTTCAGAACCTTGCTGCCTCATCATCCGTCTGTTTTGCGTACTAAGGCAGAACCGTTGGAAGACCTTATCACAATGCTCGAAGACCTTAATCGAGTTTCCCAACAGGTAGGCCTTCGGATGAATATGGAAAAAACGAAGCTTATGTCGAATGTCCATGTTGCTCCTTACCCAGTTTCGGTTAGGAGCTTGATTCTCGAGATTGTTGACAAGTAAGTATGTCTATCTCGGACAAACGATCAGCTAGGTAGTTAGATGCAATTTCGAGAAAGAGGTAAATCGTCGAATATGAAGACAAAAGTCTTCAATTAGTGTGTGTTACCAGTGATGATATACGGTTCGAAAACGTGGCCTTTGAATAAAGGGAAAAACGTGTTATGGAAAGGGATAAGCTTGGTGTTTCTTTACGAGATCTAATCAGAAATGAGGAGCTCCGTAAACTAACTAAAGTCACTGACATAGCCCGACGGATTAGCAAGCTGAAGTGGCAATGGGCAGGGCACATAGTACGCAGAACTGACGGTCCATAGTCCAGTAAAATTAATGTTTGAAAGGGAGTTGAGATGTCGTTCTTTGTTGACCAAGTACCTATGGCAAATGCTAAAATTGATTTAGAACAAGTTAAATTAACCATAAATAGTAAAGATATTAAAATTAGAGATGAAACTGATATCCGGTAACTATCCGGTAGGCCGGATATCCGGCCTAAATTCACTATCCGGCCGGATACCGGATAGTAACTCACTATCCGGCCGGATACCGGATATTAAAAAACTACGACAAATTCCTATTAATAAAATGAAATACTTGGGTAATCTTTGAGGTAAATATCAATAAAATGGCTTATAATAATGACGGCTTTTATTTTAAGTCCAAAAAGTTACAAAAAAGTCATATTAAGGCCTTTCAAAAAACTAATTTCTTTTTCTGGGCTATTCTCTCTAATGACGAATATATAAATGGTAAATATCTGTTAATGTCGAAATATTGCCAAATAAAATAGGCGATCTTTTTTTCACTGATGATGTTCTGATGTGATGACATGATGCAGTTCAGTCAGGATTACGCAGCAAGTAAACTAATTTAATTTTCGCTATTCAATCACACACTCACGATGGCAACCGAAATCGCCCGAATCAATATGTCCCCTAGACAAGTGTTAAAATCTGACATTCTATTCGGACGGATTCGATTTTCGAAAAGTGTGACTAGTCTAGTCTACTAATAGACCCACTGATCGCGTTCGAAGCACCTGTGCCACGTCATGCAACGAGACAATAAGCCAACTATCCGGCCACCGGATATCCGGCTATCCGGCCTAGCAGCTGGCCGGATATCCGGTATCCGGCCAAACAACTATCCGTTTCATCACTAATTAAAATATTTGCATTGGAACAAAAAGTGATAGTGAGAGACATGAGAAAATCATTGGTCTTTGCCAATCATGTACTTTGGGTTTTGTGGCAGGTTGTGGCGAGTTTAAACGCTTTGTTTTAAATCTCAATTAAAACTTTTATCTGATTCCGATATTACGATATTGGGTCGCTCAATATCGGAATTGAAATATCGGATCTCGCAGTCCGAGATTCCGATATTACGAGATTCCGAGATTCCGATATTCATGCCCTATTAGGTACTAAATAAGGTTAAAGTCACTTCATTACTGTGTTTGCTTCGACGAACTAAAAGGGTTCAAAAATCTTCAACTTACACCTGGTACAGTCAGCTTCAAGAATTTCGTGACACCCAAACTGGCCAAAAAGTTGACAACACAATCTTATTCCAATTGAAACAAAGACTCGTCGCGAACTTTTTGGCTACTTTGTCACGAACTATTTGACGCTGACTGTAGTTTCTTTCTTGGCTTGTGCCTTTTAATTTGCTCCGCAACTAATAACCTAAGGTCAAAAGCCTTGCTGCCTAGTTTCCCGTGCAATGGCGCTGGCCATTAAGCATCCCTTTGAAGAATTTTATGCTCCCCTTACACGCCGAAGGTTCTCTTCAACAGGCAGCTTATTCTGCTTTATGGTCCATTCATGCAATAAACGTGGAAAAGACAAACAAAATATAAGCAATGTTTGCTCAATCTGCAACGAATGTTCGAAAATCCGAGATGGAAGAGAAAATGATGCAATCATGCGATCTATTGTTGATATTCAAATGTAGGTTTGTAACATGGACGATCAATCTAAATACTATGGCATAGTTGTTCTAATATAAGCTTTTTAAACAAAATTTACAATATAAGTAATATCTTATTTATGCACAAATTACATGCCCGCTGAGCTGGTGAGATGAAAAGGTATGAATGAATGTTTAAATCTCTGATAGACAGCAATTGATCTAATCTTACATTTCACCAAATCTCAATGGCATTTGCTAATGAAAAAAAAAAGAAATAGAAAGAAAATTATCCCGTACTTACAATATGCCACACAGAATGGCAAAAAGTGGCGGGGGTTTTTGAACAAAAAACCTAACCTAAAATGAATGTACCTATTCACTTAACCTGTACTTAAACATACGGTCACATTATCTCTCCGTAATTTGTAAGATCGTGCCTCTCCATGGCGACTAGACCAATTAAAATAATATCACAAAAGCCCGTGAGTGCGCCCCTTTGTTCTGCAAACGCATTAAACCATTACTCACACATTCCAAAGTCAACTTTATCACTATGAGTTAAGGTGCACATGCCTGCATACCGCGCCCCATTCGCACCAGAATCGTCATGAATTTGTGGTTTTGCTAATGCGATGTTCAGAGAGATTCATTGGATCCTTGTTACCAACGTGAGCATGGTAATTATAATCAAGTTCGACTCAATTCGCATTAGTACACATGTAGCACATAAAGCTTAATACTGTGGCACCTTATCTAACTGCAATAAGTGTGATTTTGCAACAAATGTTTATACAGGGTGGAATTTTGTAATGACACCTGGAGAGAAAGTACTCTTAATACTGTAGATAGAAAATTTTACTGAAAGAAAACATTCCTTTATTGTTGAAAAGAAAGAAAACTGCATACAAAGATTTTCGAAGATTTTTCGAAAATTCACTACCATACCATAAAATTTTCTGTACATAATTAAAATAAGATATAATGATTCAAGAACAAAGTTCATGATTATCATTTTATTATTATCACTAATATGTATTTTATAAAATACAATATCACACTTTATAATTAAAAGTACGAGTACTTTTTATTACCAAATCCATTTTTTAAATCACAAAACACCTAAAACTTTGGTACCTTTTTAGTACTTTTTCTACAACTTGAAAATATTTTTTCCATTTAGGGCTGATTTTTCAATCGTCAGATATCTTTTATCTGAAGAATAAACTTGTCATTTTGACATAATTCCTATACTGAAACTGTCAATGTGTCAATTTATTCTTCAGTTAAAAGTTATCTGACGATTGAAAAATCAGCCCTTAAAAACGTAAGTGTATTTGTATTTCTTAATTAAATGCTAACAAGCCATTTACAGCCAGCGAAGCAAAAGAATTACTTAGTTTTACGTTCAGACATTTTTAGTAATTTCCTCTCAAATTATTAAGGTGGATCTTTTAGAGCGTTTATTAGAAATAAAGTACAAAGTAAATTCGAGCTTTCACGATGAAGTTTTAATAATAAAGATCAAATTAGTGTAATATCTGTTGTTATATTGTCTAGGACGTGACCTCTTAATTTCTGAGGGGATAACGTTAAGGAGCGTACTCTCTGGTTTTAAAACGCAATTAGAAAAAATATATCAATATCGAGTGTTGTTGGTGTTTATTCTAATTCTATCATTAGATCATTTTTATGGGAATTGCACGTAAATAACAGTAAAATATTATCCAAATATTCAGCTATTATTTAACATAACAGTTTAATAAATTTCCAAGACTGCAACATCTGCAAAATTAGTGCAGCAGACACTTTATTAATAAACGCTGTAAAATATGTTATAGGTAATTAAAATACTTTGTTACTCTATAGTCTAAAAAGTTTAAGTAAAAAAACTTTTTGGACTATAGAGTAACAAAGTAGAGGGAGACCTTATATTCAGCAGTGGATGCCTTTGGCTGAAATTATGATAATAATGAAACTAGCATATGCCCTCTAATAAATCAGACATTGCTGAGTACCTATTCTCATTGACATTGCTGAGTCTTGTGTCCGAGTATTGTGTGAGTGAGTATTAACTGAGTAGTAATACTCACCCACTACACATTGCTAAAACAACCCATTAAACGTGTTTTGTGCTTCTCACAAGTTTTCAACAAGATTCAATTTCAAAATTCAAGATTTCAACAGGCAGCTCATTCGACTTTACGGCCCGTTCTTGAGATAAACTGAGATACACCAATGTGAAATAAACCACAGATTTAAATCAAACTCCAGCGAGTGTTGGAAGAAATGTGAAATGCAAGAAACTGATGCGAGTACGATACGATATCGACGACATTCAAATGTTTGAGAGTACATCGGTGAAACGTATTTGGCATCTGAAATAACGAAAAGAGAACGCAGCTTTTTTGGTTTTATATTTGTGAGATTTTCAGTTTATAAGACTTGAGTACCTGATTCGATACTTGATAGGTATGTTTTATATTATGCTCATTTCCCAAATGTACCATTGATCAATTTCTTACTGACACCAGCACGGAAATATACAATTTCCTTGTTTTAATCTCACGCATGTATCCACAAACGATGCTTGCTTAAGTGAAGCAGTAAATCGAACGCACAGCGTTGAATAGAGATCTGTGATTGATTCGTGTGCCACCCTGTGTGGCACTGTGAGAACTCATAGTAATATTTGTGAATACGGGCGTTAGATAGTAAACCGCTAACAATGATCCTAAGTAGGTACACTCCATGGTGAATTAACAATCATGCAATTACGCCTCTTTGATCCTCCTTGCTTATACCTACATAACTGACAGCTAAGTTATAATTTAAAAGCGTACGAAGTTCAAACTTTTTATATATTTTCGATATTTTTAGAATTTAAGGCATTACTTGCCAAATGTTGGATTGAGTTCGAAAGTTCAGAGTGCAATGTAGACGTCTACCAATTTAGTAAAATTAGTTTTTTGCATCGAATATGTCGCAAACTAAAAATCTTTACCAAACTTATAGACAACTTATTGCGAGTAAAACTTTATCTACTCGTAGATGTGCTCGTAGTATGAAATCGTGTGAGCTATGACAACTAAAGTCACCACAACCAGAATTTCAGATTTAATGAATCGCCATGGGTTTCTGAATTGGCTCAATCTGACGGATGACTGTCCTGAAATGAAAATACCTATTTCTTTTTCGGATAATCAGTTTGATTCAAGCCCGCAAAACACTCACCAAACTAAAAAAGAGCTGTATACACAGTTACTAGGAGTGACATCCAGTACATGTGAGTCGAAAGTTTTTTTTATGCAGAACAAGGCAGATATTTGACCGCAATCGCAACTGATTTCAAGTGAGATGCAATCTAGGATGGTACATAATATCTACCCTGTAAGTAAGATATTTCTCTTACCAGTGAACTAGTATGAAATAACACGGCTATTATAGAAGGTCCCTAATGATAGGTAATCTGTGTACTTTAAGAAACGCGACTTTGTTCTTCCGAGCGGCATTATACGAGTACGAGTATGTGCGATATATTACTACTGCTCTTGAACCCGCTGTTATAGAACCAGTCTCCTTTGTGTGGAACGAAATTACGTCCATAATATAGGTTTAAAGCAGCAATTAGATTATGGGAACGGGGAAAATTTACTTTGATTTATACAGACAATCTAACATTATGGTTTTAGTATTGAAACTTTTTAAAACTGTAAAGTTTAAAAAAGTTTAGTTTAAGACTGAACTAAAAATCTATGTTTTTTTTAGATATGCCGTTACAAGAAACGTCGAGAATGTTTTTTCGCTTAGTTGCACGGTTGCACCACCTTGTTTTAACCTTGACTTTATAGTCAAGGTTATAGTCAATGGTTATCCATTACCGGTGTTTTTGTTTGGAGTTTGACAGACTTTTGACGTTTGTTAAAGTTAAAGTAAGATGGCCTAACCCAGCCTTAATGTTTCAATAGTGTTCGTTAATATTTTCAATACTGTTATACAAACTTTCCAAATATACTTAGTTAAAAGTATTTTCAAGTATAATATAAATCAGCATTACGGTTTTTTGTCCTATAAAGGTATGCGCTGATATAAAAGCTATACGATGCTTTTATCTGTAGGGATATATTTTCGCAAGGAAACCCAATTTCAATTCCTTTTTAACACGCCTTTGTTGACACGTCTGAGGTCATTCTACCCCAATGAATTATGCCAGTGGCTTGACCCATACATACACCATGTGCCTCACACCATAAAGTTGATTACTCAAAATTGGAGATTTTTATTAATGTTGGATTGCTACCATGTACGTACATACCTTTAGGTTGCTGGTGTTTTTCAAATAGTCCTTAGTTAGGAACTATTTAATAGTCATTAGTTAATGAATCATCAAATATTATATTCAGTACATTAAAACACAAATAACTGTCAAACGTGGGAAGGAAATGTATGCACAGAAATCCGTTCAATCCATACATCTTGGCACTATGTTATACGCCTTAAGCCTATTAAATATGAAAAATAAGACTAGCCCTTTGGCTTTGACAACCCAAATTCAGTGCCACCATTGTTAAAACAATTATAATTTCTTGGGATCAATTGTTCCTGAGCGGACAAAGGGCCTTTTATTAAGCCATTCAATTCCAGTTGAATTGGGTGTCCATAATCATTATTTAACCCTTTCATCATAACACTGTCTGAACTGTCAACCGTTACTTGAATTTTAGTGAGGAATAATGGTTTATGGCGCTGAAGACGTCTTGTCACTGTAAATAAATCGATTTGACTGTAACTTCTAACTAAACTATCTAGTTTGGATTGTTATATTATTTTTTGTGAGGTGATTATATGGAAAGGGCTAGGGTAAAGAAGAAGAAGAGGTGCCTGTACTTACGTTTTTCAATTTCAGTTGCAGACTGTAGCAATGTAAACATAAAGCTTGCGAAATCACTCCAACCATACCTCAAGATTTCAATTTCTAGCATCGTACTAGACATTTTATTTTGGTAATAACATTATTAAAGAATGGTTGATAGCCACTGCAATACAGGCAGTCCAGCAGCATCGCGTAGAATCCAATAAACGGGTGCATGTGACAGCCGGGAAATACTGGACACTTGTGCAGCGCGAACCAGCACTGTGCACTTAAAACACAGTCCAGATAGAACGGCAAGACCATTTGAAACAATCGTGACGTTAAGATTTGGATGAAGACAGTGCCGGCGTCGCGATTCTAGAGGCAAAGGTAAATTAGTTTTTACTATGTTGTAAATACTATGCACTAACAGTCAATGTACTATTTATTTATTTTGTTTAAAGACTTTATTGCACACACAACAATGTTCCGTACAAAAAGGCGAGCTTAATGCCATAAGTCATGCTCTACCAGCTGACCTTGAGCAAAACAGAGAAATTGAGTAGGCGGTGCTAAAAAGCTACTATGTAGTTCACGCACTTTTGTTTTATTAATGTTTCTGTCTATGACAGACAGCTTCACATCACTATCGTTCAATCTCATTTGGTCCGCGCGCGCGTTCACTCTCCCATTTACTGTATCCCTCTCTCGCCTATCAGCCACCGAACCGGCTTGACGTGCCGGCCGGCACGTTAACTCACAATTTATTTCAATGTAATATTGTCCAAAGTACAATAAATTCTCAAACTCAAGAATGCATTTTATTAACTAGTTCTGCGTGAACAGTTTCATTTGTTAATAGTTAATAGACGGGCCATATTTTATTTGTTTAGTGTTGAAACAAAGACCAATCTGGATACCATTAATCTTAAAGTAGATTTAAATTGGAAAAATACTTCTTAACCTTAAGTAGATTTTGTCAGTTACAGAAATATTTGAATTGTGCTTAGTTCATGAATAAGAAACGAACGAATGAACACTTTCATAACTACCATTTATTATCGTAGCGAGAGAGCTACGAGCTTTGTTTGCTACGGAAAACTGTAGCTACGAATTCTCGTAGTCGACGCGTTATACAGTGACAATGTGGTAACAGTAGTGAGCATATTTTTATAGCTGCTGCATTTTCTATTTGGTATACATAGCCCTGTTTTCATCCTGCCCCGTAGTAATGAAAATGAATTATATGTCTGCTTTCTTCAGGCTATGCTGACGTGCAATGTCTTGCGCTTGAGAACAACAAAACATTCGTGTTCGTTGAGCGAGAACACTCGAGGAGTGCAGACATATTGGCCGATGCCACATTGGATTTTAGTGGTGCGAGTACAACCAAGGAACAAAGGAGGCCGGGTATTTGATTTAAAGGGTACTTTTTAAATGTCTAAACTTTTATTTTTATGTTTTATACATCAACAAAATTCCTACATTATCACTTGTTTTAACATATTAAACTTCTCCTCCATGTTTCTTAGTTGAAATTACTATGACACTTTTCTGCCACTGTTTACTCGTATGGTATCTACTAAAAATAAGTCGGGTTTTCCTTCCTGACGCTATCCACGGTTTTGCATTCGTTCGAAAGGTCTCGGGCTCCGTGAGGTTTATAGCAAAGAAAATTTAACAAACTAAATTCCACGCGGGCGAAGCCGCGGGTGGAAAGCTAGTTGCATATACAAACGTGGTCGTTTTTGATCTAAAAAACAACTTATTTCATCAACTTACCAGGAAGTTCAGAGACTGTCATTTGAAAATCGTAAATCTGAGTAGTAAACTTACCTAACAAATTTTTCGTACTTACAGCAGTGCAAATTCAATTTAGCTAAAAAGAAACTTGTGCCTCAGGGGACACATAATCTACTGTATAAGACCAACTATGGATACAATGTCTGGTAATCCATTATCTCAAAGTTTGTTTTGACCAGATATAGTTATAGTGACTTGGTAAGTAATGAAAAGAAAACAAAGAAGGAAGTCCCTTAAGGACTGAGGGTAACTATGCGCTCAAGTTTCAACGGGCAGGGGATTGATATTTAGGATCAAGGTAATAAAGTCTATTCTTCTTAGTTCAGCTTCTTAGTAATGAAACTCCGTAATGAGGAAGTATTTAATTAAGGAACACTCCTTGATTGACACACGATTGAATGCATGATTTATTACAGGTGCATGGGATAAGTTAGAGTTAGTTAACTAAAATCGTAACTAACTGTTCTTTTGAATAAAATATCAGCAAAATTAATATAATCACCCCTGTCACAACACATATTTTTGCTTGGTTATGAGGCATATCATTTAGTTAATAAAATGAGACATTTCCCAAAAAAAAGAAATGAAAGATTTAGTTCACGGCAGTAATCAGAGTTCACTGTTTAAAGTCAACAATGTCATTTACCCTTTACACCTACCTATGTGTTTTGTAGGCATAGTAAGTACACTGAACAGAAAATCTGACTGAACCCTTTTGAACCTAGTCATTTACAAGAAATTTAAATAATGTTTTTTGAGAGGTTTCAAAATTAGGTACCTATAAATAAATTTGTTCCTTCATAGTATTTTTCAACCGACTTCAAAAAAGGAGGAGGTTCTCAATTCGACACGTATGTTTTTTTTTTTCTATGTTTGTTACGCGATAACTCCGCCAATTATGAACCGATTTGAACAAATCTTTTTTCGGCGTATAGGTAATACCTCAAGGGTGGTCCCATTTAAATTAAATAATAAAAAAAACAACCCCCAAGGGTGGAAAATTGGGGATGAACTTTTTTATACGCAATATCTCCGCCGATTATAAACCAATTTGAACGATTATTTTTTTGTTGAATAGGTATTATCAAAAGGGTGGTTTCATGCGAATTTGAAGAAAACATTTCACCCCCAAGGGTGGAAAATTGGGGATGAACTTTTTTATACGCAATATCTCCGCCGATTATGAACCAATTTTTTTGGTCTCAGTGTACTGCCTACCTTCAGTGGTAACATCAAGGTAATAATTAGTTAACTAAAAAGCAAGAAATAAGTAAAATTTTATAAAAAAAAATAAAACCGTTTCCAGTCGGTGCAGGCAAACTTTACATGTTTCATAATCTTGGCACCGACTCCAGAAGTATCAATCATGGTATACCTACATAAATATTAATAATTCGTCCTAATAAATAAGTAGGTAATTAGTAATTATTTTTCTACGTTTTAGTGTAGGTTTTTTTATTATCTTTTGTCGTGGGCGCGTAGACACATACAAAGATTTATTTTAGATCCCATCAATATTTGAGTCTTTGATCTAAGCCCTTGTACAATATTATTATTCGTAAAGACAACATGATATGGGCTAGGAAAAGTAGCGCCAACTTATTTCTGAAGTAAGATATTTGTTCCGTCAGACTTGAAGTAAGTACCAAAACGTAATGCAATAAGTATAATGATTAGCAAGCTGAAGTGGCAACGGGCAGGGCACGTAGTATACAGAACTGACGGCCGATAATGCAGCAAGGTTCTGGAGTGGAGGCCACGTACCGGAAAACGCAGCGCGGGACGTTCACCCATAACGTGGACCGATGACCTCATAAAGGTAGGCAGAAATAAGTAGGAAGGTGCTGAATGCAAGCCGCTACCAACCATAATACGGAAATCATTGGGGAAGGCCTATATTCGGCCATCATATAATCAACGTCCTGTGTTTGAAATGATGATGATGAGTATAAGGAGTGTCATCAATGCAAACTAACACAACATATAACACTTCTAATTCCAAAAATATTCTTAATTAACATCTCATTAGGTAGAGTGTGGTGATCGTGGAACTAATTGGCGAATTTCATAAGTGCTAACTGCATTTTAGAAACCATTAAAATGTGCCAGCGGTGGTAACTTTTTGTTGTGGTACAAACTTACATACAAAAAACGCCAGGGCAATGCAGTTTGTGAATTACAATCGTCACGTTTGTTACTTCGTCTAAGTAATATAACTATATATAATATGTTCTAGTGTTCACCCTTTCACGAACAAAACTTCGTACATTTTACCTGTTGTACCATTCGTAAAAAACATTAAATTACATAGAAATGCTCGAGAAAATGCTGTAGTTTATATTAACCCTAAGGAGACTGGCAGTTTCAACTTTTGTATATTATTTCTAGTCATGTATACGAGTAGCTGTGGCAATTCACGAAGCCGAGTGCGCTTTATGGCGTGTCCACACATGCCGCCGGATTTGCCACCGGTTTTCAAAATGCCTTGCCAGTGTGCCGTCCTGGCCGCCGGGATGGCCGCCGGGTTGGCCGCCTGGAATATGTGGATGCGCCATTACTTGTGTGGTGGTTCGCTACTGATAGGTTTTCAAAAGTTTTGACAGACATTACACTTAAGCTTATGTGCATGTACACGTAGGTACACACTCAAGTAAAGCTCCCTCGCCTTCGTGAGTTTCATGAACCTATAGTTAAAAAAAATAGATGTTTCTATACAAATGGTTCTCCTACATCTTACTAATTTGTGACATGAAAGTAAGTTCGAAGAGGTTACACACTCCAGAAAACAGATTCTTGGTAATTTCCCGAGTCGTTGGTGAGCACATATTGCAAAAGTTTACAAATGGTTGGCAGGTTATTGGCATTCAATTGACGATCATTCATCTTTTATATTACAATTTCATTGTTAATATAAAATCATCTTCAAAGGAATATACCGATTACTTCTAGACAGGTAAAGGTTAATAAACTGTAGGAAAAATACAATGATTGATGTACAAAATTCTCAAAAACTAAAATACGAGTGATAAAAACTGCTTTTGGCGTTGTTATGTTCAACAATATCGAGTAGCTATTTATTCATCATCATCATCATTTCAGCCACAGGACGTCCACTGCTGAACATAGGCCTCCCCCAATGATTTCCACAATGGTCGGTTGGTGGCGGCCTGCATCCAACGCCTTCCCGCTACCTTTATGAGGTCGTCAGTCCATCTTGTGGGTGGACGTCCTACGCTACTTTATTCAGACAAAATTAATGAAAATCTATAAAACATAATATACAACATAATATAAAGATTAAGAAAGCACCTCCAGCCTTTCCTTAAACGCGTTAAAGTGTGATCCCCTTAATTAAACACCCTAATGCCGCCAATTTATCGAAACAAATTAATCGTGCAGATACGAAAGGATCTGTCTTGTTAATATTTAATGGAGTGTCTTAGAAACGAAATTTGGGTTCAATTTGTTAGTCATGGAGGAGTAGGAACTAGTTTAAATCCAACTGTTATTTACTGCGAAATAAACGGATTTAATCAGTAACATTTTAAGTGGAATGCGACATGATTACTAATAAACTCTTTACTTCAATGTATTTTAAAGATATGAGTTTTCTTATGGAACTGGACAAGGACAAAGCTATTTTCTCTGAACTTCTTTCTTATTTACTGGTATTTACCATTACCATCATCTTCACTTTGCATAGATAGACTCCATTAATTTTCATCATTCAGTTTGCAATTTTCTTTTTTTTTTGTTTAGCAGTAGGTAGGTACATAATTATCTTTTAAAAATAACTTCGAATGATCTAATGTAAAAACCTGCAGCTGTTTTGGACGGTGTCATTGACAAAGCCACACCTTCACTATTAACTGAACTGAATTTTGTTTAAAGTCTAATTCCAGTATTTTTAGACACGGTTTTGTGACGGATTAAATTTCAGTGGCTTAACACCTTTGCTGCGGCAGTAACTTTCTAATACTTTCCATTCCTTCGGTACAAGGTCAGTAAACCTGGTATTAAAACTTACATTGTGGCGGCACCAGGCTTAAAGACCTTGTAATATTTAAGATATATTAATTTTATTTTTGGCTTCATGTTAATAGATATTGTGTTTTTTTTCTTTGAATATTAATAATAATGCATTTATTGACATACACCTGAAGGCGTTCGTAAATAACTTTTTTAGTATAAAAATTATAGCTATATTCAAAATACAAGGCTTATGCACCCTGTGCCGCACTGAAGTAGGGAAGTCTGGTGGGTATTCTAGGGATGTGAAATACAAATATCGATAGTTTAAATTAAGTTTTAATAAAAATTGAAAAAAGTAACAAACAAAGATGTTTTAATAATTTAGTCTAAATATTTTACAAATAAGACATACGTGCATAAATACTTAAATAAGCTTTATTTAAAGAAAACGTGTTTATTTAATAACATTTAGTTACAACTTGAAATGTTTGTCACGAAAAACATTATTTAAATTAGCTATAAATCGTGTAGCAAATTAAGTTATAATCAATTTGCAGTTTTTATTTTGTTTGTTTCTCTTGACGCCATGTCGACATGTGCGTTTCTTACGAATGCGAGGCAACACTGGCTGCACGAAGCTAGCGTAGGGTGCGGTACCAGGTGCGCAGGGTACAAGGTGCTTCGACCTGGTTTCGCATTGTGAAGACATTTTATTACTTCCGTGCGGTACCAGGTCTAAAAACCTGGTATTAAGGTAGGTACATCATTGGATTCTATTTGAAGAATACATCATAGAAATATATTCATCACTTTCCTACACCGGACCCAATTGAAGTTATGCCTTTCGCACGACAAGGAAGACTATAATTTTCTTAGCCGCACGGTAAGCGAGACGTACACAAAGTCTATAGACCTGGTTTCGCACTCAACGTGTTAACCAGTATTTTTTTATATACTATACCTATTAACACTAGACTAACCAGTTTGATTCGCAACAATAAATAACGCGGTGGTGTTTTGAAACTCAGTCACAGGCTGCGGACTGTACAATAAACTGGGGGCTTTGTGTGAGTTTACATTAAACGTCGTCGCTAGCGAGCGCGTCAAAATCTATTTTTTTTATTAAAGACTTTATTGCACACACAACAATGTTCTGTACAAAAAGGCGAGCTTAATGCCATACGTCATTCTCTACCAGCTGACCTTGAGCAAAACAGAGATATTTAGTAGGCGGTGCTAAAAAGCTACAAAAATGTACACAATATAATACATACATATAATTTATATAAAATGGATGACGAGAGGTAAGGGAGGATAGGAGAGGATAAGGGAGAAAAGGAAAGAATAAGGGAGATCAAGACGACATGATGCGTTCAAGAAAATGTTTGCGCACAGAGTGTTTGAAAACAAACTTACTAGGAGCCTGCCTGATGTTCTCGGGAAGAGCGTTCCAAAGGAACTATGAAGGTTTTAGTTCTTGAAAGTATCCACTAGGGACACTGTACAATCTGTTATACATTTAATTTTAATGTCATTTTTTTACGCAGTCGCTAGCGAACACGTTTGATATAAACTTACACTAAGCCCCTTGTAATCAGTTTTGAGTCACATAAAAATTCTAACACAGATATTTAGTATAGTGAGGGCGAAATAATTTTAGCCTGGCAAAGGGCACCATCAATCATATACTACATACGGTAGCCCTTTCCTACATCAATATTAGCCCACTTTTATTATGTAACGCCACATTTTCGAAACATATTTGTTTAGTGCTTTTAGGTGTTGTATGTGTAAATATTCCTTACAACTCCTCCTAGAGAGGAAGCGGTTAGTACTTTTATGTCCTCTTTCTATTTTCTTCTATTGATTACTTTACTAGTTATCTGGCAGTTCAACTTTCGCTCGCAGATTTTAATAGCTGAAACTTAATTGGTATTTTAAGCTATTGATCCTGGCTAACTGAAAACAAAAAGTGAGATAAGACCAAATATTATTATGTTCTGCGTTCGAAAAATTATTTCACGCAAATACCCATACACAGAAATAATTTACGCCCGTATTCACAATCGATTTTTGCTTAAGTGAAGCAGCAATTCGAACGCACGGCGTTGAATAGAGCTCTGTGATTAGTTGGTGTGTCACCCTGTGCGTCCACGCGCACTGTGAGACATAGTTAATATTTGATAAGGGCATTAGTATCTTTCACCTTGATCTCTAATATATGGTCAGATTACAAACCCTCGCCTTTATTCGTAAATCTTTTTAAACCACCTCTCCCAAATTTTGAATAAACAAAATAAAACAGGCTCATCATTTAGACCTTGTAACATTAGCTCACCTCCACATAATTTCCCTAATTTAGGAAAGAAATAATATAAACATTACTAAGGTTCATTAATATTAAGCAGGGTTCATTACTTCTTAATTAGACCTCTACTGCATACGGCATACATAATATTGAAGTATTTGAATAAATTTGCTGAAATCCCTTGGAATCTGGCTTTTTGCTTAGACCATTGATGCGGTTTTCATAAAGCACGTTTTGTACGTTGTTTTTGGGAGAATAACGTTATTCACATCTGCATATACAGATGAACTCGGTGAGTATGTAAATAAAAAGGTTTTTAATTCATGGGCTATGTTTCTCCCTATAAATAAATTAAGTTCTTGGGAGCGTACATAGTTCTGTATGTTCTACAAATAAGGCAGACTTTTGGCACCTACAGACTCATCAACTCGGAAAGGTATCAACACCGTATCACCTTTTGCGAGCTGTCATCGCCTTTCGCGCGCTGTCAACCGTCATACTAAGAATACTGACTGCCTCGAGTTGATAGGGTTATGATCCCTTTCCGAGTTGATAAGTGTGCTACGTCCTTTATAGCGTAATCACCTCATTTAGAGAAAAATTGTTAACATTACCTTTAAAACTACTTCACAACATTTGTTTAATAACATTGATTCATTTCAATCAATTACTGGTGACATTCAAGCCAGACTACTTGGCATCATGATATGAAGTTATGATTATGTAAGTGTTTTTCTGCCACAAATAATGTAAATAATCAAACTAAACGATAATATAGCCTCAAAAATAAATTTTACACTGACCTACTCAGATACAGACAGTTTTTAAATAAAAACTGCTTTTCCATTTTGTGTTGCTCCAAAACTGTAAGGGTAATCATGCCAGCACAAAAACAGACTCGCACAAGCAAAAATAGGCTTTGATAAAATCTCTGCTGAATGACATAGGTATGACGATGGGCCCCATTCATCCTGGCGGAATCCAGCCTTGATTCGCTTGCAAGAAAGAATGTTGATTACAGTGAACCTATCTCGCTAGTCGACTGAAACAAAACTGGACTAGAATTGGAGAGGGATAAATCTTTTTGAAACATCCAGTTGTGACGTTGTTAACCTGAAAGTGGTTCTTTGTTTGTAAATCCTTAATAGAGCGATAAGATTATTTAATGTATTTATTTCCTTCGAAATTTAGATTATTATAGACATAGGTAATTTCATAAGCTAACAATATACACCGAAGGCAATTGGACGTTGCTCGGTCTTTGTTGGAAGAATCTCTTTACAATACTGTTTTCAGCCATTCATTTATTGTCTATAGCTGACCCGGCGAACTTCGTACCGCCTTAGCGTAGAGATTTTCTTAATATTTTTTTCCGTAAGAACCATCCTTGGACTTCCACAAACATTTAAAAAAAAGAATTATCGAAATCGGTTCAGCCGTTCACACGTGATGCCGTGACAACGCGAAACGGGTTTCATTTTTATATATATAGATGACTAAATATTTTACCATTTAATAAATATGTAATGTCTGCATAAGAAAGCATATTCCAAGAGAATTCATAAGCTATTTTTGTATTATGCAAATATTATGAAAGGGGTAGTGCAGGAGCTCAGATCGCATGAATATTCAGCGGGCATCATTACAAAAGTTATATTTTTATAGAGCGGATCTATTGTGTAACTAGCATTTATAGCAACCGCTTTATATCTAAAGGTAGATAAATAATATATTATTACAGGCACAAGACAAAGTATTATGTAAGAATTATCATCATCAATAACTAAGTAGATCTCCAATGACTGATAAAACCATAATGCTATTAATGTTGGAACCTTGTATGTACCTTTTTCTTTGGTGTCCATTCTTTAGGATACTTTTAAATGACATTATACTACTTCTATATAAAGAGAGTTAATAAAATACAGTTGAACAACTAATAAAAAATTTAATGTTTGGAAAATCAACGCCTTCAATTTCTATCTTAAACCATAATCGCTATCACTTTCAAAGCGATTAGATAGATATTAGAGATAGCCACTGGCTATTAGCCAGTGAGGATGACATCGCGGTCGGATCGAGTCCACGACAATAATTAGTAGTTGTTGCTTTAAAAATAATTTTTGCTTTGTTAAAGAACTTTTCCAAAATTTCATAATGACGTTTAATTTACTCGTAGTAATTTAGATGCACTCAAAACAATACTTTTTTTTAATGTTTCCTAGTATTTGAGACTTCAGTGGTAATACCTATCGTATTATGGGTATTATTTATTTAAACTCTGAAATATAAACGGCGAAAATTTGTTTCATAGTAATGCTTTTCCACTCTCTAACTTCTATAATTTGATCCAAACTTGGAATATTGAATTTCAGCAAAATTGTAGTACATTATTTTGAAATAAAATGATATTACTTTCACAAGAATTTTTAAACTATAGTGACTGAGAATACTCGTGCGATAAGCACTACAGTTAGCACTTACATTTTTGATCCCAGTGGGTTTCGAACCCGCTACTGACGTGCAGCCCGGTATGTGCACCTAGTCTTAAGTTGAGTTGCACCATCTTAGTTTAACTCAAACGTCAAATATCTGTCAAACTCCATACAAAAAACACCGTTTATTGTTAAAGGTTAAAGTAAGTTGGTACAACCCAGCCTTAGCACAGGCCTTAGCGTATATTTCGAAATAGTTTACCGAAATATCAGTCCAATTCTCAATATTCGATCAAGATCGAAACTAAACTTAAACGAAAATATTCTAATCACACACCACGATCAGCGAAAAACTTTTACACTTTACGTTTGTTGCACTCTAAAAAGAAAAACTTAGAATGAAGTGCAAAATTCAATGGGCAAAGTTTCCAGTAAAAATGTATTTGCTGCGACGAAAAATGATATCTTGCCTTGACTGGGGGTCCAATTCTCGTGTCAAGTTTTATCAGATGATAAGTTATATGAGAAAGTTTTAATACAACTTTCTAGTTTGCGGAGGCATGTTTTTCAGAATCATAAAATTGTACATAATTTTGGCACCAACTAAATAGGTATCATAATTTTTACAGCCAATTTTCGTTAAAATAGTTTTTTTTTAGTTCAATATATTTTAACTAGTTTTTTTTTTTCAGTGGCAACCAAACCTTTAATGCCAATGTAAAGTGAAGAATTGAAAGTTGTACAATACAAAGAACACTGGCATTATTTCTTCCACGAAAAATAATGAGTGTTATTAAGATTTGAGAACAAGTTCGAGTGTCAAGTGAGTTAGTGAACAGTGGTACCAATGTCGAAAGTAAAAAGACTTAGAGGGTAGATCGATCCGTTTGCCAATAAACGCCCTCCCGCATTTAGTCGGTCAAACTTCTGTTTATCTGTGATCATGGTGAATGCAACTTTGTCGATGTATCGGAGTGTCAAGCAAAAAAGTAAGGTAAGCTACATTAAAATCTATACTTATAATAAATCTGTAGAGAGGTCAATTCTGTACATGAAATATTTTTTCAAAATAGCTATCAGGGGGTGATTAGTGATCGATACTGATGCCAAAAATGCAATCAGTAAATTTTTTGTCTGTCTGTCTGTCTGTCCGTCTGTATGTTCCTTCTAGAAACAAAAACTACTCTACGGATTTTAACGAAACTTGGTACAATTATTTTTCATACTCCTGGGCAGGTTATAGTATACTTAGGAATTCCCACGGGAACAGGAATTAGCGGGAAAATCCTTTTGTATGAAAAATCTAAACCGCTTAAGTTAGATGCTTGAAATTTGGCATGTAGGTACCTTAGTAAACTTAAAGCTTAGTTACAACAAGGAATTCCCGAAATTCTCACGGGAACGGGAATTCGCGGGAAAATCCTTTTGTATGAAAAAACTAAACCGCTTAAGTTAGACGCTTGAAATTTGACATGCAGGTACCTAAGTAAACTTAAAGCTTAGTTACAACAGGATATTGCAAAATTCCCACGGGAACGGGAGTTACCGGGAAAAAACATTTGTATGAAAAAATCTAAACCGCGTAAGATAGATGAAGGGGATAAAACGGGATCCACCCGTACGAAGTCGCGGGCGGCCGCTAGTAACTCATAAATGTATTGTGCAATCTTATGTCGCTGTAAAAAGAGCGAATTTGCAACAAAAATTTACAGTATGATGTGTTGTCGTGTGTTTTTCAACTGAACCATTATGCATTTCCCTTTAATGCTTCATTATTGGTTTAATGCATTGCTTTTTCCAATACGGGAGCGGCATTAAAGATTTGTCTCTCGTGGTTTCATTGTTCATGCAAAACGAATTAAAAATAAACCATAGTATCTATTCTATCGCCCAAGGTTTTCCACGATCCGCACTCAATACTCTGAAAAAGTAAAAGGCAAAAAATTAATCGTACTTTTATTATACCTTAATGTTGGTAGGAGTAGGAGGCATGAGCTTATGTAAAGTCTACGGAACATCAAACTATTCATTTTCAAAATAGCCTGTTATACAGGGAGTAGTCGCACACATAGTTAGCTTACTGTGCTGTCATCCGTACGCTGCACAATATGTCATACATTTAGGCTGAGTTGTACCACCTAACTTTAACGGTAACTATCTATTACAATAACCGGTGCTTTTTGTATGGAGTTTGACAGATTTTTGACGTTTTTCAAAGTTAAAGTAAGACGGTGCAACCCAGCCTTAATGTCATTTTTTTACGCAGTTGCTAGCGAGCACACCTAACATAAACTCATGGTAAGCACCGTTCTGTTAACCACGACGTGTGTATCTGTCTCCAGCTAGACAATTAAAAGTTCTTTTGAAATTGTCTTCACAATTCGCGAACTATAAAGAAAACACTCCGGAGATTTCTCCAGCGCCAAAATTGAAGTCTTAATGTTTCCTGAACGATAGAACCTCTCTCGTTTTATTAGAATTGTTGTCACCCGGTGGAAATAGAAACCTTGTTACTACAAATTTCTAAGGAATTTTCATTACGTGTGTTGCTATTGGTGCCAGGTCGCAATAGTTACCTACACGTGTATCTTATATGTGGAGTAATGTTATATGAGATTTAACTTATTTCCTAAATAACTGCATTCCTGTGAACGTGTTTCGGATCTAAAAGTTTAAACTCTGCTAATTCTACATTTGCACTGGCTAGTAGATTTTCAGACTTGAGTCCGTATCACTATTTCTATGAATGTCTATGCCACTAGTTTTATGAAAACTTTAGTCGAATCTCAGACAGGTACTCGCAACTCATTTGCTTGATGACCCCAATGAAATATTTTAAGGTACTCTTTTTTTCGTCAGGAAAATACATGAATTTAAAATCATTTTTAGGTCATCCTGCTTTGACGTTGAACACTGGTACCAATACCTAATTAAAGTGCCCATACCCATGATAATTCGTTTCCAAAACTTAAGCCCTGAAATTAAGTACATTGGTAATGTTATTTTACTTATTTCGTCCTTCTGTATAATTAAGAAAAGATTTTTGTAGGCACTTTGTATCAAAAACTTGAACTGTTTTTCAAACATTTTCGTAATAGCATGATATCTTCTTTTGCCGGATAAATATCAAAGAGAGGTATATCGTCTTTGTGCTGGTTCTTTTTAATTTGAATTCAAAGCGTGGCCGCGGAAAAACGTTTATAGGAAAAATCTCAGGATATAATAAGCGAATGAAGATCTAAAGAAATATTATAAATGGTACAGTTGAAACGTCTCCTGCAGCTTTGTAAGAGGAACACACAGAAATACATTTTCTCAGTCTTCGCGTATAATGTCGAATTCTTTTAGAAAATTTTTAATGTAGTAAGATATTTTTATAGTGTGTTTAGGTACAATTCTAATTGGAAATTATTAAGCATTAGGCTTTAGCAATCATAGTTTTAAATGAAAAGCTGAAACAGTATTGAAGTATATTGAGAATAATATTTGGAACGTATTTTTTTTTACAAAAAAGAAAGGGAAAAGAAAGTATATTTTCTCTATTGAATCTAATCTTGAAAAAAACAAACTGCCTAAGGTGGGAATCGAACCCACAATCTTTCGCTTGCCGGGCGACTGCTCTTCCATCTGAGCTACTTAGATATTGGATCTATCTCTATTATTCTGGGCTCTTTTTCCTTATGTAAAGTAATTATTCAACTTTCAGAATGGCAATTCGAATTTTCTAAACCAAATTCCGCATATATCAGAAGCAACAAAACTTGCAAAACCAACCTTAATTGGAAACGGAAATATTTATCCATTCCAATTACCTGAACCGCTGGACCGAACGCTATTCCGTTGCTAACCGAATTTAAAAAGTAGACGTTGTTTGAAATGTCCGCAAGTTGGATTAAGGCCCGGTTTCCAAGGCGGAGCGATGCGGAGACGAGAGGAGATGTGCGGCGAAGCTGGCAGGCTATTTCCACCGATGCCGCAATGGGAGCGGAGAAGAGTGGAGGTGTGTGAGCTGTGCGTAGCTGTCAGCTGTCAGTCTATTGCTATATGTATAAGAGTAGGCGCACACCGTTGATTTTTAGTTGGCCGATAGTTGTGCCCGATTTTAAATTGTATGAAGAATCGGCCAAATCGAATCGGCGTAGTGTGCGCACTCCCATACATGCCCATTGCCCATACTGATCAACTGCCCGACTAAGCTATCGCCCGACGAAAAATCAACGGTGTGCACCCACTCTAATTGTGTGAAACTGGTGAAACTCCGCACCGCTCCCCACATCTCCGCACTCCGCTGACAAATTCTATAGAAAAACAAGTGCACCCGAAACTTCTCCGCTCTTCTCCGCTCGATCCATTTCCGCCAAAGCGGAGCATAGTGGAGATGTGCAAATAATGGAATCTGATTGGTTATTCAAAAAACTTCTCTGCTCCGCTCCGCACCGCTCCACCTTAGTGGTAACCGGGCCTAAGAAGCGCTCTACAAGCGGACTAAAGTATTTTTAGTGCCGTAAGCCTCTGGAACTAAAATATGCTTGTGTCACGAGTGAGCTCACCACAATAGTCGAGCGGCGGCGGGAACCGAACCCGCGTTCCCCGGATCACGAGTCGGCCAGTGCGGCCTTCACCATTCGGCTATCGTGGAAGCGGAGCGGAGTGCAGATGTGCAAATAATGGAATCTGATTGGTTATTCAAAAAACTTCTCTGTTCCGCACCGCTCCGCCTTAGTGGCAACCGGGTCTAAGACGCGCTCTACACAGAGCGGACTAGAGTAGTTGGTAAACCAGCCTCTCAAGCGAAGTGAATTGAGAGTTGAGATGCATTTCATTGTTGTTTCGAAATCGACAGGAGTTGGCAGTCTTTGTGAGTAGAAAGTAGGTGCCCTTTGCAAGTTTAGCTGGCGAGAGTTCGAAAGGAAAAGTGTACTTTAATACTGTTTGTGTAAGATTAGGCATGCAACCTTTGAATAGTTAGGTGTTAGATACGTCAGCTTCGAAAACGCGTTAAGAGCTTTGAGGCGTAACGTTATTATTAACTAGCTGTGCCCGCGACTTCGTAGTTCGTACGCGTGAAAATTGTTTGAATAATATTTCCAGTTTTTGCAACCTTTTCTTTACTGCTTCGGCTCTATTGGCTGTAGGGTAATGTTTTGAAGCCTAAAAGCCTGCCTCGATAAATGGGCTATATAACAAAAATATTCTTTCAAATCGGACCTTTAGTTTCTGAGATTACTGCATTCAAGCAAACTCTTCAGCTTTATAATGCTTGCGTAAATTACCTTCCAATCAGGTACGTCAGGTAAGTCAGCTACGTCGTTCGTTTAACAAGGTTACAATCTGTAACACAAGTGTAACTGCAGCTCAACAGTACCCGTACAAGTGAATTAAGCTTAACAAGCTGGGTAATTGGTTAATTACGTGCAAACGGGACTACTGTTACTGCACCGACAATTTCTTGGGCTGTAGGGTAAATTTAGTATACTTAAGACTACCACTAAGATGAAGGTAAGTGGGTAGGTACCTTCATTTTAAGTTAAGTAACTCATGTCCTGGCTTCTGTCACTCACTCAACAACAATTTCTTGACTCTCGGGATTTCCTTAAATCTAATAGATGTTCCAAAATCTTCCAAACCTTAGGTAATATATGTAATGTATATAATATGTGTAAGTAAAATGATGTAGCCAATAGTCATATGAATGGACACCACCAGTAAATAATTAGAAACAATATAATATTGTAAGATTCACAAAACTTTATATCTAAATTTTCATTTCAATTTGGTTTCTATAAAATAAATAAATAAATATTTATAACTCAAAGGTGACTGACTCATTGACTGACTGACATAGTGATCTATCAACGCACAGCCCAAACCACTGGACGGATCGGGCTAAAATTCGGCATGCAGTAGATATTATGACGTAGGCATCCGCTATGAAAGGATTTTACGAAACTCCACTCCTAAGAGGGTAAATCGGGATCCACGCGTGCGGAGTCACGGGCGGCCGCTAGTCAGTTACAAAGCTCTACATATTTTATCATTCTAAAAAAATTGTAATAAGCTACAACTTTGTAACTTAATAAAAAAGTTCCATAGACATTATTTAAAGAAACTTTGTGATACATTGCAAGCATTTCGACTTTGTCCTTTCAAGATATTTATAAATCTGATGCTATCACCATCAAATGTTTCATAATAAACTGGAACAATATTAAGCTTTACTTCCCAAATTCTATGAAACTTTCAAACAATAAGAAACATTATAAATACCAACAACGTCTTCAATGCTTCATTTTGATATCCGTGAATTTGTTTGTAGGGTTGGCAATTGTAGGGATGACGGCAATTCACGGTAAACACTAGCACCTTGTGTATTTGCAATACGTGCGATTTTTCAACAAAAGTTAATCTGACGTGCTGTTAACTGTACCTACTCATAATATTGTTAAAGATTGTTGATGCACAGGGAAAGTAAGATCATTCCAATTACTGGTCATTATGTTGTTTTTCACTGTTTGCAATATCAAATACGAAGTTGTTATTTATGTAAATGAACATACCTATTTAGGTACTAAATATTAATTAAAAATTAATAGGTAGGTAGTAAATATTAAGGCAAAAATCTGTCAAACTCGATACAAAAAGCACCGGTTAACGTTATAGTTACCGTTTATGTTAAGTGGTGTAACTCAGCCTTAGTATGTAACCTGAGAGAAGTTCCATAAGGGTAACCTATACTTTTATCTGAAAAATTAGGTTATATTCTCTTTTCATTTAAATCTGAAAATCTGCCCCTAAATACTCGTAATGGGACAAAATGTTCAGTGCCTCTAAATTCTTATTTTCCTTTGCGGGAAAAATTCAGGTTTACTAGGATTTATAAGTAACTCTGCAAAGTTATAAAGGTTCTAAAAAGGTTACATTGTACGCCTTAATCCAGCGTAGTTTCTAATAGAAACAAAATAATATACCTACCCCCATGTTTGTCTTGTCAGAAGCACAATACGCCTGTCTATTTCACGCATGAACAAGATTCCAGAGTTCTTTCAGAAGTTTCGTCTTCTTACTAAACTGAGATAGTTGTAGGTCAGGGATTCCCAACCTATTCTACGGACCACCGGTGGTCCGCAGGAGTTAAAATATGGTCCACAAACGATTTTCACGCCCGTATTCACAAACGATGCTTGCTTAAGTAAAGCAGCAAATAGAACGCACAATGTTTAGAGCTCTGTGATTGGATCGTGTGTCACCTTGTGCGTCCACGCGCACTGTGAGACCTCATAGTAATGTTTGTGAATACGGCTGTTAATTTCATTTTCAATATCTTGAGAGGGTTATGTAATAAGTAATTGCCGAACTTATACAGAAGAATGCGCACTCAAAAATAAAATTAATTGTAGTCAATTGACTTGGTATCGTACCTACTTGATTTTCTAAATCAAGATGTCTGCCTTTTAAATCATTATGTATTTAAGATAGAGTTTTTGGTTTCAGTTTATTAACGATTTATTGAATGGTTTCTGCGAATAATAAAGAAATAAAGTGGTGATTTCTTTATTGGTCCCTGGTCCAGAAAAGGTTGGAAACCCCAGTTTTAGGTAAAGTGTTTGTTCCTGACGTTCGTCTTGCCGAAAACTTTAGTCTGAATTAAGGTGGAAAGAATGTTTGGGATAATAATAATATATTCCCTAATAGACTCGAATTGCTTTCTTTAACTTCATGTAATAGACAATATTAACTATTATAAAAGATTATAAGGGTTAATTCTAACACATTTCGCTAAACGTGTTTTAGCGACAAGTGGTGTTAGTGTTACTAAATGAAACTAGGTGACACTGTAAATATTGTTATTATTTATTATTATAAGTAAATAATCTTAGTTTACAAAACATCGAATTTTCATCACAAAAAAATAATGTAATTTATAACGTTAATTTGTAAAAGTAAATACAAATAGCGGTTTCAGTGACTGAAATTGCCATTCTGTTTATTTTAAAAATATTCCACATTTATAATTTAAAGTAAATAACTTAATTCAATTGAAAACATAAACATTCTGTGAAAATAAAACATCAATGATACTTTTAGGTGCAATATTTATTTAGTAACTAAAAATGTTACACTAAAGTTGCCAAAATCCACTTTGCATCGTTAGGGTAGTACAACAATATTTTTGCATGTTAATATTACTAAAACTTGCGGTCTACTTTTGTTATTTATTGTTTCATTAGTACATGCTTAGTAAATTACGAGCCCATTTTCTACCTTATAACTGAACCTAACGATAGCCTGGTGTACAACGCCAGTTTGGGACGAAAATTAGTGTTATAAGTGCTTCATAAAGTCTGGAGTGAAATTAGAAATTGTTCAATTTATCATGTGTAGTAGCTGTTGTATAGAAGTAAAAAGGTCATTTAAGTAAGCAGAAAATAAGTAGACATTCATCATCATCATCATCATCATTTCCTCAACTCCATCATTATTCATCAACATAGGCCTCCCCCAATGTTTTCCGTATTGGCCGGTTGGTAGCGGCCTGTATTCTATTCAATGCTGTCCTGCTAACCGTTATGGGGTCGCCGGTCCACCTTAACCTTAATAAATGTAGCAACCGTATATCGCACACCGCACACTTAAAAACTTTTCGGCAACTTTTGGGAAGCTGGATGCAGCAACAGCAGTCGCAAAACGAGCGATTCCGATACTATATCCAAATGCATCGATAGGATAGGTACAGTCTCCAAATCGCTGATCGCATAATTTAAGTACCATGTCTGCTGTGGCTCTTACAATTACAAAGTGGGGCAATTGATCTCAAGGTCTAGTCTCAAAGTTGTTCCAGATTAACGTTTTAGCGCGTTTAATAATCTTACACGCGCGCTACATTTGGCGCTTCAATAAGCGCGTTCCGGGGCGAGTTTTGTAAAACACGCTTTGCGCGTATTGGAGCTTATTAACGCGTATACGTGTATAAACGCGAAAAAACATTAATTTGTACAAACCATAACCGGGCCAGTCACTATCAGTAATAATGAAATCAATATTACAGTCATTCTTTCCATTGGTAATGAATGATATTCGAAGTCTTCAACTTACAAATAATTAGGCTTAGTTGCACCATCTAAATCTAAATCTAACCGTAACAATAACGATAACCGGTGTTTTTTGTATGGAGATTGACAGATTTTTGACGTTTGTTAAAGTTAAAGTAAGATGGTGCAACTCAGCCTTAGCCATGTCACACTTTAACCATCATTCCTTCATTCCAACCACCACACAATCGATTTAATAATATGTAATAGTTAGTGTTAGTAGTGACTGGTGCGCTTTAAATCCAACTTTTCATCGAGAGCCTGTTGTATCTCCATGCTTTGTATTAAGCTACCATTCCTATAATAATTTGTGTGTGGTAAGAATATTCTACGCTGATTCAATGAAGCGTGAATTGGATAGGGTGGGATAGGGTAAGAACTCACAATGTGGTTTTCACTGGCATGCAGCCATGGATTTCGATTTAAATATTTTTAATCCTATGGGTTATTTTTATTTGAGTTCAAAACTTGATTTCATCATCATAATTAATTACTTAGATTAGATCGACCTGCTTTTGGATCCATTTCTCTTGCTCATATTGGAGAGTTTTTGATGAGTTTTCAAAATATTTTTAAAGATAAGTAGTCCCATAATATGAAACCATTACTTATCTATCAACATAGCTGGGCACCGTTAATCAAATAGTTAACTTCGTTAATCGTTAAACCGTTAATAAAAAAATTAACTTCGTTAAACGTTAAAACGTTACATTTCGCAAGAGTTAACGCAAGTTAACGTTAATCGTTAATCCGTTAACAGATGATAATAAAACGAAAAAATAATATGTTCAAATAATTTCGAAAGCTTGTATCGCGCATGGAATTTATTCCTCTTTTATGTTTGCGCTACAAGCTTTCGAAATTATTTGAACCTTGCATAAGTACAATTATTTTTTTCGTTTTAGTACAACTGCATTTCAGTATAAAAGCTTGTTAGGGTTCCGTAGCCAAATGGCAAAAAACGGAACCCTTATAGATTCGTCATGTCTGTCTGTCCGTCTGTCCGTCCGTATGTCACAGCCATTTTTTTTCCGAAACTATAAGAGCTATACTGTTGAAACTCGGTAGGTAGATGTATTCTGTGAACTGCAGAATATTTTGATGCAAAAATAAAAAAATAATAAATATTGGGGGCTTCCCATACTTAGAACTGAAACTCAAAAAATTTTTTTTCATCAAACAATAGGACGTGTGGGGTATCTATGGATAGCTCTTCAAAAATGATATCGAGGTTTCTAAAATATTTTTTTTTCTAAACCGAATAGTTTTCGTGACAGACGCTTCCAAAGTGAAAAAAACATTGGTCTCTCTAACTTCTAAAATAAGAAAATGAAAATTCTAAAAAAAAACATATGATGTACATTAACTACCATATATGTATAAAACTACCAACGAAAATTGTTTTGAACGAGATCTAGTAAGTAGTTTTTTTTAATACTTCGTAAATCGTAAACCGCTTATTACCGCGTAATCTTTCATACAAATAACTTAAATTAAAAAAAAAATAATTTTAATTTCATAAATGAATGGTACGGAACCCTTTGTGCGTGAGTCCGACACGCACTTGACCGTTTTAAAAAAAAAAGATTTTTAATTGTTATAATTTTATTTTACACTTTTTAGTAGCATCTCAATCTCAGAGCCTTGGTTCAATTTAGCACCAAAGTGCTCGAAAAGACAAATCCAGCAAACCCAAACTCGATAAGTTTCCACCGTTTCGTTTTGGAATTCCTATGGCCACCTCCTGACTAAATCATCAGGACCCTGGACATCATCTAGTACTAAAGTGCTCGAAAAGACAAATCCAACGAACCCAAATTCGATGCGATGCCGCCGTTTCATTTAGGAGTTCCCTAGGCCACCTCATGACTCCATCATCAGACCAGCTCAATGGTACCTAAACTTTGCATCGTCATCGTACTTACATAAGTATACCTTTCAGCTCAATCAGTTGAGGAAAACTGGTCTTAAATTCATTTGCAAGAGTTGTCCCACACATACTAACAAGTGTCGTTAGTGATCTGGTTACAAAAACTGTTGTTTTGGGTTCTGGAAGTTCTGGAAGCCCGAACGTACTTGTCAGAACGCGTTTTTCAGCGTGTCTGCTGTATCTTTTTGATATAATAGTAGGTACTGGATTAACGATTAACGGACTTAGGATAATTTAACGGAAGTTAACGAGTCCGTTAACATTTTTTAAAGTTAACTTAAAAGTTAATCCGTTAATAGAAATGTTAACTTCGTTAATTAACGATTAACGGATTAACGAGTTAATGCCCAGCTATGTCTATCAACCACGACCACTCTGACAAGAGTGCCCGACTAAGAAGAAGAAGAAATTACCAACACCTAAAAGGTTTCTAGAAATCAATGGTAGTCACAATAAAAGCTACTGATTTCGTGTTTTAAAATAACACATCAGTACCCACCCTTTATTGTAGCGTTGTTATATCGCGCAATAAGAGTCCTCGTTGCCGATCCAATGAAGTGTGAACTGGATAGCGCTGCCTCCGCCGCTAACAATGGCGGCACACACGGTAAGGCTAGCGCACATAGACGGTAAAGATGGGACTACATGATATGGCACGTCTCATTTCCATGGATAAAAGTTATAATTACACACAATATACAATAACACGGGCATAGTAAATAAGTGTATGCTTGCGTTTTTGTAATATATTAATAAAAAATAGTAAGTAGGTATTAAACAATTAATTTAAAAGACTAATCAAAGTTAAAATAGTAATAAACCTCTAAACCCTTTTTTCATGACTACATTCTGGTTTAACATCTCTACATCTATACTAGTATTATAAAGAGATAAAGTTTGTGTGTTTGTATATTTGTTAAATTGTAAGGGGTAATCTCGGGATCTACTGAACCGATCACCAATAGAAAGCCACATTATTGCTGAGTGTCATAGGTTATATAAAAAACCGAAAAATTCCACGAGGGCGTAGCCGCGGGTGGAGAGCTAGTAATACATAAACAAACTAGGATCTTTATTACAGTACAGTTATTTCGAGACCATGAAAATTACAACATTCGCATCGGAATAGATGATGTACAAACATTTATTACAAACTTAATCAATCTCATAGTTTCAATGATTAATCAAACAGCAAAATTACATTACAAATTGCCTATTGTTTAGTTAACTAATTCCACATCAGTAGGTACATTATTCTAAAACTGAATTGCACAAATGACGTATCATCACTTTCCAATCAGCACGGTCTAAAAGCAATTTGTTGTGAACAAACACCCCTAGATTAATACGGATTTTACCGACACTATACTAAATGGATGAATGCAGAATACATTTAGGCGAGGCAACCAGAGCACGCATTTGGCACTTTGGTTGTCAATAATTTATCCAATTTCCGTGACGAATATTCTAACAGACTTTTTCTTTTGGTCTTTGTACCACGCCATGTAGAACAAAGGTTTCGAAGGGGCTATCAATGAAACTGCTTTCCTTATATTTCAAAAGTTCTGCGGGCTGTGTATTTTCTCTATCTTTGAAAAGGATAAAAACGTCCAGAAACAATCAATTAATTATATCAGAAATCAAATTCGACAATTTTTTCCATATTAAACAAAGTAAAATTCAGCTCATCGAACCCAAAAATAATAAACTGTAACAAATATTACACTTTTCAAAGCTGAATATTAACTTACTTACATACTTTGCTAACTCGTTTAACAAAATGAACGTTATTAAAGATGGAATAACTTTTCGGGTCGCCGGCCGTCCGGTCTAACAGTTAACGCGTTTAACAGAACGTTAATGTAGATCCAATTTACGGGCCGTATAAAAGCTCGATTCGTTATGAAACAAATGAGTCTATTGACAAACTGGTAGCTATCAGCTTTTATCCAAAATTGTTTGTTACAAACATGAACGTAAAAAAGAAGGAATGAAGTGGAAGGTGACGTTCAGACTGTGTCCAGCCTATAATTATTTTTTGACAGCCATTATTTATACAATGCATGATGATAAAACATGATTATTACTCAGAACAAGAATTAGAATAGGACTGGTTCTTCGACTCTTTTACTTCCTCGTACTTCGACTCTTTTCCTGGATGTGGTAATAGGCGACTAAGGGACATATTTATTTATACGAACAATAGCTTCCCTTTGCGTGGCAAGTAAGTATGCCAAATCTCTATTCAGCTCTATAGAGGGTACGCTCCTGCCGTGGAGAGACTTAATAACATGATGACTATGACGATATTCGTTCGTTCGTTTCAGCCGAATGACGTCCACTGCTGGACAAAGGCCTCCCTCAAGGATTTCCACAAAGATCGGTCCTGCGCCGACCTTCACCAGATCGTCGGTCCACCTAGTGGGAGGCCTGCCCACACTACGTCTTCCGGCTCGTGGTCGCCACTCGAAAACTTGATGATGATTATGTATTTACAAAGAAAGCGGTACGCTTATTTCTTACTTCGTGGCTTGGAAGTCCTTCATTATTCATACGTCCATGTTAACAAAACACTGTCGTAGGTTAAAGCTTCAATCGATACTCTCAATTAATCTGATCTAAAACGCAGAACGTACTCAATAGAACTGAGGATTAGTAAAGTAATTATTCTAGACATTTTAATAATGGCTATCCATTTCACTCCAACAATATCGTAGGTACTTAATTAACAAGCATTGTAACTAAACTCGCCGTTGAAGTAATAATAAATGTACAGCCATCAAAAATTTAGGAGTAACAATTTCTCACATTTAAATCTGTTCTTTCAAGTTACCTAGTCAAGGTAAATTTATAACGAAACTCGGTAGACTAATGCTCTTTAATATATCCTAATTTTATGTCTGAAAGTCTAGAAAGGCTTTTCTTCTAAGTAAACGTTATTTAGCTTGACAAGGTTAAACGTGCCCGAAGATAAACGACTGTTGTTGTACTGATATCAATTTAGCTAGAAAAAAATAGCAAGTAGAGACGGCAACTTGAATATGAAACCGGTTTTTTGGGCGAGGATCTTTCACCATTTTCGTGGAAGCTCACAGATAGGTTAATATCGTACGTGGCAAATATGATAACTAAAGTTATGTATCTACGTATGTTATTCTGATTGTCAATATGTACAGTCACGGAATGAAAAGGTTCGTCAGTTTTCAAATTGAATCCTTCAACGAATCGCGAGCACATGTTACCTTTTGAAACTATGTTACAGAATAATCTCGAGTTAGAGAAAATAATCTTTAACTGTTCGTCAGTAAAGTTCAAAATTATTCAGATCAACGTTGTTTGACGATTTATCTTGTCAAGATTATTATGATTGATAAACTAAAACCTTCTTGTTGGTTCAACCTGCCATTATTATTTCTATTAAATAAAAAAAACTACATTTTGTAACATAGCAAACGTCATATTTATTTAAATGTTAGCAGCACTGTTTCTTGCACTGTTATGTTGGCAGGTTTGACTCTTACAGTACCTAGTGCAAGCGAAAACCGACACTAAGGTGACGAACTTTTTCATTCCGCGACTGTACATTTGGAAAGCTAGAGTTATAAATTGATACATTATTTTTAAGTAACTAACTGCGCAGTTATGCGAGCTAAGTTTAAAAAACAGAACATGAAACCACTTTAATTTTGCTTTTTCACAGGCTCCATTTTACCATTGGCTTTTCAGATAAGTTCTCAAGTGGCGACTACGGGCTGGAAGACGCAGTATAGCAGGCCCCCCACTAGGTGGACCGACGATCTGGAGAAGGTCGCGGGATGCGGCAAACGCAGGACCAGTCGTTATGGAAATCCTTGGGGGAAGGCCTTTGTCCAGCAGTGGACGTCTTTCAGCTGAAACGAACGAACCATAATAATATGTTCAAGAGGTTAAATTTTTTCCCAAAACCAAGAGGTTAAATTTTTTCGTGCTTGTTTTCCTTCCAACATTAAATTTCTGTAACGGGAATTTTTTAATAATGCTAATCAGATTACTGATATTGGAGCAATATTTTTATGCCGGGGATTAGTATAATGGGCCGAACAAATCGTCTCAATTGCTGGATCATCCTCTTTTACCTAATCTACAACAATGTTTTTGTAAGCAACTTAATAAGACGGATTTAACATAACTTTAATCTTTTTAATGTCATAAAGCAAAAAGGATAATATGAAACTTAAGATACTCAAATAGTCATAAAATAAACTACACTCGGTATCAAATANCCCACTTCTACGGGCTTGAGCTTAAATGATGTACTTCTTGTGGGTCCTGTTGTTCAACCTGACATGTTTACCATACTTCTGAGATTTCGTACCTATGTTTATGTTTTTGTGTCTGATATAACTAAAATGTACAGGCAAATTCGAGTGAAACCTCAGTATCAAGCACTTCAGCGCATCCTGTGGAGAGATGATCCATCGCATGATATACAGTGTCTTCAGCTGGATACTGTTACATATGGAACAGCATCAGCCAGTTACCTTGCTACACGGACATTGGTGAAATTGGTTGAGGATGAAGGTGATAATTTTCCATCTGCTTCTAAGGCATTACTTCAAAGTACCTTCGTTGATGACATTTTGCATGGCGAGAATGATCTTTCTTCTGCATTAAATACCATAAATGAGTTGCAAGAGTTGTTAGCTAAAGGAAGGTTTGAATTGCACAAATGGTACTCTAATAGCTCAATGTTAATGTCGCAATTTCCTCCTGAAAAACTTGAAAAATGTCATTTTTCCTTTGAAAAATGTGTCTTTACAAGGATCCAGAGTCACTTCTTCAAAAAATAGGTAGTTACGCTATAGCCATTTTTTATGACTATAAAACTGTTAAGTTGGAATAATCGCTATCCATCTGTTAAAGAGGACACGTGAGATTTTTATTTGGTTTTATAACCATAAAAATTGGTCTAATTGATCCCAGAGGTGAGCCCAAAGTGAGGTCTATTTTCAAGTCACATTTATGGCATATGTTAATCATTTATTTAGAAATGAAATGTATTTTTCTTTAAGGATATTTATTGGGCTTTCAAATAACACAAATATTGTTGGGATACCATGATTGTGTCAGAAGAAAATCTTTAAAGTTCGCGTCGCGGAAGGTGCGGTTTATTTGATGTTGAGTGTATAATAAGTATAAGGCATCCCGTGAGGCATAGGGCTTTCAGCGTAGGTAAAGGTCAAAATGATAATTTATTAACTTAAAAAATCTAGTTAGGCTTCGTTGCTTTACAAAAAACTTCAGAATAAACTCTTTTGAAAATACTGAGAACTAAAATAATAAAATGGGGCTCAAACGGTGATGGAATCAAGTTTCTTTTGCGGTTAATAAAGCGAAAATTAAATCTCGTAACGATGTTTCATGTCGGCTACAATGCCCTACTAAAACTAAGAAACCCAATTTACTTTTCGTGAAAAGTTCCGACAACGATCTTAATTTTGTCTACGCTCGCAAAGAAAAAAAAAATGTACAGACGACATAGCTTTTCACTGAACTGTAGCATCTTATGTGGTTGTAAATAGGGCTTACTTTGCGATAAAAAATATACCATCTTAATGCTGTCGGTTGTACAAAAACGTCTTAGAGTAAGGAAGCGATCGCCCAAAGTTTAGTTGCGAAGTTTCGCGGAGCCTCCATGGGCACGTACGGTTAGTAAACTTGAGTATGTTTGCCTACGACTTCGGCGTACTCAGTTGGTCTTGTTGACTTTACTACAGGCTTAAGCGGCGTGACTTTCTCACTGTAATGGTACGCTAAGACTTGCTGGTTTTGGTCAGTGATACCAAAGTGACTTCTATCTAATGATATTCAAAGTTTCCAAAACTTTTTAAAGGTAAAATTTTAACCAACTTTATGTTAGCCAGTGTAATCCAAGTTAAGGTGCTTCGAAATCTCAATTCAACGCAGTTTTCGTCCATTTTGCTTTGACAAAGTTTGCCAAGACGTAATAGAGTAGATGGGTCTGGAATTCATTTATTTCCGACAATACTCTTCTCTTATTTACCAAAGAACCATATTAATATCATCATGAAACATTTCCAGTCACTGCTTTTATTGAATTATTGTGACATGTATCTTTTATTTTTGTAACTTAATGTTCACGACTTCGTTCGACTGATTCATGTCAACCTTTACTTTGATGACCTCTGGAATGTCCTTTGATATATGAGTTTGTACAAAATAGACCCTTAATCCCAATGGCGGTTGTAATTCAAGCCTCAATGTAAAAAACGGTTTGTCAGTGAATAAAAATTAACGATGTATCCAAAGTTCCAGGAAATCACCCTAATAAACATTTATTATTATTTGGGGCTTGTGTTTTCGTTATTTATGGAGAGTACTTCATTAAGTAATATTGCTGCAATAAACGTTAGAATTGAGGTGCTGTATTTTGTGCGTCAAATTATGTAACTTATCCCAACTAATATTATAAATGCGAAAGTAACTCTGTCTGTCTGTCTGTCTGTCTGTCTGTCTGTCTGTCTGTCTGTTACGCTTTCCCGCTTAAACCTCGCAACCGATTTTGATGAAATTTGGCATAGAGATAGTTTGAGTCCCGGGAAAGAACATAGGATAGTTTTTATCCCGGTTTTTGAAACAGGGACGCGCGCGATAAAGTTTTTCTGTGACAGACAAAATTCCACGCGGGCGAAGCCGCGGGCGGAAAGCTAGTGTAGGAATAATTTTACATTGATTTCTTCAAAATCGAGTAAAGTCTAGCCTACGAACTAATTTTAGTTACTAAACAGATTCAAAACAAACAAAGTAGGAAAAAGGCAGAAAAATTTCAGTGATCAGAATCTTGAAATGAAATATTAAGCTGCGGTGGTTTCAGATAGACCGACGAATATAAAAGTCCACAAATAAAATAATTCAACTACTGGAAATGCTAATGTGTTTGAATAAAATATCAACCATCCACTATTCTAGGTAAAGTCGTACTTGTCAGTTTTAATATAGTTGCGGTTCGAGTTCTGCGAAAATATGTGGTTTCTGACAACACGTTTGGTACCAACATTGTGACAAGGAATTAATATCACCTTTAATTGAATAAATTATGCAAATGCGAGTTGTCGATACCTCTCTGCGTTTCCCAGAAGACTTTTCGTTGTGTTTAATGCTAGTGTAAAAGTTTAAAAATTTGATAGACCAAGTTTAGTGACCTGTAGAAATAACTTGTACCTACTCCTTATAGTCAATGTTTAGAGGCAGAGATACACATCGCGTATCTCTGTATTACTCAATTGCGATAGGTTGAAGTTCTGTGGACTCATTTCTCTTTTGCAAATTAGCAGTATTATGCATTTTGACTGCTTGTTATAGATACAAGAATACTCAAAATATGAACATCTGATAAGTCCCCTGCACTTAGCAAATACCAAGATTTAAAAAATGCTGACACTTCCCTCGAAGAGGCAATCAAGTGATACAAGCCCGAACGGAAAGAACGTGCTCATGAATGCTATGATATATCTTTTGTCAACGTTAGATTTTACAGAACATACATCAAGCAAAGCAGAATCGATATAAATAAATACCTTCCACGGTAATTAATTGAGTGAACAATTAACCAGCACGATCTACTGACTCTTAATCAAACCACATAAATCAAAACACCCTGACACGGTTATTATGAGCCTGCTTCAAATTAATCTATATTGATTGAGGATTTGATACATTTATACGTTCTAGCATCTACCTAATTAATTTGGTATTCATTATACCTCAAGGAGTACTTTGCTTTCGAAAAGTTTGAACTAGATACTACTTTTACTTAGGTAGTTAGGTAGGTATAATACTTACCTACTTATTTTTCAGTGACTTCACTTTCAACAACAACAACATTCTTGGAATGAAAACGTTTATAGTACTAATTATATCCCAAGCTGAAATACCTTAGTGTCTACATAAATGCCTGGATAATTTAAGAAGTCCCAGAAGAAGGCTATCAAAGCAATACATTTTGCAAGTGACACTTAATTTGGTTGCGGATTAAACGGGATATAAATACTTCCAAATGAATCCCCAATACGTAATTTCATGCGTCAACTTGCCAACTTTTTTGGGTTCCTCACCTCAAAAGAAAAAATAGAACCTAACCTCAAAAGAAAAATCTTGGTCACTTAGTTATCCGTCTATCAATTTGTTAACACACTTTTTCTCAGGAACGCGTGTAGGTGTGTAGTAAAAATAATAGCAATAAAATTACTCATGTCTGTGGTCACTTGAAGCTTTAATCAAGCTTTTTGTCAACCTGATTTAAAGATACGGCCATTTATATGGCCAAGGGATACGAACCTATAGCATAGGTACTTGCCGTAAACCTAGAATCATAAAATTTGGCAAAAATTAGGGTTTTACAGCACAAATAAAGAAAAAAATCCGAAAATTGTTAACTTGTTGTTTTAGATTTATTTATTTAAAACAAGTTACATAGCATTTCCAAATATTAATGATAACTATAGACGATTAGATAAAAATGTTTTTCTTTGCAATCCAAAACTTTTTTCAATTACAAAGTATGTCAATGTAAGGAGACAATATTTACATACATACATTACAGAACCCTTGGTGAGCAAATTCGTTTCGCATTACACCGGATTTTTTATAATTTGCAAAGAAATTGAACGCTCGCGAAATGGGGAATAATTTTAATGCGGACGAAACGTTCGCGTTTAATGGCCTGTCAATCAAAGCGTCTAATTTCCGCTGAGAATTCGATACAGGACCAAGAACCAAGGATTTCTTTGAAGCTGACGGTAGAAATGAAACTACGGGATCTGTATTCTGAGAACAATAATAAAGCTGGTGATATTTGGAATTCATATTATAAACAAGTTGTACCTAATTTTTACGATCAACATGATGACTGAAGAAAAATTTTAGATAGAAAACGCAAAAAATGTTTTTCCATCATAGATATAAGTAGGTTAGTTCTTCGTAGAGTCAATACAAGAGACAGAGTGTTGTCAAGCGTGTATGCATAAACGAACTTTTAATAATTATACTAAAAAAGAATTTAACAATAAAGTAGTAATGAACTTAGAAGTCTTAAATTCATGGAAAAACTAGACTCCATTTATCAGACATCACACTAACATCAACAATATTAAGATTTCTGCTTAAAAACTAAACATTCGTAAGTAATTTTAATCCCACAAAGAGAAATATTCAAAGTAACTGCGATACAATAGAAGTATTCATCTCTAAAGAATACGGACGCGTATTACCTGTTTGCAAGAATGATTTCACAAAACGTGCAAATTCCAATTACTTACTACGTTTATGCATGCAGAATAAGTACGATGACATTTTCATAAACTGCAAATATTAAAGGAAACCTGTACATCATCGCTAATGATATGGAGAATAGTTTACGGTCCTAAGATATGAACGAACATTCCTAGTTTCAATTATTTAATGCTGCTACATTGTGTTTTACAATTGGGACACGTACACTCGCTTATCATAGATATTTTTTGTTCGAAACTAGACTTTATTTGTTAAGTGATAAGGCTTCCCTGATGGGAGTAGAAGGAGAATGCAATCCATTTTTGTCGACCCTGGAGGGCATGCGATATGCATGCACGGGATGATGTACAGTCGAAGGAATTGTCGTTGGAAAATGGCATCTATTATATCAAGGTTAGATAATTCAGCGACAAAATTGATGTGCTGTCAGTACGTATGTTTGTTTGTTCTTAATTCTGTATGCAGTCCGCAAATACTGACTCTAAAGCTCGTGAATCATTAGGCAATAAGCGATCGGAATCACCGAATCGAATGCATTGGGCATTGGCCAGTAAATGTTTGCTGGCATTCGTTTATTTGCTGTATATCCGTTTTAGCAGGTTCTCCACTCTCGGTTTGTGTTGCACACGTTTTATGATGCCAATAACCGTGCCTACTACTTCGTATGCGTGTAAATCGTTGTTTAAAGAGGGAAAGTGTGACCGCAAGAGATGTAGTCAAGCTACTTGTTCTTAGGGTCTAATAACTTACTCGTATTCCCCAAATTGTAAGTTTTGAGTTTTATCAAAAATAATATTACACAAAATATCACAATTTGAGACTTCACTGAAAACATTGAATCAGAAATACTCGAGACTTGCATGTTACGAAGAATTAATCTTGGAGAGACTAATCGATAAGACTCTTTTCGTTTATTAAAATGAGTCAAAGCGCATTTTTAATTGATATTAATCCTTAAAAAGAGAATCCCTCCTATAACGTCGCGTAACTGCGTAACTAAAACTAATTACAACTCTTAATTAAAATTTCATTTATTCCAAATATAGGTGCTTCATTTTACTGAATCGCCAACTTTAAATAATCCCTTTAAATCCCCCAAACTAATTAGCGAAAATTAAGCTGATGCATATTCTCCGAATTAAGATCTGTCTGACTTCAATTAACGGTGAACACGATTTATATTCATCCAGTGGATAATTCAAGTTGTCCTTGTATTTGCATATTTATCTGGGTAACTTTATTTCGCGTTGGTTCGCGGAATACACAAGAGCTTGGTGTCGGATTACGGCCCTCGTTAGCGGCGCTTCTGACGGGATGCTGCGTAAACAGACCCTAAAGATCTTGGCCAAGGACGCGCCACGTCACCAAGAAAAACAGTCGACTCTATGCAAGAAAGTTTGGGGCGCTCTCTCATTGAAACATTTTTGAGCCTTACAACTGCGAAATATATTGTGTTAACACGGATGAACCCTACACTGTGCGTGGCACGACACGCACTTGGCATATTTTTTACCCTTACAACTGCGGCTCTATGAAAGGAATTCCAGATGGCTCTCTCATCGCTACATTTTTGAGCCTTACAACTGTTACGTCTTGCATGGTTATGTACATATTAGCAATAAGAAAGACATTGCTGGCTCTATGCAAGAAATTTTAGGGCACTCTCTTATTAGAGCATTTGCGTTACAATTTTGAAGTAGGTATACAAATGCCACAGTTCAAATCTTGCATGTTTCTACGCCACTATTACGCTCGTAAATCGAATCTTGCACGTTACATGGAATCGCTCCCAGTGACAGAGCACCTTTAGTGTACCTAATGTAGGCTATTGTTTTGGATCCATAAATGTTGCGATAATCCATAAATGGACTACTTAGTTATTACATAATTAGAGGTAGGTACTAGGTATTTCTAAGAGATACAGATTATTGTTGCTAACGATGCAATCTAGACCGAAAAAACATTTATAAAAATGAGTAATATAAATAAGACTCTAGCAAACTGCGGTTTCGGGTACTAAGCCCATTAGGGGCAAATGTAAATGTAGGGATTACAAGCACTTAAATAAGTAATATCGTGCTATTAACCTATTTAGATACATAAATAGAATTTTTGCCATAGAATTACAAAAATGTAATTCTAAAAATTACACACTTTTTAATAAAAATATTTATTATCCAATCATTAGTATTTTAGTAAAGCTCCATGTTTGGTTTGCATTAATAACTTAATCCATGTTAATTAACTTGTAACATCAAAAATTACGCGAAACTGGGTGTTATCAAAAAGGCATAAATTATGAGAGCGTGTTTTACTAAGCATAATAGTTGTTAAAATCCCAGTCAAAGCTAATTTACGATTTAGCCGCGCATAATTTACCAGAGTACAGTCGAGCACACATAAGGTAAGTAGATTGAGTATACTCACTCCAATAAATGCTCACTCAATAGCTTATGCTCTCGCGTTCACTTGAGTTTTCTTCTATACCATTATGTAAGAAATAACTCATAGAGTTAAAGTCAAAGTTTTTTATTCAGTAGGTACTTAGGCCCTTCCCAGGGCGCTTATATACGTCTCAAATAGCTCACCCTACCTAAAAAAATTAGTTTTTATCGTAGAAGTTTTTAGTGCTATTTTATAGTAATACTAGCTGTATAAGATTTTAAACTTTCGCGTTCCATTTCAATTTAAATAATAAGACACGGGTCTTAACGCGACGTTTATTTATGAGTTACATTATGTGTTAATAAACGTCGCGTTAAAAGACCCGTGTCTTACTATTTTAATACTAGCTGTGTCTGCGACTTTGTACGTGTGATAATTGTTTCATCATCATCATCATCATTTCAGCCACAGGACGTCCACTGCTGAACATAGGCCTCCCCCAATGACTTCCACATCGCACGGTTGGTAGCGTAGATAACTGTTTGAATAATACATATTTCCCGTTTTTGCAATATTTTTCTCTACTATTGGCCGCTGCTCTACCTCAGCCCAAAGTTGGTAACAGTCTAAAGTAGGTAGTAAGCTTTTCAATCTTCCTCTATTATATTAGTCTTGTCTAGAAATACATAGACGAATGCGTGTCGGTAATAGCGTTTAGATATCCCTGGAGATGGCCGGTGAAACATTGTTATTGGGAAGCAAAGTTATGTACCAACTACGTGTATTAATAGAGTAGATACTATGAACATTATAATTTTAATACTCAATTTTAACCATGTTCCGAGAGGTCTAGGTAAATTATTATTATAAATTATGGATGGTACTCGATTAATTATTCTGCAGGAGCAAAAAATTACTAGCACTAATTACCTACATAGCGGTAATTCAGGGTCATCTTACTTGTAATAAGTAAGCCTCTAAATTTTCCTTTAGGACGACACTACTCCGGCCTGTATAAATATTATTACGTCCCTGCATATTTTTAAGCCACCACAACACCCAACTAAAATAATATGCAAATGAAGAAAAGTTGCTTTTGACCCCGACTGTCCGATGGCACCCGCAACATTTTGTACGAGTTCATAATCTGCCCCATTCGGACGGAGGACGTTAATTCGTCCCATACAAGCCTCATACATGTTTAAGCTGTCCTTCAGTGGACTTCATACATACCGCACTGCGGATTACATATATTATACATCTACACCTAGTATTGTCCTAGTTATGTCAATAAAGGCACTCAATTATTCACCACGCCGAACGAAACGGTGTGAACGCGATGTGGGTTAGATATAACGTGTAATTTCACACGATTATAACACGGTTAACAGGGAATTAAATATAATTACAGGATAGAATAGATACGTTTAATAGTCGAGGTTAATAATAGCTGAGAAAGGTGAAAAGTATACCAATATTTCCATTTCAAAATATAACTAATGCGTAGTGGTGACTGAATTACGGTGACAAAGCAATTTAAGTATCTTCTCTCCTTTTATCATCAGTTCATTTTGTCTTTGCTGCAGGAGGACAATAATCCTCTCCAATTAATAGACAAATTACATAGTTTATTTTATCACGTTTTAATGTCAACACCTCGGTTTAAAACAGTTTGTCATGCTTAAATCAACTCTAGTTGGTCTTCCTTTTTACGAACATTTTTGTCCAAACATGAAATGAAAGATTTTCTTTTTCAGTAATAAGAATTTTTCGTCTAACTCTTTAAATTATTCATATCGTTTGCAAATCTTTGACAGGGTCTCCCTTGAGGACCCTTCGAAATGTGGAAGGGCGTTAACAGCCAGGAATAAATGATAAACGTGGCCTGACAACTTCGATACGTAATACCTTCGAATAAGCGGTTTTCAAACGAACGGTATTTAATTATAGGTAAGTTGAACAAAACGTACCCGAGTAGAGTATTCAATACTACACGCGACATCAATAATTAACACCTCTAGTAAATGGTAATTAGATCAATATCTCACAGTAAAACCCTTTGGTATCTACCGAGAGTGCGCACATTACACCATTTGGTGTCGGATGATTCTTCACGCAAATTAGAATTGGGGCCAACTATCGGCCACTCTTGTGGCGGAGTTTTGGGCTGACACTGTGTAGGTTTGTTGTCGACACGAAAAGAAGAAGAAGAAGATCGGCCAATTAAAAGTAGGTGGTCTGCGCCTAGGAAACGGTTCAGTATGTAGTCATAACTGATCTATCCTAATTGGAATCTCAATTCCAAAATTACTTCAATCGTATTTTTTATACTTACAATCCCCATGGTTTCGCATTCGTTCAGGGAGTTTCAATCAAAGCCGCCGTCCAATCAGCTTTTATTGTGACGTCCAACAAACGTTTGGAGCCGGAGCTAATAAAACTGCATCTATTGTTCGGTAGCTTTGAAAATACTGCACTCTTTGTCAAACTGTGTAATCGCATGTGCATTGATAGACGAATAACAAAACGCTCCATTGTTGCTCAGCAGTCATTATTTTTCAGCAACTTTAAAAGAACGTTTATACGTTTGTCTTTGTATTTCTAAAACTGTATTATTTGCAAGTATAAGGCTGAGTTGCACCACCTAACTTTGATCGTAACTTTAACGATAACCGGTGTTTTTTGTATGGAGTTTGACAGATTTTTTACTTTTGTCAAAGTTAAAGTAAGATGGTGCAACCCAGCCTAAGATTTTAAACTTTCGCGTTATTCAACCAAAATAAATCTGCTTTTGACCACGGCTGCAACATAGCAGCCGAAACGTCAAGCTGATATAAAAAAAGTCGTGTTGAGGCCCCTGTTTCAATTTTTTCAGTTTCTATATGCGTGTATGCATGTATTTTTGAGGAAAAATACCTTACGGCGTTGGATGCTTAGGTAAGTACTATAATTTAGTTTTTAGGTAGGCTATAATTAGATACTTGCTAATGTTTTATTGCGTTTACATCATCAGATTAAGTATTATGCTTTTATTTTCTTTTCCAAATCAAAGAAACTTTGACCCCTGACATATTCATTTGTGATTTCGCTCCCGACTACTTAGGGTTGTCAAGACATGTTTGACTTTTTGCGGACGTCTCCGCTGATATTAATTCGTCTGGCTTGTTTGTCTTTATTTTACGCTTTTTGATGTTGCTGCCTCATTAATTGAAAGTTCTTGATTTTACACAAATAAAACCACAACGTGACCACCCCATTCATTATAACAGTTTTGAAAATCTATGATTAGCTATTAAAAAAGGTATGTCGCACTTTTAAGGTAAAATGTCCGGCCAAATGAAGCACCAAGCCTGGCTTTTGTGTTTTTGAACCTGTCAACCCTATTTCCGATCCATAGTCCCTCATATCCTGTTCAAACAAATTCATAATTAGCCATCTTTCGAACCAACTCCAATATTCGCAAACTTTTACAAAGTTTCTCTAAGAACAAACTCGATTTTAATATTTTTTTAAATTGGTGTCTCTTCTACTTATTTGTAGAATCATCTAATTTTAGAAAATGTATGCTGTATGTAGGTATAGCTAGAATCTAATAGAATCGGATTTAATTTATGAATCGATCTTAATTCTAAGAATAACCATCGAATCTATTATTATGAAGTTCCAATTAATTCCGAATTTCGTCAATTTCAAGCTAAATTTAGCTTAAACTCAAAAGCTTATGAGCTTAACTTTAAAATATTCATGTTAAAATTTAAATCCATCAGCGTAAGCCGCATTTCGTAAATATTTTTATTTATTAAAACTTCACCCGAAAACTATGAAGCCACTTTCTTTGCGCTTTATAAATTTGCTTGCATAAGTTTAGCAGCAAATGGAACGCACAGCGTTGAATAGAGTTCTGTGATTCATTCGTGTGTCACCCTGTGCGTCCACGCGCACTGTTAGACCTCATAGTAATGTTTGTGAATGCGAGCATTAGTTACGGTAGATGAAGCTAATATACAATGGTAGGTACCTTACGTAAATCACAATAAGTCTTATTTTGTAACAAAAATCCCATTAATAAAATTATACGTAAAACGGATACAACGAGCGCCAGACGAATTTAATTGGAATAAACTAAATTGTGTTTAACTTAGTTTAATAAACCGGTTCTTTGACAAAGTTAACTTTGGAAATGTGAAACGAGCTTGGTCTTAATTAATTTCGAAAGGCTTTATCAGTTTAGTCTAAGCGAAATGGGTTACGTGAGCTATTTTTATACAATTTAGCGTAATGTTTTGCTACAAATTGCTTTTGTTAGTCAAGATTATCGACTCTTACTTACTTTAAATATAAGATGGAGGTAACAATAATTTAAAATTTAATGTGCAAGGTTTAACATCGCTAGTTAAAAGTAGTTCGATTTTGCTACAAAATTGTATGTTAATAAGAAGTATAGAAATAGTATCACGTACTATTGGACAAAATCGTACTATTCGTTCAAACAGTTACAACAAAAGTTGTTACCCATCTCCATTAATGAAATCTAGTTAAAAATATACATTTCTGTCTATTTTCAGACAAAAGACTTATATTGAGACTCATAGGTAACGGAATATTATACACTTATGGGTGTAATATGACTCCTGAAAACTTTAAAGAGGGTAGCATGCATTGTGAAGTGGAAAAAGCATCGTTCAATTAACAGCCCGACTCAATCAAGGCTGCTAGGTGGGTAGGTCAATAACGCTGACCAACACGAAGACGTTAATTTTGTGGTCCAAGTGACAAGAAATACTATGTTTATTATCCTTTTCGCAATAAGGAGATTCTACAAGACACCAATCAGATTTTTCAAAATCAGATTGTAGATGAATAAGTTACAAGGATTCAACTTAGCACACTCCAATCAACACTATCCCCCGTACGCCTCTAGAAGACAGAAGAAAATGAGGTAGAGGTACAACTTCTTCTGTCTTTCCGCCACATTGGACCAACCAGCAACAATGTTTTACTGGGTACCTGAGTCCGCCAGTAGACAGAATTTGAGGCTGATGATAATGATTTGAGCACTTAGTTCTATGGCAATCTAGGGCTAGAGCAATCTAGGGTTAGACTATGGTTGTTTCCAACGTAATCTGATCTGAAATTATCTCGCCAACGCTTTTCAGGTTTCTAGTCATATTCTAACATCATAACACGTGGAGACGTCGCTTCTGTTGAACGACTTGTCGTGCAGGGGAAGGTTGAGGGCACAAGAGCGCGCGGCAGGTCGCCCATGCGCTGGACTGACCAGATCAAAACCGCACTCAATGGTCCACTCCACGAGTGCACAAGAAAGGCTGCAGTGCGGGAGGAATGGCGACGGATTGTGAGACTTGCCACTGGACCTGGTGTGACGACCACGACCACTCTGGCAAGAATGTAGCGACGAAGAAGAAGTCATATTCTTATAGATTTTATTTTGTCATTTGCTTCTCACCGTTTTGCCACTCCTTCTAAATTCAAATATATTCCTTTTTTCAACCAGTTCATCTCTTATGCCTTGTACCACACGCTACCACTGTATCGCCCCCAGCGCTACAGTGAGTACGTGACCTCCTCTGCGTTCCCGTCGGGCACGTATCAGGTCTTCGCGGGTTTTTGTACCACACCGGTAATAAACGAGTCTTCAAGATATCGACCTATACGAGCTGAATCGCATATCTGCAAGATTTTCAAAGAAAATACGATTTGCTTTGAGTGTCCGTTCGCTTAAGTGGACTTTTTTTTCAAAGGAGTTATTATGAGTATCCGTTCCCTGGTGGTATGAGCTGATAGTACTTGTTACTGCTCTACATTTAGAAACATTTAGTCTTGTGGCGGAGTTTTGGGCTGCCACTGTGTAGGTTTGTTTTGGACACGACAAAAAGAAGAATTTAGAGACATCAGTGAAATTTTCTACTTGATAATTCAGGCGATAATAAACATAAAAATTATCATTCTGCATAGTTTTATAGACGATAGTAGGTAAAATACAGGAGAGCTAGCAGGAATTTAGTGAAACAATATTTAACTCTTCGGTACTCATTCTAAGTGCTGGACAATAAACCACAGGCAAATACAAAATAATCGATTCAAAGTCACTGCAACTCAAAGCTACTGTTTCTACATTTCAAGCTCGATCTGCATTAGGGAATCGAATCACCAAAAACACAAAGGTCTGGCAGCCAGAGCCACTCAATCAGTCCAAGTTCACATCCACGTCGAATCGCGCAATTAATTTAGAAGGCCGCCCGTCTATGTTTGCTTTGACAACCTCGGTAATCGAGTTTGGAGCGGGAACAGTGGTGTAAATCATTAAATTTAATTCCGGAACGTTTGCTCGGCCGGCCTTAGTTTGTAGTAGACCGCAGTGAGAATTGGCGATGGCGAATGTGATTTTAGAAGCCGTTACAAAGTTAGGGTTTAGAAACGTAGGTTTAGACCTTTTTTGATTTGACGCAAAGGTACCTACTGAGAGCTTTGTGACAAGTTTTAAGGTTATTTCAAGTTTTGTGTAAAGTTTTTAAGTTTGCAAATTGGTTTGGAATAGTCTCTGGAACTCTTAAACCGAATTTGCTGAACTAGTAGTTTCTTGAGTGACATGGGCTAATTATCTTTCTGTGTCAGACTTAAATTCACGCGGATGAAACTGAGGTCATATGTCAGTATACTTATTAACCTACTTGTGTGATAATGGTGGATTTATGACATCTAAACCAGTAGAATTCTGCGATTCACACCAGTTCACGCATCACATCCACGTCGAATCGCGCAATTAATTTAGAAGGCCGCCCGTCTATGTTTGCTTTGACAACCTCGGTAATCGAGTTTGGAGCGGGAACAGTGCTGTAAATCATTAAATTTAATTCCGGAACGTTTGCTCGGCCGGCCTTAGTTTGTAGTAGACCGCAGTGAGAATTGGCGATGGCGAATGTGATTTTAGAAGCCGTTAGGGTTTAGAAACGTAGGTTTAGACCTTCTTTGATTTAATGTAAAGGTATAGAAGAGCATTGTTTTTTATCTATACAAGACTTATAGTCAAACGATTTTGAAACGTATAGAGGCAAAAATCAAAAACTAACAACCCAGTATTGACAGTAGCGCCCTTAAATGTAAAGGTCATAATTTTATGGTTGTCCAACGTGGCAAAAATCGAAACTAATAATAATCCAGTATTAATGGTAGCGCCCTCGATTCCTGTTGGACATCTAAAAAGGTGTTGTAAGTTTGTTTGGAGTAATCCCTGGAACCATTAAACCGATTTTGTAAATTCTTTCACCTGATAAAAGATACAATATTCCTGAGTGTTATAGGAAGCGAGAGCTTTATTGATACGCTCTCAGAATATCAAAAAATATCTTGCGTAATAACACGAGTCATCACTAATGTGTCAGCACCATAAGTTTCCGAAAATCTTCAAAGCAGGATAACGGCAATATTACAAAATATCTTATTATTTCTAAAATGATTCAATAATATGTTGCTAAGAGCAAAACTCGTAAACATTTTTTTTATTCGCTGAAGTCTGAGAAAGTTCTCATAAAGAAAAATTGGAACGGCTTCCCGGAAACGTTTCAAAACCCGGGAAAACTGAACGTCCCTTTTTCTTTGGGACATGGGTTTCTATGGAGATATCCTCAATGTTGGAAAAGAAATATCACCAAATGTAGGTATTTGGGTCATATAGTATTAATTAATTAAAACCAGTCAGTCTTTGAAAATCCAATCCAATCAAGAGAAATTGTCATTGAAAGAGTAGGTATTGATTGCGCTTACTTGCTATTCCTTTAGGGTTCTTTACCACGGAGTTCATCATCATCATCATCATCATAGGACGTCCACTGCTGAACATAGGCCTCCCCCAATGCTTTCCATGCTGGCCGGTTGGTAGCGGCCTGCGTCCAGCGGCTTTCTGCTACCTTTATGATGTCGTCGGTCCACCTTAGGGGGGGTGGACGTCCCACGCTGCGTTTTCCGGTACGCGGCCTCTACTCCAGAACCTTGCTGCCCCATTGCCCTGCCCATTGCCACTTCAGCTTGCTAATCTGTCGGGCAATGTCAGCGACTTTAGTTCGTTTACGAATCTCCTCATTTCTGTTTCAATCTCGTACAGAAACACCGAGCATAGCCCTCTTCATAGCACGCTGTGCAACTTTGAGCTTACCACGGAGTTATTACCGTGTTTTGTAGGATTTTGTTTTTTGCAGGATCCTGTTTAGTAGTAGGTAGTAAGTATACCTACATGTTTTAACATTCACATGAACATCCCGTCAACAGTGTCCCGCAAAAAAAAAACTATCCGTTTGAATTTGGAATTCGAATTTCAAACACACTTGTGTGTTCACACGAAAGTCCAGTTTTGTGGAGTCCTGCAGTACGGGATCCCGCAAAAATGGACTGCCATGGGAAAGGACCCATAAACAAACATGCCGGCAGTAATTGCAATGTGAATTGCATAGACATATATCTGTCTGGTAAATTGCTATGATAGTTTATGTGGTCGTGCGCAAGTATGTCCTACCTAGTACAGACAACGGCACGTCAAGCTTAACCCTGTGGCTTCTGATGTCATTGTAATAGGGGTGAATTTACCTCAAAAATGTATAGTCTGATACGCTGTCGTCTGTCCGCAAACATAAGTGCCAGAACATACACCGTTCATCATGATGAAATATTGCTTTGCGATAACAATACCTGCTAACCCAAACCCGATCAGTCACGATGGTCTATACTAGACTAATATTATTATCTTCTACAGTACATTAAACTAGGCACTGTCATATCTTTATGTAATTTGTTACAGGTGTGCCGTCGACTGTGAACCTTTGGCTAAAATAAAGGATTGATTTAGGATTTGAAGGTCCGAAAATGAAGCTTTCAGTTTTTTTACTGTTACCTGGGCAAAGGTAAGGATGAGAAAGGAGATATAAGAAGAATACTTCCTCAAGGATTTCAACAACGATCGGTCAAAAGTAATAAGTGAAGTTTCAAAATTTAAACTGTTTTAAAATTTTTAATATGTCACTTTAGGTACTATTTTTTTTTAAATGGATGGGGATCCAGGGGTGATTGGTTGAACTGACTGGATTTTCACGTGTGCCCAACTACTAATGTTCTTACTTCTTATTAAACAACCATTTTCTTTGCAATGATTTGCGAAGCCCTAAAGTTGTAAATAAAGTAGATACGTTCCATCGTTAAAGTTGTACCTATCATTGTTTAGTAACATCAACTAACTTAAATATTACAAACAACATTGAATTACTACAAACTTTGTTGTACAATAACAATCTACAAGTCTTTGACCTCAAATTGTAGTGTGGAACTGTACAGTACAATAGTTTTATACAGAGTTGGACAACAGCTAGTTTTAAAATACAATAAAACATTTCAGTTGAAACAAACAAATTACCATATAAACTGTGTAGTATCTAGGTACCTACTTATATACCTTTAAATAAGTTAGAAAAACTACTAAAATAAGAAAGATAATAATTATCTCAATTCATGCAAATATTTTAAAATACAAGATACAAATGTCATAAGTAGAGACACTAATCTACACTTTTTAATACGAGTATTTTGAGGCTATCAGCGCAAAAGTGGTGTAACCCTCAGTTTTTTAGTACGGTTTTGGTGTAAAGTACCTACATTCGTTACAATATAAAAAATAATGAAAAAGAATAACCAAAATAATGACATTGAGTTTTTTCGTTCCGGTGACAAAACTAACACTATTTCACCAAAATATAGCCAGCATCCTTAGCAAACAAGACCTATTTATGGTAACATTGGATGAACTAAACAATGAACTGAATGGTGTTGATTTTATTTGCCTTTCAGAGACATTTATCAAAAAAGGCTCTGAGAAAAATCTCAACATTAGTAACTTTAAAATGGTCGCTTCTTTTTGCAGAGGGGAACGACGTGGTGGCACTTGTATTTTAGTAAAAAATAATTTAGAGTACAAGACCTTAGACATAACTCAGGCATTACCATACACATTTGAATGTTGTGCAGTAGAGATTATACAATATAATCTTATAATTGTCTGCATATACAGAACTCCAAATTCTAAATTAGATATCTTTTTCCAACAGCTTCAGGCTCTTCTTAGCATGTTATCAAAAAAACGCAATAAGAAAATAATACTTTGCGGAGATTGGAATGTAGATATGTTGCAAAATAATAAACACAGCAAAGATTTAAAAAGTCTGTTGAGTAATTATAATATAAATAATCATATTAATTCTCCTACCCGTAAAAACGCTTGCTTAGACCTGATCACAAGTAATTTAAATGTTAACGTGACCTCAAAAATACATTGTTTATGTTTGTCGGATCATGAAACGGGGCAAAGTATAACCTTTGAACTTGACACAGACCCTAAATATAAAAAAAAGATAAAGTTTTGGTTTGAATATAGGCGTGATATGTGCAAGGAGAACGTAAAAAAATTTATCGACTGTATATCTGCACTATCATTTATGGAAGTTATTCAGGAAAGTGATATTAACAAAGCATTTAAGTACTTCCATGATATCATCATCCTATTTTTTAATCTATGCTTTCCAATCATAAAAGTAAAGATAAAAAATAAACCTTTGAAAAATAATTGGCTTACTAAAGGTTTGAAGCGTTGCTGTATTCATAAAAGACAGCTATACCTCAAATATCGATTATCCAAAGGAAATAAAAATATAACAAAAAAAAGATACTTAAACTACACTAGAATACTAAAAAAATGTATACATCAAGCACAAAAAAATACAAATACACATTATATTGCTAATTCAAAAAACGTTTGCAAAACATCATGGGATGTCCTAAAAAAATACACACAAAATACAGACTTTAGAAAAGACATTCAAAATATAAAACTTGACAATAATAAATTAATTGACAATCCTAAAGATATATGTGACGAATTTAATAAATATTATATAGAATTGACGAAAAATAATAAAAATGACAGGGAAACGCAACTCAAACAAGCATTAAACAATATACCATTTCACCCTAATACCATATTTTTAACTCCTGTTAATGAAAATGATATATTTAAGATAATAAAAGGTCTAAGAAACACTAATTCTGCAGGTTACGACAACATCAACACAGAAATCATAAAAAAATGTGCTGAATTTGTATCGATCCCCTTAGCCTATTTAGTAAATCTTTCTCTCGAACAGGGTCGGTTTCCGGTAGAACTAAAACGATCCATTGTGAAACCCCTTTACAAGAATGGTGCTGATGATGAGCTAGGTAATTACCGACCCATTACCTTGATACCTATATTGTCTAAAATATTTGAAAAGGTTATGCATAATAAGATAACAACATTCATTTCATCTGAAAAGCTATTAAAGGATGAACAGTTTGGGTTCCGTAAGAATAGCTCAACGACGCTTGCTTGTTTTCATTTGATAAGGGAAGTAACACAAAATCTAAATGACGCAATGCACACATTAGCCATATTTTTAGACATGAGCAAAGCTTTTGATTTTGTCTCTCATAAGCTGCTACTTAACAAACTGGATAGATATGGTATAAGGGGAAACGCTCTATCCTGGATAGAAAGCTATCTAACGGACCGTCAACAGTGCGTAGAAATCACAAGAATATCTGAGAATGTTAAGAAAACATACTCATCTTCATACTGCTATAATAGATGCGGTGTTCCCCAGGGTAGCGTATTAGGACCGTTGTTATTTCTTTTGTACATTAATGACTTGCCAAATGTCACTAACCAACGATGTTTACTTTTTGCCGACGATACCACTCTTACCGTTAAATGTAAAAATAAAGAAGAGTTAGATCGTATTGCAAGTACTGAATTATGTAAAATAATAAAATGGCTTGAATGTAATAATTTGAATCTTAATGTTAATAAAACCAAATATATTAAATTTGAAGCAAAATTCAACAATGACATAAAACTACTTGACATATATTGTGACAATCGTAAAATAGAACATATAAATTCGACAAAGTTTTTAGGATTAAAAATAGATCAATTTTGTAATTGGAAAGACCATATTGACTATATAGTTAGCAAAATTGACAGATTTGTTTACGCCCTCCGCAGAGTTAGACAAGTAGCATCTAAAGATGCAGCAGTCATGGCTTATCATGGATATGTGGGATCTGTGCTACGATATGGTCTCATATTATGGGGAAACTCTGTGGATATGCCAAGAGCTTTTAAAGTGCAAAAGAAATGTATTCGATCAATCTGTGGGGTACATTATTTGGATAGTTGTAAACCTCTATTCAAGGCTCTAAACATTTNCATTACCATACACATTTGAATGTTGTGCAGTAGAGATTATACAATATAATCTTATAATTGTCTGCATATACAGAACTCCAAATTCTAAATTAGATATCTTTTTCCAACAGCTTCAGGCTCTTCTTAGCATGTTATCAAAAAAACGCAATAAGAAAATAATACTTTGCGGAGATTGGAATGTAGATATGTTGCAAAATAATAAACACAGCAAAGATTTAAAAAGTCTGTTGAGTAATTATAATATAAATAATCATATTAATTCTCCTACCCGTAAAAACGCTTGCTTAGACCTGATCACAAGTAATTTAAATGTTAACGTGACCTCAAAAATACATTGTTTATGTTTGTCGGATCATGAAACGGGGCAAAGTATAACCTTTGAACTTGACACAGACCCTAAATATAAAAAAAAGATAAAGTTTTGGTTTGAATATAGGCGTGATATGTGCAAGGAGAACGTAAAAAAATTTATCGACTGTATATCTGCACTATCATTTATGGAAGTTATTCAGGAAAGTGATATTAACAAAGCATTTAAGTACTTCCATGATATCATCATCCTATTTTTTAATCTATGCTTTCCAATCATAAAAGTAAAGGTAAAAAATAAACCTTTGAAAAATAATTGGCTTACTAAAGGTTTGAAGCGTTGCTGTATTCATAAAAGACAGCTATACCTCAAATATCGATTATCCAAAGGAAATAAAAATATAACAAAAAAAATGTGTATTGTATGGCAATAAAAATATTTAATAAATTACCCGAAGATATTAAAACATTGACATTTACTAAATTTAGAAATAATTTATTAGAATTCTTAAAACAAAAGATGTATTACACAGTCAATGAATTCCTGACAGAAAAATCTTTTTGACATTTTGTACTTGACATCTAAAAATTTCTTAAAATATGACATTGTGTATCATTGACATTGTATGAATCTAATGTAATAATATGTTTGTGCTATTTCAATAATTCATAATCATTTTCTGACATTTGCATGACATTCAATTAATAATGATACTACTTTTTAATATTAAAAACATAACCGTATTTTTTGTAATATTTGCACATCGTATGTACGATAGAATATGTTGGAAACTTCTCTTTTTAAAACCATTTGTAACCGTATTCTGGCAAATAAATGATTTATTATTATTTATTATTATTATTATGGATACTTTCTGGCACGAAACTTCCACCCATTTTTTTGGGCCAGTTTTATCTTGAACTATCGAGGAGCTGGTGCAAAATGCACATTGTCTTAAGATCTGAACGAATCTCTGAATACCAATACCATGTTTGTGTGACGGCATCTGGGGGATTGGCAAGACACGTGAGCAGCGGGCGCGCGACGCGCGTTGCCAAGTTCACGACCATAGCCAGCGCACGCGATTATACTCGTAACTCGTGCCAACCGGCGTTGCAGTATTTTAGAATTAATTAATTGTGTATCCAATGCACTAAAGCACAATACATACCTTTGGTATTCGTCACTGCAACTCTACGTTGCCGCGTTGGCACTTGCAACAAGTAGGTACCTACAAGGTACTAAAATGGGTAAATGCCGACAATGCAGAAAATTAAATGTTCACATAACCCAAAAAATCTCGTTTGTATTGATAGCCTGGAAAAGTAAGATTTTAAGGACAGTAATAATGTATTTAACCCTTAATCCGCAGATCTCATTTGGCAAATAGAGCTTATCAGTAGATAGCTGAATCAAAATCTCATTGGCCATGCCAAATATTTTGTAGGTCCTTAGTCTGTGCTATGGTGTAGAGTTTGTGAAGTTAGGAAGTGAAGCATGAAATTTGATAACTTTTTCACAATGCGAGTCAAATGGTATCGTCTTGGCAACATTTTACATGAAAAGTTTTTGGTGGGATTGTTTTAACACCTAAGTAAATAAATGAGCGTTACGTAGGTGCGGCCCTAGGTTTCTTAACTAAATTGTGGTAGGATAAATGAGTAGGTACCGCTGTTATAGATGAATAAGGCCAATTAAGCCAACATTCTTGAACATTTTCGCGTCGATTACCTAAGTGGTTTCCAGTCTAAATTGTTATAATTTCAAGTATTACGTGTTATAAATTATTTTTGTTGCAGCATCGTCCCTGGGAGCCGCTATTACTATGCCGATCTGCGGTTTTCTCATCGCACACTTTGGCTGGGAATCTGCCTTCTACTTCACTGGTAAGGATGTTATTGTTTTTACTTAAACTTCAACTCTGCTTTGAGACAATAATGTGAGATGAAGCTGCCCATGAAATGATGAAACTCAGTTTGATTGAGCGTTTTATCGCACATCGAAGCTATTATTTAATATCAGCAGGACCAAAATAGTTATGATTATACAGACATGAATTTCATGTTGTTGCCAAGTTGCAACCATAGCAAAATTAATTTCTTTTTGGCAAAACAAAGTTGATGACGTAGGGATTCAACTAATACGTAGCGTCGCGATACTGGCGACCTTCAAGATTTTGTGAGAGAATTTGCGATGTTAATGGCATTTTTGATGCGATCTTTGGCTAGATCGATAAGGATCAAGCTTGAGGCACGCCAAAAGATCATTTCAGAAACATTGGCGCGAGTATACTGTGCACCTATTTATACATAAATATTGACCTTCACGTCATTAGCTGATGGACTTAAAAGTTAAGACCTCTTGAAACATAACCGTGCCGCGAAACTGATTCTCCACAATTCTTCTCTATATTCTGATAGACACATCCTTGTGCTGTCGTTCTTCACTGCGCGTTTACTTCCACGATTGGCAATCTTGGCATGACATTGTGTTGCATATCTTAATTTGTAGGCCATGCCTGCAGGGTTCCTAACAATCATGCTACTACCACAATATTATCCTGAATCCTCGATTATGCTGTCAATCTCATGTCGACCTTTGGATCTTGGACAAGACATGATAATGCCTTTCCGGTATTCCGCTGTCAAATTTCCATGTTTCCTGTCAACGTTTGCAAATTATTATGTGCCTAATTATTACCTACTTAGTGTGGATATATGTAGATCTAAGTAAAATAATGATTTGTTCGAGAATGTTCACATGTAATGTATTTGTTTATTTGTTTTCATTTAATGGACAACGGTGATAATATTAAAAGAAGTTGTATTTAACCCATCATGTGCCATAGTACCCACCCACCCTACAGGGAATCCATACTGTTAGAAATTTTAAAGTAATTAGATTAGCAAAAATCGAGGTGTGGAAGACGCTGATCAAGAGAGAGACTGCCTTTGAAGTATTCTTAAGTGGTTTTCTCTGATGATAATATTGAATAATCTCCCACAGGAATAATCGGCTTGATGTGGTCTGTGGCCTGGTTCGCGGTGGTCTACGACACTCCCGCGCAACACCCTCGCATCTCGGAGGCTGAGAGGAACTTCCTTATGAAGGCGCTGCCACAGGACAACAACACTAAAGGGGTAAGTCATAAGAGTCAGTACGTCCATGTAGGTCATGGACCTTTGGCACCTTTCTATAAAACCGGGGGAATGGGTTTTTATTCAAAAATGATGACCGTCTTTACAGTCGGTAACAGCACATAAGACTGCGCCGTGAACGGTGCTACGCTTTCATGGAAGCTTATATTTGGCACGACACTTTTAACGTTCTGTAATTTGCTGTTTTTAGTGTGCCAAGTAAATGTATTTTCTTTCTTACTTTCTAAAATTTTGTAGAAAAATAGCATATATTACAAAGAACATACGCAAGTTTTTACTTATGTGCTGTCGTCTGTACATAGCAATTAGCAACACGGTATTCTTCTTGGTTTCACAGAGAACACGTCAGATAGGGGAAACATTAACAATTAGCATTTTCTTTGTTATATCAAATAATCGAAATTGTACAGCTGTTCAATCAAATGGCAATGCCAGATTTTGTATGGAAAGTGGCGTCTTTTATTTTTCGCGCGGCCATCGACCAAACTTTGTTTTTTGATTACAAAATAGTGTAATAAACCAAACTTACTATGGCATGTATACCTCTAAACTCAGTCTGAACTGAGTTACGAGCATTAGAAGTTTGATGATTTTCATACTAGATTTGCTTTTTGTGCGCAAGTTTTGTAAGAAATTGCAACAAAATATTGCGCTATTTTTTTATTGCGCTGATTCTGTTTCATACTGATGTCTGGAGCCGTTAATGGATGATATTGTTTGTTTACACATACAATCTCACTATTTTGTTGCAATTTCTTACAAAACTTTGCGCGCAAAAAGCAAATCTAGTATGAAAATCATCAAACTTCTAATGCTCGTAACTCAGTTAAAAAAAATATTGCATAAAATATAACTTACCGGCATCATTTTTTATTTTCTGTAGCTTTTCGTTATTTGCTTTTTCAAACAAAGCAAACTCCTTAGCGTGCATTGATTTCAAATGATTTATTAATGACGATGTTGTTCGGCCCTTTCGCGAATATGTTTTGTTACATATTTTACATTGCGATTTCTCCCGGTCGTTGTCCACAGGTTTGAAATACGTCCAAATTTCACTTTGCGTAGGTGTTGGCATAGTTCACTTATCCAAATAGTAAATAAAACTTTACTTAAGGTTCGTAATACGAATGAAGGTATTACGTATTACGTTAAACAATACAGTTAGTTCAGTTCTTAACAAAAACCACAATAAAATCAAACGTACGCTTCAGTTCTTGTCACTTGTCACAACTACTCACTAGTAATTACAACAAAACAATAGCAAGACGCGCCACCGTCACCGATTCACTGAGGTCCAAAAACAAAAATCATTGCTTTCCTATTGGTCAATCAACACATTCGGTTGACGCGCGCCACTCGCCGGGACTGCCCCTTTCTTTCTTGTCGCGACCTGCTACAAATCCGCATCCGCATCAGATCCTCGTCGATTTATGCGGATGCGGATGCGGATGCGGATGCGAATGTCAAAATCAATGCGAATGTTCCGCATATGCGGATGCGGATGCGAATATTCGCAACATCCCTAGTGGGGAGGTCGTTTCTTCTTTTCCGTTTATAATCAATTTGTTATTTCTTATTATTGCATGCTGCCCGTTTCTTCTAGCGGCTTGTAAAGCTTGATGTAATTTCCTCCTTTCTTGCAATGCTAACGGGTTTAAATATTCAGTGACGTTATAACCTACTTCTTTCAAATATACAGTGTGTCCGGGCATGTAGTGATCAAACTTTAAGGGCGTAATCTATGGACAATTTTATCGATGAAAATACTTCAAATTTGGGGNAAAAAAAAGACGCCAATTTCCGGCATTGTCTTTTGAGTGAGAAAGTCGTGAAAATCACCATATTTTATGAAATAATACACTAATCACTATAATGACCATATTTATGAGTAAGTATCTAATTAACATTGGAGTTGCAAAAAAGAGATTCTCCCACCGGTTTTGTATCGCAAAGATATGACGCCACTTTTTCGCCAAAATCTGTCCACATCCTAGGCTATTTTTTCCCAGGTGTTTTCTTCAAATTAATCATGTTAATGTTTAAAAATCGTAACCCAATGTATTTAGAAGTAATTATCTAAGTACTTTAGTAACGAGCATGTAGGTTAAGTAGGTACCTACCTACATCCTGTTGCTTGAATACCTAGTTGAATTTGATTTTGTAAAAGGGCATCGACTCATTCTGAGTAACTTGTGTTTTATTCAATACTAATTGGTAATTTATGTCCAAAGTTGTCTGTGCTAGCACATAAAATAAAAATAAACAACTCATAAAAGCTATACTCAAAATATGTATTTTTATTCGGAAAATGATTTGCATGTTTCGCTAGCGACTGCACCACACGCATAAACAACTTATCACCTTGAAGACGCTGCCAAAAGCTTCGAATTCAAAAAGAAATCGCGTTCTTGATGGGTTGCGAAATGAGGTCGCAGGCGCATCTTGCGTTTTGCAAAATAAATAAATTGAAGGTTGTTTATAGAAATTTTGAGTAATTGAGAAGGTAGTCTTGAAGTTTATACCACTGCAACTCCTGTAAAGGTACCGATGACCTGATGAAGGTATGGAAGGCGCTGGATGCGGGCCGCTACCAACTGTGCGATGTGGAAGTCATTGAGCTAATGTTTAGCAGTGGACGTCCTGTGGCTGAAATGATGACGATGATGATGAACTTTTGTAAATCTATGGAATACAGCCAGTAACAAAACATGGGTGAAGATTGGAGTATGGTTAAGCTGTACCTATTAGGATTTAAATTCACGATAATTCATTGTACGACAGCACTTTAGGCCATTTTTTATTGCAAACTAAGGGTTAAGTATTAAGTAAAGGTATTACATTTTAGGAGGATGACGATATTTTTCCTAGTCCAATACGCTACGGGACAGTCCACAATCGCGTTTAGTACCTTATCAATGATATATTAATTTCATTTGCATAAATAAAGACATTATTGCCATTGGTTCTGACCAATGGCAATAATGTCTTTATTTATGCAATTCTTATTTATTCCTAAATACTTTATGGTTATTACTGGATTCACCTTGCAAGGAGGAAATGAATTTTATCACTTCTGTTGCTGTTGTAACTACTAGATAAATAAATAAATATATACGTTTAAAAACAACATGTAAAACTGGTACAATTTGCGTTAATACATAATTAAGTAGTCTATTGCAATAGTTACATTGATTTCATAATTTGTCCTTTTTAACTTTTAGTTAGAAAAAAATATTCATGTCATGTTCATTTGTGCTCATTGAGATTAAAAGCAATTAAGTTTTTTTTAATTCTGTTAACACTTTGTATGAAATATCGTTTTCATTCTAATAATTTAGTAATCCGTTGGCTCGAATTATTGGAACAGAATTCGTCACGTGTCTATCCAATGCGAGTGATTGCTAGATCCACATGATTCTTGCAATTACTATTGTGGATTCGTGCATTCATATAAGAAGAAAATTATAGCAATTATTTAGTAAATTATGTTCTAAGTAATATTATTGTTATAGACCTGTCGAGACTGTATGAAATTCTAATTTTCAGTTGCAGTTTTAAATATTTTAGTATGCCGACTGTACCTAATAAAAATACATTTTGATTCATGAAGCTGTCATAAGCGCTTGACATGGCATTTACTCAGATTACACAATATCCCCTTCTCCATCTGTTGCATGGCATAAGCCTGTGTCGTTAAGAATGGTTTAATCACTGTTGTGGTGATTACTTGACTTATGGTATCCCCTAGATGGGGCAGAGGGCATCTACAACAGTCCTCCATTGCGTTCGGTCTTGAGCTTCGCGTTTGATCTCGCTCCAAGTCTTGTGTATGTGTCTTGTGGTGATGAGTTCTCAATGATATAATTATTGTTCACCAGCACATGCCAGTCCCCTGGAAGAGTCTGATACTGTCAGCGCCGGTATGGGCCATCATAATCACCCATGGCGCCTCGGTGTTCGGATACTTCACCGTGGTCAACCAGCTGCCCACCTACATCGAGAGCATCCTGCATTTCAACATCAAGCACGTAAGTATTTTTTTTTAGTTTTTGAATCGAGCATGTTTAAGGGTTAACTTAGCACGTGACACGAGGAGCTTGTATTAGTATTATGTATCTTATTTTTACAAGAGATTTTGGGTTATTTTCCGTCACCATTTCCTATGGTATCGTTGAGCATAGATTTTCATTTTCTATTTTAAGCAAAAGAAGACAACTTGTATACCAAATGATTTTCAAGTGAGTATTTTAAATTAAACTTAATAATCCATAAAAAAAGTTGATGTAGGCTTTTAGTCTGAAGAGATAATCACAATTTCCAAAAATAGACATCGTAAACATTTTTTGTTGCATGGTTACTAAAAGTGACACATTTCCTGTACAAGATTATTTAAATTGGACACAGTGAATTCACAAAACAGGTTGTGAAGTGTGTATGCGATATAAAAATAGGTTTAAAAATTAGCATTTGCTTAGAAAAAAATGATTAACTTGTCATGCCATGTAACGGCCGTTCCACTCTTGCTTTATAAATATCCACATTCATTCAGGTCTATTTTCGGCCCAATTTGTTGATCTCATTCAATCACATGGACAGTTTGTCAGATTTTTTGCCAGCATGTTGTTAAGTGCTCTAAAAATGGAGGGAAAGTGTCGTACCGCTACTCTCGATTCAAATTGTCAATATCGGTAGTAAACTGTGATACATTATCGTAGTAACTTTATCGAATTCATTCATAGACCGGCTCCGGAAGAGATAAAAAATTATAACACTTGCGCTCTGACACAATTCGCGTCAGCGTTTATTGCAACCCTAATTGCAACGCAATAAGGCTCATGTCGTCGCGCGAATTTAGACGCTTGCACGAGAGTAGGGTGACCAAATGACTATTTAAAAAGTTAGGCTCAGATGCACTGTTATTTAGCTAAGCCTAATTATTATTGTTTCTTAATGCTTGTTAGTATTTTTATTACATTTCAATTAGGTTTCTGTCGATAAAAAAGCAAGTTGTTCTTTTGACTAATGTGGTCAATCCGGTTATTATATCATTCAAGGCATATTGGTAGGTTATTCACCGGTGACAAGACTCTTATAATAATAATCAATTAATCACGGGTCGTGGTCGTGGTAGAACCAACAACACTTGTTACCGTGGTAACAAGTGACTTCAAAACGTATACCACGGTGCGTCGCCGTCTCGTACCTTTCACGCTTCGGTATCGTTGCGTGGTGTCGCCACTGGTTTGACTTTCGTTGCGAATGATGCGATTATGTTGAAAGATTTCAAAGTTTCTTATTGGTCAATTTATATTCTTCGACGTATAATACTCGTATTAGGTTTTGGCACGTATCTAGTAGTGTTAGTAGTTTTTACAGATATTGATAATGGATAGCAACGGATATGCGAACTAGATATGAGTGCGTAGTAGAGAAACATGAGAATAAGATAACTATTTTATTTTTTTAAATTATACATTATATCGATTTACTAGGATATTATATGATAGGTAAAAAAATCCCTACCGTAAATTATAGTACATAGTATTACTAAGGATACAAATTCTTCGATACGTATGTAAGTTAATTATCAGATTAATAATTGAAATTCAATGATATAATGAACCAAGGTCTGATAAAACTAACAGTTTTTGCAGTGTGAAGAAAAAACAATCCAGTTAATAAAAAGTTTTAAGTGAATGTCAATTTTAATTTGACATTGTTCTTACTTCATTACGTGTGAATAGTTTTCCTTATTTATTTTTCAAACTCGACAACAATAGCAATACGTCTGCTCACTTTACAACGTTACCAATTAGTTAGGTTCCTTCGACAGCGTAGATGCTAATACGTGATCTTTATTGCTACACGTGTATCCGCGCATGCGCGTCCTGTCCGTAAAATAATACTTGGAAGGGTATTGTTTACCGATAGCATTGATTAATGTTAAACACATGCCGGATCTTGGTGCTTTGAACTTCTCTATTTATTCAAGACCTTCCAGAAAGTTTTATAACTAGATTTATCATTTTATTTTGTTCATAACAAAGTCACAGTCATATAGTACCTACCTACATACAATTTTGAACTCATCTAACCTGTGATGCTCATAAAAATAGAATAATCTAAAATTAAAACATACCTAGCACCTAAATAATTCCAAGAGAATAATTTAAAGTGCCCGGTGTCTAATACCAGTATTCGCCTTCGACACACTGGATATATCCAGATATGTCTGGTTTGCTTTGTCCTTGTCTGTAATACATTAGAATATATTTGAATTTCTATTAGAGTGACCAACTTGATCTAATAGATATAGATCTCACTGATACAATAAATTCATTATTTTGAAGTTAATATTCGTTATAATTGAAATGTGCTCCATAAAGTGATATTGTGATAGCTGAATCCTATAATAACCCTTACTTACCTACCTGTTTTTTTATTTGCAATCTGTGGGTACTTTAGACGTGATATCTATATATATAAAAATGAAACCCGTTTCGCGTTGTCACGGCATCACGTGTGAACGGCTGAACCGATTTCGATAATTCTTTTTTTTAAATGTTTGTGGAAGTCCAAGGATGGTTCTTACGGAAAAAAATATTAAGAAAATCTCTACGCTAAGGCGGTACGAAGTTCGCCGGGTCAGCTAGTAGTCAATACATATTTAAATTTTTTATTCAAAATAAAAAAAAAATATTTTGACTTAACCAATTAATTACTTCTTACAAATCGTCAAAAACTTTTAAAGAGGCTTTTTGTTAAATGTCTCATTATTTCACTCAACAGGCTTTCCTGAATATTGTATTATGACATTTAATTGGATGTGGATTTTCTCAATATTACAATATTACATATCTAATAAACAAAGTTGCTTTAAAAACCCTGTTTTGTACAAAAACCATTTTTATCTTTTGATCTGTAACATGATATTAACAAATTCAAACAATTTATGTTGATTTTTGTGGCGATAAAATTCGAAAGTTAACTTTGTGAAACGTTATTACTTAATCTTGGATATGTAAAAGAGATTTGCATCTCTATCTTGGTGCGTTAGGTCTCATTTCGCTTTGTCCCTGAAAGGATAAACAAGCATAACGCAAGTCTCTTACCCTATTGCATCAGCCACTACTGGACTGCCTCAGGTTTTATAGCAGGTGAGCAGGTTGCCACACCTCGGTTGATATTCTGCATGCCAGTATTTTTTTGCATAATAAGTACAAAATATTGTTTTAATTATTGTGATATAAATTTTATTTAAAAAAGGTTGCACTATTTTATACCAAAGAAGTTGTTATTAGGACTGTTAACCTTTGTGTAGTTGATCACCTACCATTTCATTTGTACAAATAAAAGACAAAAATAAATAAAATTAATGTGAGTTAACACTTCTAGATGCCTACTTTTCTAAAAATAAAAATAATCTTTGTTAATCCTATATTTTCTTATACAATATCATTTTCAATCGTCCATAGAATAATGGTAGAATATCAAATTATACTAATGTAAATTATAATTTTGCTAAGAACATGAATCTACGAGGCGTACAATGTTGCGTGCGCGCTGGCTTAGCTAAACTTTCGCTTGGCAACCCATTTTTGTTGCATTGCGATGTTCGTGATTATAGGCAGCTTGTCAAAATAGGTATCTCAAATAAAATCAGTGCTATTAAGATAATAATCTCAGTGTTCGTTAATGCATAAAATTTATTAATTAAAAATAAAATGTTACATTATGTTTTTTGCAGAGATGATAAATCTGTGAAACTCTCTAATTCTGAACTTTTTCGGTTAGAAACTACTAGTACCACAAAAACTGAACCAGAAAAAGTATGAAGCGCAAAATCACCAATCTCAATAAATAAATTGTGTACCTACCTACTTAACACAAGAATACCTAACGTAAATTCATTTGCTTTTGTATCGCTTAGGTCCCTTTATCGAAAATAAGAAAAAATATTGCAAGGTTGCGGTATTCCAATCCTTAACTGTGTGAGCGTTTTATGATTTATAGCGATATACTCGTACTTGTAAGCTTCAATGGATTCCCCGTGGTAACCTAAATACTGTTATGGTGACATGTAGTTAAATTGATAAATGTCAAACCGTAGATAAATTAAACAAATTTACGCAGACACAAAAATGTGCTTAAAAAATATGTATTTTTCTTTCGGCACCATTGTGAGTATTGTGACTTGTGTTAAATAAGAGTTATTTTCATGTAAAATAGTATAATAAATAATAAAAATAATATAAATAACATTGATAACAACTGTTATGAGAAATGACTAAGGCCACGCTCACTCAGCGGCGCAGAGCAGCTGGTTGAAACAGGTTTTGGCGAGCACTTTTTAGTTCACTTTAGGCAAGGAAATCCTCAATGTGCCTACATAAACAGAGGAAATGGCTATAACAATAGTTGTGGTAATCCAAATAATGTAGTCCATATCTATCCATCCCTCTCACACTAACACAAAGGATGATATCACTATGAACGAAAGCGACTGTCAAATTCGTAAATACAGAAAACGAACGGGAATTATTTATAAATAATGCAATAAGCATTTGCGCTGTTATTAGAAAAAAATATCAGATAAATAATAAAAAAAAAAACGACCGGTCTTCTTAAAATAAAAATGTTTGGTCGCTCTAGCGTCTTCATAAACATGGTATAGCGGCCAAGTTTTTTTGCAACACAAGCTGAATCACAAGTTTAATGCTTATCGGCGCGGCGCCTGTGCCCGATACAAGGCTAAACAACTTTTTGAGTACAGTCACCGACAGCCGACAGTTGTGATATAAGAATGTTTAGGCAGAAATAAAATCCCTGAAAATTGAAATATTTAGTTACCCTAACTGGCTTCTAGAACCATAGCTTAGCAACGGGTTTTTTGCAACACTCAATCGCGAGTTTACGATCGCTCGCGCATGCGTCCGACAAACGAGGCTGAACAAATATTAGTACAGTCGACGATTTTTTTTAAATTTACAGATTAATGTTATTTATTTACAATTTAAAGATTTTTACTATGAATTACTACGAGTGTCGACGATTTAATTAACATTTAAAAATAACATTAATATTAAATCATTTATGTATTTTATTTCTAACTGAGTTCAGAATTGATTTAGTTGCAAAATTTAAACTGTATTTAATTATATTAATCCGATTTTGGTGGCTGTCATCGACTGGCATAAGTGTGCAAGCTCCAAAAATATTAAAAAAAAAAAACAAAAAAAATATTTTCTACAATGCCGTTTAGTTTTTTCAAACCTTGATAAAATATTCTTTATTTCTCGGACAAAAATTTGGGAACCCTACATTACAACCGACCGCGCCCATACATGAGGTCGAACAATCACAATCGGCACTTTGGCAGCATATCAACGACAAATGTCAGTGACCACTTCAGAAGCGATTCTTATCGAGCTAGTCACTTAAGCTGAGTTGCACCACCTAACTGTAGCAGTAACTATAACGATAACCAGCGTTTTTTGTCTGGAGTTTGACAGATTTTTAACGTTTGTCAAAGTTAAAGTAAAATGGTGCAACCCAGCCTTAGTTTAGTATTCTGACCAAGCGTCTTGGTTTCTATTGTAATCGTTTTGTAAAGGAAGGTCATCGCTAGTACAGTATTTGAAATGCGCGATCTTGCATTTTTTTATCAATTTTAAAAACTAGGCACTTTTTATGGGTTAACCAAACAGCAAAAGTCTACTGATAAAAAATATAATTCAAAAGCATATGAAAATCAAAAAGGAGAATGAGCTATATTAGATTTGAAGTTCCTAATACCTTTGAGAATTAGTTAATGGAATGTGGAAAATTATTTGTGGAATGTCCAGCCTATTAGGTAGGTAGATCAATCTAATAAAATGTGTGCTGCTATAAATATAATTTTCCTTATAAGTTTAATGATAACAATCGATGTACCCTCCTAAGCTCATCCCCTATAAAAGTGTAATAAAACTTGACGCTCGTCCGTCCTAGTCGACCTTAATTATAATGCATTTTTCTGCCCATCCAGACGCAATAAAACGTGCGCGCCCGCCGCTTTATAGGCACAGACAACACACATCAGACTATATACATTTTTATTGCAAAATAACTTTTATATCAACTGCATAAGATCCTACTGTGATTAGCTTAACGTGCTATCGCCTGAACGTATCTTTACGGTCCGTCGCTAGGCGACTTTTCCATAGCCTTAGTAGGTACAATCAACAACACGTTAGTTTAATATGGCGAAATGTGGCGACTGTGTACTATACTACAAAGGAATCTCTGAGAAGGAAAAAACATTGTTAATGTCCTATTTTAACCGCAAATGGTTAACCACAATGTGTTACTACTACATATTAGTGACAATACCTAGAGAAAACAGCTCAGTTATTTATGATTATACAACGTAAATTGCAGTAGGTATTGTCAGCGCCAATGGGCAAGCAATAATGCGGACACACCCCCAGGTACATTGAGCTCCTTGATGGCAAAGTATAATCTTGAGATCACTGCAACGGTTCAGTAACGATACCCCCTTGCCCCTTATAAAATATTTCAACTTCTATTGGCCCAGGTAAGTCGCCAAGTCTTCTCAACCACCAATAATCCTAGACTGCATCTTACTTGACATCAGGTGCGTTTGCGGTCAAATACCTGCTTTTTTCTGCAGAAAAAATGACGGAACTACTGCATCCTTCCCCTACTAAGATGCTCCTCATCCGGTTCACAATGCAACACTTGCACCATCCCAAACTGGTCCAAACCAACTTGCACAAGTGGAGGAAGCTGCTCATAAACGATTCAGGTCGCAGGGCGCAATTTACGAATTGACTGCCCATTCAGACATTAATACCATGGAGGAATTATGTTTCATCATAAGCAATATCAAGAGATTATGCCAATGCTCACAAATGATTTCGTAGAAATGATAAATATTCTTTGAGAATAGAGGCGTTTTTTTGGAAATTCTGCGGTTCAGATGTAAAAGGGTTTCTAATATCATGGTATGCAGCAGCTCAGGTAATCTTAGTAAAAAAATAAGATAAAGTTACTGTCTGCCAGTCGCAGGAAGTGACGCATTGACTAAACATCTCCCGCCCCCAAAACTTATGTAATGAATAACGAGTACTAAGACCATGTGCCAATTGTATAATGCTGACCTTGAAGCACAATGAATCCTATTAAGCATGCAGAAGCCCTTTACTGCTGTCAGTGCGCACTTAGCAATTATTTCGTGCTGAACCGGCCTTGGTAACATTTGATTTATTACCATTCGAAGGTCGTAGAAGGCGTGTAGCGAATTTGGAAGAAGAAAAGTCCTTTGAAAGGTCCTTTCTTGCATATTTCATTGAAACAGACATCGATGAATTACGACAAGGAAAACAAAAGTGCCGCCAGAATAATTCATTGCAAGGCTTTCATGTGGTAAATCAGTGGAATGAGTGAGTGGGTTGTTGTCGAGTGAGTGACAGTGTTCTTTTTCAACTAAGACAATAGTTTGTGGAGAGGCCTCGACTTTGAACTTGTACAAGGCTTGTCAAAAACTTAGTATAAATAATATTACATACGAATTTGCACAAATTGTGTAGGTATTTGTAGCTATGAATTACTAGAAATATAGAAACTAGGTATTTATTTGTAAATTTAAAGAAATTAGGTAAATTATCCTGTTCGAGGTAACCGTCAACGGTATTAAATAGTTTGCAGTAGAGGTACCTATGTTAGATAGTTAACTTTAATCTTATTTCCTTGCACTCGTACGACAAATTGTCGTGTAAATATGATTAATTTTCATTAATTATCACGGAACAGAGAACCGGAATCTCAGCGCACATTTCTTCCGCTTGTCCACGGAAACTGTCAAGTCTCTTATTCTCAGTAAACACAAAAGACATTACTACAATAACACGGGGTTTCTCTTCCCTTGACGTATTTTACAAAGTAAAGTTTATAATATATAATATATAAATAAACCTGAGGCTTTGACAACCTTTAAAGTACTTTTTTTGATTTGGAAAAAAGTCCTCTCAAATCGTTTTGTGGGGCGCTTTTTTACCTTTTGCAATTTAATTTTCATTTCGGTTATTTATGAGGTAGTTAGTCTTGTGATCTTGTCTCAGTGCGTAACCAAAATATTCAAATTGACAGCAATAAAAATAACGATCTAGCTGAATTCTGCGCGCATCCGTTTCCAAGGAATCGTATCAGTAATGGCGAAGCACGTTGCTGACCTCGTATCGGTCGTAACGTCTGATGGCATGTGTCATGTTATGGTACAGACAGCATATTTAATCCTAAACTTGTTACATCTTGTACGAAGTGATATTTTGGAACAAAAATGTAGGATCGTCTAATGTGCTGTTGACTGTACCTATAAATAAATGTTACTTAGCATTTATAGCAAACGCTTTCAATTTGACATATAGGTAGATAGGTACTTTCCTTCCATTTGAATGCAATTAAAAACCCAGTTAACGAATTGTCCCGTTATCGATTTTCCCAAGTTAAAAAATAACTTGGAATTCTTGAATTACCAATTCAACTGTAGGTATGGCAGAAGGTAAAAGCACTGCAGTGTAGCAATGAAAAGGTCAAGAAAAAAAAGTCAGCAAATTATTGTGTGCCTTCATCATTTCAGCCACAGAACGTCCACTGTTGAACATAGGCCTCCCCCAATGATTTCCACATCGCATGGTTGGTAGCGGCCTGCATCCAGCATGTCTTATGTACCCCAAACCCCGACAATGGGTTCACAGATTGGTATTCAATGAACGAATGCCATCATGCCTTAGCTTTCGGCGAATGACCAAGTAACGTCACATGCTCGTGGCAATGACGAGATTTGCATTGACCGCCAAATAAACCTCTAGCCTTTTAAGCTTCGCGCAAACCAATCATCCTAAGGCCGTATTTATATAAAGTTAAACCGCTTTACACCTTTATCTCCGACTTTATGACTGCTAATGATACTCGCACTTAGTTTGTTAGAAATTTAATTGTTTTTAATACAATAATCTCACGGTCATAAAAATTTCACGTCGGTGGTTTTCAATCATGCTACATTATTGGAAAATTTCCATGATGACAAAGATGGCTTCAAGTTAAATAGGGATCTTAGGTTTGATTTCGATTAACAAAAGGATACTGACTAAACTAGGAAACATGCAGTGAAAACTGCATAGTGTTTTTTAATTTATTCATTTAACAAATTAAATGTCGATTTAAAACATAACATTATTTATTAGTGTCGCCGCGCCGTCTTAATTTAATACCCATAATTAATTTTAATTCATACTTATTATTATTATTACTGACATTTACAGAATTTCACGAATATAATAATTTAATTATGGACATGTATTTTTAATTTGTTATCCAATTAATTTGCATGTATTACATTTTTAACACTCAAGTCTTCGACCATGTTGAACTTTATTGAGATGAATAAATCAACAACCCCTTAAGTATGTGCTGTTGTCGCCTATTCTTATATTGATGTTGGCATCTAAACACAGGATAGTTACCTGTATAGTTGTACATAGATTCCATGGTGCGGGCTCGCGTAAACTAAGTAATGGATTAAACCTTGAAACAAAAATAAGAGGATGACAATGCAAATGACTTAAGTTATATACTTTGTGAGTTTTTGTTATTTTTAATTATTATTATTTTTTAACATCTTTTATTCATATTTTTTCCCAACAACAATGTTCTTTTATAAAAAGGGAAACCTTTCATTGGCTATACTATCAGTCTAAATCTTATAACTAATATTTTCAATGTATCGCTGTTGGTTTCTATAAAATAAATAAATAAATAAATAAATTAGTTATTACTGCTTAATAACCCTATGTATTAATCCTGGGGATACTAGGTAATAAAACTCAAAGCATGCGACAAGATAAAACTTCCATCATGATTCAGTTTTTATTACTATTGCCTTTTGTGAGATAGCGGTATGTCTTTCATAGGAAAATCACTTAGTAGATAGAGCTCGATGGTCGGTAATTATTAAATACTTCACAGGTAATAAAATGTGAACAGCATTACTGAGTTTTATTAATGTGCCTAAAGAAATAAAGAAAAATATTCTATTTCTTACTTTAAAACCTTTATCCTGATTCAATATTTTATCATAAAAATATGACCAGAAGACCAGCTACAGGCTGCAAGTGTTTTGGCGAGACATTCCTCGATGCGCACCCAAGGCGCACCTAATGAAACGCACCTAAACTATTCCCTGTAAAGATTTTGAACTTTATGTTTACTAAAATGTATAAAAAGTACTTACCAGGGCAATATAACATAGATGCGATTCGAATAATAGTTTATGTGAGCATCATTTAGTGTGCCTCAAAATGGGTGCGCTTCGAAGAATTACCTACTTTGGCAAAGTTTTTTTTTTTCTAGCCAAGGCAGGTATTTGACCGCAAGTATGTAACTTCCCACGTCAGTCTTACCAGTCTTACGTCAAGTTGTTACACAATGCTTATCATAGTCATCGTGGTTACTTTAAAGCGATAATCTTGCTAATCGTTGAATAACTATTTTTCCTTACAACATCCTAATATAGGAAAGACGCATTTGAAGAATTAACGTCACACTACATCGTAATAGTTTACTGAATAAACAGAATACTTTGTAATACTGTGTATTTTTCTATTTTTCTTCGCTATTTGTCAGGCAAGTCAGGTTCCATTTTAGTGATGTGACACGAGGCTAACATAAAATATTAAATATCGATAAAATTAAATCCCCGAATTTCTCATTTCGAATTCATTTTTGGATCCTGTGCTTTTGAGGATAAAGGTTGATTTTTTCCTCAAGTTCAGTAATTGATTTGTATAATTTCTTCGAAATCGTCGCCTCAGCCTAACCTTACTTTATAGGCCGATGAGGCGAGGACATCTAGTGCTTAGGAATTGAAGCTTCACGTACTAGACGAGGTTGACTCATACTAAAAGTGATCGGCGCACAGTGTTTTATTTTGGCTTAGAAGCGGACATCCCTGTTTTATTAATTCAATCGTTAGATATTACTATTATGTATACAATTGATGAAGGAACTAGTAGTTGTATTTGTTTAGTTTCGAAGAAATATTCGATTTTGTGATTTTATAAAAAAAACAGTTTTAGAAGCATATTTTCTAAAAAAAATACATTAAGTCAGAATTTTGTAAATAAATTTACCTATCACTATAACGTCTATCTTTATGCAAAAATAAATGGTTATTGCTGCAGTAATTTAGGAATTATTTAATAATTTATGATTTTCAGAAAACATTTTTTTCTCCGTTGTTCTAGAAAATTGGCAGCTATATTTACTTTATATTGATGCATGGTATAATTATCTATAATACCTGAAAATATTACTTGCCTATCCCGTGGAAGTTGGAAGATATTTTAATTTCTATGAGTTTAGAAAATTTATATGTAAATAGGGTTGTCATCTGAATATTTTTTAGTTTTTTAAATGCCGTCCGTAACAATACGGTTTTAATGCCTTTGTTAGATAACTATTGAAATTCATTGCTTTTACCATTATTAATTTGTCTGGTCGAGTTTGATAATTATAGAGTTGGCCCTGTGGCGGCTTATTGGAAATCCTATCGTTTTCGAAACATCGATATATATGTTGCAGTCAAAACTCATAATCGATCAAAACCACTTTTGACTGCAAATTTCAGTTAATAGTGGTTTTGACCGATGGCCTTAGTCAATATTACTTTTGACAAATTTTTCTAGTCGTATCATCGAACTTCCACGGGATAGGTAAGTAATATTTTCAGGTATTATAGATAATTATATCATGCATCAATATAAAATAAATATAGCTGCCAATTTTCTAGTGTAACGGAGAAAAAAATGTTTTCTGAAAATCATAAATTATTAAATAATTCCTAAATTACTGCAGCAATAACCATTTATTTCTGCATAAAGGTAGACGTTGTAGTGATAGGTAAATTTATTTAACAAAATTCTGCCTTAATGTAATTTTTTTAGAAAATATGCTTCTAAAACTGTTTTTTTTATAAAATCACAATATCGAATATTTCTTCGAAACTAAGCAAATACAACTACTAGTTCCTTCATCAATTTTATACATAATAGTAATATCTAACGATTGAATTAATAAAACAGGGATGTCCGCTTCTAAGGGAAAATAAAAGACTGTGCGGCGCCAATAATAGTCAGGTCATAAAATTATCCTTACTATGTGATGCTCAATGTGTTACTTTGACTGTTTGTGTATTAGTACTTACCTACTTTTCTACGTAATAAGTGAGGCTCTATGGTGTGTACTTACTTACATTTACATGAAAAAAATATTGAAACAATGGTCTCCCTAATATGTATTTATAAATAATGAATGAGAGTTCTTATTCATTCTACTTATCAAATTAACATTTTGGTCAATAAAAGAGAAAGTAATTACACTTTCGACTAATCGTTTTAGGTAAGCTGGTAAAAATTAAGCTGAAATCATTCTAGCTGAACTCTAATTAAGAATCTAAGTAGGTACCTATAGCAAATACAAAATGTTTAGTGTCAGAAATAATCCTTGCGCTAGACTCGCCACGCTGACTCACGCCGAAGGCGAACGATCGGCGCCAAGCGGTTACGCGGAGATAATTGTTTGCCATTTTTATTATTATCTGCTTATAATTTGTCATATAAACCTGGGAATTAATGTGATTTATTAATAGACGCTTAATTATAATGAGTTCTTTGCTCGCTTCGCACTAGCATTAACATGAGTTAAGCGACAGGTGACAGATGTCGTAATTTGAATATCTTTGATATTTCATGATAAAAAAAAATTCTTGTGAAAATAAAATTATATTAGATTGTGTTCATATTATGTACAAACTTTTATTACTGGCCGTGCGTGGAGACTACATAACCTCACGATGATTATGTTGTACCTACTAAACTACAAAGTAGCACTATTCCAAACTAGACAGTCATTAAGTAAGTTGTGTAAATAAACCTTAAGAAATTCCTTAAATAAATAAACACATTTATTCCGTGTCAAGAAGCCTAGACACATACGTAAAATTCTTACTATCTTAACCATCCATTCCTGTTCTATTTGCCTTAGCGGCAGCACCCGCCGGCGAGGAATCCGCGGCGGCAGACGCTAATTACTATTTAATCTAGCCTGGCGCGACTCCCTAATACGCCGAGACCTGCTCAGGTTAACGCGGTTTTTAAAAATAGCAACACCTTCGCAGCTTCGCGAACTGAGGGAGGAGGGAAAGTTGTAGAGATGCTCATTTGTTTATCGATATCGAGGTCTCATTCCTGTTCTATTTTGCCTTACGGCGACAGCACCCGCCGGCGAGGAATCCGCGGCGGCAGACGCTAATTACTATTTAATCTAGCCTGGCGCGACTCCCTAATGGGCCGAGACCTGTGCTCAGGTTAACGCGGTTTTTAAAAATAGCAACGTCTTCGCGAACTGAGGAGGGAAAGCTTAGCTGTAGAGATGCTCATTTGTTTATCGATATCAAGGTCCCGTTCCTGTTCTATTTCCCTTACCGGCGACAGCACTTTCCGGTGAGGAATTCGCAGCGTCAGACGCTAATTACTATTTAATCTAGCCTGGCGCGACTTCCTAATGGGCGGAGACCTGCGCTCAGGTTAACGCGGGTTATAAAAATAGCAACACCTTCGCAAACTGAGGGACACTGAGGAGGGAGGAGGGAAAGTTGTAGAGATGCTCATTTGTTTTATCGATATCGATGTGTGTTGTAGATGCATCCTTCCTTTTATTTATTGATGGATTTTTACAAAATCTTATTGCCATAATGATGCTGATTTAATTCTATCATTATCTAAAGCAGTGCTAGTTAGATTAATATTAGCCGATGCTTGCCTAACGCCGCATGACTGACGATATAATGTTGGTAATTTATCGACTTCTCTTGCACATACTCGTTGAGCAGATAACTTGCTATGTAATCCTCAGAAGGCGCCGCTACGCCAACGCCCCTAATGCGATTCATTTGCAGGGCGACAGCCTCTTAAAATGAAAGCTTAACCATTTTCCCGTTACTAAGATAAATTCTATCTTATATGAAAGTACCTACATTATTATACTATGTCCCTACTAAAAGCTAAACTATACTAATGTTATAAATGCGAAAGTAACTCTGTCTGTCTGTCTGTCTTGATTTCACGCCTAAATCAATGAATCGATTTTGATGAAATTTGGCATAGAGAAATGAGTCGTTTGGTAGTTATTTATTAAATTTTTATTTAGGTTTTTGAAATAGGGACGCGCGCGATAAAGTTTTCAAACTTTCCGCGGGAAAAAGCTAGTAATTTCATAAATAGCATTTTCCTCAACAATTATCATTCAAGTTGATCTCAGTTCTATCCAGTTCAAAATAAACCAGCCAATATCTCGTAAATTAAAGGATGTGTGTTCAAGAGTCTACGCAACGCAACTAGCGTAGAGCCAAGATAATTTACTATGTAATCCTCAGACGGCGCCAGTACCCCTTAATGCGGGTAATTTGCAGGACGACAGCCTCTTTATAAATGTTGCAAACGAAAGCTCGGAATTTCCCGCTCTTCAGACGAATTGGTTGCGAAGTGAAAGCACACATGAGCTTTAATTAAGTTTTATAAATGACTTGCACCTATTTACGGGTATAACTCATTTACTGAGTGAGCGGATTGAAGATATTGAATCAGTTTTATAAATAAGCTAGTTGGTGAGAAGTAGTGTACTAGAAATACTTTTAGTTTAATCCGGTGTATTATCTAGAAAAAGTATACAAAATAGCAATCACTCAAAATGAGTCAAAATTACTCAAACACAAAAAAAGTGACATGACGTGTTGCAAAAGTCGGTAGGTATTTTAATTTTGTTCAAACAATAATTTTAATTGTGCTCTCAAAGAATTTACTGTCGTTAAATTAATTACCTTTAGCCGCATAAGTAGTCGTAAATGTGATAATCTTAAGTTGTGTAATCCGCATTTACAGAAAAAATGTCGTATGTCGTAGGTACCTACATAGTTTACGTTTTAGGAATCTTAACTGATTAACAAAGGATTTTCCTCAATCTTTTTATAACCATTGCTCTGTTTTCACGATTTTATTCGACTCAACTCTAGTGCTAGACATTGTTGTGTCTAGACATCATTTATTTTTATCTTCTGGGATTAGAGGCAAACGAGTTCGATATAATCTGCGCAGTGCATCTCTAGTTATTTGACTTCGTTCTTTTATCTTTCACACTGTATGGACTAGAGACAGTAGACCCTAGAAAAGGACCCTAAGTTACCATGTCGCATAAAATAATGGGATGAAATAGGGGAAGAAAGTTTGTATAATAAATAACAACTGATATTAGATTTTGGTTGGAGGCTCTTTAGAATAACGATAATATTAGGTACGAGGACAGTGACTCCATCGCGAAATTTTCTTGACTGATAGACCACAGAATACCACAAAAGCGTAGTTGCGGGATAAAATTTAAAATCGCTTTATAAAAAGCTTATAGCAGATGAGTTTCGTAAAATAACTTACAAAACAGAGTACCCTAACCTAGGTATTTCTTAAGAATGCTATCATTAATCCGCGTAATTCGCACACACATTGAAGGCGTTATTGGCCTTAATGATCTCACGCGCACTATCGGCGTTATTCATAATATGCGCCTGCGCGTGGGCGCTTGCTTAGTGCAAACATACCGCCGGAAATGCCTACTTATTGTCGTCGAGTGGTTAAACTTTGGAATCATTGGGTCATTTGAAAAGAAATAAGCCTATAAAAATATTTTAGTGACTATTTTTGCTATACAGGCGCCGATCACATGCCGTAATAAATATTCTCATTTTATAGTAAAGATAAACAGTAACTAATGAAGATAATGACATTATTTCGGATGTGAGGGGTAATGTATTACAAGTTTTCTTATCTAGAATCTAGATTTAGAATAGATCTCAGGTCAGTGGCCTTGCATCAACGTGCTGTGTCTGATGTACTGTTGCGATACAGACAGATGCTTCTACCATGTACCAATTGCCTAAGTAGGATTTACGAAGAACAAGCGAAACTAAAATAACAACCGTACAAGCAGTAAAGCCTCCCATAATTGTTTTACACTGTTAAGTGTTTAACTGCCGGTTAACTGATGGGCCATGTTAACGGGCAGGCCGTTCACCCATCCGACAGGTAATCAAATACTAACCATTAGTACCCAACTACCCAAGACACATCAAAGTAAACTTTGTGCACCTTAAGTGACTGGAATAAGTGAGATTTTGCATCAAAAGTGCAAGTTTAGTGACGTGTGGGTGCTTGTACATTCGCTAAATGATATCGACTCAATTTGACCCTTAGCACCTATGCCGTAGGGTAAATATTGTACCACCTATCTATGAGGTCCCGTTGCGTTGCGTATGTACTGTTTAAATCGTGCGTGCATTCAGAGATCCGCACTATTCAAATAAAAACAAATTGAAAAGTTTTCGAATGCCTTCTATCTATTCTTCTATCTTTCTCTTTATTGTATTGTCTTATAAGGTCAAGTTACTTCGTCTATATTCACTTCATGGCTTAGCCAACTTATCCCATACACCAGCTGTAGCCTGTGTAAGGTTGTTGCTTTTAAGGGTCCTCTTTACTTTCCCATACATACCCTTATAATATCTACAACTGATTCGCTACATTGAATGGGAGAAATCTGCAATCGTAGGTATCTAGGTACTTGTAAATCTCATTTAATTCTGTCCACGTTAATCTACAATTTGCCTACTGCAACAGTGCCAACAGTTCTCCACGTCATAGTTCTGTAAACCAAAATGTCAGAGCCTTTTTAAGGCGTCTTGCGCAAGCGTCAGCCGTTTTTATCGTCAAAGTGGCTCGACAATCGGTGCAATCTCGCGGAATCGTAGAGCAAGGCCGGTTCACTTTTTGCTGGCGATAATTGACGACAGCTGAAGATTGAAGAAGGACAGGTGTCTTGTAACGTTTTTTTATAATACCAACTCATGTATTCCATACTTTCTTCTTGATGAGGCGTAAAGGCAATAACTAGCTGTTCTATGAATGCTGTTGTTAACTGCATCAGGAGTTAGTAAGGGTTCGGACAAACCAACGCGATCACACCGCGATCAGCCGGCGTGCAGCGATGGCGACCAGACCTTAATGCATTGATCGCCATCGCTGCACGCCGGTTGATCGCGCTGGTTTGGCCGAACCTTAAATTCTCATCTTTTGTCTTCCACTGTAACTTCTGTAACCAGTGTGTAGATGCAACCAAATGTTGCCTAAAAATACTTATAGAATGTTCTCCTTGTCAACAGAACGGTCTGCTATCCTCGCTGCCTTACCTGGGCAAGTACCTGTGCGCGCTGGCTTCCTCCGTGCTCGCCGACCACCTACGCCGCAGCGGGCGGCTGTCCACCACTGCTGCGAGAAAACTCTTCACTGGCTTCGCTGTCGGACTGCCGGGTAAGTCTTGCTGCTAAGCTGGGTCCATACTAGTGAGCTTTGATCGCTCCGAAAGGTGTATGTACAATTCAATGTGGACGTGCCATGCTGCGATCAGAGCGCAGAGTGACTCCGGCGACTAATGTCCGTTTTCACCATCAATCCCTAATTTATATTTGTATGGCAACACATAACAGAAATTTTGTTTTCATAGGGGTCACTTAAAAATTAGGGATGGATGGTGAAAATAGGCATAAGTCAAGTTTTATCGCGAATAAGCGGAGCTTCTCTATAAAGTTTTCGGATCTCTTTCGCTTGACGGTCCACATTGTCGATAATGGACAATGGTCAACAACAATAGGTTGATCTACATTAAGGAAGCAATAAACATATTGGGCACCTATTAAAGATTTGTAAACTCATTCTGTTCGTTCTTCCCAACAGGCGTGATGATGCTAGCTCTGGTAGCTTACGGGCAGGAGCGCGTGTGGTCCATCGCCATCTTCACGGCGGCGCTTACCATTAACGGCGCTGTTACGGCTGGCTACCTCGGCAACGGGCTTGATATTGCTCCTAACTTCAGCGGTAAGTTTGACTTTCAGTCTGGACATGCCTTTTTTTTCGGGAAAAATATGCAAAAAATTGCATACAGGACCTACTGCGGGGACAGAATAAGTTATGTGGTGTTCACCAAGTGAGAAGGACAAGGACACTTTGATAAAAGACCCTGGTGTTCCGTCATTAGCCTTAAGTGGGAAGGAACTGTGGGATCCCGATTCAAAGCCACAATCCCTCTCGGCGGTTGCCCGCCTACACGGCGGGTGCAACTGGGCGCAAGCTAAGGGTTGCTTCAAAGCGCCATCTACCGATTTTATCCATCGAACAGGCGATCTTCCTGTAGGTACTACATTTGTTGAGAGACATGTCCGTTTTGTTTAGCAGGGGAACAGTGTCCATTCAAAATATTGTTTACCCCATATTTAATCTGTTCTGCAACGGTCTCTGGAACAGTGTCTGGAGATTTAGTATTTGCCGAATAATTTACATTCCGAAGCAAATATAACATATGCATTGCTTGTTGTCTGGGCACTCGCCAAGGTTAATAAACTCTACTATTTAAGCACGTGTGTTATAATTTTGAACAGCTGCATGAATCCTAAATTCCAACATTGATGAGTGTTGTATGGTTGCAGGCACAATCTTCGGTATGGCCAACACGCTGTCGTCGTTTGGCGGCTGGCTGTCCACCTACATGGTCGGTGAACTTACCAAAGAAAATGTGAGTATCTGTTTGAATATATTTCGACTTCGGAATTACAAATAAGTCATGTCTGTGCCTGCCGTTTTTTTTTCAAACGGACGGAATAGGACTCTGCTTTGGTGTAATAGCAGTGTTTTAGAACTGTTTACTACACCAAAAGACGCGTATTACTAGAATTGTTGGATTGTTCTTATCCCAACTCTATAAATTGGTTTGTAACTACATAACTAATCATTAATTACTAGATTGTATAAGACGTGGACGTGAAGGAAGGCGCTGGACGCAGACCGCTACCAACCGGCTAGCGTGGAAAGAATTGGGGGAGGCCTATGTTCAGCAGTGGACGTCCTATAGCTGAGATGATGATGATGATGATAAGACGTCCAGCCAGTCTAGGACGCGCATGGCGGCATTACACTTTTGTCCCCTTCTCTCGTGAGGTGTGATCTAAAACTCCTGTTTTTCTCCTCGAATTTACATTACGAAATGTATTAGCCTATCTTCTAAATTCGATGGAATGCCTTAATAACATTATATTAAGGCGTTATTCTAGCTCCCAATATTATCAATATTTTTCTCAGAGGCGGGCGTTGATCCGTGCGACACAGTTTTATACTTCTGCAGGGGTCATCGTTTTTTCCATTGTATCTGTACCCTTGTACTATACGAAATAAATTATTATTATTAAATTGATATTTCTCCCACAGAACACCCTCGAGCAATGGAAGATAGTTTTCTACATCCTCTCGGGTACCTACGTGCTTGGAGCGCTATGCTTCACGTGCCTGGGCTCCGGCGAGCTGCAGCCGTGGAACTCGCCGCAGAAGCCGATCTCCAGGGAAGACGAGCCTCTGAACGAGGAAAAGGCGTGAAGAGGAAACGGTAGGGGATGTAACACCATACAGATACGGAGGACCCATCGTTCGTTCGTTCGTTTCAGCCGAAAGACGTCCACTGCTGGACAAAGGCCTCCCCCAAGGATTTCCACAAAGACCGGTCCTGCGCCCTCGCATCCAGGCACCTCCCGCGACCTTCACCAGATCGTCTGTCCACCTAGTGGGAGGCCTGCCCACGCTACGTCTTCCGGCTCGTAGTCGCCACTCAAGAACTTTCCTGCCCCAGCGGCCATCAGCTCTTCGAGCTATGTGCTCCGCCCATTGCCACTTGATTTTAGCGATTATGCGGGCGCATACCATACGGAGGACCCATACTACGGATTACAAGTCACTCATAATACTTTTTACATAATGGATTTATTTATTTACATCTCGATATCTTTACAGGATGTTTTAACCAACGTTCAGTCTTTCACTATGGGATCTCTGAAATCACAAGAAAAAATCGACTGTATAATACAAAATTTATTTTTTGACCCCTATGTAAATAATATTCCTGTTATGTGTTACCATATGGGTCACTTTAAAATTAGGGATTGATGGAGAAAACGGGCATTAGTTACTTAGAGTCGGTCCCATATTGAAGTTGTTTATGTTCATGAGTAAAACATCCTGTAAAAATATTGAAACGGTAAAAAAACATTCAGCTTTTAATATTTATTAATTCATATCCTTTCAGTTCAGTTTCATGAATATCTATTGGACATAATGTTTTTTTTATACAAATTACGTATTACCGAGTTTAATGACATTATTGTGGTTTGAACCAATTTTTAATAAATATGAGTAATATAGAATGTTTCCTTACCTATCTGTAAATGGTGTTACAAACCCATCTGTTTAGATATCTCAAAGCCCGAAGAAACTACAGCTAATGTCTAAATGGATAAATAATAGTGTTTAAGTTTCCCCTGGATCGGTGAAAAAGACTGGGTGAAAGAGATTTGCCAGCCGTGTCATAATAAATAAGTAAATGAATATTTTTATTACTTTAATTAGGTTTACTTTGTAAACTAATACTTTTATAACGGTTGCTGTTCTACTACCTAAGAATACTTGATTAAAACTTATATTTTTTATTTATGAATTCTGCTACCACTGTTTATTTCAAAAATTTTAAAAATACCTATGGCAAGGCTGAGAAATCTCGAAACTACATATTGGTTTTGTAACAGTACTTATACGAGTATTGCTACAAAACTAAGGCAGTGTTGACTGGGGTTTTGTTAGTTAGCAACAATACCCCAGTTATATCTGTACCTAATGTTATTATTGCGACAAAAATACCAATTTTAATTTGTATTTCCTCTTCGGTGTATTTGTCACAGCAATAGCATAGAAAAAGTAAAAAAAAAAAAACAAAAAAAGGCTGTTAACGTATAAATTGTGATGTATTTATATAACGTGCCGGCTTGCGCAATGGACACTCGATAACGCGCCGATTTGTATAGCTCTACCCACGCGCGTAACGTCGAAATCTATGGCATAATTGTACCAAACCATTTGTGTCAAATTGCATACTTGTACGCGTTTTGTATACAATTTCCTTAACTAGTAAAACATGTAAAAGTATTTGTACAAAAAACATTTTGCTGAGTTACTAAGTTAAAAATTTACATTTGTAACTCCAAAACCATCGATTTCAGATGAATTATTACATAACTTCATTAAGAAAATCCATCAAGCGTGTGTAGCTACGCTATAGAAATCGGCACTTCGATTTGTAACGGTGATTCTGTGAAACCCGACTCATCGTTTTGAATATTAGAGTTAAGTTTCAAGAAATCGTATTGTGTAATGTTGTTGACCCTATACGCTTTGGGTTTTTGGCGCGTGGATATGTCGACAAGTTCAATAAAGTGCGTAAACACAATCTCAAACAGTATTGAAATAGGTATTTATAATTCGAATAGATACAATTGCATTCTCTCATAACATTCGATCACCGATCACACACTTTATTGAACCAGTATTTCGTATCCATGTGCTATGTTTTGTTGCAATGCGAGCTCGTTGTAATACGCTTTCAACCGACGATGTTAAATGATGCCTAAAGTCGGTGTAAGTATTTTTAATTAACTTTTGAGAAACTAGTTCGTGACAAAAGTCGATTAAAAATACTTGCCTATCATGCGCTTTACGCATAAATAAATGATTTATGTTAATGTAGTCGGTTTGTAGGACGCCGCGACTTGCTCGGAGCATGAACTGATAGGTAGTAGGTAGCGCGAATTAAAGGGACCAAACTAAGGGCAACAAACAACGCTTATTTATAGTAGGGAATATACTTCCCACTGCAACAGCAGAACCGTAGCAAACATATTTTTCTACTATAAAACTAGCGAACAACTACATAAGATTTCTTGTTTTATCTACAATTAAGTATTTTAACTAAGTATCAATTTATTTATTTTTCTACTATATCGAAAGTTTAGGAAAATTCTGAGCCATTCTAGTTTACCAGTGGACGGTCGGAACGTGTCCATAGACAAGTCTCGATTCTTTTACCGTAAGACATAGATATTAAGATTAAGCCATGTTCGCACCTAGCTTTATTACAAGGGACAATGCATTGTTATATTGTGCATTTCGACAGCTGTGATAAAGAGATTTGTCTATGGCCTGCACATATAGTGTTGTTAATGTTTAGAGCTCGCATATTTTAGATCCCTCGCGTTTTTGGAAAATGAATCTATACGGCTATTAGTAGTTCCTAAATTACGATCAGTATTTAGAAAGGTTTCGTTTCGCTCCGTTCCCCGGGCGGGCCTCTTCCAACGGTTGCAGGGTATACGTCCAATGAGTACATTATGCAAGCATAACTAAGCTCGCGCGTCTGTGGGAACGATTAATTCTTATAAATATTAGGTATTATTCATTATTTATATTAATATTTAATTAAGGAAACGTGTCAAGTATTTGTACTACTTTTCATGTAACTACTTTCGAAATTGTATTTTTATCGTATTAAAAACACTTTTGAGGTAGTTTCTTTAGTTAGGAAATGACACATCACTCAAATTACGGTCGTTAATGAACAAATAATTTGATTAATTTAATTTATATCTGACATATCCGAGTTATTTAATTTATTATAATGCCATGTTAATTTAAAAATATTTTAAGTATTTCATGTTTTACTTCGTCTCAGTACTAGTGCATAAAGTCGATAATCTTATTATATGTAATAATATTCTTGTGGAAAACTATGATAGTGTTTATCGCCAATGAGATCTTTTGTAATAGTTTACCGTGTTAATTGCATTATCATTAACTAATTTTATGTATTTGCATTATTTATAGGCAATAGTCAACGTCAGGTTTACTTCACGCAAGTAAATGCTGACAATTTTAATTACTACATTGTGTTACTTAATAAATGCGTAACATACTTTTTAATCAAAATACCCGTCGTACTGAAATACCCGTCGTACTGAGTTAATTACTTTTCATCACAAAGTAACGTAAGACACTCGACCTTTAGAATCTAACACCTCACTTCTCAAAATTATCATTAAAGGTTTTCGTATAGATAGAGGTAGGTACTTACCTACTGGAAAGTAAAGTAGAGAATGAAATAAGTATAATGTAATGAAATCGTTCTTGCTGACTGCCATCGCTGTTTTCGTTGCGCTATCGATACAGTTTAGATAATCAAATCATGGCCCATTAAATGATACCCATGTGTTTATCGATATAGTAGAACACCTCTAAAATATTGTCGACGAAATACCAACCTTATTATATCTGTTCTAGAGGTCGAGTTATTTTCATAGATATTTTATTTTCAAATTGCCGATGTTCATTCTCACTGCATGACGAATCCAGTCGATCGACTGACGCGTGTTCAGCCGATTGTGTTAATGTATTAGCAATATGTTATTGTATAATTATATTAATGCATGTGGACATTAGTTAACATTGTTAGTCGCCAATGACAATTCTGTACTTTTGTGAACCATTTATTTTTTTAAAATAAAGTTTTTATGAAAAATATTGATTCGTTTTCATTTGACATTTCCCATGTTTCCTTGTCTCTGGTTTTCACACTTCTTTGTTTAAATGAACTACACTGAACTGTCCCACAGGGTGGCGCCAACGTCGCCCCCATAGTTTTCAACGTGGCAAAAATCAGAACTAGTGATCCGGTATTGTCGGTGGCGCCCCCCTGTCAATGTTACGACGGGTGGGACAGTTCGTTGTAGTTCATCTATAGGGTACATCCCTTGAGGGTAAGAAAATAAAAAGTTCGTGTCTGTAACTTAAATAGTTTATTGAAGAAACATTACACGTTAGCACAGCCTAGCTGTCCCTACGAAGCGCCGCCCTACCGGTAACTTACAAGGCATGGTGATACAACACTCGGTGGCGCTGCTCGCTACTTGCGAAGTGCAACATACAACAACAGTCGTCACTTTAATATGGTAAATATAGTTAGTATGGTAAATGACTTATATGGCTTCAGTTACAGCTCGCACCATAGAAGCATTTGATTTTAGTTTCATGAAATATTTTGAAGAACACATCGCCCGTATTTACAAACATTATACTATGAGGTCTCACAGTGCGCGTGGACGCACAGGGTCACGCACGAACCAATCACAGAGCTCCATTCAACGCTGTGCGTTCGATTTGCTGCTTCACTTAAGCAAGCATCGTTTCTGAAATACGGGCGAATGCCAAATTTCTACTGAGGGCACCCTTTTCAGAAAATGTACATCTAAGCTAGTTTTTGGTTGCACTTCACAAGCAAGCAATCAATAACAAGGTTACTCGACTACAGTCGTCCTATCACAGGTTTACTATCAATACATAACACCAGTGGAACGTAAGCATAAATATTTTTCTAACGCCCAATTTGACATTAATTTCTCACTGATTTTCCGTCCATTGATTATTCTGTGCCACTATTTAAATTAATGTCAACTTGCGCATAATTACAAAACATGGAATAATAGTGAAACGTTGTCGCTTTGTTAAATATCACATGAATGAGTGCATTTAATACTAGTAAATTGTTTACAGGCAGTGTCACCTGAGAAACGTTTTATTGTTACTATGTCAGCTAAATAAATCTATGTGTCTACGCTACTACCTAAATGGTAGTATGGGTCATTTACAAATGTGTGTAGCAAAATAATGTGTTTGTCAAGTAACACCGCGCTAACTATTTGTGGCTACGCGTTGGGTCGGCGTCCCCGAAGACCATTTTAGAAAGACAGGTAAGGTTCAAGACTGCCAAGGAGTTAGGTACTTGGTGAAGTAAACCACGCAGCATTATTTATTTACATAGGAGCCAGATCACAGTACAGATAAACACTATATTATTATACACCACAATTAACAGATAGTTACCAAAACAATAAGTTGATCATTACTTGTTTTTCAAGCAACATAGTTTTTAAAACGGTATGTGGGTTCTTTAAACTGTACCACTTAGCATTTAGCGTACTTCCTATCACCTTGAGCTCTTGGCTTTATGATTTCAAACTGTCTAGTCAAAAATTGTGGCAATAATCCGGTGCCGCCGACACACCGCACGGCCAAGTTTCAGTCGCCGCCGCGCGACCACCCTAACTATAGCGTTTGTACTAAGCGTGGCTTCACTTCTCGGAACTCCCCAAACCATACAAGCTTACGTATGTAGTCAGATTATGAATTCGATAAATTATTATTAAAATAAAAATGGTAGGTCTTGGAAAATTTGAATTTTTGGACTATAGTGCGTGCTATGTGCAATCAAATTATTAGAAGCACGCATTACTCGCTAGATATTTCGATGGAGCTGTGTACCAGCAGCGGTCCTTTTCGCTGAGCGAATGTATTGCTATACAATTGTTAAAAAATTCATTGACCAGCAATGGGCATAGCAACGAGTCACGCTAATTCATATTTACCAAGACCGCAGAATAGTAGAATGTAGTTACAGACAAGTCACATTAAACGTAGAAATAAGACACATCCTTACTTTGCCGAGAATTAACTATTAAATATTCATAAAATTTTGAAAAGAGCCGCTCCCTATTTAAATACAATCATTAAAAGCACACTCTTATTTCTAAGTTTAATTTAGGGACATAAGATCATCGCTTGTAGCAATCCAAAACAACAGTAAGTCACAATCCTTTATAGTATTAGATACTCGCGCCCGATCGCACGTACTCTTGATCCCAACATTAAATTAAAACAAATTTACAACATCAATTAATTAATATTACACCAAAACAGGTAATTACATTTAAAATACACATATGCCGCACTAATAAACTCTGTATATTGATCAGTTACACAATTGATGTATAATAATTTCCACCATATTCTGAAATTTTTCAGATTGCTCAATTCATAATGAGAGGAAGCATTGTGTAACTTTATACAGCATTTATTCGTATGGAAAATAGACTAGAAATTGTTTGAACAATCATTTTAACACTAAAACAACGATTTGGTCAATTGACAACTAGAATTACACAACAATTTAAAACGAAAAATGAAATTTTCATATTTTTTTTAAATAGGAAAATTTGTAAGTTTTTAATTGACACAATTAACAAGATATTTCGATAAGTTTTAAAGTTAAGCTCAGACGTGACAAGCGATCATTGAGATAAAGATTTTTGATAACAATAAAAGGGATTGGAGTAATTTTTTATTTAAAAATATTTACAAATATTTGAATTTCTATTTACTGGAAAACAACAAGGGAACACTTGATCTAACGTCTTTTCAAAACTTTGTGATTCGTTGAAAATTGCATGTGCCAGCTTTGTGGGAAACGATACAAATATTTCATCAACAAATTAAGTGCACTGGAAATAATTCAAACATATCTTTTACTAAAATTATAATATTCAATTTGTTGGACATAAATATACAAAAACAATGAAAATCAAACTAATGATACATATTTAAATAAAACATCTTTTTACATTATCATATTGCTAACAACATGGAAGTACCTAATACTTGAATAAATAATCAACAATATAAGGTAGACTGGATTGGTCTGTGTTTTTTTATTTAGCGTTTAAAGTTTATAGACGAAGATGCTTAATTAGTCTCACAGGTGAGTGGTACCTATCGTATTCCCTCTCACCAGTTGGCGCCACTGGCGAGTGAGAGAACCTTATAGATCGTTTCATCCACGAAGACGCGCCCCACCAATTTTTGGTCGATGGAAGCGGGGTGCGGGGAGTTTGATCCGAGCAATCCGAGCGTCATTATTGTAATGTGCGTGTGCACTCATGGATGATTTAGCGTGTACCGATAACACTCAAACATTAGCGGAAGAATGGTGGGGCGCTTTCGTGGTTGAAATGATCTGCATACTAATAAGAAAAATTTTAAAAAGCTCTTTCCATACCAGTATAACCTTAACTACAGCTAAAAACTTTACTAAACGAAGCGCTCGCCGAGCCAGTTTTCTCGTACTACCCAAAGTAAGAACAAATTATGGCAAAAAAATGATCACTTTTGAAGGAGCGCAACTTTAAAATAAAATACCCTCAGAAATAAAAAATGTAAGCTTATTTAGTGGATTTAAAATTAAACTTGCTCAACATATTTCAGAAAGTACCTAAGCAGCTGGTTATAAAAAAATAAAATAATACGAATGCACTAAATGAGTACCTACCTTTGAATAAAATAAGCGTTTTGAACGATCTATTTGAATACTTATGTAAATGATGTTCTCATGTAAGTGACTATTGGTCTTTTTTGAGAATAAATTTCTTTAACCATAATGATCTATACTCTACAGTAGCGTAAACCGGGGAGGGAACACGATAGTCCTCATTGAGAGCGTTTTAAGTGTATATCTATCAGCCGTCTTCCAAAGTCCGATGTAATTTATTTATTGACGGGTTACTCCATGTACAATTCGTGATTTACTATTGAAAGACTTTTAACTGTAGAGCACCACTGACCGAACTGACCGCCCATGTCACTATTGTCACAAGGCTCTCTCTGCTTGCGGTTGAAAATGGACGAAAGAAAAAATATTTATTTGACAACTAATACAAAACAAAAAATGTAGAGAAAAGAGAGAAAAAAAGAGGTCACCCTACTCAGTATCATCTTGACAGTTGACATTTTACTGCCAAGTGCTAAGACACTGGTTTTCAGTGGGTACCTTGTACGCAGGGGCAAAAAGAATCTTTACAATTATTACATAAAAATAAAATGTAAAAATAATAAATTCAAATCAATTAAAATTATCAATAAAATAAAAATAAAATAACGAAAAAACAATAATAGTGCAATTAAAATGGACTTTCTTCCATTTTCCGACCGCATGCAAAGGAAGCCTCGCCGCACTGGACGTCGCAATTCCATTAGGAACTATGTGAACGTGCAAATAATGTATTTCGTGAGTAACAAGCATTTATTTATTAATTAACTGTAATATCTAGGTTTAAAACACTATCTATATGGCAACACTGCGATAAGTAGCCATTAAAAAAAATTGATTAGTAAATTGTTTCGTAACACAGTTTATACAAAACAGTAAATAAATATTATGTACAACGACAACAATAAAATAAAACGACTAATTGTTAAAAAAATGTTTAAACTGAAAATTAATTAAGAGAAAACAGTATCAAGATATTTTTCTAACAATAAGACATTTTTTCGTAATGGCTACACTTCACAGTGTTGCCCACTTATTAATTTATTTACCTTAAAATCTTATTGAGTCAAAGGCAATCTCTCGAAGCTATTATAAGTAGTAACTTCGCTAACTTACTAGTTCGCTTTGATAATTCACTATAATAATTATTATGTATTTACTTTATTATATTTATTATTACGGCGGGAATTGGAATTTGTATAAAATTCTTCTGTGATTATTAAGTTTAGTTAATAACAAAATAATATCGTTGTATAGTTAAATTTGAATTATTTATTAAATGTGTATATTAGAAGAAGTAATATGAAACGTTTTTACATTACGGAATAGTAAATAGGTAAATGTGGAATATAAATACTGCATGACTATTACATTTTTTGAGTTGATACTTTTTTCCGGCTTTTGGTTATTTTCACATAAAATAGTTATGCAGTATTTATGTAAGATTTGATATTCTTTTCAAAGCAAGTAAGCACAAGGCTAGCTTTCGATTAAATGTTTTGTTTGTGAATTGACATTCAACTGATAATTGACAAAAATAACATGAGGTAGTAATGTACAGATGAAATACGTCTTCGGGTATTGGATTAACAAACCACGGGACACGAAAACGGTCATTCTATTGATCAATTTTAGATACAGCAACACCAGAATTCTAATTTAGAACATTTTAAGAAACGAAGTTGCCTCAAGAACATCCCTCCGTTGCTGAACGTGAGACAGATAAAGTATAATAATAATTATTTGTTCCCTAATACTCAAAAAATTTGTAAAATCAGATGTCGAAGATGAAGAATTTCGTGTTTCGTGACCAGTGGTTAGGTCTTCCAAACTGCGGATAGATATCAAATTTTAATCAGTAAAATTTGACATGTACATGACACAGATTTTAAAATATCATTGCAATTTTAAATAATTACTTAAAATCAAAATACAACATTGAATAATAACAATTTCAGGACATAATTTAACTTGGTATTTCATAAATAAATAGTAAATATCTAATTTTTCATTTTGGTAAATTACCCACATTTTTATTTTGGATGATAAAGTTAAAACAACGTAACGGTACGCACAAAATATCATGTGTATGTGGTGCAAGCGATTCTCGCCGTACGGACCTGTGTGTGGGCGCTCATAGAGTCCAAATTTGCACATCGCGGCACACGCCTGCCCTATGGTATGCGCACCGATTGAAGCACTTTACTCGCCTGTAAAAAAAGTAAACAACATTTAGTAGCTGCAAAAAAAAAAAACATAAAATTCACAAAAAAAAAAGACTATTTTTTGGGAGTCAGTTCCTCCCCATAAACAACATAGTGTGTAGTAGAAAAATAATGAAGAAATTCAAAATTAAAGAAGGACGCTCTTGTCGTTTGACTCATTTCGATATTTCCACGTAAAACTTCCTTGTTAGAGCCGTGAAATAAGAGACCTCACCCTTATTATTTCTATGAGCAGGTTAAGTTTAGGTTTGTCTATAATTCATAAATCATGAAATTCGTGTGACGTAATATTTTATGGATGACCTCTTACTAGTTTTACAATAATTAGTACTAAATAATTGGCCGTTAAACATTTGCAAAGTAAACATTTGCATTTATTGCACAATATAAATATGTAAAGTAAACTGTACATATTTATATTGTGCAAGAAATGGCTATTTTAATCAGTTCCGTGAAAGTTCATGTGACATTGGCAAAGGTGGAAACACATCACCAATTCACTATACGACTGAAGAAGGAAAATGGCTGAGTTGATAGCTATAGTTTGAGTAGTACGGGAATAGTCCCACCTCTCGTTCCCACCACTGAAACACCTGTGAGGCCAGGATCTACAGCTTGACCGCCACAAAAACTCAACCAATGAAGGTCAAGTTTGTCCCGGGGGAAAGTTAAACTGTCATTGGACCCGCAACGAAATTAATCAGAAGAACATAGAAGGAGTTCGAAATTAAGGTTCAACTTCCCTCTATTGCAAAGCGGATGACAGGTGACAAACAAAGGTTTAAAACCTTTAAGAAAAGATTATGCACCACGGACAATAAATATCAATTAAGGGGCCTTATCTTATGAGCAATTAGCAACTACCTGCCAATAATATTTCTCACAAAATCGCTTAAAAGCACGGAAATTTTTCCTTGTCGCGACAAAATCGGTGTAATAAATTGCGGAAACAGATGTATGTTGTATTGAATTAAGCATTATATCACGTTCATGTTTGTTAGTTTGAGTAGTGGTGGTGACGTGCCTCATACTCATGGTCGGCCATGACTCCAGTGACGGCGAGCAGCTGGTACTGGCGCGCGCGCAGGGCTCCCGCGCCGCGCCGCAGCAGCCGCAGCGCCGCCGCGCCCGCCGCCGCGTTGCCGCACGTCACTTGACGCACCTGGGGCGTCACGAGATGTTACTACACGGCTCAATCCTCCATTTTCCAAAAACTACACTCAACATCAAATAAACCGCACCTTCCGCGACGCGAACTTTAAAGATTTTCTTCTGACACAATTATGGTACCCCAACAATATTGGTGTTCTATCCTTAAAGAAAAATACATTTCATTTCTAAATAAATGATTAACATATACCATAAATGTGACTTGAAAATAGACCTCACTTTGGGCTCACCTCTGGGATCAATTAGACCAATTTTTATGGTTATAAAACCAAATAAAGATCTCACGTGTCCTCTTTAACAGATGGATAGCGATTAATCCCAACTTAACAGTTTTATAGTCACAAAAAATGGCTATAGCGTAACTACCTATTTTTTGAAGAAGTGCCTCTGGATCCTTGTAAAGACACATTTTTGGGGTAAAAACCTTCCCTTTAATGAAATGAAGTTTAGAACTAGGCTTTCAAATGGTACCAATGTTGGTGGGAAGTGGGGATGCATACGTTTGATAAGTGCTTGTCGCGGGAGGTGCGATTTATTTGATGCCGAGTATATAACAAGGTCTTTAAAGCACGAGTGAAGTCTACAACGTGTTCCTTTTGATATCCCATAACTTTAAGCGTATATTCTATACATAAAAATAATTTAAAATTTCCAAGAAACATGTGTCCCAAAATGCATATTTTCGAAGACATCATCAATTTAATAATATTAGTTCTTAAATTGTCACCGCTATGACTATAGTCTGGTCCGTAAGCACTTATTGAAACGTCGCAATTATAAAGACTAAAGCCCGGTCCGTGAGCACGTAGAATTTTGTTCAATGACCCCAAGCTACCCATCCTTATCGCTCGCGCGTAATAATGATGTCGCGACTGTGCGACGGGCGGCCGCAGTAAGTGTGCGAGCGCGACAGCAACATAATTACGCGCGAGCGATAAGGATGGGTCTTTGCATGGGGTCATTGGACGAAATTCTACGTGCTCGGCGATCGGGTTTTACACGGTTCAAGATATTGCGTTCACGAAATCATACAACGCGTTTAGGGGGGAAGGGGGTAAAGCGATTTTCAATCAGTCTAACGTGAGGGAGTATACAGGGTGTTTCGTGTAAGGTGTCAAGCCGAAGGCAGGTGATAGGTGAGGACTAGACCCATCGATTTCACCCCCATGTATGTTCTACGATTTTTCGTAGTTTAGAAATTATCGTTAATTTAAGTAAATATTACCTGTGCAGGCGAATGTGAAGGGTCCAGAACTAAAAGTGTTGCTTTGCCGTCTTTATGTTTTTCATACCCTATTATCGTCCTAGAATGACCTGCAAACAAAACAGTAAGTTTCTGAGCCACATCTGACATTGCTCCATTTGCTCACACACGACATGAAACACACAGACGAGTATAGAAATGCTAATTTTTTTGTACCACTATTTGTTATGTGTGCAATAAAGATTTCAAATAAAATAAATAATTTAACATAGACCAAACTTAGATGTTTAACCGATTATAATGAGGGCTGTCGTTTTTATACTTAACAGTTGGCACCCCTAGCGATTGACAGGACCTTACTCTACAGTCGCGCTAACTGGTGAGCGCTAAAACGATAGCCCTCATTGCTTTTAATGAGGGTTTTCGCGATTGAAAAATCCGCCAGATGGCAATACGTAGACGCGAGGTTCAAATGCTGCATGATTGGTTATTTTTGACATGACATTGACCATGCAGCATTTGGACCTCCCGTCTACGTATTGCCATCTAGCGGATTTTTCAATCGTGAAAACCCTCATTGTTCAGATAAATACACATTCTTATGTTTCCAAAAACACGTATTTACTTGGACTAAACATGTACATATTTATTATTAGTGATGGTGTACCTTGGTGCTGCAAATAAAGCGGCGCCTTGAAGGCGCTAGGCTCTTCTTGGAAGTAACGAAGCACCCAGTCGAACAGTGCCGGGTGTGAGCCGTCCGCGCCCGTCGGCTTGTGGAAGTCGATCAGCTGGCATCTGACAATCACCATCATCATCATCATCAGTCAATATTATTCTTCACTGTAGGACGACGACCATATCTAATTTACTAGAGGCAAATGGAGGATTTGGCCTACACTTCTTACGCTGGCCAGACGGGTTGGGGAGGTCATCATCATTATCATCTCAAATCAATAAGATAAGATTGACTTATGCCCGTTTTCACCATTAATCCCTAATTTTTAGGTGGCCATAATGGTAACACACAACAGGAATTTTGTTTTCATAGGTGTCATGTCACTTAAAATTGTGGTGCTATTTAGTCTCCACTGAAGCGTAATGTTCCTTCGTTATATGTAGAGTTTGGGGAGAAACTATCATTATTCGGTCATTTTGTCGCACTATAGAAGCACGATACTCTCTGGTAAGATGGGTTGGAGGCATGTCCTCTAACCAAAGTGACTTTTGTGACAGATTGATGACATGACAGATTTCGGAATTAAAATTGTTTAATTCATCATCTTTGATTATAATTAGGTATAATCAAGGTACAATGACCTTGAAAACTTAAGAGTTTACCATTACCTTATCCTAAGCGATGAGAGCACCGTGACCACTTCGCACGCACCGATCCACTTGCGAGTGTTGTGTAACTTTGAGCCTAACTGTTCTGAACCCTGAAACAAAAATATATTTATGTATTTTATTCAGCAGAAGACGTGAACAACTAGAAGCAAGCAATTTAGTTATGCTTTGTGGACGTCACATGGCTAATGAAGCTCCGGCTAGTTTGTATCTGATCCATGTGTCATCCGGCTAGAGATATGAGTGTGGCAGACATAGGTGTCACCCGGCTAGTGTACTGTATCTGACATATGCGTCATCCGGTTCACGTTCCTATGGCCGACCTATGTGTCATCTGGCTAGCGTTATTTTTTATGTAACAGGAGGCAAACGAGCAAACGATATATTAGCGTGGCTGAATTTGAGCAGATGTCATCCAGACGGTTTGCTCTACCCAACCCGGGGTGTCAGTCGGCTAGTACCTGACCTGTGTATCACCCGGCTAGAGTGGCTATGACTGATCCAGATGTCATTCAGCTAGGTGTATTATGATCGACGATATCTATCGTTACTAGGGTGTCACCCGGCTAGTGTGCGGTATCCCAATAGATGTCACCCGGCTGGCGTTGCGAGTGTGTCACCCGGCTAGCGTGCGGTATCCATCCAGATGTCACCCGGCTGGCGTTGCGAGTGTGTCACCCGGCTAGCGTGCGGTGTCCCAATCAGATGTCACCTGGCTAGCGTTGCTCGTGTGTCACCCGACTAGCGTAGTGTATCCCATCCAGGTGTCACCCGGCTAGCGTTGCTAGGGTGTCACCCGACTAGCGTTGCTAGGGTGTCACCCGGCTAGTGTTGCTAGGGTGTCACCCGGCTAGCGTGCGGTATCCATCCAGGTGTCCCCCGGCTAGCGTGCGGTATCCACCCAGGTGTCACCCGGCCAGCGTGGCACCGACCTGCGTGTCGAAGCCGAGCTGCCAGGCCCTCTCGACGAGCAGCTGCAGGCGCGGGATGGAGGGCACGCAGTCACAGTCGCGCTCGCCCGCGCCGCCCAGCAGCGCCGCGTAGGGCGGGTGCTTGAGCAGCGAGGATAGCACCATCTGCATGTTCCTGGAACAATATAGGATCATAATAAAGTCAACTTATAAGCCTCATTTCACTTGCGAACTAAATATCAGTCGCAGATGTTCGCCGCAACTTACTGGACAAACAACTGGATTGACCATGGCCACACTCTCCGTAGGAAAGGAAAACCCCCCAAGGAAAACGCAAACGTGGTCGCCCCAAGCAAACTTGGCGGCGCACTGTAGCAGACGAGGCGAAGAAAATCGGCAAGACCTGGAGCAAGATCAAGCGCGAAGCTCAAGACCGAACGAGATGGAGGACTGTTGTGTCAAAGTCAAAGTCAAAATTTCTTTATTTGTTTAGACTAATAAATAGTTCTTACAAGTGTGGACGCCCTCTACTCCATCTAGGGGACATAGGACCTGAAGTCAAGTAAGTCATGTTCGCTACGTTCGTTCGTCTCGTGCTCTTTCGTCAGCCTATTTCATCTCGTGCTCTCTATCACTATCACGAATTCTCGATAGAGTTAATAACAACTTTAGAACTGAATTATGAGGTGTAGCCGACACCTCATTCCACTTGCGAAATGTACAATGCTCATGTTCGTTGACAGACGTTCGCCGCGTATCGCTCGCCCTAGGTCCGTGGTTCGATGTTGATGAATTTAATGCCAAGTGAAGTGAAGTGTAGTGAAGTGAAGTAAAGTAAAGTAAAGTGTAGTGAAGTGTAGTGAAGTATAGTGAAGTGAAGTGAATCGTAATTCTTACCGGTAGCCGCAGCCCCAGCCACGGTCGCCGTAGGTGCTGGCGTAGTGGTCGACAGCACTACACAGGTACGTCTTCACGATGCTCGGGTTCTGAGTATTGAGCTGTGCTATCCTCTCCAGGATGCCTGCAACAAGCACATTTAGGATTACAATCTGAATTAAGAGTAAGGTATCAAACGAGATGTCTTTAAGATATCAAAATGTTGTCCCTTCGTTAGTTCGGTGCCGCTGTACACGGCCCGCTTAAGGCTGTTGGTGGCTCGTGAGCCGTCCCCATCCCCATCCCTTATGATATGTCGCTTACCGTTCATCTTGGAGGAGCCCGCGACCCGTCCCAGTTTTGAGGATGTTAGTGGCTCAGCTTGTGAGCTGTCCCCATCCCCATTCTATACGACACTGCGTCGGTCTCCGTTCTTCTTGGAGGAGCGCGCGTCCCGTCTCAGCGTTGAGGAAGTTGGTGACTTGGGAGCCATCCCCATCCCCATCCGTTATGATATGTCGTTCACCGTTCGTCTTGGAGGAGCCGGTGTCCCGTCCCAGGGCGGAGGCCTTGCAAAGTCCGGTACACGGCCCGCTTGAGACTGTTGGTGGCTCGCCAGACATTCCCATCCCCTATCTATGATACTGTGTCGTTTACCGTTAGTCTTCGAAGAGCGAGCTAATGTCTCGGACGCTTGAGGCTGATGGTGGTTTGTGAGCCGTCTCCGTCCCCATCAAGGGATGACCCTTACCATGCTGTGTGGCTCACCGTTCGTCTTGGAGGAGCCGGTGTCTGGTCCCAGGGCGGTGGCCTTGCGGGGCCCGAATCTGCGCTCCTAGTAGCCGGCCACGGATAGCGCTCCGCTGTACACGGCCCGCTTGAGGCTGCTGGGGGCTCGTGAGCCGTCCCCATCCCCATCCCTTATGATATGTTGCTCACCGTTCGTCTTGGAGGAGCCGGTGTCCCGTCCCAGGGCGGAGGCCTTACGGAGCCCGACGCTGCGTTCATAGTAGCCAGCCACGGATAGGGCGCCGCTGTACACGGCCCGCTTAAGGCTGTTGGTGGCTCTGTTCGTGTAGCCTTCTTCGTCCTCTTCCATGCCGTATTGCGCCTGTAAGCATTTAAAGCTATATGAATCTGGCATATTAGAAAAATACCACCTATTCTCTACGCTACGATGTTCTACGAAGTGGCAACTGACTAAGAGATAAATATGCGAACATCAGGCCTCAGCCAATGTTGAGTAAAGGTCAAATCCTCTATTTGCCCCTGATAAATTAGAGAGGATTCGTTAAATTCAGACCACAGCCGGCGGAATGCCTGCATTGGTTTGAATTTAACGAATTTTAAGGTGACTTAGCATCAAATTTCAAGTTTAGTATTAATGAAATGCAGATGAAGATAGAAGAAGATATCCTATCGTGAAATGTGATCTTTTTAACAAACTTTTTTCAAGCTAAGAAAATAAAATAACAGTTTTTACCCTCAGGAGTTGAAACTCATGTTCCTCTCTGTTCTTCTGCGCTTCCCTCTCGGCGGCTGAGAGTGCTACCGCGCCTCCCTCCTCCCCCCTCTCAAAGTGCTCCTCTATGTGTTGGATCTGTGGACAAATTACTTGTAGCTAGGATTGTCAAATAGGATTATAAAATAGATAGAAGTTAATTGTGCACTAGCACAATAAGCTGGAATGGAACAAGTACTTAAGCTAGAACTATTCCTACATTCAAATCAAATCAAAAACATTCAATTTTAACCAATATTTTGGCACAAGAGGCATTCAAAGTCAAAGTAGTCTAACTTTTGATTAATTGCAGGCTGCCTGTCCACAGTCAATTAAATTTTTTTATGGTGTGAAACCTAGACTGACATTTACTGATTGGACTAATCATAAATACTACATATTTTCCTGAGATTACAATAATATTATGTTCTATGCTAGTTAAATTAGTCATGTGGCATTTTATACAAACAGTATGAAATAAGACTCGATGCAACTTTACACTGTTGTGATATCCAAGAGGTTACACTTTTATGGTATTATGGCAATATCAATAAGTTTAATATTACAGATGAATACCAGTTCATGCTGTGACAACGGCAGGGGCTGGCAGCACACCGGACAGTTGCTGACCGGACTCTCTTCCATCATCACTACGTCTTCACATGACGCATTGTCAACCTGGTCCTAGAATAAAAAGAATTATTGATATTGATTAGTTTACTTATGATAGTTGATTGTTATTATATTTGAAAAGATATAGAAATAAATAAATAATAAATAAATAAATAAATAAATCATTGGACAATTTCACACAGCGCCAGCTAGCCCCAAAGTAAGCAACTTAATGCTTGTGTTATGGGTGCTAGCTTAACGGATATACTACTTATATACTTTTTTTTTTAAATACATACATATTATACATAGTCACACCCAGACCCGTCACAGAAATTAAAATTCATCATTTCAATTTCTGCCCGGCCGAGAATCGAACCCGGGACCTCTCGGCATAGTAGTCCGTTCTGAACCACTACACCAAACGGCCGACAGAATAGATGCTACCTTGTCAATTATTTGGTTGTAAGTACTGACTTTGGCACAAACTTATGTGTCACATCGTAGTTGATATAGGTATGATTTTAAAACTAAAATGTATAATAGTTTTGATACACCTATCACTGACTGTACTAGCTTTTAGAAAGCTATTAAGCTTAGCCAAAGTTTGCCATACAATTATGTATTATGGAAAATTGTATTTTATGGGTATGTGACAAATCACAATGCCAACAACTCACTAGGTAAAGGGATAATTAAAATGCTATTAGTCAATCTAGAAATCAATATTGAGTCGAAATTTGAAAAAGTTTTATTACTGGCTGTAAATTACCTACCTACTTATGGTATATATTAAGGGGGTGGGATATTATTATGGCATGGGATATTATAATGAAAAGATATTATATTTAAGTATTATAAAGCAGTAAACGTTATTGAATTCATGACTAGGAGGTTTCTGAGAAGAGAAAGTTTTAGTTGAGTTTCATACGGTTCATTGATATTAATGTTAAAATCTAATGCTGAAGAAAATTATAAAGCACATATGTTTCATAGATTATCTACTACTAAAGTTAGGTAAGATTTTTAATGGAACAAAATTAATACATACCCCTTTCTGCGGACTCAATATGTCTCGATGCTCAACATTGACATGGACTTCTACCTCAGATCCGTTCACAAATTCTCTCTCACAGATCGGACACTGGAACGAAGACCCGTGGGGCCCCGGAGACATGGCCATAGCGCTCAAAGCCAGTGTGGGGTTATCCAGGGTCAAAGTGGGATTGTTCAGCCCCAGGGTAGGGTTATTTACCCCTAAAGTGGGGTTGTTCACGACCAGGGTAGGATTTTCCGCGTTAGCATTCGCGTTCCCCATCACAGAAGGAGACGTGAGGTCGAAATGAGCCCTGTTTATGTGCTCTTCCAATTTCCGTGGACATGTTGACGTGAAATCACAGAGAAGGCACTGGAATCAATAGCAGAAAGTTAGGAAATCACTTTGTGGTTTTAAAAACAACATAAAGCACCTTTTAATTTGTGTTTTTAGTGTTTATTTATTCACATTTCACAAATTTTGTGGGTTTGTTTTTGTTATGGTGGGTAAATGTCAGTCAAAGAACTTTTGACATTGACAGTCATAGTTTTTATTGTTTTTATTTTTCCAAGCTCTAGTCAAAAAATCATTAACAAACAGCTTTATCGACAATTTGTTTGATGAAGGTGTATGAAAAAAAAAAACTCATTATCTAGCTAGAGGTCGGAAAGGGTGGGATAGTCCTTTAAAGTATTTTCTACTCACCTGCACAGTAGGACTCGGCGTAGGAGCTGATTTCTTTGGAGTGTTGGGTTTCAATTTTAATGCCAATTGAGATCTTAGTGGAGATCCTTGTCCTGCACTGGCCATAGTCAACTGTAAATTAATTAAATCATTATCAATTTTAATAAAAATTACCAACGAATCCGCGGGGCTATTTATGTTTAAAAATGTTATCAGATAGGTATTTCTTACCTTATTTTTATTTGGTGAGCCTTCGTAATTGTTGCTTGAATTGTGGCTTGGACTAGAATGAATACCTGGAAATAATTTTAAGTTTAAGTAAAGTAACTGCTTAAAGTACAAATTCGCAATGCAAATGTTCCAAGAAGCCCTAAAGTCACCTTTTCTGTCATGCCCATTCATCACTTCCCCATCATTAGAATTCTGTCTGCTCTGCACTTTCTTTGGTATAACCCCGTTGCTGATATTTATATTCTTCAGGCCATTCGTCAAGTTGATGTTTTTGGGGGACCTTGAGCATCTGTCTTCATCCTTCTCACTCCTATAATCTTTGTCCTGGTAACCGTTGTGGTAACTGAGGTTTTTGGATATGGCTCCGTTGTGGAAGGAAGTAGAGGTGTCAGGGCTATGCCAACCGTTAATGGAACCAGGCGTGTTGTAGCTGCAACTGTCTGTCGTTGTCATTTTGGAGTCTTCGTCAAAGCTGAAAAGGCAAAAGTAGAAGTCAAATGTAGGGCACCTTTTTATTATTTTACAGCAGGCTCTTTTTTGCTATGAAAATGTGGTGGCAAGTATTTGATTTACATGCTCATTAAGGAAGTAGGTCCCTTCCACTCCCTATATTACAGCCATTATAAAGAATGGGCGACATCACGAATGCATAAATAATTTGTAGCGCATACAAGCACTATAGGTGCCAAAGGGGTTAAGTAATAATAACTGGAGATTGAGTGACGCCAGAATATGGTAACTCAGAGGTGATACCTAATGCCCCTTTTCAGATTTTTCAGATTCCTACGGCGTAAATTATTGGTTATCTTCTCCAGCAGTTGCATTGGGGTATTAAACAGTTGCAATATACTTAGGTATTTTCGCTCTCTGAATGTGTCCCAACAGTTGTGGTTGTGGGACAGCACAGTCGCAGAAGAGACACTACTTACGTACTTGAGGGTTACCTACTTCTTAAACTTTGCTTCTTACCTCGGACTTTGGTCGTCTATAAACGCCATGAGTTCCCTCTCCGGCGTCAGGTAATACAGATACGCTCTTTGCACGTGTCCCAACAGTTGTGGTTGTGGGACAGCGTAGTCGCAGAAGACAAACTACTTAGGTAACTAATAAGTGATAGATTTGGCATTAGATTGCACGTATCCATGCTTTGAAGTGTTTTTTTCAGGGTTCACTACATACCTCGGACTTTGAACGTCTATAAACGCCATGAGCACCCTCGTTAGATAATGCAGAATGTGCTCTCTGCACATAATCCCAACAGCTGCGGCTATGGGACAGCGCAGTCTCAGAAGGGACACTAAGTACTTATCTAGCTTAAGGTTTGCTTCTTACCTCGGACTTTGGTCGTCTATAAACGCCATGAGCTCTCTCTCTGGCGTCAGGTAATGCAGATGCGCCCTCTGCACGTGTCCCAACAGTTGTGGTTGTGGGACAGCGTAGTCGCAGAAGACAAACTACTTAGGTAACTAATAAGTGATGGATTTGGCATTAGATTGCACGTATCCATGCTTTGAAATATTTTTTTCAGGGTTCACTACATACCTCGGACTTTGAACGTCTATAAACGCCATGAGCACCCTCGTTAGATAATGCAGAGCCCCGATTACGGTAATTTTTAACGTCTACAGTTCAGACACGCTTCTCGATTCTGCGATACGATTGGTCGTTCAACAGCGTACGTCAGCTGTTTTGACCAATCGTATCGCAGAATCGATGAAGCGTGTCTGAATTGTAGACGTTAAAAGTTACCGTAATCGGGGCTCAGAATGTGCTCTCTGCACATAATCCCAACAGCTGCGGCTATGGGACAGCGCAGTCTCAGAAGGGACACTAAGTACTTATCTAGCTTAAGGTTTGCTTCTTACCTCGGACTTTGGTCGTCTATAAACGCCATAAGCTCTCTTTCCGGCGTCAGGTAATGCAGATGCGCCCTCTGCACGTGTCCCAGTAGCTGTGGTTGTGGGACAGCACAGTCGCAGAAGGGACACTCTGGTCTTCCTGCCACGTGGGCCTCCAAGGTGTGGGACCGCATGCCCTCGTCTGTGAGGCCCTCCGCGCCGCATAGCTCGCACGTGTAGGGGAAAGGACTGGTCGACATTTTTGCTAAAAAGATAAACTATTGAGAAAAGGGTCGAAAGAAAATGTAGGTGTTAAGTGGAAGTAAGCAATTTATCATGCATCAAACAGATTAAGTACAAGTGTTGTTACCAATACCTTAGCCTATTCAATGCAATCTAAGGGAGACCCTGCAAATATAGACCCTGTTGGGCATAACAACGTGGTAGGTATGGTTAGAGAGGTTATTGGCCTGTACTAATTTATCTAATAACTCCTCAGTTTTTCCATAATCTTTTCATGTTTCCCAGAATATGTACAATGAGTAGCTACCTCATGAAAATTTAGATTTTCTGTGAGTTGTGAGTGAGAAGTGCGTTTTCAAACTTTACTTATTTGGAATCAACATTAAATTAAGATCAAAGAAGAGTGATTTCAAGAAACTTTTCTTTAATTAGTGATAAGAATCAATAATTAATCTATTTGGGCCAAATAAATTATTTTGTTCGTTCTGTTTTTACTACCAAGTGGAGTAACGTCGCCTTCTGACAACATCAAGCAGGATAAGCACTTCAATAAATTGTCCATTTGGCGGCTCGCCAACGGGAATTGAAAGACAACATAATTATTTAAGAATTATCCATAAAAAAAGCTGTAGGAGACTCCTCTGTGGTACAATCACAGTAAAATGGACAACAGAGAAGAAAAGTATAAACCTTATTATAATAACAGTAATTCCTATAGCAACTTATTCTAGGTCAAAAATAATCGCAGCAGTTAATCTAATCTACAAGGACGAAGTGTTAATAACTTATGAAACATTTCCACAACACAAAAATATAAACATAGGCAATTACAATTATTGTAGGTTGTGTTTTCACATCAGCTGTAATTTTTTCATGGCTCTTTACAGAATTTTACACTAAACTGCGATCAAATGAAACGAACCTTGATCTATTTTCATCGTAGGGCAAGCACTGCTACATTGAAACCATTCACAAATGAGTATCCGGGTGAAAGTGTCAAATCGATAAAATTACCGCAGTTATGTTTTCAAAGAATTTACGCTATGATTCTCTACCGAAGCAAATCCTTTTTGGACCAAAATTAAAACTATATTAACCTTAGCGTTAAAACTAACTGGCATAAAACAATAAATCCTCTTGCGTAACGAAGTAAATCGAAGAAAAAAATAAGATGTACTTACGATTGTTTTTATTGTCAAATTAGCGGGAAATCCTATCGTTTTGTAAGACACAACACTACCTAATTGGTTCCACACGATTATTAAAGGTTGTTAAAGCTAACATTTTATAACATTAATTAACGAAGTAAATTTAATACTACTGGCAAAGGTTATGAAGGGGAGCCATTCATGAATCGTGGACATTGAAAAACAAGGAAAACTTGTACGCATGCGGAAGTGGGCAGCGACGGCAGCGCCTCTGGCGGTGGAAAACGAAAGGTACATGCTTTTGTTTAGAATTTTCTTTCTTTCAGCCTAACATATTTTGCCTAAAATGGTTAAATAGCTTCTATAGTTAATTGCACTTGGTAAATTTACAAAGCTAAAAGCTTTTGCTGGAATTTAATTAGCTAATTTCAATATATCAAATGCGCACGCCACCTAGTGACTGTACATAGTTGTACTAACTATCTTCAAGGACGACGGGGTAGCTACCGAACCCTTTTTGGAACTTCCAAGTGAATTCCACTACCAGTAAAAAGATGGAGTTAGATCAGAACAATAGTTTAATGTTCTTAGAAAAATTTAAAAGTCACGAAACTTAAAACTTGTCGTACGGAGTATGTGAAAATTTTGAAAATAAGGTGTACATTTGAAATGCTCATAAATAATAGACATAGTGATGTAAGATTTACTTTCAGAGGGTGAATTTGGCATCAATATCATTAACATCAACCTAAGTCTTGTGATGAAGACATAAGTGCCAAAATAGTTTTAATTTTCATTCAAAATTGTTTGTTTCGAATATAATACATATATGCTATTTTTCTTCACTTCAAGATTATCTCCACCAGAATAACCCACTAAGCTCCTAATTTCGTCAAAAAAACCAGGCATCCAATACATTCTCATGTCTAAATTGTAACTTATAGAAACGGCGGTGCCCCAGGGAACTATTGCATATTTGTCCTGGAATAGCAACGACTGGCCGGGCCCGCGCGAATACAGAGTGGCTGCTTATGTAAATTGACACATGTCACTCAAATATAGGTAGGTTTACTTTTGCCGAAAGTGTAGTCACGCTATGTCACATTATTTTGTGTTGTCTAGTAAAATTCAAGTCTTTTTTTGAACTTTCAAGGCACTTAAACATATCCCAAATAATTGCTGCTTGGCACGGGACCGCGGCGTTGTAGCAATGTATGGGGCTTTTCTCCAGCAGTGCACGTCCATTGTTATACTAAAACTCTAACTGATTTCTGTTTTAGGGCTGATTTTTCAATCGTCGGATAACTTTTATCTGAAGAATAAACTTGTCATTTTGACATATTTTCCATACTGAAGCTGTCAATGTACCAAACTTATTCTTCAGTTAAAAGTTATCCAACGATTGAAAAATCGGCCCTTAGTTAATATTTTTTTAAACTGAGATTAAAATTTGCCACGCAAACTGGCTAATCAGTTTCCGTGGCAAATCTTAGTTTTTTCTTCATCAAACATTTTCGTGGAAATACATAATAAACTAAGTACGTAGGTATATTAAGAGGCATGGGGTAAATAATATATCTAATAACCAAATTATCTAAATATTTGCGAACTGCATAATTATTTCACTTATTTCTGGCCTTTTTTGAACGGTTTTATTTAGCTTGTTTATTTACCAGTTTTTAGTATTGAGCTTTGTGATAATAATGTAAAAAGTCTTTCTTCGCGTAAACTTAAGGAAAGATTTTTCAAAAGTTGCTTCAGACTTTTATTTCCTTGTCGGTTAAAACTGATAAATCTTTGTAGCAATTTTTACCTATAAATTGACTCGCCTCATCTAGATGGTAATTCGCGCGGTCGCACGCTATCGCTCGAAATTGCGGGAATGTGCCTACCATTATTAATTTTCACAAATTCCTTGATAACCCTAGTGGTATAGTCGGCCCGGCAAGTTATGGTATGTAGTAACGTCACGTAATGCTGTTGGAATATATTAGACGACACGAAGGTATTATAGGTTGGAGTGGAGACGCAAGATTGTGCTCTGGCTCGCAGAAACCTTATTGCACAAAGGGTGCATCTGCAAATACCGAATGCATTTCTTATTTGTCTGCTAGCCTACTTAATTAAGATATTAAAAAAGATTATTTGCTTTCTTAATTTTTGCCTCCTGTCTCATAAAAAATATTTTTTTCAAGCGCTAGTATTTGACTTGAAGAACAAACAGACGCAGAACATTATGGTTAAAGAAATTTATTCTCAAAAAAGACAATAACAGTCACTTACATGGGAACATCATTTACATAAGTATTAAAATGATCGTTCAAAACGTTTATTTTATTCATAGGTACTTACTAGAAACATTAGAAATTGTACATCAAGAAAAACGCTGAGAAAAATGGCTAAGTATTTTGTGACTGAGGCGTCTTGCACACATCTGTGGTCTTGCATAGTGAAAATACTTACCTAGGTGCTGTGTTAGTTATTCTGTAACTAAAATGCATACTATGATGTGCTGTCGACTGTACCTAAGCAAGGAATATTGTAATTCTTACGATAACTCACCGCTCCGACTATACCCGCTTTGTATGGGTTCAGGTAGTGTTATTAATTTTCGCAAATTCTCGTGTAACAGCAGTACCTGCTAAGGCAATAAATTATTAATATACTCGCTAGCTCGGAATATTACGAGTATAGTCCATGGAGGTTTAAACAGGCTTTAATTGACATCGTATTTTACTAACATTTTAACCTGAAGATTAAGGCTGGGTTGCACCATCTTACTTTAACTGTGACAAACTTCAAAAATCTGTTAAACTCCATAAAAAACACCGGTTATCGTTAAAGTTACGGTCAAAGTTAGGTGGTGCAACTCAGCCTTATTCAGAGGCATAAAGTTATAAAAACAAAATACTTAAATAAATACTAATTAAGCAACGCATTACATCAACTATCATCAGGTAGAACTATAAGACTGTAATTACAGAAATGTGTATCGTTAAATATTGCTACGAAAGTCATTGAAGTGCGCTACGAATTTCAAATTAAAAAAAAAAGATTTTCATAAATGCTGAAATATTTTTTCTTACTACAATTTCATAAACCAATCATTAGTTCAATGACCATGGTATGGTAATCCAATACAGCTAAGACAAAATTTTAAAGAAGCAAAAAATACACACAAAGTTAGTATAGGTAAGTAGATATCTACCTAGTTAAATACCTTGACTGTTTCACAATGTGGGTACTGGAAGTCGGAATCTTGCTTTTACCGACGTCACATTTGTAGCAAAACTGTTTTGCACGATCGATACAGACAGGGGTTTAGTCACAGAAACCAACTATAAGTTTCTTGGATGCTCACACTTGATGCTTTCGACTTTCGCTAACGTTTGTGGAAACGCCAGACTTTTTTAATAAAACGGGAGTATTCCCACCTCTCGTTCCCACCACTGCAACTCCTGTGTAGCCAGGATCTACAGCTTGACCGCCACAAAAACCCAACCAATGAAGGTCAAGTTTGTTCCGGGGGAAGGTTAAACTGTCATTGGACCCGCAACGAAATTAATCAGAAGAACATAGGATGATTTCGAAATCAATACCAAAAATCAGACTTTTTTAATAACAAAAATCCCAATTATTTTCGCATTCTGGGCCTTCCAGTTGTTTCCTTCTCCTCTCTTTGATCTAAGCTGAGTTACCAAATATTTGCCGTCCAAATTCGATTTAAGTAATACCATGATAATTTCTCTAAAGGTAAAAAAATTAAAAGTCGCTAGCTTTTTTCTCTATATTGAAATTATTGTTCTTATAGCCTAGTAGGTATCTGTTTTTCCTCTGAACTTTTCTATATCAAAGGAAAAATGACAAGAATTATCGCTAAACAAAATTGCCTAGCATAAAAATTACCAAGGATAAAATAAAAATCACATAGCTTAGCGTAACTATCTACCTTTAAAATGATAGAATAGAAATGTTTGCACGAAGTCGCTAGAACCGCTCTAGGGTTCTTTTAAACAATGTCGCGTAAGTAGGTGGGAAGTGGCAACTTGACGACTCAGAGTTCTTCGGCTGGAACTTATTGCATGTCTAAAAGTGTACATATTTACCTATGTAAGTGATATAAGCCGAGACTAGTACAGACGTCATACCAAGTTTAACACTACCTACAATCTTATGTAGTGGAAATAGAGGTTGTTTTGCCACAGAAATATGCTGAATATGCTGAAGAGCTGGTATGTGTACGTTGGAGTAAAGTTAGAGAAACTAAAGTCAAGGAAAGGGTTGGGAATTTATACCGCTTTAAACTTACTGCAAGTCTTGATTTGTGCGGGTAGGCACTTATTTATTTTTAAAATCTTATGTTTTACCGACGCGGTCTACAAAATATTGTCAGTCTGACAGAGGAATTTTAGCTTGGTGTGTCTTTACATCCATAATTTCGTTTGTTTTCGATTTTATGAAACGTAAATTACAACTTCAAGGAACAAAGGTCCTTTGTTGGATTCATCATCATCATCATCATCATTTCAGCCATAGGACGTCCACTGCTGAACATAGGCCTCCCCCAATGCTTTCCATGTTGATCGATTGGCAGCAGATTTGTTGGATTAAGTAAGAAAAAATATTGGCTTAAACAACGTTAGAGATAGTATCTCCTATATAAATAAGCCCAATTTTATTAATATTGTTGAATTAAGTCCAGAAATTCCTGTAAAAATGAAGAACATTACCTTCTACGGGTTTATAGAACGCTACGAAACGGATGACCAATTTCGCTCATGTTATGCAAGCACTGCTGGTGTAGTGGTATCATGCAAGATTCCCATTCTTGCGACCCGGGTTCGATTCCCGGGCAGTGCACTTTCTTTTGCATCTATTGTTTTACTTTTTATACTTGGTTTATTGTTAATTCATTGTATTTTGTATTTATTGTGGGTAGTCAATCAAATCAAGTTTATTTTCATACCAACTTACCAAGTCTCGTAGCAGCGTTGAAAATAAGAATTCTGTATTTTATATACCATACTATGTACCACATGGTTTCCAGGATTTATAAATCATAATGATTGTCAAAATAAAACAATCAAGTTTCTTTTTTTTTTTAAGAAAAAATAGCTTTTTTCATGTTTAAAATCTTTTATCGTTCAATACCTATTTACCGTCTTTTATAACAGCGCTTAAAAATACCTAAGGGCGAAGGTACCTTCTCGTTTCAACAGCGAAACTTACTTTTCTCAACTCAGAACTCATTTTTATCCTGCTGTGTAGGTATTTACTAAATATGGCGGATATACATATACGGAAACCGACCCTACGTGTCCCACGCTCTCATATTATTAGCACTACAATCCTGTGCCGCCTGTAATATGCAGCTTATGCGCACATTTAATCTGGGCTCTGCCGAAAATTACGGTGTCCACACGTTATATTATGCATCTCGGACTGGTCGTCAAGTATTTAATCTTCTTCTTCTTGTCGTGTCGACAACCAACCTATACAGTGTCAGCCCAAAACTCCGCCACAAGAGTGGCGTTGCCAAGGCTTTTAATTATAAAAAAACTCTCAAAAAATGTAAATCTCTTCAGTTCTGTTTCTGGACGGCTGCTACTGGTTAACTCAATATTAACTCTGATATTACAAGGTTTTATTGAGCTGATGATGAAAAGTGATGTATTAAAAACAATTGAAAAATAATAATACAAACGCGATACAAATCTTGAGCGCTAGTATAAAAAGTTGGGATAAATATTTTACTCGTATAATATTACTAATGCTAATTCTAACTTTACCTATACCTAAGTACCTTTTTTGCTCATGGGAACCTCATCAATTATTCTGTGCATGTTTCCCTCAAGGTCCGTGTCGAAGAATACAAGTAGGTACAAAGCAAGTCAATTTTACATTATTGGCATGCTTAAAAATATTAGACGGCGATTAAAGAGGAAGACAATGTGAAAGATTAGATGGTAACTAAAGACACCTAAAGAGGAATATTTTTTTTAAACTTATTTTTACATTCTCTAAAACCGGGACTATCCCATCGCCTGGTGAGCTCATGGTCACCTCGAGCTGGTTATTTGTCGAAACCCGAGAAGTCCAAGCGGGCTCGTTTGCGGGGTCCGCGGTAGTCGACGTGTTTTTATATTTGCTGACAAGTAACGTAAGCTGTCCGGATTACAGGGGGTTTGACTCTTGAAAAAACTTGAATACCTACATGGAAATTCCTAACACAGTTGACTGGTACAGTTTCTATCAGTATTAACAACACATTTTTAGAAAATGAATTTAAATTCATTTTTGGTATAAAGTACCTACAGTAATTCAAATTTAATTAAGATACACCATGTAACGTATTCACAAAAGGCAACCGAGAAGTTGTATCTTATCAACCCCTATGAAACTATTTTAAATCGAACTGTACGTATTTAATTGAAATCGCTTCGTTGTGGTTTTTTGTAAACATAATTACTTCGCTCCATGAAACGATTGCAAATTAAATCTGTACGAATGTACAAACGACATTGCAGTAGTAGTTACATCAAGCTGCTGCTGTGTCTTATTTCTTTGTGATTGATACGGTTATGATCGGTTTCCGGGTTGTTAAGTGTGTTTCGTACTTTATTCGGAGGGCAGGTCCGCCCGTTTCTGTCGTCACAATGCGTTACCTTCTCACCTTAAGACAGTTTATTTCATGGCACATCACTCGGGATTACCGTGTGTGAAATTAACGGCATTATTCTGATGTATACAGCTCCTGGCTTGATGGATTACGGGATTCGGTGCTTGGGGGGGCGTGATAGGGTATTTATTATCAAATGTGTACCATTATTCGGAGATACAGAGGTGCAAATACGTTACATTTCTAGTAGGTGCTTTCAGGCTGTTATGTGGAAAATGGATCGAAAAGATTGTGCCCTGCTCACAAAGTTTTTGTGCATCTGGCGAAAGTGGCGATCGATTGATATGCTCGCTTGGCTTTTAATTCATACCTACCTACCTATCAATAGTGAATGGGCACTTACAGGGCATATACAGGGTGGAAACGTTAAGTGATCTCACTCGATTATTTCTAAACTATACAAGATATCGAAACACTGATTACTGATTCTGAAAGTGCTTCACAAGCTCTTTCAAACGGTACCAATCATAAGTTACATAATAAACTGGATCTATCCGAAAATTCAATGTTTCCAGCTTCCATACATTTAATAAAACCACATATATTAAAAACTATACAAGATATTCAAAAACTGGTTACTGATCCTGAAAGTGCTTCACGAGCTCTATCCAACAATACCATTAGTAGGTTACAAAATAAAACTGAATCCACCCGAAAATTGAATGTTTCCAGCTTCCATACATTTAGTATAGCCACTGTCATGGCACTCATGTCTTGATAATATTATAGCAAGTAAAGCCTAAAACCAATGTTTTCCATGAATAATTTTAAATAAGAATGCAATTAACGAGTTCATTTTAAGTGTTTATTATTTAATTTAAAAAAAAATATTTCTAATGGCATACATTTAGTATGGAGGCTGAAAACATTTAATTTTCGGATAGATCCAGTTAATTCTGTAACCTATTATTGGTACCGTTGGATAGAGCTCGTGAAGCACTTTCAGGATCAGTAACCAGTTTTTCGATATCTTGTATAGTTTAGAAATAATCGAATGAGATCACTTATCGTTTCCACCCTGTATGTACCATCCTAGACTGCATCTCACTTAACACCAGGAGCGATTGCGGTCAATTACCTGCCTTGTCTAGCATAAAAAAAATATTTCTGATGTCACAAATATCACACTCGAAAGCTTCATCGATCGCGCAAGATAATAAGTATGCAGGTACTTAACAGTTGATTTACCCTAAAACTTAGAATAGTTCGTAGTGCGTTACACGTCAGATAGTTCCATAGTTGTAATAGTTGTAACCTTAGACTGCTGTCTACGGCGTAGTTCATTAGGTTTTCAGAAGTCGCGCTGAATATTCATGCATCAGTAGCGAGAACGTTCTCTCCGTTTGACAGGTGCTACGCCGTAGCATACATTTGCGTCGTAGCTACGCGCGACTACGGTTCTATTATTATTGACTGTAATTTTTGTATTGAGGCTGAGTTGCACCACCTAACTTTAACCGCATTATAACGATAACCGGTGTTTTTTGTATGGAGTTTGACAGATTTTTGTATCATGAAAACTTGACTCGTAGACATCTTTCATGCACCCGTAGCGCCAACTTATTATATTTTCGCAAGTATGACCTCGTTGGACAGCTGCTACGGCGTAGCATTGTAGCTACGCGCGACTACGACTGTAATTTTGGAGGTATTCCTCGAAACGCACCCATTTTGAGGCGCACCTTATAAAGCGCATCTAAACTGTTCCTCGAAGCGCTCCTATGTTATGTTGCCCTGGTACTTTTTATTCATCTTAGTAAATATAAAGTTCAAAATCTATGTAATAGTAAACATAGGTGCGCTTTAGTAGGTGCGCCTCAAAATAGGTGCGCTTTGAGGAATACCTCTAATTTTTGATGGATGTGTTTAAAGACTTGTAATCGCAGTAGGTACATCTTCCATGCACTCGGAGCGCCAGCTCATTATATTTTCGCAAGTCTGAATATTCATGCGGAGCCGTCTCGTCTCGACCTCGTTGGACAGTGCTACGGTGCTACGGCGTAGCACTTGTGGCGTCGTAGCGGACCGGCTCGTTAGGTCGTTTGGGTTTTCACTTTTAAAACGAGGATCGCATGAGTGGAAATCAGTGGAAATAAGCCACTTGAAACATAATATTACAGTATGACTTATCGTTAATATCACCTTCAGTATACAGTATAACGTATCGTTATTTTCATCTTCGCTACGCTTTTAGAGCTACATAGTGCCAGATTTGCTGCCGGTCTTAAATCTAGAATTTCCTATTAAATCATGTAGAATTTAAGCACATCGTCCAAAAGGTTATGAATTTGAGTTGCATGTTTCAAATAAAACAACGAATGTTTTTGAAAATGTATTATTTACCGACCTATGAAGTACTTTCATAAATAACTAGATAAATCATGCAAAAAAAGAAGCATGACATTGCAGTGTGGCATCAGTATTGACCGTTGGAAAGGTTGACTTGTGCAAGTAACTTAACCTAATAAAACTAAAAAATTGCACTTCAAATTGAGCAAATGTATAAAAATACAATATTTACAACAAAAATTTTAATTACCAGAAGAAAGATGTTAATTAAAAACAAATCATCGTTTGTAGACTCGTGCCTGTTAATTGCAAAAGTTATAAAGTATTCGTGATCACATTACGAAATTGAATTAGTAATTAAGAGTATATTAAAGATATTACATACGAAGTTAAATAGTTATCCTTATCGAAAAGATACTTTTCAAGCTTGATATAAACTAATCTATTAAACAGTTCATCCAGGGCATCTTGTCTAGTTGTAAGTAGATATCATTTTGCAACAAAATTGAGCTGTTGCTGTATTGCATTCGAACTATGTTAATGAAAGAAAAAAAAATATTTCCGTTCTTATTAAATTATATTTCTCCGAATAAAATATAATTGTGTGTGTCCCATAATTATTCAACGCAGTAATTAAGGAATTAATTAACAAACTTGCGTATTTTCCGATGGGTCGACGCTTCAAAATTTGTTTGAAATTGAGCAAAATTTCGCAGAAACATTGGTTCTACGTAACTCCAATTTACATTATCGTGTGACATTTTCTGTAATATTGTCCTGTAACCATAGCTGGGCACCGTTAATCAAATGGCTAACTTCGTTAATCGTTAAACCGTTAATAAAAAAATTAGCTTCGTTAAACGTTAAAACGTTACATTTAGCAAGATTTAACGCAAGTTAACGTTAATCGTTAACACATGTTTAAAACGAAAAAAGTAATTGTATGCAAGGTTCAAATAATTTCGGAAGCAAATCAGCTTTTATGGTACCTATAACGTAAGCCTAACTTTTACGGTGGCTTTTTCTGTATATTCAATAGACTAATTCTACTTACGTTTACCATAAAATCTGATTTTTATGTATAATATTTGGGCAATGATTAGAAGTTGTTTCGACATCAGCCACACAGTTTTGACAGTTCCAACTCCTTGCCAGACAGTTTTTTTAGGATAGCTGCCAAAGCAACGATGACCCAAACTTCATAATCCACCAACATTCTAACCTATATTGGGAGCATACGCTGACAAACTTTCAGCTTTTATAAAATGACGTAGGTCTGGCGTTCACCAGCTCTTAGTCTATAGTATCTCAATCTCAGAGCCTTGGTTCAATTACAATACAATTTAGCACCAAAGTGCTCGAAAAGACAAATCCAACAAACCCAAACTTGATAAGTTTCCACCGTTTCGTTTAGGAATTCCTATGGCCACTTCGTACCATAACATTTTTCGTTAAAGGGATCTGTTTGCAAAATATTTAAGTTTGAAGTGACAATTTTTGTTCGAGTAGGGCGTCCCCATCCTCTAAAAACTAAACTGTTTTCTTTAAATATCTAGAAAAAATCGTAACGATACTGCTTTTCATGAACTCTCAAGGAAAACTGTAGCGGTTAAGATACATCAGTGAGTAATAGTCATTTAACTCATGTATTATAAAATTCCTTATAAGAAAATATTAAAAGTGACTTTAGATGAAGTAATTGCTTGCTTCTGAAATATATTGTGTTAATGACGGACAACTACGGAACCCTACACTGCGCGTGGCACGACACGCACTTGGCTAATTTTTATTCTAGTGTTTTTCAGCGTGCCTGCTGTATCTTTTTGGTAAATAGTAGGTACTGGATTAACGATTAACGGACTTAGGGTAATTTAACGGAAGTTAATGAGTCCGTTAACATTTTTTAAAGTTAACTTAAAAGTTAATCCGTTAATAGAAATGTTAACTTCGTTAATTAACGATTAACGGATTAACGAGTTAATGCCCAGCTATGCCTGTAACATTACATACACAAAATGGTCCAGCTTATAGAAATACAAATTTTACCTGGCAACATTGAATTCTCAATATAAATGTTCACTCGTTCATATCCTAGCATAAAGGAGTTTTCATGAAAAAGTAGTCCTACCCTATGCTTACAACTAGCAGAAGTTTGGCGACCCACTCCAAGGTAGCGTCCAACAAACGACCTTACTATTTGCTTCGAAGGTGATAATGGTAGGTGGTATACCACGTAGGTGCTGACTGCTGATCAAGTAGACTTATAAGTTGTAGTTTCGTTCTAGAACGTTCTAGAGCCGGCACTGGTCGAACCGCTGGAGCCACCGGCGGCCGTTGGCGGAGCGGTTGAGAGGCGCGTGGCAGCCGTATCCGCCGTTGCCGTTCACCATCATGTAGTCGAAGCAGTTGGTCACCCCATCGCCGTTGCAGTCCTGGAATAATACGGTTGGTATAAAGTTTGTTTAGAATCTAAAGGGGTTCCCTGATTGGGGGGGCACGCTATGCAACTTTGAGCTTATTTATAAGGACTATACTGGGAGGCCACGACGGATTAGCAAGCTAAAGTGGCAATAGGCAGGGCACATATAGTACGCAGAACTGACGGCCGATGGGGCAGCAAGGTTCTGGAGTGGAGGCCTACCAGAAAACGCAGCGTGAGACGGACGTCTCACAGGGTGGACCGACGACCCCATAAAGGTAGCAGGAAGGCGCTGGATGCAGGCCGCTACCCACCGGGCGATGTGGAAATCATTGGGGGAGGCATATGTTCATATGGACGTCCTGTGGCTAAAATAATGATGAGGTCCTTTCCAGTTTGCAGGGAGCTTATACACGACCCAAATACGAGTATAGCTTGCCCTACCACCACTTCGGGACAACATATTATGTGCTGGTGCTGAGAAAAAGTGACGGAAGAAACTGACACTTGTCATTGGGTAAGAAAGATTCTGAGTAGGACGTGTAAAAGCGCTTTATAAAAGCCTCTAGCTGTTATTTTCATCATGATAAAGCTTCGTTTCGAAATACTCTTAAATTTGTTGTATGTTGAATAGGTAGATCTAAAAACAAGGTACATACTTTCCCAAATTTTACGAGGTAACCTGCTATGATCCTCTTAGCACACGAAAAACTCCGAGCGCAGTCTGACCAAGCTGAAAATAAAGTTTTAATTAGTTACTAAAAATTCACGATTTTTAATGGAATTTTTTAACATTGACATTACAATGAGGTCAATATCTTTATTAAGCTGAGTTTAGTATCTTAGTTGTCTTTCTAAAAGATACAAAGCTGGGTTGCACCACCTCACTTTAACTTTAACCAACGCAAAAATCTGTCAAAATCACTGGTTATCCTTACAGTTACTGTTAAAGTTAGTTGGTGCAACTCAGCCTAAGTAGGTTATTTGTTAAGCAATAAAAAATTAAGTCTCAAAGTGCGACACCGTAATACACAGGGCACGCCATAGCGACGTGCTATTTTAGTAAGCAAAATAAATACATTCACGGTTGTAGGGGTTCCTCTTAGGGACATATTTATTACTAGCTGTGCACGCGACTTGGTACGCCTGAAAATAGTTTGAATAATATTTCCAAGCTTTGCAACATTTTTGGGTGATGTTATATGTAAAGCCCAAGGCTCGGTTTCCACCAAGCCGCAGCTTCTGTGGTTTAGTGGTAAGACCACCTGCTTCAGACGCAGAGGTCCTGGGTTCGATTCCCAGTGGGGGTAGATTTTTCTGTTCGGTTTGGTTGGTGGTAGGACTTGTTCTAAGTCCGCCTGGCTAGCTACCACCATCTTACCAGAGTCTGTCGCCATAACAACAATGTTAACAGCATTGTTGTGTTCCGGCAGTTAGAGGCAAGATAGCCAGTTCTTCCGTGGTTGAGGATTCCGGGTGAAGCTCGCTTCCATCTACGGCTTGATCATCACTTACCATCAGGTGAGATACAGGCTATGAGCTTCTTCGTTGTGGATTAAAAAAAAGTGTCAATTTGACAGTGGCCAGAGGCGCGCCGCGGCTCGGGGCTGTGCGGAGCGGAGAAGAGAAGTCGAGATAATTAAATCTGATTGTTAATTCAAATCACTTCTGTGCTCCACTCCGCCTTAATGGAAACTTTATAATATTAGTTCGTTCGTTTCAGCCAAATGACGTCCACTGCTGGACAAAGGCCTCCCCCAAGGTTTTCCATAATGAACGGTCCTGCGCTGTCCGCATCCAGGCTCTTCCCGCGACCTCTACCAGATCGTCGGTCCACCTAGTAGGAGGCCTGCCCACGCTATGTCTTCCAGCCCGTGGTCGCCACTCGAGAACTTTCCTGCCCCAACGGCCATCGTCTCTACAAGCTATGTGCCCCGCCCAGGTGGTTTTAGCAATTCTGCGAGCTATGTCGGTTACTTTGGTTCTCCTACGGATCTCCTCATTTCTGATTCGATCACGCAGGGAAACTCCGAGCATAGCCCGCTCCATCGCCCTTTGGGTGACCTTGAGCCTTCTTATAATATTAGTATCTGATAGTAAGTAGCAGCTAAATTCACCGTGGTTTCTTTCAGGGACGTCATCAGGCAGCACCACCATGCCAGCGTCCACCCAGTACACCCTGGAGATGTTGTAAGGGCCGCAGTAGCCGCCGACGCATCCGTTCGACATGTCGCACATTGTCGCGACATGGCACAGGCAGGCGTAACACGCGTTGTTCAGGTTTGGGATAAACTGGCCTGAAATTAAAAAAAAAAACAACCCGCCTTTTATTTTAAAAGCTGTCTTCTCCGTCTCCTTGCTTTCCGTATCTATTTGACACTTTCTTTTATTTTGATGTCATTTTGTGATATCTTGTATAGGTACGGCTCTTGATTGAGCTCTCGAATGCCTCTTAAAGGCATTCGTGATTTCAGGTCCCTACGATAAGTTGTTACAAAATGTGTGCAAAAGTTTGTGACTTTTAAACATCATAATATTAAGTTATTTTCTGTTTTAATGGCACTTACACGTGCCCCAATACTTCAAATATAACTTTACCCCGTACGAGGAAAATTTTGATATGTATACAGATGATCGGAATTACAGATGAATCAGATTCTAAATAAATACCTCATATTGCGATTGGAGTACCTACTTTATTGCATTATCATTGTTATTTTGCGAAAGGTAAATTATTTGTCGTACCATTTTGTTATCTACTCGTATTACATGCTACAAATTCGTCTATTTTGCTAAGCATGCATACGTCAGAGAATGCAATAAAATCCAAAACTGACCAGTCGACCCCGTCGCCCAAATCACAAAGGCGCCAAACATGCAGGCGGGTAGAACCAGTTGCCCCCGAGGCATCTTGCGTTGTTTCCTTGTACGATGATGCTCTGGAAATTAAAAAAAAGAACGTCAAGTTTTGGCGGGAATCGCAAACAATAATACTCGTACTTATTCTTATTGACAACCGATGCAATTTGAAAATTATAAATAACTTGAAAAAATCGAACTCCTTAGGCAGTTCGATTTTTTCAAGTTATTTATAATTTTCAAATTAGTTTGAGATGCGACTCTAAACGCTAAAAATTTAATAACCGATGCAATTTCGAAAATGGGCAATAGTATTAATGCTTTAGAGGAGAGTAAATAATATGACTATGCCACTCGTTAACACAAGAATTATTTAGCTTAGTACGAGGGACTACTAAGCTGAGTGTTCAAATGAGTTATTTGCTTAGATTAATAAAACCTAGATGGATAGTCTTCATACAAACGCTTCGTCAAGAGTGAGGCAAAAATCTTATGTCATTAGTGTCAATTTTGTTGGGGAGTGTAGACAGTGAAGGCGATTTTCCCGAAAGTAGGGAAATTTTTAATACGTTTTTAATTATTTTATAACTAACAAAAACAAAACCCATCATGTACTTACTTATTTATTGAATTCAAAGTACCTACATAATTACAATAAGATAAATCGACTGAAAAGTCTCGATTTCATAAAAAAGGAAGTGTATTTGTACGGCGAACAATTGGGAAATAAATTTTCTTGTTACTGGTATCATTCCCGTATTTAATTTTTGAAAGCCAAATTCAAGCAAAATACGCGTCGAATCGTAGTACTTACTTATGAAATGTAACAGTGGTCACTTTCTTTAGTTTTTCTGATGTATTTAGATACCCTTTCACAGCACAAACCGTCTTAATTAATTAAAAGTCGTCGGACGTGTTTACCAATTTTTCACTTTGACAGTTCATGTGACGTTTACGAGTAAGCCATTCTGGCTTACTAAAATCTGCCTCACCTTTCGTGTACTGACTATCTATCTAGGTTTTATTAATCTAAGGTTATTTGTCAATTGTAGTGATTTATATAGAAATTCATGCTTAATTCGGATGTTTTCTATCCAGGCTTAGATGCTGCAAATTGCATACAAAGTAGAGTAAGCAAAAAGACAGGGCTGTAACTTCAATGGTTAAATCCTTGCTTATCATTACGACTTGTATGCCATATTATATAGGGTGTTTGGCGGAAGGTTAGACAAACTTCGTGGGTGTATAGGTAAGGTCATTTTAAGAATACAAAAGTTCTTCCATTTGACCTTAACATCAAATAAAAAAATCGGTTGAAAACACGCGAGAAAAAAAATTGAAGCAGTTTTCATGTCAAATTTCGGAAAAAATTAAATAAAGACAAAAAAATCAATTAAAAAAAAAGTAGCTCACTTGGGTCAAACGGGCGAACCAGTTTTCTTAGAATGACCTTACCTATACACCCACGAACTTTGTCTAACCTTCCGCCAAACACCCTGTATAGTTATTAGATGCACATATGACGCACAAATTCAAATTCAAATAGCTTATTCAGTACATAGGCCATTTCCAGGGCACATAATCACGTTCCAAATATAGCTTGTCCTAACACCACTTCGGGACATATGGGCTGGTGGGTGCTGAGAAGAAGATGCGGAATATACTGTCACCTTTATCAGCTTCTTTTTCAATAAAATACAGTAATTTATAGCTTACATGACACGCAATAAGTGCGAGCTAGGCAGGTAAAACGCACCCTTGTCATTTAAATAATCGTTTACTTTATAGTATCCTTTTTTCATAACGATTTTCTTAACTTGTACTTTGAATTTATGAATAGGTAGTTCTATAAAAGAATGTGGTATTTTATTAACACTAGAGTACACGCGCGGACTACTATAGTAGACCAGGGTAACATTTTACGCTATAACTTTTTGAAAACTTGCGCCAAAGAGCTGGCATTCTAGGAAAGCCTCGTTTACTAAATTTGTCAGTAAGCCAGTAAAGCTTGGGTCGCTAGAGTCTGCGCACTTTTCTAAAATTGGCCGTCAAAACTGCGGGTCTACTCAAAAGCCCGAAATCACTCGACAAAAAAATTATGAAACACTTGCAACAAATGGATTTACACCGTGTACCAGGCCGTAGAGAGTCATGAATACTATGACAGATAAAAAACTAATCATATTTTTTCAGTAAATAGTTTTTTGTTAACATTGGTCTCAGAGTGCAATTTTGGTCCAAAAAATTTACAACTTTTAAATCTGTTTATAATGTTTGATCCCAAATAGTTATAAAAAGAAATTTTGATAATAAAATAAGTATAATAAACACTTTTATCATTTACATAATTATTCTATTCATAAAATGCTTACAAACTGATTTACAGTGATTTTAAATTGGCTTACCAGAGTAGGCCGCGCGTGTATTCGTGTTAAAAAAGGGGCGCGTGTACTGCAGTGTTAAACATCACACATTTTCCTTATAAGTAACTACATATTGATCAAACATATCAAATTATAATAAATGTATGACCGCAACTGGTCGCATGTGCGACGCTTGGTACTTGATAATTGAGTAGCAATTTAGTAAAACACGTAGGTATTTCCTATTTATAGGAGTAGGAGCAAAAAGTTTAAATAAAAGACACCTTCATAGGGCAAAAGAACGATGCTAGAACGAAGTTATATTGGTATTAAAGTCTACAACTTTGTAGATGAAAAACGAAAATTATAAAATAAAAATAGTTTAGCGTATGAAGATAAACATAGCTCTCCTTTGGGTGTCAGGGAAATATTTAAATAATACAGGTAATATCTAGGTGTAACTATTTTTTATAAATCAAAAGTTTCTTGATTCTAAAACCTACACAATTACTAAAGAGACCTACTTGTCATACTTAGTAGTATTATTTCGAGTAGATATAATAGGGATGATGTCTGGGTAATGAAATCAATTATTTAGCCCGTCAGACAGATAATTAGAAAATATTAGACTCATATTCTTTATTTTTTTCCATAATCGAATTATTACAGTATTATATTGAGTTGAAATGTCGCGTGACGTCACTTTTGAGTAATTCTACTCAAGCGTCACGTATCGCACCATTTCAACTCGATGTAGCACTGTTATTATTTAATTATGAAAGAAAATAAAAAATATGAGTAATTATCTGTCTGACGGACAAATAATTGAAATTTTGTCATCTAGCTTAGCATCAAGTTATTCCAAATTATTCATAGTTCACAATCTGGCTACATAATTTGAATAAAATTAAGATATAGACACGGAAAGTACGATTACCGGTACATCAAACTACTACGGATTTCCTCAATGTATTCCGAAAATGTTTGCGTGATACGGTCCAAAAAATCATGGTGTGAGGTGTGTTTTTATGTAGCGCATAACTCAGTCAGCGCCTGAGGTATGGAAACGGCACAGGACATGACATTGACATATTATGACGTGACAGAACATACTATTATTATTATTATTCTATTTAATGGCTTCAATGGTGCGTATTTGAAAATAGAGCAAACAAATCTTGAAGCACATCTGAAGTTTTACTGACGTTTGAGGTTACTGAAACACCCTCCCCGTGCCATTCCCATACCTCAGACACTGACTGAGTTTAACCAGGCCTGTTCATCTCCGCGAGTTTACATCGAAAACAAAACACGCACGATGGCTCCCTACAGGATACTATTCGACAAGGCCTCACATACGAGCGAACATTGACTCACGCACGCGTATTCTTGTGTATGATGGAAGAAAATAAAGAAAATGGTGTACTAAATACTGTGCAGTATTTAACTGCCTAAATAATAATAAAAACACAGAATGTACTTTTTTAAGTTGCCTCAAGATACTGGGAGGTAAATAAGTAGTTAATATTATTCATGTTAATTCATGCTAAATCATGTATTTCCTCCGCCATTTTCCGTAGTTTGGCACCTCACGTCACATCATTTTACCGAAGTCAGCCCCTATAGCTTCGGCGCAGTGCCGATCACTGACGTTTATCAACAAAATGGTGCTTGACTTTTGAGACAGGCTAAATTACACCATATGGTTAATGACATTGAGCATACATTTTTTTTAAATACATTCGCGAAGTAAAACTTCTGTACGTAGTACCAGGCCTCCGTCACTCGCCTATGCCGGCCGAGATAATTACCTACAGCGCGCGACAACTTCAAGTTGCAAATCAGTCCGGGCCGCCACGCGCCTGTTTGCACACGCGTATTTCTATACACGCTCGGTCGATCATCGTCGCAATCAAGCTTTATTGTTCCAACAGCACTGTTATTCTTCTTTAATGAAAACTTGTAATATTTAGGAATAATAATTAACTGTAGTGATTTAAATAATAAAAAAAAACTACACTTTTTAAATAATAAGTTGTTTTGAAATACTTATGACAAAAAACTATAGCAAAAAAATTATTTTAGCTAATAAAAACATTAACTTTACTTCACCGTGTCTATTTTCCGACACTACACCTTTTAAAACTGTTTGTTTAATTTCGAATTATCGCAACACTGAAGTTTATTAATAGGTACTTTAGAGATGGTACGATTATACAAACTCCACTAGATTAAAGTTTTCTAATCGTAAATACAATAAATGCTTCTTAAAATTAAGTTTTTATTTATTTTACTTTGCTCATACAACCCTGACGCTTGAGCGGTGACGTAGATCAATTCTAAACACAAAAAAAATGCGCTCTTGTGAGCGTAGTAGTAAGGTGCGATTTCGAATGCACCATGTGCATTGGATATTTTGCATTATTATTATTACCGTTAAAATGTCGGCATCTGATCCTACACAAAGGAGTGCAATTTCTGTTGCTACTATTATGTATTCTGTGGTAGTACTTATTATTATCACAGTATATATATGTGTTATTATTCTGTGGTTTAACGCTAAACCTATATGTGTATCTGTTGTCTGTATGTGTGTACTTATTACATATTAAATTAGAATAATTTTAAAGACGAACAAAGCTTCGAAAACAGTCCAAACAAGTTTTAAGATTTCAAAGTATGTTTTCCTCAAATGTGAATTATTAGTGTCTTGTTTGGATGCTTTGCGTTTGTTTAATTGGTTGTTATTAAATTGTCTGAGATTTTTTAAATTGCTATTAAAAGAACACATTTTTTTGTGTCCCTTTGGTAGACATTACTTAAGTAAGTTCAAATTGTAGAGTTTATTATAAACTACATATTATTTTCAAGATAAGACGCCATATAACTTAATGCATGACGATGGATTTACCTATTATTTGCATATTTTGTTTCCTTCCTCAAAATGGATGAGGTAAGTAAGTAGAAACTCTATTAGGTGTTATTTATTGAAAACTAGCTGTCCCGAGCCATACAGCCATTGTCCTGTCTTAAGAAAAGTTAATAAGATTAATTTTACGAGTGACTTTCTTAAATTTTCTTACTTATGAACCTTCTACTGTCTTGTAATCTGCTTTTGTGGAAATCCTTGGCGGAGGCCTTTGTCCAGCAGTGGACGTCATTCGGCTGAAACGAACGATTACCCTTCTACTAGCAATAACAAGGAATAACAGAAATCGGTTTATTAATTTTCATGAAAAAATGCACAACTAACTTTTTTCGAGAAACTAGATGAAAGTTTTTCGTGGTTTGGTTTATGGTAAGCTGATATGCAGTTGACTGTACCTATATAAATCTATGAGTATAACTATAAAATATGTATTTGGTCGATTCCTTTGTGTTTTAATTATATTTTTTTTTAAATTTAAGTGTCTAGTTCGGTGCTTGTATAAAATAACACACATAAGTTATTATATAATTATTATAAAATATACAAACCTAAATAATATTGTGCAGCAAAATTAATTGCTAATAATAAAATACACTAATAAAGTTTCCAGCTTCTGGTTTTCCAAGTCACTTTTCACAAATAATAAATATCACTGTGGGACACGTTAAGTCTCTGGCACAACACTTGGAATATTGTTAATAACTATTATTAATAATTACTTTTTAATCAGGTAGCTATACAAGCATCTACCCTACAGTAAAGATGATTCGCGACTGTTAAGAACGAGCCAATAATTTTATTACGTGTAGAGTATCACGAACACTCGATAGTATTTTAATCGATTTACTAGTTTTAATTTTGTATTTCAAATGTAAAGATTGGGTAAGATCATTAATTAACTTTCTAATGACAGATCTACTTATTGAGTGATCGTTACATATTATTATTCGTAATAATTGAGGATAACAGGTTACAGTGCATACTTTTAAGACCTATTTTAAATGTTTAGGTACCTAGTATCGATTCCAAACAGCAGCATGATTATGGATTTTCATATCCGTGACTATAGAAATTATGATTTTTCCATACATAGGTATTGTCATACACTTTTTAAAAATATCGATACCGAAAAACGTTTTCCTGTCTCTAGAATACCGGTTTCCACAACTTGACTTCTGTCGATCTCAACTATAATCGACGAAAATGTGCACGCAATCTTCGACCTTATCACCTCTTGATAACAGCTACGGCTTGTTTTGCCGGCCTTGTGCTTGACCGGTAGAATGCAGGTTCGTTGACAACAGGATCTATAAATGTTGCCTTTGCCTCGAATGACGTTTAAAAAAAGAATACGCCAGCAGCCATGTTTTTCAAAACCCTAGTCGTTGCCATTCAAAAAAAGAAGAAGAAAGTACTGGCTAGATCTTCTCTATGGGTCTCTTCTAGATGGGTTGTTGACTCGTCATCATTGGTAGTTTTTTAAGCTGAGTTGCACCACCTGAATTTGCCCGTAACTAAACTATGACGATAACCGGTGTTTTTTGTATTGTCAATTTTTGACGTTTGTCAAAGTTAAAGTAAGATGGTGTAACTCAGCCTTAATTTAATTGAATTAAACAAAAATCAAATAAATGAAATTCTTAGAAAATATTAATGCAGCAGCGATATAGCGAAGAAATGCAGCCAGCATCCTCGCCTCTTTGCAAACACGCATTTATTTTGAATAAATGTTGTTTTATTAGTTAATTAAGATTTTATTTGTTTTAAATATTAAGTCAGTTCATATTTTTAATGAATACTAGCGGCCGCCCGCGACTTCGTACGCGTGGATCCCGTTTTACCCCCTTTTCCCGAATTTTCTTTGCTATAAACCTCACGGAGCCCGAGACCTTTCCAACGAATGCAAAACCGTGGAAATCGGTTCGTGCGTTCTGGAGTTATAGCGTCAGGGAGGAAAACCCGACTTATTTTTATATAGTAGATTAATATTAAAATGTGTAATGATAAAATGTATTAAAAATTAACTATTATGTTATTAAACGTGCACAATTATTAGTGTAGGTAAATGCAATAAAATAGTACAACATTACTACAAGTTCTTGAAGCCCGCGTGAAGTTTAAATGGTAGTATAAATGGTAAAACCAATATTTATTGAATTTTAAGACAAAAGAAGAACAGGCAATCCACCATTCTAATAAAATTCCATAATTATTTTATTCTTTAGACCCAGGTTATTGTTCGAATTTTAAAATAATATTAATTTATTTAAATTGGCAATATGCCAACTGCACAAAACCAAATTTAAAAAAAAATCCGAAGATGCAGTGACGCGTGAGTTTCAGTCGGTGAAAGAAAACTTACAAAGCTTTCAAAAAAGCAATGTCAGTGTTTGTGTTTTTATTTATATAGTGAGATAATTTATAATTTAAATGTGACTTACGAACAATGGCTTATCAAGTGCACCTTATAAAGTGCTATTTTTGCAGCAAAAATGTAAGTAATTTTCCCTTTGTTTGACACAATTCCATATTTGAACAACGCTCTTCTTCATCCAATAAAATGTAAACAAATATACGCTGCAAAGCAAACTTTGAACCTAAAAATCATCTACTCTTAAAGCTTGCTGTACTTTAGCAAGTTTGTACCTAGGTAAGACCTAAGTATATTAATACTGTGTATTCCCAGTAATATGGAATGGACTAACTCCCGCCAGAACAGAACGGCCGGGAAGCTTATGATAGAATAATACGTAGTTTGCGGGGAAGTTTAGGTAGCGAGGTTCGCAAATTAAGCAAACTAGACAACAATTTACTAATTTGACTAGTGGTACAGTGCAATTTATGATTAACGGGCTTAAAATATGTATGAAACGTTTATTACGTCGTGTGTATATTTAGTTTGGAATCGTCACTGACAATTTTAAAGTGTTTGGCTTAAGATTATAATTACCTACAAATAATCCCGATTGTAATTGGAAACTGCTATTATACAAATTAAAAGCTATTCGTTTTGGAGTTACGATGCGATGTAGTAAAAAGCTACAATTCTGAAATTTCAATTAACAATTTTATGCTATACCTATTTATAAGTAAAATAATGAGTAACTAGATCTTTTAAAAGCTTTTCGATACTAACCCTGTATTTATTTAACTACGTAGTTACTAGTATTGTCAGATACACAAAGATCGGACAGGAGTGGGCTAATTACAAACGCGCACCCTGAATACAGTCCTAATTCCAGAAAGTGCATCGTTTGTTGGAATTCCAAGTTCCAACCGTTCCCAGCATGTTCCACGCAGCCTGGGGAATTACCGCCCGGGTTATTATTACAGTACAGTCTGTACTGTAATTGCCAAAGTGAAGGTAGTTACAGTATCGTTCGTTTACAATGGCGGCCGCAACAGCCCTCCTTAGTGACACTGGCCACCGATAAACTTCTTTTTCTTCTAGACGACTAAGTTCGATATTCTTTTGTTTATTTTCACACGACTCGATTTTTCACTTAGTACCTATTTTTTTATTTGGCCATTTTGACATTCAGAGTGAGCTATCGGTTTAGGCGTTGCTCTCGCCTACTTACGTGATTTGGAATTTTAATTGTTAAAAGATTTTAGATTGCTTACTATGTTATCAATGTGGGTGGTAAATGTTGTTACGGAATTTTGCTTGGTTATACTTAATTTGTTGGAATTACCTATCATAGCTTTCTCGTCTTTCGCGGTTTAATTGCGTTTCTTGAGTTATCTAACACATTTTAAATCGAAGAACTAAGCCGAGCCGCAAACCACAGACTTTGACGCCCGTATTCACAGACGATGCTTAAGTGAAGCAGCAAATCAAACGCACAGCGTTGAATAGAGCTCTGTGATTGGTTCGTGTGTCACCCTGTGCGTCCACGCGCACTTTGACACCTCATAGTAATGTTTGTGAATACGGGCGTACGGACTGTTGATCAGTTGTCAGTATGAACATGTATGGAAGCGCATATTTCACCGATTTTTATCGGCCGATTCTTCATACACATTCAAAACCGACCCAACTATCGGCTGACAAAAAGGTTTAAGTAGGTACTTACATGCTTTCATCTCACATCGAAGAGAGTCTTCTCTATCTATTTCCACTACGAAAGAGTTGTTTGTAATCTCCGCGGATTCACGTCAAAATTCAGCCAAAACACGGAGTTCACGAATGTCTAAACGATGAACAATCACGGTTAAATCGAGTATGAATTCTGGAATCATGGAGTTTCAACATCGATTTGTATTACTGCTATGATTAAATTCGCCTGGAAAATGAGCAGGGCGTGTCATGTCTTCGTCAAGACTCTGTTTGTTATTGATTAAACAATCGCTAAATCCTTTTTGGGTCAATTAAGTACCTATTCATGTAAGAATGTCAGCAGGAACGGTTGTTGTGGAAATACTGAGGCCCTTGTCCAGCAGTGGACGTCATTTGGCAAGTAACACTTTGAGTATTTTCTGTATACCTAGTTCTCAGTTTATTCTTTAAGCCTCAAACGGCAATAAAATGAATATGAATATGAAATTACCAACATTGTTCGAATTTCACAGGTATTTTATGAAGTATTAAACAATGAAAATATCCCTGTTCCTAGCAAATAATCTTTTAACGATGACCTTCTTAGTGATAGCTCTCGCCTTCAAAATCTATAAATTTTCTAGCAAAACCAAGCTGCCCCGCTTAGTGTCCCAATTTCAAGGCTAGAACCAAAACTAGAGGCAAGAAAGCTTTGTACAGTCAAACATCACTAACATTTTAGTAGCAAAATAGCCACTATTACAAGTGAATAAGATGCCAGTGTTTAGTTTGAAGTGCGGTCGTCTGTCCCTCGAGTTGTGGCCATTAATCAGGCAGGCACCTGCAAGTAGCGTCTCTCGACAACTCGACGTTTTAATGTCCGACGACTAGGTTTTCTTCCAGAATCTATAATAAAACTCTAAGGTGACTGACTGACTGACTGACGTAGTGATCTATCAACGCACAGCCCAAACCACTGGACGGATCGGGCTGTTTGGCATGCAGGTAGATGTTATGACGTAGGCATCCGCTAAGAAAGGATTTTACGAAACTCCACCCCTAAGGAGGTAAAACGGGATCCACGCGTAGGTATGAAGTCGCGGGCGGCCGCTAGTTGTTTCATAAAGATTTCCATCATTATCATCATCATTTCAGCCACAGGACGTACACTGCTGAACATAGGCCTCCCTCAATGATATTCATAATGACCGGTTGGTAGCGGCCTGCATCTAGCGCCTTTCTGCTACCTTTATGCGTGCTACGATGCGCTTTCCGGTACGAGCCCTCCACTTAAACAACCTTACTGTCACATCGGCCATCGGTAATAAAGATTTTAAATTTATAATAAAATCATACTCTCCAACAACTAGGTTTTCTACTTTCATTGGCGTTTCCAGAATTCCATTAATATCAGACTCCTTACGTATGTTTTATTTCCGAAATTGTCTCGTCTTTCCCTATTTTACACTGAAACGATCGCGTAATTGTCTAGCGGGCTGTCCTGTCGCTTGTTCGCTATCGAGTAAATAATAATAATAATAAATAAATAGTCTTTATTTCAGGCTTTTACATCCCATATCTTAATAATAAATTTCCAAAAAATGAAAATTGTATCGTTGCAGCGTTGGAGACAATAATTATAATTTACTTAGTACATAAAATTTATAAAATTTTAAAAGCCATTTAAAATAATGGTTAAAATTTAAAATTTAAAAATACGATTATTTAAAAAATTAAGAAATTAATGGATTATTGAATAATTTTTAAAACTGTAAAAATTTAAAATATTGTTTTATTTCCTATTCGCGCTCCGGTGTACATCCAATCAATGTGAGAGGAATGGACTTTTATACAGGTCATTGCTGACTACAGTTAGCAGCTCGTTAGGTGAGTCACGAATCCTCTGCCAGAAAGAAGCTATGCGTTCTCTCAACAGGGCAAAGAAATCCGGAACGCCGGCCTCCGCGAACATAGCAGATGCACTGCAACATCTCGCAACTGCAATAAGTTGCAATGCAACAACTAGCAATAAGTTGTAAATCAATCAACAACTGAGCCACATCTTTGTCAGTCTGGTACAGCCTGTCTCACAGACTAAAGAATATAAGATTCTGAGTGTAGAGAGTGTTCGTTCGTTCCTTTCAGCCGAAAGACATCCACTACAGGACAAAGGTCTCCCCCAAGGATTTCCACAAAGCCCGGTTCCGCGCCGCTCGCATCCAGCCACGTCCCGCGACCTTCACCAGATCGTCGGTCCACCTAGTGGCCTGCCCACGCTACGTCTTCCGGCTCGTAGAGAGTGTAAATAGTGTCATTTTATATATGCCCTCAAATCTATTTTTCAAGTGTTTCACGGCTCTAAACTGAACTATTTCAGACTCTTCCTTCATTTTATCAAAGTCCTGAAATTGTGCCCGTTATTTTGGCATTCCTACTCTAACCAAGTGTCGCTTGTCAAGCTAATCCCGTGATTTGGGGACATTTTTTTCAAAATATATGGACTCCATAGCATTAACATTATGGACGTGCGAAGACAAATGACAAAGCACAGAGAAGCGATCAATTTCCATGGCGTTAATCGAGAAATAGTGATTTAGTACGCGAAAGCTTTCAAGGGTGTAATAATGATTTGATGTTATTATTCAGGATTTTCTTTTATGACGGTAATTTTAGTCCATATTTAAGCATTAGACTATGGAATTAGCATTTTTACATGAGCTTTTTTTTATTTGACTTCGCTTGTTAGTTATTATTAATAGAATAGGGTTCCATGAAATGTAGGTAGCTTAGGTAGGATAAACAATAAAATTCATAGTCAATTTACCTACTTAGAAGTTGAATTGATAATTTGTTCTAACAGAGAATAGAGAGTAACTCTTGATGTAAACAGAATTATAATTTTATTTGCAGAAAATAAGTTACCGCATTTACGAGCACTATTAAGATACGAAGTTCGCCTAGAATTAGATTCTACTTACCTACGTCACCATTTATATTACTATCTTCTAAATACTTATTATTATAATATGTATTGTATACTTAGATATCGTGGACAAAGCAAGCCATACAAAGTGAGTGCATGAAAACAAGACGCGTACTAATAAGTAATAGTAGAGCCCTCTGATGGCCTTTACCTTTAAAATTCTAACAATCAAATACCTATAATAAGATAATATCCGTTGTCTGATACCTACCTTTTGGTCTGGTATCCATAAAAGAAGATTTGCTGGGTTTGGGGCTAAATCATCATCATCATCATTTCAGCCATAAGACGTCCACTGTTGAACATAGGCCTCCCCCAATGCTTTCCATGTTGATCGATTGGTAGCGGCCCGCGTCCAGTGCTTCCCTGCTGCCTTTATGATGTCGTCGTTGGGGCTAGATAGCGCAGTGTAAAATGTCCAAGGATATTTGGAAATTGAATCGATATTTGAACAGAAAATAGAGAAACAAAAATATACTACCTACAGCTAAACAGCTGCGAAATAATACTAAACAAACAACATATTAGTCAGCGCGCATAATTATTTAATTACCGCGCTAAGAACACGATAGGTACTGCACTAATTGCGCAGTTCTCGCGCATAGTTCCCTGGGATAAGCAACCCTGTCCAGAGTGGACTTATCGGGATTTTACGATTGAATTTGTAGTTTTTATCAAAGGAGCACTTATTTATGAACTAGTTTCTGCCCGCGGCTTCACCCGTTTTATCTAACGCCCGTATTCACAAACGATGCTTGCTTAAGTGTAGCAGCAAATCAAACGCACAGCGTTGAATAGAGCTCTGTGGTTGGTTCGTGTGTCACCCTGGGCGTCCACGCGCACTGTGAGACCTCATAGTAATGTTTGTGAATACGGGCGTAAGTCTTTCTTATTTTGTTTGCAATTTGCACCTTTTATAAATAACTTTGGAAACTAAAGTGTTTACTTTGATATATCTTTTACATTGTCTCTACTTACATCGTATTTTACTTATTAATTCAGTCTTTCTCTTTTTGGAGCAATTTTTTTCTTGAGCTTACGTTGTTAATGTTTTTGTTTTAGGCACATTTGTGAATACTTATTCCAGGAGAGGCTTACCTAGTGTCGTCTAGCAGCAGACTGCAACTGGCTGATGATTACGTCACTAATTAAACGGGTAAGTGATGATGAAAATATTATGATACCTACTTGATGTCAGAGACATAATACGAGGGCTGCACTAAAAGTATCGGGAATGGAATAGTTCCACTGTTCCAGTCATATTAAAATCTATTTAATTGCAAACTCCAGGGTTTTAAAAATCGTATACCATTTATTTATTTAAAAAAAGATTCTCGGTCGTATCACAAGGTCTTGTCAAACTTGTTTAGTCGTTGAGAAAATGGAATTGACTCGAGAAAATTCAAGAGCGATGATTTATTATGACTTTTGAAGTGGTTTAACACAAAAACAGTGTGTTGACCGGATGATTTCTGCATTTGGTAATGAAGCCCCATCCAAAACCACAATTTATCGCTNGGAGATTACATGCAGGATCCTCAAATGCTGTATACAACATCGTATCAGGTGACGAATCATGGATATACGCGTACGAACCCGAAACAAAAAACCAGTCACGAGTTTGGGTGTTCGAAAATGAATTAAAGCCAACAAAAATTTTTCGTTCACGGAGTGTTGCAAAAAAATGGTGGCCACGTTTGTCTCCAAAACCAGCCATGTTGCGACTATTCCTCTTGGGGGACAAAGAACGGTTAATGCAGATTAGTATGCTAGCATTTGTTTGCCACAGGTCGTTTCTGAACTCCGTAAAGAGAACTGCAACCGCCGCATCATCCTCCATCACGACAATGCGAGTTCTCACACCGCGCACTGAACAAAAGAGTTTTTAGAGCAAGAAAACATTGAATTATTAGTCCATCCGCCGTACAGCCCCGACCTAAGCCCTAATGATTTCTATACATTCCCTAAAATTAAGAATAAATTGCGTGGTCAGAGATTTTCATCACCTGAAGAAGCTGTGGAAGCCTACAAAACGGCCATTTTGGAGACCCAAACTTCCGAATGCAATGGTTGCTTCAATGATTGGTTTCGTGTATGGAAAAATGTGTCAATGTTCGCGGTGAATACTTTAAAAAGCAATAAATACATTTTTAAATAGTAACGTTGTTTCACTTCCTTGATTCCCGAAATTTTCAGTGCCGCCCTCGTAGCAAGTAGTCACTGTATTTTGATAAACTGCACGTCACTAGTGAGGCGTAATAATTTTTTGAATGAAATCGGATTTTTGTTTATATCTTTTACTTTAGTAAGGTAGTACCTAAGTAGATTACTCAGGTCAAAAAGGAAAGCTTACATTAGGATAACGTTATCAGGATAAAGTTTACACATCCATGTTATCCCTCTAGATTTCGATAAGTAATTCCTAATTGCGTCTAAACGACTTTCCCCACATTAACGAAGGAAAATCCGACCTTTATCCAGCCCGGGGTAATCTCCCGTAACGTCTCCTCAAAAATATTAGGGTACGTCCACAAAAGAAAGTGCGGGAAAAACGGGATCCCGGGACCAAAAACACTAGACGTTAATTACTATAAAACGGATTTTTAGCTGAAATAAGGGCGGGCAAAGACTAGGAAACTAGCAGCCTGGTATATAAAGGATATGGAATTTCGAGAGTTAGACATTTTCTGGATTGGGCAATCATTATTTCAGGGTAGGCAGAAAGTAGGTACAGAAAACAGCACAGGAAGCATCTTTTCTTTTCTTTCCTTGAGCTACATCCGAAAATAATTTTCCATGATCTAAAGGTCCCATGGATTTTTTTAACAATCGATCCTACACTGTCTATATCTTATGTAGCTGTAGTAGGTGGGACTTTGCAACAAAATTTAACAGACCAGTGGGTTTGCATTTCCTATTTTCTAAAAAAATCTTTAATTGAGTGAGTTCTGTTTCTGTGGCGCTACCAAAGCTGCGGTATCACCGTGGAAATCGTACGTAGTTTTAAAAGGTAGTACTGTACATAGCCTACTGACCAACCAGACCAGTGGGTGTGGCAATTGCCTTTCCTATTTCCCAAAAAAAAAGTTAAATAAGCTGCCAGATCGAGTGAGCTAGTCTGTGGCTACTAAGGCCACGGCATCACCGTGGAAATCTTTATGTAGTTTTAATAGTACCGCGTGGTACCGCCTAGAAAGACGGAAAAATATAAATATGGTGCAAGTGACTGTAAATTTTATTACATAGTAGTCATGTCGTCTCGTTCTATCGCAAAGAATCACCATTTGATGAGAGCGAGGGCAAATACGGAAATGGATAGTTAACTATGGCCGTGTGTACACTGATCATTACCGTGATGAAGAGATGGGTATGGAATTGCATTTCCTATTTCCCAACAAAAATCAACTAAAAACTGCCAGATCAAGTGAGCTAGTCTGTGGCACTACTAACGCCGCGGCATCACAAAATCTCATTAGTACGAATGAGAAAATGACGACAAAAAATAATGACTCAATCCGGCCAGCTATTGATATTGAATCCGTTTCAAAACCCACCTATTGCTGTGAACATAAGGTGCAAAATGGGAAATTGTGTGGCTCCAGATGCAATAATAATTTTGCTCGCAATAAAGACTCGGAAGTGAATGGAGGCGAGGAATGACAAAAGGTGAACATGATAATGATGACCCGGATCTAGGTCCACGTATCACACATCGAATATTAAGTAGATAAGCTTCAGAAGCTTGGTAGTTGGTAAAATGTGATGTGTGTTGATTTCGCTTAGCTAGCAATGTTGATGTTTCAAGGGTGACCAGTTATAATTAACTCGATATTATTATTAGTTGAGTCAAAATTTATGTAAACAGAGGTAAGTTTTGACAGACAGATTGTGTCCTGATTTTAAGGGTGGATGATGACATTTGTGACTGCTACAAGTCCATGTACAAAGTGAAAATTAAAATTGTAAGGACTACCTATAATAATATTAGGATGCAAATGGGAATCCCATGAATGGAACCTACAGTCGACTCTACGTTACATTTTTGATGAGAATTAAGAATTTTTAGACACCTCTACAAACTAGTTTTATATTTTTATCTTGAATTTACATAGAGAGATACAGAGAGATAACACAGGCAGATAAATAATTTACGAGGGTGAAGTGATAAACATAAGGGTTCTTTACTTAATTAAAAAGAGTCAAAACATACCACCTATGTTATTCAAATTATTCAAAATCTTGGCCCTTTTCATGACCCGACCCGCGACGTCTAAATCTCAAAACCAAAAATGTAACCATTCACGTACTTGTTATATATCCTACTTCCTACTAATATTATAAATGCGAAAGTTTGGATGTCTGGATATTTGTTACTCTTTCACGCAAAAACTACTGAACGGATTTTGATGTAACTTTACAGTATTATTGTTTAACCCAAACTAAATTTCACGCGGGTGAAGCCGCGGGCAAAATATCTGTATATTTTCCCTTTCTACAAGTTATATTGTCAGTTGTCTGAAGGCAAATCGTCAAGAGTCCCCTGGAGGGTGATTCTGTAACAATAAACCGTTGTAGCGTCCAAGATCGCTTGTTTTATGGCCCAATTTTCACATTTCGGAAGAACGTAGTGATAAATCTTATAATCGATTTCGGACAGTTCATTTTGTATCCTTAAAGAAAAAAAACATGCTTAGGTACCTATGGATTTCTTTCTTTTTACTAAAGTACCTGTTTTACTTCTGTACTTCACTAGGTTTCTTTGTAAGTATTAGGCTAAAATGTTCAGCTTATTTAAAACAGTGTTCAATACTCGATGCTAATAATCTTATCATACCTAGTTTCTTTTGTCTTGTCTTGTGATTAGTCCAAACATTGAAATTCAACCAATCAAAAGTCTCAATCTTAGCTAGAAATTCAATATAGTGTCGTTCATCAATGCATCATGTTCTGGCACAATTTTTCTACAGCTCGTCTAGTATTCTTTCTTTCGCCTTAGGCCGCGATTGCCCGAAAGTTGATTGTCGCAGTCCCCCGGGCGATATAGCTGAAACAATCTTCGTCACTGACCGCGCGTTTCGAGGCCCCACTGAATTACAAAAGTGCGGGGTAGGTCCATTTTCGAGACTGTTATTTGATATTGAGTAATGTGTGAATGGGAAAATTGTATTGAGCGTGATGTCCATAGATATAATAAAATTATCTAGATTGATAGTTTTCTTGTGGACTACAGAATAAATAGGTAATAGTACTTCGTCAAACTGAAAGAGAGTGAGTGACCTGCAATTATTGATTAATATTAATAAAACTTTGAATTTATGCTCGAGTATTGATCATAACTTCAGAAAACAGAACGTTACCAAAGGTGTTTTTTACACAACATTACTTTAAAAATTTTTTTGGCTGATTGGTAAATTTTCAGCCAAAACACGAAATAAAGCTACAGTCAAACTGTTGCAGTGAAACTGTGTAAAACTCATTAAAACTCATTTATTTCTGTAAATAGGCTTAAAAAAGCACTTTTAAAAGTACTTTTGTAAGGTGAATATTCCGCATTATTTCGCGCGAACTTACCTCTCTCTCTATCCTCCCTTATCCATAGATGTATTCCGACCGCAAATCGACGCGTGACGAACAACCGATTCACACCATCGATTGTTTGCGAATCGATTCGCGGTCGTGTTCCGCGCGACGTGAGCGCTCGCTGAAATGCGGTTTTCATACTTTCAGGATAAATTATATCATGGATTTAACATTATTTTGTTGTTATTGGGCTTTAACGGCTCTGATACAAACATAAAACCATGTTTATATTTTCATAATATGAAATATTGGTTAAAATAGCTTGTCTTTTTTTTAGCCGAGAAGCCTAAAAGCCTCTTTATAGGTACAGTTTTTGGTCAAGTAGTTAACTACGTTATCATAATAGCTGAAATTATACGAAAACATTTTTAATTCAATTAAAAAAACTAAATAACATGCTTTTCCCATCACTAAAGCCGCCCAAAAGACACTGGCCGTAAAAAAACAAAATGACAATCATCGCGGCTTCTTCGCGCCAAAATTCCCTCGTAATTTACAAAACTTTTTATTAAAAATAAAAGAGGCAAAGGAACATTGGGGCGACGCGCTGACAATATTAGGGTCTCCGTTTCGGAACGTGACCGTATTTCGCGAGCTTGCGCCCCATATTATTAAAAAAAACTCTTTAGTATTCGCCTGGACGCGGGCGGTTTGGCCGAGCTCTCAATAAAATGTTTGAGGCATGGCCGTTTGACTGTATGCCGTAGCATGAAGGGAATATTAAAAAATGAAATGTGAGCCATTTTTTGGGCAGTAGGAATTCGAGGTTTTTCGTGAACTCTACGAGCAGGTACTATTGTTACTGACTTCTACCACAGCTTCTACCTTATTCATAAACAATACGTACCTACCCCCCTTCAACTGGGGAGTCCTATTTAATTTTCAGGCAAGGCACTGAAAATTATCCAATTGTAAGACCATACAATAGAAGCAGGATCAGTCACAGAAAGGGAGATGTGATTTATTTGCATGTCCCTTTACACTGTTTCTTTTGTCGTTAGAAATTTTTCGTATTACTTTCGTAGTTCTTGTCACCGTACTAATTAGCTCTTTTAGAGGACTAGTGCGACTAAAAATATATTTAAAAACTTCTAAACAAAACCATTAGGCGTAAAGGCACTTGGTTCTAACGTCTGAACTTGCGAAGCCCAGGGTCCGCTCATCGCACGACCCACTTCATTCCGTTTCGCATTCCGCAGACCGTTCCGCGCCTGATAATTAAATCAACTCAAGGAGAGAACAGTTTGAATAACGCAAGCAGAACAGCCAGGTCACAGTCACTAAGCATTTCTGTTGGTGGTTATGGGGACAAATATCTATCTTGATAGAAGAGAGGAGGGCAGCTACCCTTTCTGGAAAATATCTGGTTAAGACTCTACATACCTACCAAGTCTTATGTTTCGTTCTTCTTTTTGTAAGAGCGAGATAGGCGAAACAAATTAAGTTTTTTCTATCCTTCTTGCCTGTTTCATTGGATGTGTCACCGTAAAATTGACTTTGCGATATCAGATGATATAGTATCTTCCATTTTCGTCTGATATTCAATTACGAGTATGCCAAAGACATGTCGTTAACACGTTTTAGTCCCTTTAACCTTTTGTTACAACGATTCAATTATTTCCCGATTGTGTATCGAATCTCAGGATCCAATTAGCTAAATGCTAAACATATCTACCTAAGAACAGACAGTTTCATACCGTCAACTTTTACTATTGTTCGTATGTGAAGATTTTTGATTGTTTTGAACCATGGATTGATCTGGCTGCCTTCGAGCTGGGCTGTGTCAGAAAAGTTTTTCAATGAAACGCTTACTTCGTATCTTGCCATTCTACATTACCTTGCGCGAACTGTAAGAATTGCTTTGTATTTTCAGTATTGAATTAAACCATAGCAAGTTTTGAAATAACTTCGTGGAAATTGTCAAGTTCGTAGTTAACGGCGGGAAACTTGGTACGAGGGGCGGCTGAAAAGTTTTGAGCCTAGGATATTAAAAATGCCGATAGAAAAGTATAAAAAATATATTTTTCTATTTAATCTCCCTCTACTACAACGGACTTCTTACATTTGTGTAAAAGAGCTTTTAAGCCACTGAAAAAAAATTCGCAATCTTTGCCTTCGAAATGAGATTTTAACGCCGCCTTCATTTCTTTGTCACTCAAAAATCTTCGTTCCTGGAGGTCTTTTTTCCAATTTGAGAATTAGACAAAATAGCTAGGGATTCGGACTAAACTGTGTGGTGGGTAATTAATTTCTTGAAATCCAGTTTTACCCGGGGCAAGCCGTGCAAAATGCGCGGTGTGCGCGGGCGAATTGTCTTGCAATAAAAGATTTCCTTTCGCCAGTTTGCCTCTTAATATTTCAACAACCACTTGACGCACTCTTATTTACAGTACAGCATAATAATTCCCGTTTATTGTAGTTTTTTTAAGTAGGTAGTCAATGAATAAAATTCCTCCACAATCCCAAAAATAGTGGCTATGAGCTTGGGTGTCGATCGCTCCACTTTGAATTTCCGCGGCGGCGTTTTCCCTTTTGAATCCATTGCATTGACTCTTATTTTGACTCTAGATCGTACTGCCGGATCTACTATTTATCAATAGTGACAATGTGAGAAAAAAAATTGTTAGGATTATGGCCAAAGATGTCCTAAAACTCCTGCGAAGTTGTGACTCGACACTGATTGTCGAGCGGCGTGAGCATTTTTGGCACCCATCGCGCGCACCCCTATTTCATGTGCAAATGAGTATGAAAAATATCGCCGATACGTTCCTTGCTAATGCCTATGGCTTCAGCTATCTGTCACAGCTTAATTCGCTGATATCTAAAGCAAGATTCTTTAAATTTTCATTATTTTATTCGTTAAAGGCGAAATCTGGCCGCCCTGACTTGCGGTCATCTTTTAGCGACTCCCTGCCATGCTTGAACTATCGGATCCAATCTTTCATGATGGCAAATGAAGGCCCAGACTTCCCATAAACGGTAGACATCTCTTCAAATGTTACCGTACAGCGTTTTGTTCCTCTTTTTGAGGAATTTTATGACAACTGTGTACTTCAATTTCGTACATTGCGCGGATGACTGAGACATGATGATGTTTACGGATCAATTACTAAAAGCGTGATGACGCTAATGAAATGAAACTTTGTACATATACTAAGGAGGTTATTGGCAAATTAATTAAATTTATCGCGAGTCAATAATAACACTTGAAGATACTTAGGCTCAAAACTTTTCAGCCGCCCCTCGTATAACGTTGATTTTGAAGGAAATCTAGAAAGAAATCGTATTCATGGAGTATTTTGAGGGTACTTAAATAAAAACTATAATTCAAAAAACACTGATCGCTATATTCAATATTCTAGAACAACATTCATTAGCTTAACGTTCGTTACTAGAGTTAAAACGTAAATACAGGTGCAACAATATGAGCTTACAATATCAGTAGTCAATTTGTATAATTTATCTAAACTATTTAAAGAAAAATTAAAAATTTGTGAACCATTATTATGGACCGAAGACATTGTTAAGAGTGCACCTCTGTTAACTGTTTACTGCACCATCGATTATTTAATTGTTTTAATGTGGCCTAGTGAGAGACCATTTCGTTGTGATATGTACACCTGCGATTTAGCTTAACTGGAAGCATTAACGGGACCAGTTAATATTCAGTTACTAAAAATCTTGAGCTTTGAGTAGGTAATATCTTCCTAATAGTCTTCCGTCAATACTGTCATAATTACAATGTCCTCAGCCAATCGATGATTAATATCATGATTAATAACTGCTTTTTTACCACATATTGTTGCACCAGTACAAAAGTTACTAACATTAAAACAATTCCCACCTTTTATACAAGTGGCGTCGTTGTGAAATGAAACGTGTTCCAATCTTATAGACCTAGGACAAGATGATGATTTGGTTATTGGCATGATTATTATTTACACTACGATTTTGTTACCATTATGTTCAAGAAATCAACATTCGTTAAATTACAGACTACAAATACATAACACAAAAGCATCTAAAAGAAAAACTCAGTATCAAAAGTTTTTTAATTTCATACCAATATCCAAACCGCAATGTTATATCCTCGTTAGAGAAGTTACTTTATGTTACAATGATATGTGTAAGGTTCAGGATATCATACATAAAATAAAATAATAAAAATAATTTAAAGAAAAGATTTACAACTACTCCAACGGTTTAAATATTAATAATAATAACTTTTACTTCATAATTAAAGCTAACATTGAATTTAAAGCTTGATATCGACTTACGATATTCTAAACAATTCAAATTTAAACTAACTTTAACATTATAAGAAAATATAGTACCTACTAAACATCTACTAAAGATACAAGGTTTTTAGAAATATTTAAAATAACTAATTGAATCTTACCAGAAGGAATCATATTATTTTTCAACCTACAATAATAAATATAAAAATTGTATTAAATAACATAAATAAACTATGTAGTGGTAGATATAATAATGTTCATAATTGATTCGCACAAAAATCTAAAGTATAAAGTGTAGATTTATCTATTTTGACTACTTTAGAAAATGGTGACTCGTTTATACAAACATTGATTTTCTAATGACTGTTAAATGTGCGTAAGCAATAATGATTTCTAATAATTTTGAAATTAAGATCAAGTCGATGTTTTGTGCGTTTAGAATAGACGAAATTATTACAAAATATCTAAATACAATATAGAATAATTTGTAACACACACATACCTACTATAATATAAATAATATATCATAAAATCTTACAAAATAAATTGTCGTGAATGATAATAAAGTTTAATGAACATTTAATGGAAGTGAAAGAGACGAAATTAACATTTTGAAGTATTACATTCAATGAAGAAAATCACGATGAATGCAAGCAACATTTAACATCAACATGGTACAATGTACAAAACGCTAAGTCCTAAACGTAGCAAACATGGACGTGAACTAACTAGCAAATGGACCTCCGTAACTTAGTATTGTCCATAATTGTGCATTGTTTTTCATTAAATTTACATTATTACGTACATATGTATATCACAAAACAAATTTAGCTTGTAGCTTTCAAATCAATCATATTGACCACTTAATTAATCTAACTACGTAAGCTTTCGAATTTAAACAATACATGTACATAATATTGGTCCTACATAAAAATAACAACGGAGCACATTTAAATTTCTTATTACATTATATTCTGAAAATGCTACGGTTATAGAAAAACATCGAGTAATTACAATTAGGTCATCATTGTATGTATATGAAAACACTTATTTCGTCTACTAGCTATGTATCATTCTTTTATTTTAGGACAATTATATTAATAGTTTGTAAATAACTAACATTTAAATATCATTCGATTTCAGCGCTCATTTGCCTCTAATTTCAAACTGCCTAAACTCCGCTATTCACTTTTTCTTTCAATTTTCTATTTTTTTACTTTATCACAGGCTTACGCTGAAACCCTGGGGGTCATTATACATTGCACCTTTGTTTCAATGATATCTTTAAAGGAAGATTACAAAAGATCCAGCCTCACGATCGCTAAACCAATCTCATTCCGTCGTATATAAATATTACAGTCCTTATAATTCTTATCGAGGCATTTGATAAATATAATCACACTTAATTTTAAAATTTTCAATAGTCTCACAAACATTTCGACAACTTTTTCGATTCCCATTCAGTTTCAGAAGATGAATAGGTCACTTCAACCGTCAAAATACACTTTTGTTTCGGCGTTGGGTGCAGGTGTCACGCAAGGCGCAACATTGGGCCCGGTGTGTCTTCTATGTGATGAAGCCATAGTGCTGGCGGTAGATTGAGAAGTTTTGAAGGGCGGTGGCCGCCTAGCAGTCGTTCGGCCACCGCGAGGGGTGGCCGGCTACGGATCACATGACGCAGCAACTCTTCGCTCGCCCCTTTAGCTCGGCTTTTAGGTCCCGTTTGCTTTTGCTGCGTCCCACCTGCTTCTGGGAAAAGGAAAAGTTTTAGAGATTGGAAAGAAAGGATTCTAATGACAGTTATAACTCGTGCATCATTGTACATGATATTTTTGCTGATTTTAAATTCCATAACTGCTGTCTCTGATCTTACTAATGAGATAATAGCTTCTTTTAATTATTAAACTTGTAGTTATAGTTATGAAAGCCGTTTGGCATGAATTTTAAGAGTATTAATCACCTGCTGCTGCTTCATCTGCTGTTTGTTCAGTTTGCCCAGCGCGGCCAAAGCGGCCACTTCAAAGGCATCCTTCACGCCCTTGCTGGAAGCCCGCGCTGAAGTCTCCACGTACGTCGTCGCCCCAAGCTGTCTTGCTACTGATAGCGCCTGGAAATAAGGGATCGTCTTTAGTAAAAGAATCATCAATATCCATGGATATTACATAGGATGGAAAGCCGTTTGGTCCGGCTACAATAGGACCAAGACCAGTCCACGGGGATATCATAAAAGTCCAGTACCACACTTGGCCAGCGTTAGATGTATAGGCAATAATTTCTATTTGTCTCTGTTAATTGTGTAAAGATGTCTTGTTGGTAGATCTTTGGCAATAAAAAAAATCATATAGATTACAATATTAACACTTTATGCTCATTGTTGCTGAGCATTTTTTTGTCAGTGTAACTGCGTATGAATTCGAGTATCAAATTCCTGCGTTGTGCAATACATATTCAGCTGTAATCGCTATCTTAAATTGAAAAGGCCGGCGTCAATTGAGACGTTCAAGCTGCCCAATTAATTTGAGATCTTCCTCCGACTCCTTAATAGCACGGAGTACAGTCGACAAAGTATTTGTGACTAGAAAATAACACAAAAAATTCAGAGCGAATTCTTTCCACTTGATAATGGCTCTTTGAGTACTTTAGACGGATTTCTTATGATAAAAAGACGTGATAAAAATATATTCGAAAAGGATTTCATAAGAATTTAACGAGCTGATGATAAAAAGGAGTAGAATTATTATAACATTTTTATGGTCGTTAAGTCGTTTTAGATTGGAAGGAGATTCGAAAATTCTTTAGTCAAATAACAAGTATGGCTTCTACCTAAAGATGTTTATGGATTTCGCAACAAAATATAATATCATACACGAGTTTACGACCGACATTTTAAAAGTCAAGTGATTATGTTACAGTGAACATTTGTTAAAAGTACGAACCATAGCTTAATAATACACTTTTAGTGTAGTCTTCACAGTTTTTTTGCAACAACGCATACAATGTATTTTCCATAGCAGCCGACACATATTGAATCGAGCGACTCGTTTTGATTATAAATAATGTACTACGAATAATACGATGCCAAATAAAATCGATAATTCATAGAACATTCTGTATTTAATTGGATTACTTGCACGAACATAATTATTTTTCAGTAGAGTACACTATCTAATTCTAATTAATGGTACAATTGGGGTATCTAATTAGTCTTCCAAGCCTAATTAGATAGTCATATAGCCGTATGAGTGAAACGCTTCATGAATATAGTGTATGCTAATTCGCTCTACTCACTGTATAGTTGATCCAATTTGTTTGACACGGAAGGAATAAGGTCTATTATTTAAAAGATAAAAATGTTTGGGATGCGTTACTGCCTAGCTCGCATAAATATTTATAACTTTGTACATTTTGTGACAGTTTCTTGCGCTGCTTCTTCCCAGCACTGGCCCATTTGTTGTCCTGAAGCAGTGGTAGGGTTAACACTGGGACGTGTAAAAGTGCTTTTTTTAAACTTATTTACAGAAATAAATGAGTTTTATGATTTTTTTTTTATAAAGTGAGGATTCATATGCGGTCGACTGTACTGCGTGTTCAGCTAATTGGCGCTATGCTTTGGGGAATCAATGAATGAAATGAATAGTTGGCACGTCGTTCAGTGGGCCTGTGGTTATGATAGAGACACAGTAAACATTTTCGTAGGCATAGTTTGAAAGGGACTAACTATCGTAGTAGTGGTAATGTTGACAGTTTTTCACAAACCCGGCCTTGGATAAGGCTACTTCTCAGAAGTCGACTCATAGTTTCTGAGGCTCATAATCAAATATAGCCTAATGTCCAAGATAGGGTCCTTACGACATGGAAGTTTAAAATGGCGCTTTTAAGCGATTTGTGAAAAATATAATGTCCAAGTAGCAACACGTGAAAGTAAGTGATTACTGTCCGTGGTGCTCATTTTTTCCTAAGGTTTAGTATTTATTGCACATCACACAAAGCAAAAAAACAAAGAAATACACAAAATAGAGGACACAGCTTAGGAGGGTTTGAAGAATGTGCGGACAAAATAAGTTTTCTCTCAAAATGTACTTTTCAAAATGCTTATTATGAGAAGTACCCGTTGTGAGAAATGTAACTACTGCATAACATACATTTTGAGTCTATGTTCTTTTCGTGAAGCATAATATGCCTAAGGCCCAGAACACACGGTGAAACGCAATTGCAACGAAACTGCAACTTCTAGTTACTTTTGAGTTGCATCTAAGTTTCTGCCATAGATTCCGTTGAGAGACCACACATGACGCGACCAGTTTGAAACCGGTTTGAAATGGTCGCGTTTCACCGTGTGTTCTGGGCCTAACAAGGTAGGTATTTGACCGCAATCGCACCTGGAGGTTAGTGTGATGCAGTCTAGGATATCTGCCCTGTAAGTGGTAATTCACTCTCGCATTGAAAAGGCCCGGAAAGACAGTAGCAGGCAGTGAAGTCCAGTCCCTAGCTGTCTATAAAAGAGTTATCGAAACGCTTAGTGCGAGCTGGTGGAATGCCCATGAAGTACTGACCTCTTCGCTAGTGACGGGATGCGACCTGAGCTTGGACAGCATGGCGACGGTCTCCTTGTCGTGGCGCAGGTCGGCCTTACAGCCACACAGCAGCACTGGCGCTGACCCGCCGTGCGTGCGTACTTCTCTGTAGCACTCGACTCAAAATGTACTGCGAAACGTACATTTTGAGTCTATGCTCGTTTCGCGAAGTGCACATTCTGCGTCAAACCAAAGGCTTATCGCTGCAGTACTGACCTCTTCGCTAGTGACGGGGTGCGACCTGAGCTTGGACAGCATGGCGACGGTCTCCTTGTCGTGGCGCAGGTCGGCTTTACAGCCACATAGCAGCACTGGTGCTGAGCCACCGTGCGTGCGCACTTCTCTGTAGCACTCGACTTTAACGCCCATATTCAAAACATTTTAAGGTCTCACAGTGCGCGTGGACGCACAGGGTCACACACGAAACAATCACTGAGCTCTTTATTAAACGCTGTGCGTTCGATTCGTTCTGCAAGCTTCATTTAAGCAAGCATCGTTTGTGAATACGGATGTAAATGTACTACTGCGAAACGTTCATTTTGAGTCTGTGCTCGTTTCGCGAAGTGCACAAAGGTGGTCTTATTGCTGCAGTACTGACCTCTTCGCTAGTGATGGGTTGCGACCTGAGCTTGTACAGCATGGCGACGGTCTCCTTGTATGACGGCCAAAATGTACTACTGCGAAACGGACATTTCGAGTCTATGCTTGCGAAACGTACATTTTGAGTCTTTGCTCATTTTGCGAAGTGCACATTCTGCGTAAAGTCTTATTGCTATGAAGTACTGACCTCTTCGCTAGTGACGGGGTGCGACCTGAGCTTGGACAGCATGGCGACGGTCTCCTTGTATGACGGCCAAAATGTACTACTGCGAGACGTACATTTTGAGTCTATGCTCGTTTTGTGAAGTGCACATTCTGCGTCAAGTCTTAATGCTATGCAGTACTGACCTCTTCGCTAGTGACGGGGTGCGACCTGAGCTTGGACAGCATGGCGACGGTCTCCTTGTCGTGGCGCAGGTCGGCCTTACAGCCGCATAGCAGCACAGGTGCTGAGCCACCGTGCGTGCGCACTTCTCTGTACCACTGGAAATAACAATAATAGAATTACTACTTTTTGCCACTGGAAATAAAATATTATCTGGAAATAGAAGATAGCGTCAGTGATAGCAAATCCAACATATTTATATATTTACTAGATTTCCGACCGCGGCTTCACCCGCGTGGAATTTTGTCTGTCACAAAAACTTTATCGCGCGCGTCCCTGTTTCAAAAACCGGTATAAAAACTATTCTATGTCCTTTCCCGGGACTCAAACTATTTCTATGCCAAATTTCATCAAAATCGCTTCAGTGGTTTAGGCGTGAAAGCAAGACAGACAGACAGAGTTACTTTCGCATTTATAATATTAGTATAGAAGTAATATGCGAGGTCTCGCACTGTGAAAGAGTAATCAGATCTTATGTAAAGCCAAGCTTCTAACTCTACAAGCCCTAACTACACATAAAACTCTCATAAAACTCATTTATTTATGCAAGTAGGCTTTTAAAAAGCACTTTTACAAACTCTACACTTTAGTTAAAATAGCGTTACATGGGCGTTAATTAATTTTCAGTTAGGTATTTATACAATAGTTCTTGTATGTAACAAAACGGCAAAGCCACATAATTTGGCTAGGGTGTGTTAGGATTGGTAGAGTTAGAAGCTTTGGTTGGACTGTAAAAGTTCCAAATAAATAAATTTTGGAATATTTTTAACCAAACAAAAACTGAGAAATGTGGTTTCTGATTTTTGCCACTTGACGTTTCAGAATCGTGGGACTATAGTAAAGCCACGATAAAGCCCTGAGTTGGTGTAAAAGTTTGAATTTTTGTCTACCTTAGCAGCAGCATTGTGGAGGGATTCTGGCTCAGCCACGTTGAAGCACAGCATGAAGATCCTGGCGTCTTGGTACGCCAGCGGTCGCACTGTGTCATACGCTGTCGTCCCTGTAACAATAACAATAGAGGTTATTTTTCATTGCCTTATCTTCTTACCTCCTTTGTATCCTTAAATATCTACTTGAAACTTAAAAACTACTGAGTTAAAATCAGGTTTCTTAACCCTTAAACAGGAACAATTATAATCTTTGATTTGTATGAACGAAGTAGCATCGTGTATTTGTAGTATAAAGAAACATGTACTGACATCTTTAAAAAAAGTGTTATTTTGAAATAAAAACGTACAGTTTGATGTGCTGTCGACTCTACCTTGATAAAAGGCAAAAAGGCTCAAAATAATCGTCACTGCCTTTAGGTAAGAGTGGAAACTTCGTAAGACATTTTAAGTAAAAGTGGTTCATAAGATTTTCTCTAACAAAAAAAGTCACTGCCCGTCTCCTAAGCTACAATTTCACTTAAAAAATATTATCATCCGTCTAGAATCTGTTAGGAAAATAAACATCCATTCATGTCAGAGTTAAATGTGCTGGAAAACTGCTCGATGGAAAAATATAAAAAAGAAAAAGCTTTATGAACGAGCTTTTGTGTGAGAGCTTAGACTGAAATGCAAAAGATTTTAGGTAATTGTAGTTCTCTGCTGGATTTAAGCGATCTCCAAGGTGAAAATATAATATTATTTTATTTTATTTTCATACAAATAACACAAAATTGCGCAATATTGCAAATAGACGCCATCATTGACCGATATTGCATGACTTGGTTTTTAATAGCTTGTCTTTAATCAATAGATCCTTGTTACTTCGATAGTGAGTGTAGTGGAAGTTATTAAATGAAAAGAGTGGACTGTATAAAATTAATTGTCTATTCGGTATAAATTTACAATGATATTGAGACCGTTTAGTACAAAGTCGTTGAAGAGAGTGCGTCAGGATCGTCATCTTCTATGTTCGCTCGCGAACCGAACATTGCTCGTTCGTTCGCCGGTCACGCCGCCCGCGGGCAATGTCCGTGAGTAGTCAATCCTCCTCTCTTCTAATTGCAGTGCCCTATTAGTGTCCATAATGATCTATTTCGCTTTAAGCCTATTCTACTCTATGTTACATTATGGCGATGCAAATAAATATATTATATCTATCAAGTCGGGCGTCTATAAATACGTTACTGAAATCAAACATTTATGAAGCCTTGCCAATATTTGTTACTATTATTTATATACTTCAGAACATCCTTGAATTGCGCAAACTGTAATTTAAAAATTAGTTTTAAAATAACTTTTTTTAGATTAAAAACAAAGCTTTAAATGCAGCAAAACAATATTGTCTTTTAATTCATAATCAAGTTATGGGATAACATAATAATAATATGAGTGTAGAATTAGATATAAAAAAAACGTTTTGAAGACATATAAATGCAAAACATAGAGATAAAGTCAAAATTTCGTGCCGAAACCCGGGATCGAACCAGGGACCTTTAGATCTTCAGTCTAACGCTCTCCCAACTGAGCTATTTCGGCTTATGAGAGAGACAGCGAAATTGGCGTATGGTTTTGTCCCTATGGCGTGACTGGAGGTAAAACAAGGAGGGGCTTATTACATGAAGTTAAATAAGTGTTGACCATTTGTTTAAATTGATATTAAATATGAAAATGTCAATTTAAGCACGTGTTTAACATTTGTTTATGTTTTTTTTAATTAATAACAATTAAGAGCCAGTTTATTAGCCTTTTAAACGCATTTAACTGATAATAATAAATAATAATATTTGATAAATACTTAATGTATCAAAATATTAAAATTGACTTGACACTGGCTGTTGTTTGGGTGATAAACTTTTTCTTAATAAATAAATACATTATTTGTATCTTAACCTCAATAATAATAAATATTGGTAAAATACCTACAGCTACCGAGCAAAGGTTTCACAATAACTCAATTTTACAAAGTTCCCATTTAATTTGGTTTTACTTTGTAGTGTATCGTTGCTACAATTTCTCCCCAACATTGTCGACGGACCAATAAACTTATTTGTAACTTGGAAGTAGCGTAGTGCACTGCAATGCTGCCCAATCGAGTTTGCCAACTTTGATACATTGCGGTAGTTACTTATTTGCCAGATGGATAGATGAAGTTACATAGAGTCGTGTTATTACTCGTAGTACTTTTGATTACGAATACGAAACTGTAACCTAAAAGTTGTCAGTTATTAATTATATCAAAGACTTCATAAGTCCTCAAACAAACTTTATCAGAATATTCAGGAGTAGCATGTGTGACTGGAAGGGAATGTTTTTCCCAATGAGTAACACAGGGTTACTTGTTTAGGTGTGACTTTTTCTGTGGTGTTAATTTCAACGTTTTTCTTCAGTGTAGTATGTTTAGTTACAGGATATTTCTTTGGTTGAAGTTTATATTTGTATTTGGTTATAATATCAGCTATCTATTTACTTTACGAAATACAAGTTATTTACTGTTTGTTTTTTTTTTAGTTTTGTTTGTTAGCCTACTTGTTGAAAAAAATTAAAATTAACTTATTTAGAAGCCCAAACAAAATATCACTGGCCCATTTCCGAACGTAACAAATGTCAGTCATTGATATCCTCAGTCGGATATTAGTCAGGCGTGACTGACGGCTCGTTTGAACACAAATTACCAATCATGTACAGCGTTTCAAACGCATGAATATAGAGGATCCACTCATTTCAGCCAAATTTTCGTTCGGAAATTGACCGGCTGGAAAGTGATTAGTTCCCCAATATCGCGGAGAGATGGCGTTGTACCAAATTTTTCTCTTTGTGAAGCTCTCAATTTGAAATGTTTGATTATTAAATTGTCTTTGGATGGATGGAGATGGATGGATGAAACGAAGATTAGATGAAATAGTATTTAGACCGTCTTTATTTTTTTAGACTATCTTTCCGTGCCGTGAGAGAATTGTGATTGTGCCGTTTGAGATCTTTGAATCATCAAAGAAATAACCATTTTCACAGAATTCATCGCTGCAAGTTTTCATTTCTTTCCCAATTGAAACAGAAAAAGATACGTATGATTGGAGATCGGAGAGCCGATATTTGATACGAGCCGTTGCAATGTGGTGCACTCTACCGATATTCGTTTCTGGCCTGTGTTCAGTGGCCAAAGGTTATTACGTTCCTTTATGTATCTTTTTGAAACAGTACAAAGTATTACATTTACAGTGTTGTATTTGGGGCTTTCTAACACAAGTATCTACTTTTAAAACCCCAATCGAAACCCTGTCAAAAAGTCTAACCTGATACCTACTGAATATAACAATTTTGTATTTGTATTGTATCTCTGCTTGAGTTGAAAAAGAGCGTTTAGCACTTTGATCGAGAAAAGTAACTACCTTAGATAGATAGACATTAGATCATCCAGCAATGGTAAAACAGGCTCTGCTGAGGTCAATGGTAGATGACATTGATGTCTTTTTTGTTTATTAACCATAACCGCGAATTCTCAACCACAAAGACTGAAACCTTATCTTACATTCTACTGTGTCCAGCATGTGGCGAAAGACTTTGGTAAGATCATGGTAGTTAGCCAGGCAGACTTTGAACAAGATCTACCCAAGCAAAGCAGAAAATTTTGCCCCCACTGGGAATTAAACCCGTGAACTGATCCACCTAAGACAGGTGGTCTTACCACTAGAACAGAGACAATATAGAAATGAATTTCCCAAATGGTTTATGTTTTTAAAACAAAGCACTGTCAGAATATGTAAAACCTCCTGCGGTAATAACAAATGGCTGTCGTGCATCGTGGCGTTACGCTGAATGCTCAAATACCCGCATATTTGAAACGCTGGCATGAGTTATTTGTCGCGACCGCACAACCAACATTAGTTTACTGCTGTAGTTCAACTAGATAGATAACCACAACCCATAAATTACGGAGAAATTGTATAAAACTCCTAGGAAATGTATACAATTCCGAAGCTATTTAGGAAATGTATAAAATATTGATTTAGAGATTATTTAATTCCTAGGAATTTTATAGAATTCCAATATCTAAATGTATCAAATGAACCCTATGTGTGAATAAAATAAATAAAACACGTCGTTTTGAAATTAAGAATCAGAGTCTCTATTAAGGGTCTCATTAAGACAATAACGTAACAATCATACAGCATCTAATATCTTTGCTTCTTACTAATTCAAGAATCAGATATTTTGTTAAGGCTTTCATTGAGACTTTCAAGTAACAATCCTGCGGTTTATAAATTAAAATATCTTCACACCTCTAGTTAATTTAGGAAATAGAGTTTTATGTCCGCGCGTATTCATTGAAATATTAAATATATCACACATTTACGATTGCTGTTTAGGAATTACATACAATTCCTAGGAATTGTATATACAATGACGGATTTCATACATTTCCTGTAACATTAATAGTGCTAAAACAAGACTCATCATTGGGGAAGTCTGTGTTCAGTAGATGAGGAAAGTAACTGTTTCAGATACATTTTAATGTCTTAACGGTTAATAAACTTTTAAAACAAACTTGTAACTTCAAAACTATGCAAAATCGTTAATTGACAGGTAGGTATACTTAAACTCACTTCAATTCTTTTTGTACCGTTGTTCGATTACCATAGTTAGTTTACTAATTAAGTTAAATTAGGACTAAACAGCAATGTGTTTAATAAAAAATAGTTAACTAATAATCCGTAAATCCAATAATTCGGTTATTGAAAAAATACAGATCACACAATTCTGCACCATTCGATTATTTCGCTGCCTACAAAATAATCGGCTACACTCGCGGTTAAAATGGAAAACAATAAATTACATTTGCTTAATGAGGCAACACTGTAGGATCAGCTTTGCCCAACGGTTCTCTCACGCCTACGCCGATAATAATGCATTATTTGTTTGAGTTGGCTTGCACTGGGTCTGATGAAATACGGACTAAGTATAGGCAGACAGGTATTGACTGTATAATTATTTGCTGTAAATCATAATATTTCACAAGTAATTACTGATATATTATTATGGTTTAAAAGAAACGATATTTATTGTTGTTGTCAAAAGAAACCCACCATTATTGTAGGTTTTTTAAAACTGTTGTTTAAGCTCCCTCTTTTAAACTTTTTAAGCTACATTGAAAAAGTTCTCAAACGTTAAAAAATAATGTTTTCCATTTTCAAGTAAGTGATTTTGGACATTTTCATATTATCTTTTCATTAATTAAGCTATTGTTTTTAGTTACACAAAGGTTTTAAAGACAGATTGATCTAAATCTAGATATTGGCAACACTGAAATTATAGCGCGTCGTTTAAACATCGAATGCTATTCAAAACTCAAAGAGCAACAGACGCAAAAAGGAACTGCAAAACTGCATTCTACCGTCCCATTTAAAACCCCCTGTTTCTAGGGGATCCCCCCACTTTAGTGCAGTGGCTATTTCGCTCTTTGCTACTGCATATAGACTGTGCTTGACCGTTTTTTAAAGCACGTTTGCGTGTATTTCTCGTCGATGGCCGTGCGGAATCTACATAAGATATTTAAATAGAAAGAAAACTTGTCTTATCCTTTTTGGGAGTGTTTAAATAAAGTGTTACAATTGTAATTTAGTCAGAGAATCTAGGACGATGCACTGACAAATTAAACATGATACAAAAGTAAAAAAAACAAGTTGCTAAAAATATACGGGTATACGTTGTCAAATACATACCTAACATTCTCATGCCTGTTTTCACCATCAATCTCTAATTTTTAAGTGATTCCTATGAAAACAAAATTCATACAATTTGTTACCATAGGGGTCACTTAAAAATTAGGGGTTGATGGTAAAAAGGGCATCAGTCTACGGATGTGGTATAATTTAAGGGAAAATGTCTAAGGAATTAAGTTATACAGCTTATAAACCTTGACATTCACATACTGATTCTGAAATAAAACTCTACTTCATGGTAGAGTCTTTATGTGCCCGTAAACAGAATACGACTGCAAGAGAACTCTACAAGACAATCTTTATAGACAACGCAGACAATTAATTGATGTGCCTTTTAACCGCAGAAAAGTACTTGTATTTCGTCTAATGTGCTCGTAATCTTCAAGTGTTATGAAGCAAGTCGTGAAGGAAAGTAACATAAAGCTCATAGCAGACTTGTCTTATTAACTTGGAAAGGGATCAAATACCGTATAGTTCCAAAATACTGAACTGTCCTATCCATGACATTGACAGTGGGGCGCCACCGTAAATATCGGATCGCTGGTTCCGATTTTTGCCATGTTGGAAACCATTTAGTTGAACGATGGTAGCGCCCCCCTGTCATTGAGTTTGGTGGGACAGTTCAGTGTGGGTCATCTATGTATATCGTCTTTCGCGAGCTGTCAGCGCCTTTCGCGCGCTGTCAATCGCGAGGCGAGGCGTTTACGTTACTTTACGGTGCGGATAAGTGTGCGTTGCAGTATGGAGTTTCATACAAAGAATACTGACCGCCTCGAGTTGATACGGTTACGATCCCTTTGCAGGTTGATAAATGTGCGACGACCTTAATAGTTTATTACCCAGTTTTGCATGTTATGCCACAAGTAAAAGTTTAAGTATTTTCGTAATTTAGTAATGTAATCAGGAATGTAAGTCAATATACGAGTAGAAGCACATTACGGGTTTTATTCAACTACGCTTTATTACATCGTAAACAGTCAGATGAAGTTCCGAGCTTGAGTGATAGTAATAAAAGGCATTTCAGATATTTAACATAAAGCATTTAACGTGAAGCTGTACTATTCAGTCTTATTTAGAACTTCGTTCGTTCGTTCGTTCGTTTCAGCCAAATGACGTCCACTGCTGGACAAAGGCCTCCTCCAAGGTTTTCCACAAAGCACGGTCCTGCGCTGCCCGCATCCAGGCTCTTCCTGCGAACTTTACCAGATCGTCGGTCCACCTAGTAGGAGGCCTGCCCACGCTACGTCTAGAACTTATCTTAATTATTTTTGTTGGACAGCGTTAAGCTAAAGAGTGTTGTCTTATCATGGTCTTATATGAACGACGAGCGGCCGCCCGCGACTTCGTACGCGTGAATCCCGTTTTACCCCCGTAGGGGTGGAGTTTTGTAAAATCCTTTCTTAGCGGATGCCTACGTCATAACATCTACCTGCATGCCAAATTTCAGGCCGATACGTCCAGTGGTTTGGGCTGTGCGTTGATAGATCTCTATGTCAGTCAGTCAGTCACCTGACACCGACTGCACATTAAAGCCTAACTTTGATACCGAACTTCCTATGGTTCAAGTAATTTGATGATTTCAAAGTGAAATTAAAATAAGTTTAAATCACTGGGAGTTCAGTCTTTATTGCTTACAGTCGATTTTTAACATATCATACCAAATTGCCGAAGCCTATTGGCTATATTAATATTATTTTCTTATTAAAATCATAAAGTTACCCTTAAAAGTTACAAAGGTTAGTAATTTAATCTACTTGAAAAACACAGAGCCGTACTAAATAACGCGTACCAAAGGATTGGGGTATCTTAGCACTAAACAACTAATTACCCGACCTGATCCAGGTCTGACAGCAGCAGGGCTCGATGTACCGACGACCGCACACCAAGCTGAACACTAGCACCTTGTATCGTTGCAATAGGAACTATTTTACAGCAGAAATGTAGTCTGCTGGGGACTGTACGAGTGCTCCCAATTACAGAGGCTTCGCATTTAATTATAAAGGAGCTGAATTATTTCCATTCTTGGAAAGTGTCTGGCGTAGAGAAATTTACAAGTGTTCGGTTGATACTAGGCAATAACTTGTAGAGTTGCCAGTAGAGCCGAGTTCAGACGGGTGTAACGCGTAATGTATCGTGTAATGTAATGGAAATTGTATGGGCAGCACTTTACATGTAATGCTCGTAGTACCCCCATGCAAAATTTGAGACGTGTAGTTTCTGAGATTTCGTGATGAGTCAGTGAGTCAGTCAGTCAGTGACCTTTTGCTTTTATAGATATAATAATAGATTTTATCGATTTGGCGCGGATCCTATCCCGGCAGGCCTGGTAAATAAATCCGTTAGATATCGCTAAGTATTCAGTATTGTGGTAACGCCATCTATGAGCAAAAATTGGATCTTCTACCATGGAAACTACGTTTTTAACTGATACGAAAACATTGTATAAATCTCATCATCACGAAAGAATTACCTAAAAATTGTATAACTAATATCATGCTTGACTGAACTTTCTATTTTGTAATTCATAATTAATTATACCTAGTAACATTCTTGACATTAACATCGACGTGAATGTATAATAAAGCAGGCCTATTCATATAGTTTCTAGTCCCAAAGTAATATTACTTTACTTAGTTATTTAACTTTTGTTATTCACGCTATAAATCATTCTACGAGTATTATGTGATCGCGTTGACATTCAGCTGTGTATAATTTTGTCATTTGCTTTCTTACAAATAACGTTAATGTTCGTAACTTTCTTTGTATATTTTGTAAGTCTCGTCTGTTATTTGGAGAGCGATATATTTTGTGCTCTTTTACTGTAGGTATTTCATAAAGTTGATTTACGAATGAAATACAGTTCAGACTGATGTACATAACTGAATAATATAACAGGTAAATAGAGCCATATCATGGTGACGCCAAAGATATATTTTCTAAGGATTCTATCGTAAAAAAGTACATCTGTTTTAAAATTTAATGTAGATCTGGGTTAGAGTCCAGTATCAATCATCATATCATACAGGTCACTTCGTTCGTTTCAGCCAAATGTTGTCCACTGTTAGACAAAGGCTTCCCCCAAGGATTTACACAATGACCGTTCTTGCGCTGCCGGCATCCAGGAACTTCTCGCAACCTTCACCAAATCGTTGGTACACCTAGTAGGCTGCTTGTCCATACTACGTCTTCCGACCCGTGGTCACCATTCGAGAACTTTTCTGCCTCAACGGTTATCAGCTCTACGATCACATACTGTTGAATAATATAGAGTGTTCTTACCTGACGTGTCCCAAACGGAGAAGTTCACTCTGTAATCGGCGACTGTGCACGTGTACCCGTATTTCTCGAATCCAGTCGGTGTGTACGCCTGAAACAAACGAATGAAACGTTTAATTATGTATTTTACTAAGAACTTCGGTGTCGGATCTGTTTGTTGATTTACTCGTGCCATAACCTTTGAGTGTGTGAGAGAAATGGGTAAAGATTACACGTGTAAACCCGCGAGAGGTTACTGGAAAATACAGGATACAATTATAAGAAATTGTTTTAACATAAACTGATCATTTATTATACCTTTATGACAGAAATAAGGTCTGTCTAAAATTGTAGAGGGAAGTTTTATGCGAATAATAACTGCAACTACTTTTCACCATTAAAAAGCATTCAGTAGAATTTATAGATTCGTATCAATTGACCAGCAACTCTACAAGTTAAGAGATTCAAGCCAATTTGCAAAGTCTAGTCCAAAACAATTCAATATTTACCTACATAAAAATTAAATTGTTTTGGAATTGAACTCGACACAACAGTCAAAGCGAATTCCAGTCGTTAATGGCGACTAAGCCCCAACATGAGCGAAGTGGATTTCCCAGAGACGGTGTCATGTTCTTTTATGCGGTCTTTGTCTAATTTTATGGAGCGTTTCGTCCTTACCCAGGAAGCTTAGCGTAAGGACGCATACGGACAAAATAAAACGTAATGTGGATCTTTAATTTCCTATGTTAATTCGAGCTAGTTGTATAAAGAAATGCGGAGTTGGGCGTAGAGATGCGCAGTAAAACTATTTATTTCGACTGCATGCGCTTTAAAGGCGTACTAAAGTTCGTTATTGTTTTCCGAATAAAACAAAATAAAATATATATTTATAAAAGCGAAAGGTCACTGACTGACTTACTCATCACGAAATCTCAGAAAGTACTTATACTGTAGATGTACTTAATCTCAAATTTTGCCTGTTGGTTTTTTGTAGAACGTAGGTGCTTTTCCGGATTTCATGAAACTCCATTCCTAAGAGGGTAAAACGGGATTCACGTGTACGAAGTCACGGGCGGCCGCTAGTAAAAAATAAAAATAGCGCTGCACACACACGATGGAAGTTCAAGTAAACAAAGCATGCGAAATATATTCTGTGACTGAAGCACTAGTTATTAACGTTTGGCAAGATAAAATTATGTGGTATCGCCCTCACTTATGTGCGTAGCTTTTGAGGCAAATGCTATGTAAGGCTTTTAAGCCTTAATCGGCATCAGTAAGTACAAACTGAATTTTTTGGACCCTTACAAAGGCAATAAAGTACAAATAATGTATTTATTAACTGGTTTACGGTTAATTTGGACGGAAAATTTGCGTGGCAACTCGTTCCCCCCGCAATTCGGTTGTTATCGTCAACTTGGCCCAAACTTTGTCACGGTGAATCAAGTTGGGTGACGCCATTTGGTCGTGTCAGGTTTGTCAAATTGAGAGTTGTAAATAAACAAGTCACTAAGGTCATTTAAATGTAAACAAATGGTGGGTAGAGATTTTGTAAAATAAGGCAATTTTTATTCCTGCGACAAAGAACTTAAATAGTAACCGCAAAATATTAGTACAGTCAGCGCACAATAGTTCGTGACACCCAAAGTGGCCAAAAAGTTGACAGGGCTATCGTTTTAGCGCTCACCAGTTAGCGCCACTGTAGAGTAAGGTCCTGTCACTTGCTAGTAGCGAAGACAGTGGCACCAACTGGTTAGCGCTAAAGTGGTAGGAGGACTATCGCATTTGCACTCATCAAGATGACGCCACTGTAGAGTAAGGTCCTGTCAATCGCCAGGGGTGCCAACTGTTAAGTATAAAAACGATAGCTCTCATTGTAACAAAGGCGTGTTGTGAACTTTTTGGCTACTTTGGGTGTCCAAAAACTATTTGTGTTAAATGTGCTTAATGTTGGTTTATAGCCTAGGTATAAATTGAGTGTATTAATTAAAAGATTAAGCGTACATAATTACTACCAAGCTAGGTAGTTTTACCTACTTAAGTAATTAAAATGAGATGGATAAGAAAAGACGTACCTACAGCAACTTTATGTAATACGTAAATGTTCTTTGTAGTAATTTCCCAGAAGCATGTAACCTAATCGGTAGTACGTAAAGGAGCATTCCGCGTCCCGGTACACTCTACATGAATATTTCATTGTACAACTTTAGCGAATTTCCACAATAATGAACTACAAGTAGACTCCGCTAGAGCAGGAGTTAAATCAACTGAGACGGATGGGGGTGTCTCAAGTTGGGGGAAGAAGCGATTATAAATTAGCTTCTTACATGAATGATAAAGATAGCAGGAAGGCGCTGGATGCAGGCCGCTACCAACCGTGCGATGTGGAAGTCATTGGGGTATGTTCAGCAGTGAACGTCCTGTGGCTGAAATGATGATGATGATGATGAAACTAGCATAATATCTATTTTTTTGCATTTTGGGATCCACATTCTTATCTCGTAAGTAGTAAGACATTCCTAGAGGAAGGAATAGGTCCAGCCTTCTCTAATATTCTATAAGATAGCACATCTCGATAGCATATGGCTTACCGAGGGCAACGTCAGGTTTTTAGTGGGTATGCCCTTCCCTTCTGGCAGGGAGAACCCCACATAACCCACTAAGTAGCTGCCCCCGCGGCTGATGGGTATACAAATTAATGTATTTACCTGACGAAAAATAAACGGTTCGAAAATCTGACTGATTAGAAACACATCTCCTCTCTTCTTCGCTATGGTAGATACTATAACAAACTAACTTCCAAAATATGATGTAGATATACCTACCTAATAGATTTTTCAACTTGCACCAATCCAAAAGTGCAATGCTCCACGAGCAGGGAGTGCGCTAAGAGCCCTCGGCAAATGGTATCGGAAACAGATGAGGGCAGAGTGGCTGTTAACTCCTGGCTTGTAGAAGGGCGAGTGATTTTATCACTCTCAGAGTGAGTTGCACCATCTTACTTTAGCTTTAACAAACGTCAAAAATATGTCAAACTCCATACAAAAAACACCGGTTATCGTCAAAGTTACAGTCAAATATTGGTGGTGCTGGTGCAAATCAGCCTTAGAGTACGTGACGTGTGAATCGGCAAGTGATTTGCCACTAGAGTGCTAATAACTGGGTTCGTACATGTCGTGATTATGGTAATAGTCACTACTTCATCTTGTATCCCATCAGGGAATCGAAGACGGACCTCCGAATCAAGATCAACGGACTCTAACTGCACCCACTGTAAATGTTTCAATTGCTCCAAAAATGCCTTAATAGCATGGCATTAGAGTGGCACGTTACATTCTTGCTTAAGTCATTGAACGCCGAGACGCTAGACACAATGGAAATTGTATTGTTCGAGGCTCACCGGTGAGCCGCGTGGCGTCCAACGTGTTAAAATATGGCACATTGGAAAATCATCTTGTGAGACTTTTTATCAAGAGAAGGATCAACATCTACAAAGAATCATCTGGAAGGATTCAACACAAGAACCCATGCAGGAATATGAACTTACAACCGTTACTTACGACACAAAGGCCGCGCCTTACCTCGCAATGAGAACACTTTAGCAGTTTTTAGCTTGACGTTTTACCTATGCTAATAAAATTTAAAAACCACAGATTCTGTCCAGATCAAAACGACTGAATTGCTAAAACTAGAGGCACTCGCAGACAACAGTCTCATAATATGTGAAAACCTAACGCTCAATGGAATATTACAATAATGGAGCAGGTGTAGATTATCGTTTTTACGCTTCTTTTATCACCTGAATACAAATAGGCAGAGATCGCGTCGAGCTCAAATGGGTTTTCTTTTATTCGATATTAGCTATGCTCACAACATTTTTATGCGTGAAAATTGTTTTCCATAACTTTAGTTAGGTAAAATAAATTGTATGTAACACAATTTATATTCTGAAAAGCATATCTAGTTACATAGCATTCTTTGGAATTATGTATTTTTGAGTGTTCTCTTTCCCACTCTCATAAGCTCAGTAGATAATATCACTTCATAAGCTTACGGCCATATTTACAAACGATGCTTGCTTTAAGTAAAGCAACAAATCGAACGCACAACGTTAAATAGAGCTCTGTGATTGGTTCGTGTGACACCCTGTGCGTCCACGCGCACTGTGAGACCTCATAGTAATGTTTGTGAATACGGGCGTTAGTTCTCTGACTTGTTGAGAGGGAGACGCTCGTGTAAATGCGTGAGAAACCCACACAAGGTAAATCAATGTCTAACGAAAAATCCTACACAATAACAATAAATATAAAGCAAAATTTTCCACACCGTTCCCCCGTCTTAGCTTTAAGCAGGCGGAAAACACAATGTACGTAGGCAGTCGTCAAGTAGATTTAAGTATATCACAGGTTCATAAAAATCTCTTTATTTCAACAACAGACTAGAGATGTGGCTGTGAGAGTGAATTGATACTGTTTAGATGTCGAATGATTCCGGTTTCGATATCAAATGTGACCCTGAAAGAAAATTTCAAGATTTTATTTAAAATTCACCATTTATAACACTATCAATGAAGATAATTCAATAAAACGATTAAAAGACTGGATAATTTAAACAGAAAATAAAATGACATGTGATTTGCTTCTTTGTGAAATCTTTAAAATGAAGTTTGATATTTTTTTCACATTTTTTTAAATTTCTGGCTGAAAATTTCAGAGCAGTACGCCCTTTTGTAAGATGTATTACGCACAGAGTGCAATCTGTATTGAAAAATTACTAATATTCCTGTTGACCCTCTCTAGTTTAGCTAAATATGGTGCTTGTGGAAGTGTAGGCTTTCGAAAAAGAAAAAGCGAATTTCAGTTTCGGTATCAACAGCACCCCAGCCCTACCTACTTAAGCTAAGTTTACCGTCTGTATATCAAACAATATTAGCTTTTTCCGAGGAACTCAAAGCTTTGCGAGTGAACGTTCTCGCTATTGTATAAACTCGCACCATCTATACTTTGATCTTCTGCGGCTTTATTTACAATATTATAAATAGATATACACGTGCTATGTTTCAAAGGTTGAATAGCATTTATTTTTAATGTATTAAGTAGGCGAGGTAACTTACAAATTTCAAAATATCTATACATTTTCATAACACTGAGTTTGCTGGAGTGTTACCTTAAGTATCAAACGTCTCTAACTTATTGTATTTGTAATGCATAACATCTCTTAATTAAGGGTTGTGGATCAAATATCTTTACTCACCCTCTCTACAGTTAAGATCAATTCTAACTATGGAGCACACAATAACTTTAGAGGCTTAACTCTCCATTAAAAATGCATTTTTGATGAAAAAGATTTACAAACTATGTTACTTGCAAATTATGTTAGAGATGTTATCTGCTGCTAATATAACTTATTTTCCAAATTACAAAAAACACCCTGAAAGACATGGATATGTCTGCCGTGACGTCACGGGGCATCATTCATTACAAATATAACGTTGATTTATCATCATGATACCTATTAATACACGTCAGGAGTTAGGCTGGCTGCACACGATACATTTGCCAGCTGAGAATTTGGGTAGATACGTTCAAATATTTAAAAACTTCTACTTTCGCTTAGGTTGTACCTTAGTGCCAGACTTAATGAACCGTTATTTTTTTTTTTTTTATTTTGTTCGCAAAACATACAGTGAAACATTAACAGATTAATAACCACTGCTTAAGAAACTATACACCATTTACATGTTACAATTAAACAACAAAAGCCAATTCGCTTACATGAATTTATCTGGCATCTCACGTCCCCTAGAATCATGTTTAATCATATTGATTGTCCACACCAAAATACACGTATGATTTACACTCCCTTGAGTGAACATACAAAAGGGTGGGGACTTTTGATATGTTCACCTCCTAACTAGTCCAAACAAAGGTACGAAGTCAAAAGTTGTGTTCCAAGCATATTTTATTCACTCTACACGGTGATTACAGAATTCATTGACTGGAACTATGTACCTTGATTATAAGGTTGGTGTTTGATTCTTATTGCTCTTCATTTATTTATTTAAACTTTTATGCCAAAATAAATTTGTACATAAGGCGAACTTAATGCACTAAAGCATTCTCGACCAGTTTACCTTTGGGTTGAGCAGAAAAGAAATTTGTTTGGCGGTTTCATTGGACTATTGTGGTAAGTTAATTAATTCACTCTTAACACAAGCACTAAAAAGTAAAATATTTAGCTTAGTTGGAGAGTTCAACGAGTTATTTTTTGCAAAAGAAGTTGCATAACTCTAGTTTCCACACAAACGCGTGCTGGCGCGATCAAAAGCCAATGACAGGTCGCGCGACCCATGACAGTCCGCGCGACCTGTCATTGGCCTATGATCGCGCCGGCGATGGCGATCTGCACGCGTATGTGTGATTGAAGCATTACTCAACTTCCAATCAAAATATGTTTAGTACCAAATAAAAAAAAATTTCTTACTTTCTTTCTTTCAAACCCCTTGTGGCATCGTCTGCACCCATCCTAATCTATGGCTCTAATTAAATTAATCACGTTCGTATCGACAAACGCTTAATTACCGAGCAATCATGTCGGATCCTACTGATATTTAATACGGCATTAGATATTGATGGGTTTCAGATCAAATCAAGCGAAAATTAATAACGGTAGCACATGTTTCCGATAATGCAAATTAATTAAAGAATACAGATGAGGGAACATCAAGGTAAATACTGCGGTGTCTTCGTTTGTTTCAGCCGAAAAACGTCCACTGCTGGATAAAGGCCTTCCCCAAGGTTTTCCACAATGAATTTTATTAAATGTTGTTGCTTAAAGGCTAGTTTTCACCAAAAATACTCCAACTATTTGCACCATCACACATAAGTAACTAAAGATAAACATATTTCCTACCAGTAACCTCAGAATCAAATATTTCATTTAGCGTTAAGCAGCGCAGCCCCAGCTCTCAGGGTTGCCGTTATACAGAAAATATAGCACCTTTATAACGCAACTATAGCACTTTTATAACGCCTTCAGTTCTGCCCGCGACGCGAACAGCCGAAAGCTAGAGGAATATTTATTGTTAGAACCTTTTCTAGGTAGGATTTAACGATACAAAGTCGCACCAACAAATTTTAATGCTGCAATCTTGAAAGAAGATAGTGTTATGATGATCATGAAACATTTTTTAAATCTTAGCTGGGAAGAATCCCTTAAAATTGCTCTAAGATCAAATACTGCTAAGCAATAAACGAGATAATAACTAAGGGAAGGTATTGATTGCAAAAACAGAGGTTTTGCTAAAAATTATAATCAGTGTCATCTTTAACTTGCACAAGGTTTTATACATATACTTCCTGACTAAACATTAATAACTTATTCAGAGGAAAAGAAAGTTACTTTATAGCGTCAGCTGGTAACCGAACGACGGTGGAGGTCCACTAACCACTTTTTAAAGACCTCCCCGTTTTTGAAAAGACATTAAAAAGAAAGTTCAGGTTAAACTGGTGATAAGTTGACTTACATCAATGCAGTTTCGTAAGAAAACACCGTGGGAATATTGCTGCAGGTTGGGGTTTTGTTGTTTTTTAATAATGTCAAAAGTTTTTATTTAGTTTTAGTAGCAGCTCTTCCTTCCAGTTTGAATTTAAAAACACGTAATTCTTTTGTTTTCACCATTTGAAGTGTACTGGACTTAGAACACCAGCTGGAAAAATAAATAATCTTTGAATCTTTGGATAAATAAATAATCTTTGAATCTTTGGAGGGTAAACGAGAAAACCATTTACACCCAGTTTTCTCCCAATTCCCTAAATGCAAAAGAGGTAAATTACCACATCGGCAATGAGCCGTTTGCTCAAGAAATTCAAATTCCCCAAAAGAGAAGTCCACAAACCTAATTTTAATTACACATAATGCATAATTCCCCGAGAAAATTAAGCAAAATGTCGTTCAGAACTTGGGAAATTGTGAAATGAGCTGACAGTCTGCTTAAGTAAGCCCTAAACTCATAATAAATGTTATGCAAATTATGAGTGTTCTTTAGACTTTATGGAGGAAGTTTGACATCGCTTTATACTGTACTAGCGGCCGCCCGCGACTTCGTACGCGTGGACCTCGTTTTACTCCATTAGGGGTGGAGTTTCGTAAAATCCGCTCTTAGCATCTATAGCGCATATATTTTAAATTTCANGCTAAATTTTATTTTGGAAAAATTAGGGACCCGTAAAATATTTGGGATTTTCATAAGACGTGGAAAAGCGCCATCTATCGTCATTGGTTAAAATCTTCTCGCGCCTGACAAAAAATTTTGAGGTTCGTAAATATTCATGAAGGCAAAGCTGTCAAACGCCATCTATCGACATCATTAGTAAATTAGTAACTAAATATTACATGTACTATGAATAGCGCTGTTCGTAAATAATATTGAAAATTTAATAAATAAAGATATTTTATGTAATTGAATTCACTGTATGTACCTATTTGAATCATTCAGTCACTGTGTTTAAACGAGCAAATCAAAGTGGTAATAATAATTAGTGAATTTTTACAAACTTCCTTGCAAATTCTTACTATGTGCCGCCATCTACCGAGATGAATATTAGGGTACGGTTCAGCGGCGGACAAATGGGATGGGCGCGTGGGCGATTGTAGTTAAATAGGATAAGAATTATTTCGTTTTTATTTTCTGTATGTAATTTGTAAATTTTTTGATAGGGTCTTTATTTTAATTACTTAGGTTGGTAGGTACTTACTTATTTGATTTTAATTATAATTACTATAGGTACGTATAATTTTGGTAGAAAGAAAGGTCATTGAATGACTAAGTGACTCACTCACTCATCACGAAGTCTCGGAAACTACAAGTCTTAAAAGAGTTCTCATAGGGGTTAATGGTCTATCTATTCCACTTTGATCACCTGGCTTTGATCACCAAGATGATCAAAGTGGACTCCAGTTAAATGATTTTTGTTAGTGTTCTTTGATCACCTATAAATAAATCATACCTCTGAATTGTCACATACATGTCCAATTTGTTTATTGCGGTTTTTAGAAAATATCAAAAATGTTACAAAACGAAATATTATGTAGTACAACAATTGGATATGTGACTATTCAGAGGTGTGATTTGTTTGTAGATGATCAAAGGACACTAAAATAATAATTTAACTAGAGTCTACTTGGACATCGTATCCGTGGGTGATCAAAGGCACAGAACAAATTCAAAGGACATTAAATTGTCGCTGTAATACACCTCCCTTTAGAACGTAGGTAGTCACTAAGACGAAATTTTGCAAAATTCAACCCTTATCTATGGGAGTTAAAAAGGGGGTTAGAAGTTTGTATTGCAGTCCTCGGTTTTTAAAGTAAGAGACTTGAAAGTTAAAATGTATGCTCACTATGATCACTAGATATTGTGGAGGTGTACATATACTGTTCGGTACACTGTGGTACTGTGTACACATCGGTTTGCCGACGATTGTGGTCATGCCAGAATCGTTGGAAGATCTTGGCACAATGCTCGAAGACCTTAATCGACTTTCCCAACAGGTAGGCCTGAGGATGAACATGGACAAAACGAAGCTTATGTCGAATGTCCATGTTGCGCCCTACCCAGTTTCAGTTGGGAGCTCAATTCTCGAGATTGTCGACAAGTAGGTATGTCTACCTCGGACAAACGATCCAGCTAGGTAGGTCCAATTTCGAGAAGGAGGTCAATCGTCGAATCCAACTCGGCTGGGCAGCGTTCGGGAAACTACGCAACATCTTTTCGTCCAAAATACCTCAATGCCTGAAGACTAGAGTGTATAACCAATGTGTGTTACCAGTGAAAACTTATGGCTCGGAAACGTGGCCTCTCACTATATGCCTTATACAGAAGCTCAGTTACACAGCGTGCTATGGAGAGGGCTATGCTTAATGTTTCTTTGCGAGATCGAATCAGAAATGAGGAGATCCGTAAACGAACCAAAGTCGNTGGCAACAAATCACTTAAGTTTAAGACGGCTCTCCAGTCCATGTTTAGCCTTACACAATCAACAAAAATATGACATTATTTAACATTTTTTCTAGAAAATTTTGTTGAATATTGATATGTTATGTCGTGTAGGACAAAATACGCGCTGGAGTGGCTTTAACTTGCAATGTAGTTTTTTTTATTTCTTATCATTTAACATAAATTCTAGCAAAATATCCATTCAAACCGCTTTATCAACAAAAATAATCTTAAAAAAGTCATATGAAGATAAAATAAACATAAATTTTAATAACATTAGAAATTAAAAAAATATATATCAAAAACAGACTTTAAATTGCTATTTTGAGGTCTTCGGGGCATTGTACCTATAACAGTATAATATGTTTTTTTATTACAATAAAATTCTCATTAAAACGTAATGAAAATCAGTGACCAAGGTACATCGCTAGTTGGGTGGTCAAGGTACAACATTGCGACTACTTCACTTAATAAGCTTATTAAACCCACTTCCATTTGAGCTTAGGATCTGAAACTCATATCGTCCAGTAGCTAGATATATAAAGATTATGTTCTAACTATAACCGTTTTGACAAACATGCAACATTTTTCATAAATTGACATTAAGTAAACCTCCAAAAACTCACTGCGTCAGTGTAAAATATTAAATTACCATTTTTTCTTGTACTTGCACGGCGTCGGCGAATCTTAGCTAACTTCATGTTAATGTTGACAAATAACGTATGTAATACCCTAGACAACTTTTCATAAAACCGCATAATTTAAAAAATATATACAATTGTTTTAGGTACAACTCTGTCCAAGGTTCAACAGGTTCCCCTACATACAGTGAATTCAATTACATAAAATATCTTTATTTATTAAATTTTCAATATTATTTACGAACAGCGCTATTCATAGTACATGTAATATTTAGTTACTAATTTACTAATGATGTCGATAGATGGCGTTTGACAGCTTTGCCTCCATGAATATTTATGAACCTCATAAATTTTTGTCAGGCGCGAGAAGATTTTAACCAATGACGATAGATGGCGCTTTTCCACGTCTTATGAAAATCCCAAATATTTTACGGGACCCTATTTTTTTCCAAAATAAAATTTAGCCTATGTTACTCGTGAGTAATGTAGCTTTCGAATGGTGAAAGAATTTTTAAAATCGGTCCAGTAGTTTTTGAGCCTATCCATTACAACTAAACAAACAAACAAACAAACAAACAAACAAACAAACAAACAAAGTTTTCCTCTTTATAATATTAGTGTAGATAACAATGCCTCTAGATAAAGAACATTGCTGTGTAACGATCCGTTTTGAGTTTGCGACAGTTTGAAATGTGAAATCAGTGTGTCAGTAGATGTAAAGTGAAAGAAGAATAATAATACATAGGTATATGAAAAAGATTAAAACTGAGTTGCACCACTTATCTTTGACCGTAACGATGACGATAACCAGCGCTTTTTGTATGGAGTTTGACAGATTTTTGACGTTTGTCAAAGTTAAAGTAAGATGGTGCAACCCAGCCTTAGTTAATTACATGGCTGTGGATATTCATTTTTTTTCCACAACGTGGAAGCTCTTGGCCTGCATTTAAGTACAATAGTGATGTAATTTTCATTAGTTTTGTGACTTTTATAATAGTATTTTGTTTCGTTACGAACAAATTCTTTTGCGATTGAGATTTATGCGTAACCTTACTTTATAATACGTACGAAAAAATCTTTTTCGTCGAGTTTACCAGTTTATGTAGACATTTCAGTCAATAGAAATTGTGTGGGTAATAGTGTAATATTAGACGACGCTTCTTCAAAGTCTAGACAGACTATTAAATAGGTTCTACATTTTCTGAAGCTGACAGGTTAAGTCAAGTTTGGGCTTTGTTTAATAGTGTTGCCGAAAATAATCCCGCCTAGACTGACAGAATATACCTAATGGCTACAGTTGCAAAAATATTTCAGTGACTTTTCTCGTTCTTTATGCTTCAAAAAACAAATGAGAGATGATTTGTCGTCTTGAAAATAAAACAACTGTGCCCTTCACGTCGTTGCGTCCAACACAATAACTTAATAAATTACTTTTCGTCGAAAATAACGATAATATTTTTAGAGGACTTCAAAATCTCAGAACCAATACAGTAATTGGTGTTCTTGAAAACACTTTTATGCCCTCAAACATCTGTTTTCTTGGACCCCGTTACGTTATGCCTTTTCGAAGGAAATGTTTGGATACTTATTTCGTGGAAATGTTGTTCAACATATTTCATAATGAAATCCTGAACCGGTGTTATTTCTAAGATCCCGTTTAGTAGTATTACGTGTATAGGTAAACAGTCCTATTTATGTACGTATCTAACACCCATTTATTTGATATTTCTTTGATAAATCATCATTATGAATAATATTCTAGGAGTTATTTCGAATAGTGTCTAATATCAAATTTTAATGAGCAGATAAAATACGTAATTGAGTAAAATTTTAGTTAATTTGGACGTAAAATTTAACTTTACGTATTCCACGTGTTCCGTCAAGAACATTGGCTCGTAATTGGGTTCGGTAATTAACGTATCAACCTGTCACTTGATTGATGATTAGGGTCTTATTATCTGGTGATTAGAAGCTTATTCGGTCACCCTTACTGCTATGGAGTTAAGGTACGAAATCTCCAATTTTGTCCACTTTGAAAGCACTTTGCTTAGAGTTCGGACCCTTATAATAAAGGTACCTCTACTTGGCAAAATTACGTTGTTCGGACGCCTTTGTTTTATTAATATTAAAATTAACTATGTTGTTCTATTTTCAGGTACTTGGAAGTCCGTACAAGTAAGTGAACTTTATTTTTAATTTTGAAGGTTATCTTGTTTATTTTCTACGAAATTTCCCGAAACTTTCTAAGACGTTTAGGCAATTAAGTACGAAGACTACAGCCGAAGGGTGGAAAGTAACCAAAATACAAATTTTAATTAATTAAAGTATGAAGAACACCGTTCTTTATTCTATGACGGTACGTAACGCTACATAGTTTTAGGACTGGCTACTAAAAACAAGAAAAAAACAAAAGACAACGAATCTCTAAAGATGTTTTCCCGCGTTTTTCATCTGTCAGTTTGTTTTCTATTACGATTTATAGATTCCATAGACCAGCAAAATGGCTACAAGCGCATACAGGAACAAAATACTGTAGCCGTGCAGGCGATATATCACTTAAGCGGATAGGAATAAAGTGTGTTTTACCTGGGCAGGTAAACTACCGGTATGTCGTCGTTAGCTCCAACGCGGTTTCGTTCGCGCGGCGTGTTTATTAAGACAATCAACACGATTAAGAGTAGGCGCACACCGTTGATTTTTCGTCGGCCGATAGTTTAGTCGGGCAGTTGATCAGTATGGGCATGTATAGGAGTGCGCACACTACGCCGATTCGATTTGACCGATTCTTCATACAAATTAAAATCGGGCACAACTACCGGCCAACTAAAAATCAACGGTGTGCGCCTACTCTAAGAAGGATTTGAGCTAGAATTGTTTTGAATTACAGATGCGCTTTTCGAATTTGAATTATCTGTGTAAGTTTTTGAATTTTGAATTTTATGTTGGATCATCAGTGAATCGAAATTAGTATCAGTAATGATTTAGCACACGTAGAATAGAAACAGGTATTTTAACACCTTGTCGTATAATTAAATTGAAGAAAATACTTCAGTTGAGTGACTGCACTCATCGAAATTCATATTTTCTGCAAGGTGATCTAGTAAAACTATAATAGTTATGTCATCGTAAGATTGTGAATTCCGTCATGTCACCGTAAAATTGTGAATTCCGTCAGATTATAATGTGACGTAAGCTAGATTACAAACTAACTTAATCTAACCCTCTGTTAGTTTACAATCTCACACGATTAAAAACTGTTCAGAGTTCACAATTTCACGTTGACATAATATGTAATAGGTGGTTAAAATTATGACCACCATCTCTCAAAAGCTAAGTGTTATCCGCTATGAGCTCAGCTGTGTGCTGTTTATCTATTCCCATTAATACTCATTTCATTAGCATAGGTCCAATTAGGAGCTACACCGTACCTGTGCAAATTATACGATGAATCACCGATTGAATTACTTTTCCTATACCTAACTCTACACTGGCTAAGTAATTATAATCTTGTTGAAGTTACATCTCATCTCATCATTAGAGACTTAAGGAAAATAATGTCGTCAGCAATTGCCAAAAGATCAGATTTTTACATACAGGGTGTAATTATTTTGATTGATTCAACAAAAACGGGTGATTCTACTACTCAAATACCTTTCCTACAGGACCCGTATTAAATTCTCAAAAAAAGTCATAGTCATACATCCCCATAGTAAGGACAGCTTTTTTATAACTTAAACTTTGGTTTCTTGGGAAAAGTTTTGCATTTGAGCAGTAGAAACAATTTTTGTTTGATCAAGTATAAAAATTACACCCTGTATTTCATATACACGGGATTCTAAATATAAACATTGTTTAATAAAGAAAACTTTGTAATAAACAGAAACTTTACTGACTAAAGTTGAAAATGGAGCAACCCACGCGTAAAAAGTCGTTCGCGCAAAAAAAATAACTTTTAAAAGAATTAAATCTTCAAAGGTTGGTTTACACCTACACCGTTCTATTATTAGAAACGGATTCCCGAGACAGAGTCCAAGTAAACAGTTCTACGAAGGCTACTCTTCAATGGTGGTCACTCATTCAACCGTTTGTGTATACAGGGTGTTAGAACAGACGGGTTAGAAAAATAAAGATGGCGATGAAATAACATAATTTGGGTTACTGTATTTGAGTTAAAAGTCGTTTTCGGGGTGTTGGTTTTGAAATGTTTTATGAGTGTCATAATTGAGTTTGGGATTTGAAAAGTCAAATAACCGTAAAATATAAAATAATAATTATAAAAGCGGTTAGGAAAGGAAAGGAAACCGCCCTTTTCCTTGATTATCTAGAAGATAGTTGCTGAATTGTGCCGTTCAAACTTGTTCATTTTAAATAAGTTTGTAGATTTGTTTTGTTTGGTAAATTAGAAAGTTATTTATAAATTCCATTAAACGTTTAGTATTCGAGTATTTCTTGTCAGGAAAAGGAACGTCAAGTAATACGCGTAGTCATTTTGTGTCTAGTCAAATATTAATGTAATTTTTACTCATTTAATGGTTTTTATTCACTTTATTTGATACTGGCCGAATTCGCAAACGCACGAAGCTCTAAATTAAAAAAGTATTCTAAATTCTAAATAAATATATTAATAAATATAACTATGACATTTTAAACCACACTGTATTTGAAAACATCTTTAAGGTGTTACGGTCCCTTTGAGTCCGCTCCTGTTATCGTCGGAATATTAGCGGCCATGTTTTTTTCTTTCCAATAAATGGTCTACACATTCCAGACGCTCCGGAATGGCGCCGGTTTTTTGTTTACAGACAAGGGTATTTTTGTTTTGATTGGTTAGGCGAAAGTACGAATAATGCTTGAAATGTCGAAAGTTCGTTACTCTGTGTAGCCATGGTTATTTTTAACCGACTTCATTCTAAAATAATGTAATACTTGTGACTATCGGAGAAAATTCGCTGTTCTGATACGCTACCCTAATATATTTTTATTAATTTCACTAAATGACACCAATTCTAGTATGCTATTGCAATGTTCTTAATAAGAACTTCTTATCAATCTGGGAAGTGAATTTAGATATTCTAGATCTCTAAATAGAGTGAAAAATCGCGGATTTTTCTATTTTATCTTATTTTATTTCGCAAAATACACTTGAATTAGTTTGTGACTAGAAATATTAAAGAAACAAAACGATAATTTATTTACTAAAATTATTTCGATACACAAAATGAGATATCAATATCTATAAGTTCACGTCCCTTCGTGGCGAACTCTACGACCGACCCTGAAAATGGCGTCGAGAAGCGATTGAATTAAATAAATTATAGGGACAACGCACTTCGGTAGACGTTTCTAGGACGTGTATGGAATATTAGTGCTATTTTTAGTTGGCCACAAGTATTTTCACTTTCTAGGAAAAGTATTGTATAAAAATAACTCGTTTATTGAGGGCACGCTAAGCTTCGGTAATATTAAAAACAAATTACGTAGGAGGCTTCGACGATGACGTCTTTTCGTAAGAAGTTTGGGGAAGTTTGTGGGATCCACTCCTTGACGCAAATGTATACAGTATTATTTATATAATTTGATAACGCTGATGAAGTTGCTGGTAAATGGATTTTTATGTAGAGTCGTTTTAATGAGTCGTTGTTTTGTGTTTGTTTCTTTTTTTCTTAAAAAATATTGCCTTCGAACCATTAAACATAGGTACCTACAGGAACTTGAGTCTTGCAACTACATTATTGTTTTGTTTAGTGTGCAATAAAATATTAATCTACTTATATGGTCTGGTAAAAAAAAATCTATCTCTATTTGTCACAAATGTATCGACACGGAGTACTTTACGATTTGTTTTGGAAAAAGACTGTTATGACTCACCAGTCTTTTAATTATGATCGTTTATCCGACCTTTTGAAGGGCTATTATCCTCCATCAAATTACTTATACAAATTTATAAAACAGAACAATGTATTCCAACTAAATTAGAGAAAACCAAATTGAAACCCCTAGAACAAAGTGTTTTACAAACTCTTCATGAGCGAAAGTAAACAGAGCTGTTTGGATTGGACCCGTACGTCTGATTACCTGGGGGGCTACTCTCAACAAGTCTAGTCTAGAATGTTTCCTCCCTCTCACGTAAATATATCATGAGTGATAGAGACAGTTACCTGCGGAGCCTGCCAACAAGTCTAAGGCTGAGTTGCACCCTTAGGCTGGATTGCACCATCTTACTTTAACTATAACAACCGTCAAGAATCTGTCAAACTTCATAAAAAAACACCGATTATCGTTATAGTTACGATTACATTTAGGTGGTACAACTCAGCCTTACACCATCGTACTTTAACTTTGACAAACGTCAAAAATCTGTCAAACTCAATACAAAAAGCACCGGATTATTTGCGGTTAAAATAAGGTGTTGCAAATCGGTCTAAATCTCGAATGTTTCCATTCCTTTCGCACAAAGCGATGTGCCAGCATGAGTGATAGAGACAGATGGAGACGAAACTACGTGAACTTTGTTAGGGAATAGCCCTGTTAGGACTAGTCACACGGTGGAAAAGAACAGCGGAATTAATATTATTATCTGAAAAAATTGTTATCGTAATCTAGCGTGTACATTTATTTTTGCTACATAATATATCGTTCTTATAAGAAAAACTACGCTTTATGGAGAAGGCTAAACGCAAGCCGTCTGTTACCTCTTTCTTTTTCTTCGATATTTCGTTCTTGTTTTGCTGATTCATCTTTATCATTAGTCAACAGTTTAGCACTGAAGCCAGTCGATATTTAGCACCGAACTCTTCCTAATTTATTCTGATTAATTTCTCCACGGGTCTAACAGTTCAATTTTTGTAACAGCGTTCATTGAGAGAGCTGTGGTTTTCTGAATGAATAAAAATGGTTTATGTTTTATTGGCGGTTAAACTCGGTTGTCGAGATGTGTGAATACACCCGCGAATCAAGTAAGCACTAGCAAAATAAATCACTGTCAACTCAATCACAGAATGGATGGATGTTTCAGCAAAAAAGCAATGAACATAAAAGCTCTATTGTTGAACGAACTCTAAACGAATTAAAAACTCGTTGCCAACTCGCGACAAACATTCGCTCGCTCCGCTCTGCTCGCTTGTTTGCTGTTTCTTTGACGCTTTGTGTGAAGTTTTACGTGTTACGTAGAAGTGATGGATGTGCTAATAAGGTTGTAAAACGATTTTGAACAAGGATTCGCTCATCTGTTGAGTAAATAGTCAATCACGTGGAAAATTGGTGAGTTATCAATTGCTGATAGATAATAAATTATGCTTCAGTGCTTTTACCTGTTTATACTTATACTCGCCACAAAGACTCGTGGCAGGCAGTGTAATAATAAGACAGTGCATATTATCAGATTTTCTCTCGCACTCACTGGTTATGGGTGACGTCACACAGAAACAGGTATAGCGTTTGCTTAAAAATTACTAAAATATTGTCGAGTGTGCCTCTCTGTTTCAAAAATTAGAAAATTACCTACTTAAGCTCTGCCTGCCATGAGTCTTTGCGTCGAGTATAGCTATTTCTATTTGGTACGGGTTATCGCGTCATAGAGAATTATCCAACTTTCTCCATGGTCCACGTAATCATTTGGCAGTGTTGGCACCGCTGTTTTCCGCGAATAAAATTCACACACTAAAAATACATTTCATAAAGTTTTGTAGGAAAATGTACCACGCTTCCTTAATAAGATTTGGCTAGGGTCCGAAATCCAGTTTGTCTTGACCCATCCTATTTAGGATTTTCCTAGGATTTCTGGCTCTAATACCGTTGGATTGCGTTTCTATACGATCAGATTTTCGAATTATTTCAGTGTAGTACCACGGGGAGCGGGTATAATCCCTTGTGTGTTGTGCAAGCCACGTCCTGGAGCGATGTAGTTTAACCTACTTGCTTGTGACCCGCCTGGGAGTTATAATATGACGTTGGTTTATTTTTTCAGGTTTTTGTAGACTGCTTTTGTTAGTTGGATTTTGATCTGTCACAGAAACTTAAACACAAATTGACATGAAAATATGAAAATATTGGACAAATAAGATTATTTGTTATTGATTGACACTTTTATTACTGAAAACACAACAACGAAGTTAGACTACTGCGGGCAGATAATATTTAGCATTAATATCTAATAATTAATTAATCAAATCAAGCCCACTTAAGAAGCGTTATACAGGACGTCATATTGTTTACGTAAATTATAAATGACATTTTCTTGTTTATTTCTTTCATAATTACATTTTGTTTCTTCTTACAACTTTAAGAATAAGCAGTTTGAATCGTAGCGTTGTAGTTCTCAGATAACGTTTATAGCAATAGTGCAGTGCCGTTTATGATCGGACTCGGATATTTCCCGCAAAACGCTCTTTGGCGTAATGGCACTAGCCACGATGCGATTTGAATCCTTTAGGAGCTGGCGAAATCTTTCCGAATACCGTTGAGGATGTGAGAAGCAAATTTTGTAGCAGTTACAGTTTTGTAATGCTCAAACCGGAGTTAGGACTGTGAGATAACTTTTTGACAAGTTTACTTTTTTGCTTCATATTTAGTTAATGTCTGTAAAGTTTTCATACTTCTATGGCTGAAATATTTTTCTAGAGTTTTACATAAGATGTGCGTAGAATTTATTTCGCTCCTTTTGGAATTGGAATCAGTCATTTCTTCAACTAACATCTGAAACTTCTTATTTAAATGTTTTCGTTACTTATCAAATTATCTAAGAAAATATCGCATGACGCGCAAATTCCCAATCATGTTTCGAGCTGTGATGAAAAATACTCTAACGCCTCTGATGAAAAATACTGTGAATACGGTCACAAACATTACTATGAGGTCTCACAGTGCGCGTGGACGCACAGGGTGACACCAATCACAGAGCTCTATTCAACGCTGTGCGTTTAATTTGCTGCTTCACTTAAGCAAGCATCGTTTGTGAATACGGGCGTAAATAATTTTTTTTCGCCATAATTTTCCGTGCGACTCTTTGATTTATTAACCCTCTGTTATCTACCGAAGTTAAAACAACCGTCAATGGCCGACGCGTGTTTCGCCGTGCTCTGACGGGTACAAATGACTGACAGCGAATGCAATCTAACAAATTGACTCGGTCCAATCACATACGATAGATTTTTTATTCAACAGTCTTTTAGGGTTCCTTACAGTTGTAAAGTCACGGAACCCTTATAAGTACTGTGATTCTTAATATTGATATTTGGAACCCTTTTTTGCTTTGCGCATACCTACTGGTCGATGGGGATGACCAGTGGGTTATGTGGGACACTCCCCCAATCCCCTCCTCCAGTTGTATAGAGTTTTCTTTTTCCAGTTAACTGAATGCCTAAGGGTATTAAATACGAGTAAACATTTTCATAGGTATATTTTTTACAACTAAAATCAGTTCAGCGTGGGTAGATTTAAAATATGTTAAGCACTTTGACCCAACAGGGCAAATCCGTTTAAAATCATTGCGTTCCCGTTTAATCCCCGGGATCCGGAGGAATTTATTCAAATACCATTTTGTAAATAAATAAAGTAAATATTTTTCCATATAAGTACTCAGCCAGGTTTAACCTAGGCTTAGCTGAAGCCCTATTTACCCTACATCCATATTTATATTAAATGTCTGAGTAAATCTCATAAAGTAACTTTGAATGGGTAAAATCTGTTTGTTACTATTTTCGTCTTAATTATTTGAAAGATAAATAATTGACTATAAAAAGGGCTACTTTTTGTCGCGATAATAAAACTTGAATCAGTTCCAACCTGGGTGCCTAATATTCTATACCAGATTATACATTCTTGTAGAAAGTCAGCTATTACAACGTAAGACGGCACAGTGTTTATCTTGGTGAGTTTTCCGCAAAGGGGAAAGAAAAAATATATAACGCGTCTACTATAGTCACATTCTATCATAGGAAATAAATTTATTTCTATGCGAAGTTGAACTATTAGTTGAAGTACATATTCTTTTAGAAGTACCTGATAACCTACAACGGGTTTAGGAAAAAGATCAATAGTTTTCAACCGTATCTTTACAACATAAAGTTCAAATTAACCAGCGACTGCTGAAGGGTTAAAAATAGCACATCCCAACAATGTCCACAACCGGCAAAATAAACCGGCGTTTGTGCAGCATTAACCGTTTCCACTTAACTCTGCTAAAATCCAGAGGTACGTGACAATCGGATTTGGTTTATTAGGGTAGGGACGTGTGGGATATCGATAATATCAACGTTTGTACTCGTATCTATAACTTTGTGAACGTACAAGTCAGGGATGTTCGTATGTGTTGGTTTCAGGTTCTGCTGATAAGGTCATGGACAAAACTTAATTGAATTTTTGATACAACTCTACAATGATAAAGCTGTCCTAGTCTAGATCTTCATTATGAATTTATTCTTAAAATTTAGCTGAAATAAATTTTAGTTACTATTATATTTGTAACCGTTTCGAGAATTTTCAAATTGGTATCCGCATACGAAAGGAAAAATACGCAAAACAAGAATTATAATTTAAAATTCACACACACTTCGATTTGCATGGAATTAAAAACATATTAATCATATTCACTGCTGAAATAATTTTGATCGTCAAAGCGCCGACTTCTCACGCCGTTTTTCTAGCTGTGGTTTTCGACAATCGTCGCTTGCCTTACCAAAGAGCATTTCTATCGTGCCTGGATGCGAGCGGCGCTGGACCGGTCTTTATGGAAATCCTTGGAGGAGGCCTTTGTCCGAGCAGTGGACGTCTTTCGGCTGAAACATCAACAACAACAACAACATTTCTATCGATATGCCCATTCCCATTCGCAACACTAGCCACAGGCACTCACGGTATCCGGGCTAAGCAGACAATTTGGGCGGGCGTTATAAATCGCGGTCGGGCGAAGTCGAATGCGTTACATTAACTTACTGGATAAACACGTGACGACTTAGGGGAAAATGGACTCGACTTGTGATTTTTTAGGGGACTCTACAAATAAAGAAAATGTTAGTCAAATGAGAATTACCCTTGGAGTGTAATCGCACAAAAGTTACATAATTTATTCACAATATTTTTTGGAGTTTTTACCTACCTACTGAGTTTTCCGGGAAGAAATTTACAACTAGCATTTAGGTTTGATTAATACTCGTATACTTTTCGTTTGTTTTAAAATTTACATATCAGTTTCTATTTAACAAATACCGATGCACGATTTTTGAAAAAGAATACGATGTTCTTAGTTTGTTACTCGTAATGATTTTAATTTGTAAAAGATTTGTTACACATTATTTATTTTCATTTAAAATTTTGTCATTTTAAGGCCAGCCAAAAAGGTCTCCAGTAGCATAAAAATAAAGAAGGAAAAATACCTGAAACTACTAACTACATTGCTATGATCATTCCAGTAAACGTACTTTCGTTGTAGCTTCGTTGTTTTACTGCTTTAGTTTCAACCAAGTACCAATTGTGGCACTTTGACGACTGCGCGTAGAGTCGCGGGCTAAAGTAGTCGTTTATTTTTGCGCCTGAGCGCGCAAACTACAAAACTGTTACCGATGAGGAAGCAAACGTACGTAGTTTGAGCTTTGGAATCGGTGTTAAAAGTTTAGTAAACGATCTAGGACTTTAAGGTACAAACAAAGGCATATTAAGCAAAACACTGCTATCCTATCTAGGTAAAAGCGAAAGGTGACTGACTGACTCATTCATCACGAAATCTTTGAAACTACAAGTGCTTCGAGTCTCGCATGGGGGTTCTTTTTAGAACATAGGTGCTCACTAAGACGGGATTTTGCAAAATTCAACTCCTAAAGGGGTAAAACGGGATCCACGCGTTCGAAGTCGCGGGCGGCCGCTAGTCGTATAAAGTCTAGTGCCTGAGGTATGGGAACGGCACGGGAGGGGTGACATTGACATAACATGACATGATCACGTGACAGAGCATCAGATTTGACGTCTTAAAAACGCTCCCATATCTTAGTTACTGAATGAGTTAAGCGCTAGGCTTATTGTTGTACAAGAGTGATTCTGCAATAAAACCTCTGATGTGTTTTCCTCTGTACTTACTGAACAAGTGTTGAACCAAGATATTGCTCAGTAAGTTATTGATAAACATCAATAAATAAAGTTCGTTGCGAGCGGAGGAGCAGATGTGTCGCGAAGTTGAAGGAGGTTGAGACAAAAATTTTGTGAATTATTTATTGGTATAAATCATCATTCCTGCTGTTGGCTCAAGTTTTAAGTTCTAAGTTTAATAGCAGTAATTACCACCGTATAGTTTAGCCATAGAGTATCATAACGGCAAATATAGGTAATTTGAATGGAACTATTATGCCAATTTAACGTCTACAAAGTTCGTCTATTCAAAGAACTGCCCGCACGAAAGCGAGATATTCAAAAAGTTTTAACATTTCGTTCGCGCTGCAGAACCTTAAAAGTGAAATTGGCTTGCCACGTATGCATAATGCCGGCTCCACACGTTATATCGTTAGTCCAAACGTTGGTCCCAATCCTAACGCCATTTGTCCAATGTGTGAAAAGAAAATAGTATTGGCACCAACATTGGGACAAGCTATTTTTTATTTGATGCTTACTGTCCGTGGTGTATATTTTTATCCGCTTTGCATTGGAGGAAAGTCGAACCTTAAATCCGAATTCTTTCTATGTTCTTCTGATTAATTTCGCTGCCGGTCTAATGACAGTTTAACTTTTCCCGGGACAAACTTAACCTTCAATGGTTGGGTTTTTATTGGCGGTCAAGCTGTAGATCCTGGCTACACAGGAGTTGCAGCGATGGGAATAATTCCGTAAGCTATATTCTACATCCACACGTTGGACCAATATTGGAGCCAAAGTATGGAGCCAGCCTTAAAAGTGAAATTGACTTGGCATGGATGCATTCTCAAGAGGTGCAGCCGCCAACAATATCTTCGGGATCAAACTGCGCTGTAGAGCAAAATGACAGATTCGTTTTTTAAAAGCCTTTGCAAGGAAATTGTGCAATTTTCTTCTTTGACGCGAGTTAGGAAGGTTTTCGGCGGAATGAGAAAATAAGTCAATTTTTTGGCACGATGCTTTGTGATGGTTTTAAGCCATTTTTAAAGTTTTGAACTAATAGAGTTTAAAGCAGGGCGTCTTTGGAAGCATTCGAACTTATGGCACAGGGCAAAAGAACTTACCTACGGGGCGGGTACAAGCTAGTAATGTTTTTTTTATACTTATGAAAAAGATGACGTCATAAGATATCATGTTTTGACATCGCTTGATACTTGACGCAAAACATTTTGAGGACATGAAATAAACCAACATTGATGAAAGAAACGCTGGCTGTAACAGCGTATTACACTTGAAAATTTCGACGGGTTCATCCAGTGTCTAAGTAGCTCAGTTGGAAGAGCAGTCGCCCGACAAGCGGAAGGTCGTGGGTTCAATTCCCGCCTTAGGCAGTTCGATTTTTTCAAGTTATTTATAATTTTCAGACATACAATAAAATCATTGACCAAAAAGATAGCAAGTTTGATACCATCATGATCAGTGTGCGTCAAGCCGAAACCGCAAAACTACTGGGACCAATATCTCTGTGTATTACCCGATGGATTTATTGTATGGCAGTCCAATGGCTGATTAATGGACGGGTGATGTATGTGATTATCGATGTGAATTGATGACTGTGATCTACTACGGAACTTGCTTAGGGATGTTTCCTGGGTCAAAAAGCAAGAGTTTTAATTAGTCCGTCAGTTAACTTATCAAAAAATACTCTACACATATTTTTCACTTTTTCAAACTAGTGAAAATTTAAAGAGATAAAGCGCGCCAAAGTTCATAAGAAGAGGCCCGTGAGTCAATGCGTGCATAAAAGTGCCGCACGTTGTGACGTCGTGCGGAACTTCAACGCACCATAACTATGTAATTATTTGTTAGATTGACAAATAAAAATATACGTGTCCAATATTTTTTGATATTAAACATGACGGACTAAAAAAATTTTTTTAGGAAACTAGCCTTGTCCACTGCAGGAGGACGGACGATCTTTTCATATTTACCAGAAGATATTTGAGGATTTGGCCTACACTCCCCACCCTAGACAAGTTGGGGAGGCATGATGTTCGCATATTTCTAAGTCGTCTCTTAGGAAATCTATGGAATGAGTGGAGTGTCCTTATACCTATATGGGTTATAACTTAATTGTTCGATAACCCAGTGTCAGATTTTACGCTAGGCGACATGGCTCAAATATTACTGACTTTACCAAGGAATTTCAAGCACGAACATATTTTGGTGGACAATCAATTTAAATAATTATTGTTCAAATTCAAATTTAAAACGTTTATTGCATGTCACATTACAATTTATAGCGGTGTTACAAAATAGAGGTAGGTATATATACATGTGACAAGGGCACAGCAAAACATCAGAGAGGGTTATTAACTACCTTAAAATAATTTAAAATAAGATTTAGTTTTAAATGGTCAATATTATGTTGAGTGTATCAATTAAAGAACGTTTACATGACTCTATTATCAGGGAAATTAGATATTTTGTTAATTAAATGTCAGGCCAATTAGTAACGTTTAACGAAACATCCTTTATTTCACACACAAACAAACATGCCTACATAAATAACGTAAATTCCAAAGGCGATTAGACCCGAGGTCCATGATACCAGTCCTGAACCAATATTTGGACAAGGCAAGCCCGGATGTTATTTCAACGCGTGAGAGCAGAGGTCGTATTATGTATTTTTATAGAAACTGCATAAAAATACAGTGTTGTTGTATGGATGACAGCAGACTGTGGTATTAATGTAGTTCTGTGCTTTATGGAGTGGTAATAAATGCAATTTTTGAACATACATGTAGAGTCTTATGCTTGGGTCTATGTGATATCAAAAAAATTAAACAGCGGTGTCAAGTTTGTGCGAGGGATAGTAATTTGATTTTTGAATTCCAATTATTATCAATTCAATTTTTTCTGATTCAAAAGTGAACAAGATTTATTTAATTTTTGGTATTCAGAGTTGCATCTCAAACTAATTTGAAAATTGTAAATTGGTAACTTGAAAAAATCGAACTGCCTAAGACGGGAATTAATTGATGAAACAAACGCTGGCCGTAACAGCGTATTTCGACATGAAAATTTCGACGGGTTCATCCAGTGTCTAAGTAGCTCAGTTTGAACTTTTGAAGAGCAGTCGCCTGGCAAGCGAAAGCGTGGGTTCAATTCCCGCCTTAGGCAGTTCGATATTTTCAAGTTATTTATAATTTTCTAATGAACAAGATTTATCCCAGCAAGTCACGGGATCCGTTTTGACATGAAATGAACTTCATAGCAACTGTCAAAGTCAATATAGCTATCGCTATAAAAGTTGCTATTACACCCTCAGGAAGTTGTACGAATGGGTGTGAACTCCCAAATCTGTTGTTTGCGTTCACGCTTTTATTAATATTGTTTCCTGATGTCCTGCCATTTCCACAGCATAAACCGGGCAGGGTCGCGGGTCAGTATTAGTATTTATAGGAGGTCAATGTCGTTTTTCAGCGGATTACTGGTTCAGTTACATTGAGTGAGTTATTTCTGTTTCTTGGTGCACGCTGTACTGTATTGATTTACGTGATACATAAATATGTTTGTAAATAAAATAACTAATACATATAGAAGAATATAAAGCATATCATATAGAAGAATATAAAGCATATCATATAGAAGAATATAAAGTATAGTATTGCAAACACTTCTTAGTTTATGCGCGTATGTAAAATGGGCCATATTAGACAACAACATGATTCTTTATTTAAAGAAGCAACTAGGAATTTAAAAAAAATGAAGATACACGCGCTGGTAGCTTTTCGAGCTTTTCCAGCTTCATCGGGCATAGTGGCGAGTACAGAGGGTACTCTAGCCGTTTGTCGATCGTTGGTGCGCGTGCCGACGAGGCCGAGTGTTGAAAAATGTGGACATACCTCAATAAAAGTGTCAGACACGAATCTCTGGACCAGCGAGGTCTTGCCGCACTGCGTGTCGCCAACCAGCACCACCTTGACCTCCTCCTCTGCCGTCGGCGTACCCGCCGCGCTGTCGGAACACTTCTTGCCCGACCACATTGTCGCTTCTATGCTGGTTAGTCTGTGGACAAAAAAAAATTTTTTTTAATAAGTTGGGAGGCAAATGAATAGACAGAAAAGTTGACGACAGATGAAAAGAGGTATATTGTCGCTTAATGCTAGTTAGTCTGTGGACAGTAAAATTGTTTTTATGAGTTGTGACGCAAAGGAATAAAGTGAGAGCATTGGCAACTCTTCTGGAGTTGCAGATGAGAATGGACACGTGTCGCTTCTGTGCTGGTTAGTTTGTGAATAATTGTTATTTTTTGTTAGTTGCAAGGCAAAGGAATAAAGACAGAAGTAACTTTTCTGATGTAGTTAGTATAAGACTTGATGACTTACAATAAATTGAGCGTTTTCATATAAGAACGTAAATAAACGGAATTTGAAACTAAAACGTTTTTATACCAACTCCTAATACTGGATCCGTTTGTTTTATAATTGCTATTTCAGACAGTTGAAACTTTTCAATTTTTCAATTTCATTGACCCAGCGAAGAATTAATTACAGGATAATATTTTATACTATACATCTAAATTGATCACTAAACCATTGTATAACGTTTTAATGAAGCACAAATACTTTATATTGAATCAAATTCGTAATGGCCAAAAAAGTTTTGCGTCCATCAGCATTCGGCAAAGATCTCCCCAAAAAACAAACGTGGGTGCTTCACTCAGAGGAATTGCTTCAGGAATATCCTCCAGATTACTTAATGCGTGCTCAATAAAACCAGGAGGGCTCTGCAGCAAAAACAAAGACTTTCAGGACTGTAAAAAGGGGAGAAATATTAGGTGAGGTTCCGTCGTGAAAATGTTTATAATTTAGGGTATAAAAAACTTGTTTTATTATTTAATACGTGACGTCAAGTTACTTAATTATAAATCATAGTGATTTCGTAGTACGAGTATGTACCTGAAACTAAATTATATTTTTCGGGACTTTGCATTTAAAATTACTCCTAGTAACTTACACAATGCACAAACTAAAACCCAGTTATAAAATACAAAGTCTAAAAGCTGGGTTACCCTTTTTGCTGCTGCCACAGAATAATAATAAGTAGGTACTCTGCTGCTTGCATAGATTTTACAGCGCCACTAGCGCCACTTTTGACGCACATGTTAGCGAGCACACATAACTTAAACTCATGGTAAGCTATATTACTTCAATGTGGTAAGCCTGAACGCAATCAAACCAATGCAACGGTAATGTATTGTCGCGTGGTGTAGCGTGGGGTTGCATAATGTCGCGTCTTATAATGTAGTCTTATAATGTAACTACCTAGTGTTGTTATATGGCTAAGAATAGTGTCGTATCTGGTCGCCACTCAGAGGGAAAGCTCGTTAAATGAACGCTACGGGACCCTGAATGGGTTGGATTCGCGTAAATCTACACGCGCTTGGTCTATCCGTGATTCCAAAATAATTTTACGGCCGAATAACAGAGTGGGTAGCATTGACTCTACCATTGATTTATACGGCACGTGTAAGAAAGATCTAAAGTGAACCTTTATTTAATAAAGTATTATGATAATTTATTAATGGAAACAATAAAGGGAAAAAGAGACACTTCTGACAAGTTATATTAATTTTTATTTTCCTTTATTAAAGGAAACAAACAATGTTATTTGAATTATTAACTATCTGATATAAAGCTGTTTGTAGAGAATTTTTTTTTCTTCTTTGAGTGTACAATTTTAAAACTTTTCTTTCGGGTGCTTTTTTGTTATATCGGACGTATGTTTTCATTATAAGAACTAAGGTGAATTCTTAAAAGGTCTTAATTAAGTAGTCACTAAAACGACTGGAAATTAATATTAAACTGTCTTTGGCTTATAAACTGCTAAGGCAGAGAAAATTAGTAAAAATCGAATAGCTGAGAAGTGATGATAGCGAGTATTTTTTCTTAAAACATTTTGCAATGCTGTAATTTTGAGGATTAACCATCCGCTGCTTCAGGAGTTATTTATAGTCAGGAAAGGATTGCTGATCTTGCCAGTGAAGCTTTTTATTTGCTTTTGCAAAGATTTATTTTTATTATGTACCTAGGTTTTATAAGTTTTAAAAGTTTAGCCAGCTATTTTATTAACTATTTCATTTAAGTTTAAAGAAGTGTTTCAGAAAAAGTACCTGACCTTAGATTTTAAGAGCGAATGATAGCTCGACATTAAAGACTGTAAAATACCGGGGGAAGCCGCGATCCCAAACTAGTATCCACAATAATAAACCCCGCGGCGAATCTTTAGTTACTTCCAGTCGTTTCAGCATAAATATCTCGGCCAAGATGAGTCCAGTGAAGATAAAGAATTTCTTACGCAAAATAAACAACATACACACCTATCTTTGTCTCCGAGCATCTTACAGCCAAAGGATCACGACTGCACTTTTTGGCCCGGGATCTCTCGAAATCCAAGAAATACAAGTTCTGCTGGACAGCATATGGCAAAGTATATGTTAGGAAGGAAGAGAACTCACCTATAATAAATATTCGCAGTGAGGAACAAGTACAAAACCTAATGCAAGGTATATGACTGACTATCTGTACTCTTAGAGTTAATATCTTTTGATTCTCTGCCATATTGTAGACTCTTTTATTTTTGTTTTTTACATAAATTGCTTTCTATTTTCATATCATCACTCATACATATTTCACTTCTCAAAAATACAAATACACTTCCCATACACACTAAATATATCACACTAAAATTAGCAAACAAAATGTCTAACATATGCCTACCCTATCATATCTGTATTTATCTAGAAATTCTTAGAAACTGCGTATTCTATAACTGTTTAAATAACATCTTCAGTTCATATTGCTGCAAAAATGGCTAGCTGTCTGGAAATCCAGAACTTAATAGACGAGCTTCTGATAGCAAAAGCAGTTAACTGCGATATCCAGGACCTATCCCAACACATAACTGTTACTCAACGCAACCTTACGATAGTATGCCAAAATATTAGAAGCATATATTGTAACATTGACGATTTGGAGGTTACACTTAGCTTACTTAAATTTAGTCCAGATATAATAATTTTAAGCGAATGTAGAATCGACACCAGGAAACCCATCCCGTCGCTTATTAATTACAAGTCATATTCAACTAGCAATCACATTACTCAAAATGACGGCGTTATTGTATACATAAAGACAAATATTACTGTCACCAACGTTAGGGAAATAATGCTGCAGCAAGCATCTTGTATCCAAATTGACACAAACAATACAGCAATTTTGGGCATATACCGTTCACCGTCAAACGTCAAAGCTGATCAGTTTATTAATTCACTTAATTTGCATTTAGATACATTAAAAAAAATTCAAAAATATTGTATTAACCGGAGATATCAATATAAATATAATTTCAGATGAATGTAAAAACTATTATGAAGAAAATAATAAATGTCAATATTTAGATATGTTGGCTGAGCATGGTCTATTACCAGGACATACACTCCCAACTAGAAAACTCAACTGTCTTGACCATTTTATGCTAAAATTAGATAGAAGCAAACTATCAGCAAATATTGCTATACTAAACACTTCTATTACTGATCATGCATTAATACTTTTGAGCCTAAGTTTTAACGAAACCCTAAATAAAATAAATAGTAAAATAAAATCTGTTGTCGATTACGATAAAGCTTTAGCTAAACTTAACGATAAAAACCTACCAGATCTACTGTTACAAGACGATCCTAACATTGTAACTGAGCTTCTATTAACCAAAATTTCTGATTCTATCCAAGAAAGCACAACTACAATAAAAGTTCCTAAATGCAAACGTGTTATAAAACCATGGATTACTACCGGCATGTTAAGATGTATACAAAATAGAAATAAACTTCAAAAAATGTTGCAACGTGATCCATTTAATGAAACATTAAAACTCACATACAAACGGTATAGAAATTTTTGCTGCAATTTAAGAAAAAGTTTAAAAAGAAACTATGAAAAAGAAATTCTGGTAAAATCGTACGGAAATCCTAAAGCACTATGGAAAAATATAAATTCTATTGCTGGTAGAGCATCTAAATCTGATAATTCTAAACTTTTAAATGTAATGACTTCCCCCTTGGAATCGGTTAACTTAGCAAATGAATATTTTGCAAATATAGGTAAAAAGCTTGCTGAAGACATTTCTCAGAGTTTAAATACAAGTTCGGTAAAACACAAATTTAAGGAGCAAAATATACAACCGAACTCTTTTGTTCTCTTAGATACAGACCCACCCGAAGTAAACGAAGTGATAATAAGCTTAAAGTCGAGCTCAGCGCCTGGATGGGATAATATTCCATCGAGTTTCATAAAACTTGCCAAAAATGAACTAGTTCCCATTATTTGTCACTTAACCAACCTCTGCTTTAGGAAAGGAACTTTCCCACTTAATTTGAAAAAATCAATAATAACTCCAGTGTACAAGAGTGGAAATGTAGAATTGGTCGGTAACTATAGACCAATCTCTGTCTTGCCATCAATCTCAAAAATATTAGAAAAGCTTTTAAATAACAGACTGGTTAACTTTCTTGAAAAATACAAAATCCTTTCTAATTCTCAATATGGTTTTCGACATGGAAGATCCACTGATGATGCTATATTAGACCTTACTTCCTATATAGTTGATAAATTGGATTCTAGTAGAAAATGTCTGGCTGTATTTTTAGATCTTCAAAAAGCGTTTGACACAGTATCCATTCCCACTCTTGTGCGCAAACTGGAAGAAATAGGTATTAGAGACACCGCACTGCAGTTATTTACAAGTTATTTAAGTGATCGAACACAAAGAGTCAAAATTGGTAATAATATAAGTAATGATGCATCTATCTCCTTTGGTGTTCCTCAAGGAAGTGTCCTGGGACCTACTCTGTTCCTAATTTATATTAATAGTTTATGCCATCTAAAACTTGGTGATGCCAAAATAATTGCATACGCAGATGACACTGCAATTGTGTTTTCGGATACAACATGGGAGGGCGTTAAAGACAAAGCCGAAGTAGGTCTTTCGAAAGTGGCTGGATGGCTTAGAGCTAATCTGCTGACATTAAATACATCAAAAACTAATTTCATGTGCTATTCCATATACAATCGATCCCAACCAGACTACAGTATTCAATTGCACTTGAATGACAATGTTTCACTCTGCAAAACAGATTGTAACTGCCCTTTTATTAGTAAAGTGAACAAAACTAAATATTTAGGTATCTATTTGGACCAGAGATTGTCTTGGCATTCACAGATTGAATTTGTGAGTAATAAAATAAGGAAATTGATTTGGGTTTTTATAACACTACGACATATTGCCAATAAAGACTTATTAAAAAAGATATATATANAAAATTAAAAATCAAAATTTTCGGGCATTATTTTTTAACGGATTTGTGTTCAGTATCAGTAATATAGTTACCTCTGTAAATATGGCAAGAATGCAAAGTAACACCCTGTATATAGCACTGGTCCAGTCGGTTTTGAGTTATTGTATCACGATATGGGGTGGCGCTGGCAAAACGAAATTCCTTGAAATCGAACGAGCTCAACGCTCACTACTGAAGGTTATGGAATTTAAGCCACGTAGATATCCAACACACATGCTTTACGATTGTAGTCATTTATTATCTGTCCGAAAACTGTATATTTTACTGATTATCTTAAAAGTCCACAAAACTCTAAATTTTGATAGTAAAATCCTAAGTAAAAGAAGAAAAGATAAGATAGCTCCAATATGTAAATGCAAAACATCTTTCGCGGCAAACCAATTCAATAAACAATCTACTCACACATATAACAATATCAATAAAATACTAGATATTTACTTCCTACATTACTATGAATGTAAAAAGAAAGTAACTGAATGGCTTAATACAATCAGCTATGAAGAAACAGAATTGCTACTAAAATATACTAGCTAAGTTTAATTAATTAAATACTCGTATATTAACACACGCACACGCGCGCACACACACACACACACACACACACACACACACACACACACACTCACATACACACACACAACACATACATCAAAAATAACATTTTAAGAATTGTTAAGTTGTAATTTTATAATTTTATTAAAAAGGCAACCGCTGCACTGTGATTCGTGTAGAACAAGCTAGCTGGACAAAAGTCATTGTTGAATTTCTGATTATCGTTTATAAAAAACGATAAACAACATCCCAGACATTAAGGATTCCACAATTTTTTACTTTGTTAATTACCTAGTCGTGAGTAATTAACATGGTAAGTGAGGATATGAGGATAGTGTAATTTTTAATTCCTAAGTTTGCTCGACTTTCGACAACACCTGACATTATTTTTTACTATGGTGACCAAATATTTGTGTGATGGATTTTGAAGATAAGGGTAAGTACTTTTTATTTTCTGTACAATAAGGTACAGTTAATAAAATAATACATAGTTTTAAAAAGTATGGCGAAATGTTGACCTTTATATTTTTCTAAAAATTTATGTTTGGAAGACTAGAAGTTGTATGCCCCCACTTGACCCCAGTCTGGAATTTATACATATTGTAGCTGTAACCCTCTAGTATTTAAATATACCAGTTTCAGTTTGCACACTTTTGCACAACAATTTTATTTTTTCAGATTAATAAAAAATCAAGTTTTTGGATTAATGATTAAAATATTGAAAAAGTTACCAGAATAGCATGATTTTTAATTTATATTCTCAAAATGTGATGTATTGGGATCACGAAAATTCGCTGAGAGAGTTTAAGAATAGCATCAGTCGCATTTCAATTTCATTTCAATGGACGAAATANCTGAATGAAAAAGAAAACGAAAAGTAAAACGCTCAATGTTAACTATTTCATTCACAAATTCATTCACGAAAGATAAAAAAGTAAACGTATAATTTCTGAAAAGTTCAGCAAATTAATTATACATCGCTCTTCATTTACAAGTTCAAGCTGTAAACAAATAAGCTAACTTTACCGGCTTTTACAATAAACCACAATTGTTTACAAACATCGTAAAACTTTACTAAAATGTTTTTCTTTTCGTCCAACTCTTTGACGAAACTTGAGATTCCTACCGCAGTGCGGATATACGGCCCCTATGACGGATATAGCGTTAATCTCTTAGGGCCGAAGGTATAAGGTTCAGTATTGCGTAGCAACTTTGTGGTCGATGTAGGAAAATAGGGGTACGCTTAACTCACTTCACATAGTTGCAAACGAGAAGCCCGAGGATTAGTGACGTGACTAGAACATTTTATTGACTCGGAAATTGCTAGTTTTCTGCATCGAATAAGCTTCTTATGGACTAGGTGATAGGTAGACTGTGTGATAAATTGGTCTCGTAAGTCGGTTCGATTCAACCGATCATCGTTATATGTATGTGCTGCGTTTTATTAGACATGTTACTTAATGTATTGGTGTTTTTAAACTGGAATCACTGTGATTGAATATTGTCAAAAAATATGTAATGCAGTTTGCGAAGGAAATAAGGCACATCACATTAAATTATCAAATTAAAAATAACTTAATTTCACTACAAATTAAATATTTTTCAAATATCTACATCACATTTAGAAAGACAGAAATCAGGCTTAGGCCATAATTTACTTTTACCCCCTTATTAATAAAAAGTTACACCTAGGGTGAACTCTGGAATTAAAAATATAAGCCAGAGTTCAACTAGAGTGTAACTTTTATCGATAAGGGGGTTAAGGTTTTACATTCCACGCGAACATCGAAGACGTATTTTCACGCCTCGTTAGGTACGAGGCGTGAAAATCAAATAAATACGGAATAAAATAACGATTTATTTTTTGTTTTATGTCAAATAAAGATCATTCTATTCCTTTCAAAAAAAGAAAGATAAATTCTAAAAAAATAGGGCAGCAGCAATTAATAGGTACCCTTCGTTCAATATTTCATGGACAGTTGAATTTTTCATGCAATCGGACTTTGAAATGTTGAGAGGCAAATCAAATTTAGGTTAACGAATTTATGCTGTGTGCTAGATTTTTTTAGGTCTGAAGTCTGGATTGGTATTGTTTTGGTTAGAATATTGGTTGACCTATTATTTTAATCGTGAAACTGTTAAAAACTTTGTTATAGTATTTAATAATATACATGCTTAGATTCGACAGTGGGATATTGTGGGATGTTTTGAGTCCTGTAGGTAAATAAGGTTGTAAAGGAAACATTTTTCAGTGATGTTTTCCCTACTGTACCTACTTGAATTTGTTTTAAACAATAAGTAGTGTTGCTATAACAAAAATGTAAATTTAAAGAAGTGATTAACGCCCGTTTAACTTTTTTTAATAAGCCCCTAGATCATTTTATGGAAATTGACGGTGGGACCAGTTGGTGAGAGAAACAACATAAGACTCCATTACCATGTTCACTCTCCATAGAAAATTATCTGGCGTTATAGATGTCAATTAATATAGTTTCTAATTATTCTGATTGCCCTCGATAGTGGTTAATTCATTTGCATAAATCGATGTGCGTATCAAGTCAGATTACTAAATATAAATACGAATGGATAAGTCAATTTTCAAATACCGGGGATTATTGAATTGTAAATTAACTTAGAAACTTAGCTTTTACGCTATTAATACGATATTTGTATTAGTAAGCAGTTATTTACGGCATCAGATTTAGGTACTTTGGTATGGACGAAAATATATCAAGCCAACAAAACTGTGGTGCATCTTATTACTTTGACCAGGTGCAATGTGTTGGAGACTGATCACTTACCATCAGAAGAGAGACAGCCTCTTCGTTGTGGATAAAGAAATATATTATCCAAACAAAACACTCTTCAATAAATTGATTAAGCCGGTGCGCACCCCTAGTTTAATGGTGTGATTTTTAGCAAATACCTACCTTGTCTAAAAAAGTTGATACACCCTAATTTCTTACAGCATCATCCAAAAAGCACATTTGTAACATTAAAAAATTGTTCCATCTTTAAACAAAACGAAATTAACCGTTAAACCCCGCAGCAACTTAAAAGGTATAACGAGCAATCATTCGGATCCAAGCATTTGATCCAGGTCCACTCGATCCCAATCCAATCTCTATCATATGGGACGTCCCACGGGCGCGGTCGGCGACCGGGACGACAGTAAACCGGTATTACAGCTGGAAAACGAGTTGATACCGGACTGGAAATCCAGGGATTCTGAGCTACAATAAACCTAAAAATCTTTAAAAAAAAACTAGAAAACTGCGAGCGACGTAGATAAGGAAAAATCTTGTAATTTTCGTTTGGAAAATGTTTAGTAATGAATAATTGAAACAGCAATTTTCAATAGCTGTCTGGTTTAAAGCTGGAAAATCACGAGTAGATACCGCGGACCGGAAATCCAGGGCTTCTAAGCTATAATAAACCTAAGGTTCCACTAACCTTAAAAATATAAAACATGGCACCTCAGATGGATATGGAAAATCAGCTACTTTGATTCGAAAATGTTTACTTTCGCCCTAATGAATAGAACGAGTAAATAAAATCAGCAAATTGGCATCATAATGGCAACTTTTACAGACGATTTTCCCTAAAAAACTTAAGACTGGTTGTTACGACAGTATTTCCACAACTTTGTAACTTGGCTTGGCTTGGCTTTTTTTAAAAATAGATACAGTTCAGGTAGTGTCTCCCTGGAAAATGAGGGTTTATTAAAAAGTTAACGGGTTCACATTTTCTATGTCCCTGTGACAGTCTACATCAAAATTATTTTTGACTAATTCTCTGAGTACACGAATTAATAATTCTGGGATGAATCAGTATTTGTTCGCAACAAAGCACTTAATAAACTTTCATTTTACACCTTTAGACGCTCTGCATTAAACAGTGCCTAAACTTCAAAGAATCCATCCCATCCCACCTGTTTACGATTGGCTTACTTCGACAAAGGATCCCTCAACTGCTGCAACATTGTGACGCAGTTTATGAAGCGGGGCCACTTACACTATATTGTTTCCCCAAGTGTAGCATAAACTGAAAAGTTTTGTTAAGGGATGAACTTTGTACCTGGATGTTACAAGTCTGTAGGATTTAGCTCCAGTTTGGACCTAAAGAGCTGTGAGAAGGTATTACTAAAGAGGTTTACTGTTTGAAACAATTTTATTAAAAGGGATTAAACTACATAGTAAATGATGATGAAACGAAAGTATGTCAAACTCGATTCAATTTAATAAAAGGATTATCTTACAGTTTGAAATTAGATAAATATAATCACAATACACAGTTTGAATCTAGTTTTGAACGTCTTTCGTAAAATATGTTGTTGCTAAAAACTACAAAGATCTCACAAATAACTGACAAATATTTTAAGTACTAGCTGGGCCTAGACAAGTATTTTAAGTCCCCAAATCGATCAACTAAGGGTGAGTTGCACCATCTTACTTTAACTTTGACAAACGTCAAAAAGCTGTCAAACTCCATACAAAAAGCACCGATTATCGTCATAGTTACCGTTAAAGTTAGGTGGTGCAACTCAGCCTTAGATTTTTTTGTTCGTAGCTACTTCTCTCCGAAAACGATTGCGAAATTGAATCTTTCACGAATGCTACGAGTATTTTCTCTCGTCACGGAGCAGCTATCAAAATATTATTTAACTTGTTCATTCATCATCATCGTCATCTACGTCATCATCGGGGGCGTCATTCGTAGCGTTCACGACGGCTCTCACGATGGTCTTGACGGCCTTCCTCGCGCTCTGTCGTAGTAGTGTTAGCTTGAACTGCATCAACACGATAAGATACGTTGACATGAAGGAAATGTTCTGGAAAATAAGAAAGTTCGTTAAAATATAAGTAAATGTTTTCCAACAAACTACAAGAAGAAAAACTGTTGAAGGATACAGTTTGTTCAAAAACGTGTATGAAATTTTTAAAACTCGTCTTATAATAAACTACAAAAAGAAAGAGAATTATACAGGGTGGTTAAATGTAGGGAGTAATGCTTTTATGGCGAATTTAAACCCGAAGTATGGGTTATTTCCAAAAGTCTACATTACTGTTTTATTTGCTAAACTTGAACTATGTATTTAACTTGTTTTTTATTTTATTTTAGCCTTGTTCCAATTTTATAAGTTATTTTATGGTTCATTTTTGTAAGTTAATACTAAATTAATTTAACAGAATTTTGTGGACCAACTATTAAACAAATTACTAACAAGGTACTAGGTAAATACACTGGGCCAAAAGTTTAAGCACTCCATTAATATGTTGGCTATTACCTAGTAAATCTCCTACGATAATAAAGTTTCAAATTACATTATTTGTTACTAATAACTTATAACAATAGAACCTACCACGCCTACACAGTTTGGAAACTCCGGTAATCGAACGCGAAATGTCTGCCTCAACAACTTTGTAAGTTCTAAGTAGAGATTATGAAAATCATTAATTACAGGTTGGAAAATAATATGTTACCTGTGATATTTACTTACTGTGGCACAAAAAGCCACATAACCGGTGTTTTTTGTATGGAGTTAGACCGATTTATGACGTTTATTAAAGTTAAAGTAAGATGATGCAACCCAGCCTTAATGTACTTAAAAGTATGAAATGTGAAAAAAAAAACTAATTTATCATCATGAAAACCAGATGTGCAAATCGTGTACAGCAGCTTAATCACCGCCATTTGGATGATGGTTTGTTATGAAGCTATAGTAGGCAGATGTGGTTTGAATTGCTTTAAAAACTAGATTTAATAGGTTTTAGCAATGACTACTTGGAAATTCGATATCTTTTAACAAACATAATTAGCAATTTATTTTAAACAATTTACATAACCCCTCGTAGTAAGATAAATATGCTTACGTTACGAGTGGGTTCACCACAAAAATATTCCGCTTAAAACCCGCGTTCCTCGGATCACGAGTCAGCCAAACTGAAATCTTCACCGTTCGGCTATCGTGGCGTAACTGGTAAGTGAAAATTGGGTAAAAAATATTAATTAACTTACAGCAGCAAACAGCTCCCTGTTAATATTGGTGAAGCCGTCCAGGTTCATGATTGGGGGGTTCTTCGCGATGGCCACCAGGAACATTTGCACCTCCCGTTGGGTGCTGCGGTCTATGGTGGTGAGGTTCACGTTCAGAAGACGCACTTGGAATTCAAATCCGACCTAAAAACATGGATGTAACGTTCAAAATCTATTATATCGTAATTTTAATATTAGAGAGAACCGCTACGGAATTTTAGCGGCCGATAGTTTGGTTAGGCTGTTTGTAAAAAATAATATACATGTAGTTACAAATAATTTGTAATAGGAATTATTAGAAGCCGACCAAATTATCGGCTAGCTAAAAGACTGTACTCGTAGTCATATCAAGTGAGAGTTCTGTGTAAAGGTATTTCTTTGGTAAACAATATTAAACAAGTAAAAGTCAAGTTCAGTTTGAAAAATTGCTTTTTCCGTTCCATAATATATTACTACGAGTATCATACTGACTGACCTTTCTAGTAGCGTGGTATGCCTCATTGCATATAATATAGAGCAGGGTCATGCAGTACCCAACTATGACGAACAACCCCATCTCTTTGTAACTGAGACCTGAATCCAATATCTCTGATAAAGCCCCATAGAGAGATATGGTAGTGGTGAAGAAGATGACCATGCAATATATTCCGTACATGTTGGAGTAAGCTCTACCTGAAATGTATGAGATTCATGTGTATTATTTGATAAAAACAACCACCTCTGTTGGAACTCGATCCCACGATCGTATGTTTTGTGATCGTATCTGAGCCTGTAGACTTTCAAGTAAAAAATATTTCTGGTCCAGGTAAGTAAATATCATCAGCAATAGATTATCAAGAAGAGCTATGAATTAAAATATTTATTTGTTACACTAGCGACGCACCCGGCGTCACATGAGTGTTTTTCTCTTGAATCACTCATCTACTGCTGACAACCGCATTGCAATTCAATGCGTAGTTTAAAAGATAAGAAAGTGAATTTGTTGTAGCCATAGTTATGCTTTGTTGCAAAAAATGTAGGCAGAATCTTGTGAAAGCTTAATATGGCCTCCTGATAATGATTAATGCCTATTTTTACAGTCAATAAAAAATGTGACACCGTTTTTGTTCCGCTAGTACAGAACAAAAACGTGCCTCCAAAATATTGTTTACTGCTTTGATATCTTGTATCGTGGCCATAAAACGTTTCGTTAAAACAAAACACTGGGCCATTGGAAGCACCTGCCACGATAATAATATATAGGTGGCGATTTGCGCGGTGTCGGAACTACTGGGTAATCTTTATTATCTTAGTGCATGCAACTGAAGGACTAGCTAATGCTGATTTAACACACGATGCATGATTAAACTAGAGGTGGATTGAATTTCAATAGGTTTGAATGAAGTTTTGAACATCGATTAAGAATTCAAGCAATTCTGTAACTAAGATATTATGATTGTAAGCGGTCTAGCTATATCGATACAGGTTAATTAATATGGGTTTGAATAAATATATTTGGCTACCAAGATATAATAATAACACAAACTTTTTGCATATACCTAAGTCATTTTCAGTACATTTTTTTGTAATCTATGAACCTTATTACAATATGTATAGTGAGCAGGTACACATACAGAATATTGTATGCGATGTTTATGATCGTGAATTTGAACAACTTAAAAAAACAGTTATCGTCGGGTAAGAGCATCTATTCTACGCAATTGTAATAAATACTTCCATTTTACAAATATTTTCTCACCAAAAAGCAATCACTTTTCCGTCCCTTTTTCGTCACTTACCTAACTGCTGCATCATATGGGACAGATCGACCCACAAATGGCGGTACTGAGCCAGCTTCAATGCCGGATGTTCTGCCTCCAGTGCTTTATGAAGGTTCATGGCCAGACCACGGGACGCCGTCCCGAACGCGTTACAATTTATGTACCTGCAATAGTTAAGAGGCTCCGAGAAAAAGGTCTAATACGAAGTGTAATAGCTTCTTGATGTAGAAAGAATATACTGGAAAAAAGGGTAAGTGATAAATAGAGCTAAGTGAAAGTTTTCAGAGGCTTTCTTTTGGGTTATTTCGGTGTTAATTGTTACTACTTCAGTTTGGAAAAGGATGTTTTCGATCTTACAGAGTTACAGTCACTTGTATTGATTATGTATTTGACTCGTAGTTAGATACAGTGTGACGGTGTGAGGTAGACACATTATATCGATCATTTGTATTAAGATTCAAAAAGGTAACTATTTCGTTAAGACCCTTTAAAGTGTCTTGTCTTAAGTCAAGTACAGGGTCAAGTTGTGTAATTTTCTGTTTCAGCACTTATACGCGTATAAACGACGGATCATTCTTTAAAAAAACTATACTTACCGAACACTCTAACAAAACCAAAAGCCTTCTATGTAGATATACAATATCTAGAGTATTTTCCACTGTTTTCAAAAAATTATCAGTATGGGACGGTGGACGGAACCTATATCGGGAGTTACCTACCACAATGAACAGAACCCGTCCAGCATAGCGATGATGTGGTAGTATGCAAACGAGTGCCACAGCTCAAAGTCATCTTGCAAGTAATGCTGTGAGAGGATCACAGCAAAGCTCAGGCCCCACGAAAACACACAGAGACCCCATGTCAGGCTGTATAGGTTTGGGAACACTATCGGCGTGCCTGTGATTTTTAGGTATTTCAACTGAAAAAATATGAAATCGTGAAATTCAAATCGTATCACTTACAAAATTCTTAAAAATACACTATAACAACTATAACTCCTATCGTTTGCTATGTACAGGCTGCGGTAATAAGCATACACAATTTATTTAGTTAATTCATTAATTAATTAATTACTCATGCATGTGACCGAGAGGAGCAAATGTTTCACGATATAGTCACAGAATAATAAAAAGTACTACGTACAGAAGGTTTTCTTCGCAAAGGTATTTAAAAAAAATATGTTCAATGTCGTAAACAATATGGTGTAATTTAGCTTGTCTCAAGAGTCGAGCATAATTTTGTTGACAAACGTCAGTGATCGGTAGGTACTGCGCCGAAGCCATAGGGCTGACTTCGGCAAAATGATGTGTGACGTGAGGTGCCAAACTGTGGAAAATGGTGGAGGAAATACATGATTAAGAATGAATTATTATTATATTTTGTGTTTCTATTTTTATTCAGGTAATTAAAATACTACACAGTATTAATTACACCACCGTTTTTACATACATAGTTTATTGTCTTTACAATGCAAATGGGTGAAGAATATACTATCCGTTCGCGATAAGTTTGCCGCTGGCGATATGACGTCACTCGAAGGAAAGCGTCTATAACTTTAGCAAACTAATATTGAAAATATTTTTTATTTATTAATATTGATAAAATTGTGTATTTGCGTAAAATAAAACACTCAATTGCGTTAAATAACTAATTATTTGCGTTTATTCGCGGTTAGAGGACGCGCATTCCACGGACCGGCAAACTTAGCGCGAACGGGTAGTAGGTACGTTCGTGCGTCAAAGCTCGCTCGTGATTGTCCTGTCGATTAGTGATCTCAGGAGGTGAAGTCGCGCGTGTTTTGTTTTCGATGCAAACTCGCGGAGATGAACAGGCCTGATAATAGTCGACAAAATAACTCTTTCATTAAGAGCGTTGTCACATTTTTCATGCAGAAATCGAGAATTTGGCAGATTTCGAAATGATTTTAGTCATATAATTTATTGTTATAGCTTCTTTTGACTTATATCATCGTAATTATCATACGTTTTTACGGAATGTCTATTGACAAAATCTCGTTCAAATTGGATTTTTGCCTACGAAAACAGCGAANAAAAGGCAATCACTCTCGTCCCTTTTTCGTCACTTACCTAACTGCTGCATCATGTGGGACAGATCGACCCACAAATGGCGGTACTGAGCCAGCTTCAATGCCGGATGTTCTGCCTCCAGTGCTTTATGAAGGTTCATGGCTAGACCACGGGACGCCGTCCCGAACGCGTTACAATTTATGTACCTGCAAGTAGTTAAGAGGCTCCGAGAAAAAGGTCTAATACGAAGTGTAATAGCTTCTTGATGTGGAAAGAATACACTCGAAAAAAGGGTAAGTGTGAGATAAATAGAGCTAAGTGAAACTTTTTCAGAACTGTGTAGTTTTCTTTTGGGTTATTTCGGTGTTAATTGTTACTACTTCAGTTTGGAAAAGGATATTTTACGATCTCATTATGTTACACTTGCTATTGACAGTATGAGTCGTGTTTTATTTACAGTGTGAGACCGAGCGATATAAGCCATCGATCATCGACGACAGTCGGCGACTTTGTTTAAAAAGAATCATGTCGACAACTTCAATGACTTTAGGCAAAATGTCAAAAGTCGCCGACTCATACGACGTGCCTTTGACGTGTAGACGGTATTTAACTTTGATGTGTAGTCAGCATATTTTCCACTGTTTTTATTGAGGATACGAATCACCCGTATAGGGTAGTGGACGCAAACACGCCTTGTGACCCTATACCGGGAGTTACCTACCACAATGAACAGAACCCATCCAGCATAGCGATGATGTGGTAGTACGCAAACGAGTGCCACAGCTCAAAGTCGTCTTGCAAGTAGTGCTGTGAGAGGATCACAGCAAAGCTCAGGCCCCACGAAAACACGCAGAGACCCCACGTCAGGCTGTACAGGTTTGGGAACACTATCGGCGTGCCGGTGATTTTTAAATATTTCAGCTATAAAAGTATGAAATCATGAAAATCTAATCGTATATCTGTTACGAAATGCTTAAAAATACCTAGGTACACAAATAGTGTTTTTGAACACATTTTTATCAACAACTATAACTCTTAACGTTTACTATAAATAAAGGATGTGTTAATAAGTTAGTCAATTTGAGCTATTGAGAGGAGCATATAATTCTCTAAGTAGTCGACAAACTAATTATCTTGTTTACTTAATCATGAGCTCATTACGTGATATTGTCCTCAATAATAAAAAAATGTTAAAATTACACACATTAATTGAAAAGGACGAGACGGTAAAAGGGGTGACTCGCCTGATAATGGGTCCACATGTTCTTAAATATGGCCACTTGAGGCCCATGGCGCCACGACGCGACGGGCAGCAAGAAATGCGGTATGAGAATACTCAAGAAGATAATGTTGTAGATCACTTCGTCGAAACGCTTGTTTGTGTTCTGTTGAAAGTTCGCTAAGCGCTCTTTGCCCACTGTAAAGAAAATTCATCATCATGTTTTCAGCTGCTGAACATAGGCCTCCCCCAATTATTTACAAATTTCCCGGTTGAGAGCTGCCCAAATCTAGCGCCTACGCGCAACCTTTAGGTATGAAGGTCACGTAAAAGAAGACCTTTTAAAATAACGCTTATTAAAAATAATCATTCATTTTATGCGTATCGAGTGCGCAGCCACTTATTTTGTAAACAACTTACTAAAGCGTCTTAAAAGGACTTATTTCTTCAAAAACCATCAACGAAAATACAATGAAACCAACATTTAAGCAAATCGCATGAATTAATCATCTCGATTCTAATCTGGATGAACACATGGCGCCCACTAAAATTAAACTACGCCTGAGCCTGCGGTTCTGGAAAACGGAATTAGTCGGACTAATTTTAATTAATCGTCTTACATCTCATAACTGGCTTTTAAATGATAGTACTTAGTTTAAGGGCCCTTTCGTTTTCCTCCGAACTTCATTAATTAACTTAACTTTTCGAATGAACCTAATACATGACTAATTTCTATAATAAGTATTAATCACTTGTGGGTTGCGTTTTACTTTGTGCTTTATTACACAGTTGAATTTGAGATTTCTTTTCCTATTTTATTTTATTGGATAAGTTAGGCCCAGACCTATACTGAAATAGGTTAAATACTAAAATAACAATTAGTTAGCCAAACAATAACATTATACCTCTAACAACGATAATACATTCTAGTCCCCACACCAGGTAAGCCCACAGTGTTGCCTTGGATATCCAGTTGAATGTTGTTCTTTTGGTTGTTTGGGCATCTGTAAGAATTTTAAAGTTCTTTAACAACGGCACACGACACAGGTAAATGAGCTGACAGATCACCTATTGGTAATACTCAATAACCACTGAATATGTACCAACAGGGAAGCTGTTGCTGACATTTCTGACATTTTAATTGTAAATTATTTTTACTTGTCTTGTTCATCTACTTAGTAATCATCAGTTCATTTAGTTTTCAGCAAATGACGCAAAGTAAAGTAGAGAGGAGTGCAGGAGCATAATCACAGAATAAGTAATAGTACCTACCAATAATGGAGGATTTCCCTTCCCTATGGGGAGTCCATGCTAGCCAGACGGATATGGGGAAGCTTGTGTCACCCTTAGTCGCCTCTTACGACATTCACAGTAAGAGTAGGAATGAACCTATTCTAGTCTTGAAAAACTACACAGCAAACCTTTATAGCAAAGTGTACCTTTAGGAACCCTCATGATGGGCATAATCCCCATAATCTGGAACAGTACTAGGAGACTCTTAGTGGTGTGGTAGAAGCTGTCGTGCTCATCCAATAGTGCGCCATCCCTGTCCGTGATCTTCGGCCCGTAGATTTCTTTCGCATCGTATTCTGTAATGAGAAATTCTCACAATTTCTACTCGAACTACCCTCATCAAAAGAAGGAGCTGCTAATTTGAAACTTATTTGACACTGTTAATAGCTCTTCCATTGTGTAAATATCTTTGCTACTAAAATTTGACAGACGTATTGTGTATTTAAGTATTGCTTAAAATATATTTTCGTCTCGTTAAATTGTAGCAAATTAATGTAGAAATGCTTCGAAGAAACTTTTCAAAACCGAAAGAAGTCTAATTATAAAACATGTACGCAAGCTTTCAAATCTTACTTGCCTTAAAGTGGGAAAAAGAATAGGAAATAAAAAAAACCTCTGACTTTTATGAAGGCTTTTAAAGATGTCAGTTAAACAAGGAAAATATTTTTAGTTACGAAGAAAATATGTATTTTGATTCGTTTGACAACTATTTAGCTTTTCTGAAAAGTCCTTAGAGTACTAGTAATTTTTAAAATTACATTCTAATCATAAAATGCTGTTACTGCTAAATACAAATATATCCCCCACTTCCAATTATCTTTACTCGTATACCGTTAATTATACAATTACCATTTATAGCACGATACATTATTTGATAATAGACGTACAGTGGTACAACAGCTGGACATCAAGAAGTGGTTAAAACATTTACAAAGTTTTCACCAAAATCATAAACCCTAAAATGCTATAGGCCGCATTTAAAATGCTAATTTTAATTGGAAAAGTAGATAAGACTGCCGCAATCTTTCACATAAAAGCAAGAGTTTTGGCGGACGTAATCTGAAAAGTTTTCCGTAATAAAGTCCTCCGCGGTATTTTTGTTTCTATTTACCTTCCCTTACTTCGCCAGGGTTTTTCTGTTTCCCGTTAACCTGATTAGTGTTGTGTATACGGAACATTTGTCGTTCCTTGTCCATGTTTGGTTATCTGTGATTGTCGGTAGAGATGAGCGCTGGATACGACCGGAGTCGTGGAAGCCGCGACGCAAAATGCGACATAATCAATCATGACCACCCGTCGGCTTACTTGGTTATGCGCGTTTGTAAATGGAAAGTCATGGAGTCGCACCTACTAGTATGTATTAATTTATTTTGAAGCTATTTCAGATAGAAGCAAAACTTAATACAGAAATTAGGTTACAGGCTAAAGACTTATGGTGTGCTTATATGATTCTTTATGTGTATTGCTTATTTTCTCACTGTTTAGTGTTTCTTTAGAGTAACACAAGTGCATACGCCATGGTTCAAGATGAAAAAATTTTAATTATTTTTTGTGTTCTTTAAGACGACAATACTGTTTTGAAATAGCAAGTGAAGTTACAGATAATGCACAGCCGAACACATCTTGGTAACGTAATTATGTTGTGATAGTCGATATTTGCTACTAAAATACTTATAGTCTAATGTGCGTTTGAACTAAAATAAAGCTACTCCACAGCCGGCGCTATCCTCAGACACCTTGCCGTGTACCGATGACGCCGCAGCGTCGCCCGCCATTAATTCATATTTCACACTAATGGCGACTTCGAAAACACTTAACGACCCTAAGTGAGATGTTAGCGGCCTTGCAGACCTCAGCATCAAGTATTCATGGCTTAAGCTGAGCATCCATTATGCAGCGATTGGGGCCATGTAACACTTGATATGCAAGTTGAATTGTTCTGTAAAAGTTTAATGATGTGTGTTTTATGTTATAGCAATCGCGATGTGGTTGTACATGTACAAGTAACATTACAAATTCAAATTCATAATTGAGGGCTTTGCGACTTGTATCAAAATTTGGTACTACGTTAGCTACCTACTGTATAACAATTTTATTGTGACAATTTAGTGGCAAGGCAATGACACAAAATATTAAAAAAAAAATATTGAAAATTACGTTATAAAATTACCGTTACTTTTACAGGTTACGGGTATTTTAAACCTTTAGGAAAAACATAGTATTGTTTTTGTCTGGGTATTTGACAGACCATAATTCACGTGATTGAAGCTGTAGGCGAAAACTAGTAGCTAGCTAAAATTTAAATAATGTGTAGCTAGGTTTGAAGATGAACAGTGAACACTGTAACAAGTGTAGCGCCAGCTTTAAAAACACTAACTGTTATGGAGATCGCTCTTTTGTGAGTTAAGTGGCTTCGCGCGTGTTCCGAATGGAGATAAGTTTTTCCCGTTCAAATTGAAAGTTATATCTGTTTGAATAAATGCTCTTGTATTATGTGGCAACTTTTGTAATAGTCTTGATCCGCTGTTTTTGTCGGAGATACTGTTTGCGATAAACCATGTGCCAAAGAGGGGGCGATAGCTAACTCGTGATGGTGAAGGTTGAATTTCCACAGAGTGCGGCACGGACGGATTTTTTATAAAAGCATCGTACATCACGCCAACCAATGTGGAATGTTATGTAGCTTTAGTAAGTGTTACTTCAACAAAATATATAATCTGATGTCATGGCGACTGTGTACATTTCATAAAACACTTATGAAAGACGAAAAAGCCTTAATTAATTGAAAATTTCAATAGTAGGTTAACCTTGTTGACCTTGGCTGTCTTTAATTGAATGTAATATTTATGTACGTCACAGACCGTATTTATTTTACAATTTCCCAAAAGGTTAAGAAATATAATCGAACAACACGGAGACCCTCCAGACTGTAAAGCGAATGACAGGTGACAAGAAGTCGGATAGTAACGCGTGAAATTGTAAACTAACAGATATTGTAGATTACTACGTCAGATTATAATCTGACGGAATTCACGATTTTACGGTGACTGAAAACCTGTAAAAATAACTTTGCTAACACCACCTTTAGCACCCCTTTAAGAAAAATTCGTGTTATACTTCGTAGCCTATTTGGAGCACTTATCACAACTATGTAATTGCTCAATAATGAATAATAAATAAATAAGTCAGTCGTCAGTACCGAAGAAATTATCTTCGAGGATTAATAAAACTCATAAAAATAATAATAATAAATACACTTTATTGCACACCAAACAAATAACATAACAGAAAGAAAAGGAACACACAAGGTACAATTAGGCGGTCTTATCGCTATGAAGCGATCTCTTCCAGACAACCTATGGTGAGGACAGTTACTTGAAACAAATATGAAGGGGAAGGCGGTGTCGACACTAAAGAAATAAATGATAACAAAAGGTATACAATTTAAACCAAAATAATACATAATAAAAAAAATAAAAATAAACTGTTACAATTCAAACGACAATAAGTCCTACCTCTTAGCAATCAAATCAAATCAAATATCCAGGATTAATGTATTACGGAGCTATTGCCGCATCATCCGATATTATCAAGAGCGATTGTGGGAAACTAGCGGAGCATTCCAGATTTGGGAATGCCATATCGTAATCTATTAATCATTCAATAGAATTAATACAAATGGCGGCTAATGCGAGCGAGTACAATTATGAAACAGATAATGGATACACGGTGGGTAAAGACGTATACTTTGATGGAATTTATGGGATTGTGATGCGATTATTTTACTAATTACTAGTTCTTAATTCCAAGTAACAAGAGAACACTGTGTAAAAATACTATACGATTAAATAATATTTTAAACTATTATGTTGCACTATACGATTAATTAAGCCTTGAATTTACTCATACATACTCACATAGATTGTTAAGTGATATTTTTTAATTAGAATACCTACCTTCTCCAATAAAATAGTACGTATGCTTCTTCTATTTTTTATTACTACCTTTATGGAAATGTTTTATTTAAAAAAAAAAGTGAAGGACCCAAATCTCTCCTCGCATTTTACGTAAACCCAGCATTGAAATCTATCATTTTTAAGCAGTCAGCTATTGGATAAATTATTCGTAGAGCGCTTAAATTTAGTTATCATGCTCCAAGTTTCTTAAATTCTAGTTCAAATTAGTAACAAGTCGCAAATCGCAAGTAGCTGAAAAGTATTTCTGCTGGAAGGTAACTTTTGGCACCAAAAATACCACGTCGCTAACTGGCTGTATTTCTCGTATCACTGTGCTGTATTTCTTTAATTCCAGTTAAAATTAATAAATGGAAATCACAAGTCGCAACCCAAAAACAGCTGAAAAGTATCTCTGCTGGAACGTAACTTTTGGCACCAAAAAATGCACATCTATTACCAACAAACCAGAGCGCGCGTCGCTAACTGGCTGCATTTGTCCGAGTCGATCATCACTGCCCTGTATTTTTTAATTCCAGTTAAAATTAATAAGTGGAAATCACAAGTCGCAACTCAAAAACAGCTGAAAAGTATTTCTGCTGGAACGTAACTTTTAGCACCAAAAAATGAACATCTACTTATTACTAACAAACCAGAGCGCGCGTCGCTAACTGGCTGCATTTGTCCGAGTGGACTATCACTGCCCTGTATTTCTTTAATTTCAGATCAAATTAATAACAAGTCGCAACTCAAAAGCAGCTGAGAAGTATCTTTATTGGAACGTAACTTTTGGCACCAAAAAATGCACATCTATTAACAACAAACCAGAGCGCTCGTCGCTAACTGGCTGCATTTGTCCGAGTCAAGTTGCGACTTATCTGCACTATTTATCACATTCCCCGTTAGCGAGCTGGATTGTGACCCTGATTTTGTGTTTGTGAAAGATATTTAGGGACCTGCAAGGTGCAAGATTTAGGTTAAAATACACAATTTAACTAAACTTTGATCTAACTCACAAAAATGTTAACAATTAATATTCATAATTTAGATAATACTAAAAGAATACATAATAGCTAAAAGCTAGACCTTTATGAGTTTTGAACCCGTAAATTCTAAGGACAGTAGGTAATTATACTAAGTACCTAACATTGTTTAAATTTCCTTTCAGCTTCTGATGCAAGTGGTTACCTGCCCAATCTATCAGATTCTAATATCAAGCAACATTGAAAGCACGACACTAAAGAACGTTATCGTCCGGTTCTATTATCATAACCATAAGGTATAAAACGGAATAGCCACTATATCACTCATAACGGTAAATGGAAGCCTGTCGGTAGATAGTGAATTTTATACAGGGCGATCTAGATAAAGGGGAGAATTAATTTCAGGTAAAGGTCATAATTTTTAACGAGTTAATAATTTTAAGGTACGGATATGAGGAAGGTCAACTGTTACTATTTAAGATGATTTAGGCTGTCAGCTAGCCTGAAACCTGGATTTAAGATTTTATTAACTATTCTTTTATATCTTTTTCAGAATCGATGATGGGTGAAGTGAACGATTTCCATTTAAGATCCCTGCGACACAAGACAGCGAGCGATGGACTGACGACCTGGAATTCAGCTAAAATTAATTCTAGTAAGCTGAAACTCAGAACACATAGGTTCCGCTAAGAAAGGGTTTTCTTTAAGTCAATTCGAGAAAATCGATTTTATACTATTGGACATACATTAGTTAAAAAAATTATAGAGAAATATTTTTTTAAAACACGACACTACGCGAGCAAAAACACGGAAACAAGTGGTGCTCTAAAATTACCTGTTACTGTACGCGAGAGCTGTAACAATGTTACAAGACTTTGAGGGCTGCCATTGGCGTTTAACAGAGCTCATGTAACGACTACTAAAACTAGACGTAGAACCAAAAGCGGCTTAGGCAACAGTTCAACTTGGTTCCACTAAAGATGTCCGAGCTAATTGGGCGATAAGTGAGAGTCTGTAGTGTGCCAATAATGAAAATGAAAATGAAAATGATTGTATTACCTACTTAAAAAGATTCAAAAAAGCTTATTCTTCTCCTGGCATTGGTAATGTTTTAAAAGCAACATTATACCCAAATCCATACCTTATACAAATGCTTGGCAAAAAACGTGTTTAAACTTATAACTTTATGTAGCTTCAACAGTATTTGAAACACTTAAGTGCTTATGTTAATTTTTTATCTTTTAATATCAAAGAATCCTAGCATTACACAACGCATAGCACATCTTTGGAAAGATGTGCTATGTCACAAACGATGCTTGCTTAAGTGAAGCAGCAAATCTAACGCACAGCGTTGAATAGAGCTCTGGATTGGTTCGTGTGTTACCCTGTGTGTACACGCGCACTGTGAGACCTCATAGTAATGTTTGTGAATACTTTACTTGCCCTTTGTGCGAATCAAATTATCTTACGCGTTTAATTATTCCCAACAAAAGGGACAACCTCACATCCTTAAATTAATGGTGGTTTCTTTATAATTTTGTGTGTTGAATACACTAAGGTTGAGTTGCACCAACTTACTTTAACCGTACTAACTATTAAAAAAACCAGTGCTTCTTGTATGGAGTTTGACAAATTTTTGTCAAGATGGCGCAACTCAGCTAATTCAAGACCAAAGGGCTGAAAGCTCCACTTGACTTAAGAAAAATATATTGCTAACTGCCCATAAACTAAACCTGTTAGCGAAAATGTGACCACGATCGCGAAAATTTTAACGTAATTTGTGTTACGTGTTGCTACGGAACGTGCTAGAAAATCTTTTTACTTTTAACTGCAATAAAAGGCCAGCAACTCTAGCTGCTATATTTTGACCTATTTTTTTATAAAATTGTTTACTGGATTTTTAAAAACTATATTAAACAATCAAATCACTAAAAGACAATTTCAGTTGATAAAAATCTTTCAGGTGATCTGACAGTGTCTATTTCGTTCTCATAACAAAATGACTGCCAGCCAAATCATCGGTTATTTTGATTCATACATAACTGAAAACCAATTCTATACAAAATGAATACTAAAATTCTTTAAAACATTTTATACATAAGCCTTAACATTCTTCATACCGAATATGAATACAAGCGTCCCCAAAAGAAAGAAAAATGTCCTAACACAAAAGATCATAGACAACTGACATACGGCGGGTGCAAACGGCGCTATGAATAATCCGTGATCCCTCTAGCTTGTTAAAAGTTACCCTTTGCCACTATGGAAGCTCCCATAGAGTGGGTTAGCTATGAAAAACTTTTACTTTATAATCCGGCTTTATAACTATATAACTTTATAATTCAACTGAGCAATTAAAATTATATTACCATACTAGCTTTCCGCCCGCGGCTTCGCCCGCGTGGAATTTTGTCTGTCACAGAAAAACAATATCGCGCGCGTATTTTCTCACCGTTTAGACCTACCCTGGACTACGACAAACATTTTAAAACCAAAATCAGCTCAATCGGCCCAGCCGTTCTCGAGTTTTAATCAGACTAACGAACATCAATTCATTTTTATTTATAGAAGATAGATGAGTGTTACATTTTGGTCAATAAGAATGAGTGACGGCTTAAAAATAAGCTTGACTTTAAAAAAGCTCTGTCAAAGGACAGCTAGACAACCATAATAAGCTAAGGCTGAGTTGCGCCATCTTACTTTAACTTTGAAAAACGTCAGAAATGTCAAACTCCATACAAAAAGCACCGGATATTGTTATAGTCACAGTTAAAATAAACTGGTGCAACTCAGCCTTATTATTGTGAAACGAAACTTATATTAAGTAAGTTTATTTAAAACATAGAATGAATTTAAAACTTAAAACGGATTTATATAACTTATTTACCTACTGAAAAATAAAAATATATGTTAATAACTCATATTTTTAAGCAATGGAAATTCTTGAATATAATTTACAGCGCTACGTGCTCCACTACTTTATGTATTAACCTGCGTCATACATTTCATGTAAATAATATGGAGTGATAAGAGCCACTCCACTAACAACTGCGTTGAAAAAATATTAACAACTTTACTCCTACCAAGGGATCCCTTTAACTCTCTAACTACCAACTGTTCAGCATTAACAATACAAGAAATTAAACTATTACCCAGGCGTTTCAAGCAACAATAGTATAACCTGTCATTTGCAGCTCTCTCTGAGGGAATAGTTGGATGTTTGGCGCCGCACAACTCTCTGATGCCTGATGCAATTATAAGGGTTAATATTTGATTTACTCATTTTGCTCATTGCGGTTGTCAGTTGTTTCGAGTTATGTAATAGAAAGGGATAGAAGATGCTGATTACTAACTTCTGTTCTGTAGGCAAAAGTAGTTATGTAACGTAACGAAATTAATAATAAGTTTCATGAGACCTAGTCAGTCATGAGGTAGGTGGAGCTAACTCCAATAAAACCATATAAGTACTTATTAATAGGATTCAAATGCATAAACATTAAATACATAATCCACGTGGTCTAATGATCCATTCCACCATTTATAATTTAAAAAAAGACAATAAAGTTGAGCCTAATAATATTGTGTTCTAGTACCTAACTACCAAAAACAAAATATCTACATTAAATACAAAGCCAAAAGACGAGCTAAAAACGAAAATAAAAATAAACAGCAGTAACAAGACAAGTATAAAATACCTGCGAAACAAAAACTCGGGGTCTAATAGGACCAAAATTATTCTGAAAAGAAGCTTACGCCAATTACCGGACGGTAATTAAGTGGGCAATATAAATCAACAGCGCTCGTCTCGCTGCGATGCGCTTTTATTCACAAAAATGTTGTGAGAAGTCTGCAAGCTTTTTAAGGGAATTTATAATGTATATTTTGTTAAATTATGCATGGGATGTATTATTTAGCAAGAACATTAAAATAAAATAAATTGTTAAGGCATATTGTGTAGAAATAATGTCTCTACAATGTAACGATAACTAACTTAGCATAGCATACAAATACATAATGAAACTTCTTACACATATATACAATTAAGCTACCACAAAGCTTATTTTGCTGTCTTCCGCAGAATAATCAAGTAAGTGTTCGATGTACCTAAGTATTAAATGGTTTTAACATAAGTATGTGACTGTAGCATTCTAATTTCACTAAAAATTAGATTCATGATTTTGGACCGACACGCACTCTAAAGCTACATGCTTATTTAAGAAATATGTAGTTTAGATTTCTAGACCAAAAATAGCATCAAACTAAGTCAACTAACAAAAGCAGATACAAACAGCTTAATCGGTTCCAGGCAAATTCCAGAGTATCTGGAACAGAACTTGTCCATTACTTGATCGGCTCAATCGATCCGCCTCTACCGTCTGTTCGTGTAGTTAAGACTACTGAAAATATAGTTATTTATACAAGAAAAGCCATGGGTTGAAACCTACAATCATTTTCCTGACGCAAAAAAGTGTTTGATTCGTCATCGAAATACGAACTAGAAATTATCGAATAGTCGGACACTGAAATACGCCTCATATGTAAGTAAGTAGGTAAAGTAGGTAAAAAATAAATGCAAAATAACAACTTGGCCCGTGTGGACCAAGCTAAAAGCGGACCATGTCACTGTAAAACTCGACCCGCCAAAATGAGTCACACATAGAAAGTATAAGTCGTCGATATGACTCTTTATGACAAAGCTGCCGAAACCACGCTGCCAGGCTTGGTTTGTTTCCTTGAGGTTTTTTTTTTTTAAATTAATAATTACCTACCGGACATAATTAGCATTAATGCAAAAACCTCAATAGCCATTAAATACATTAAATAAATAGCTCCAGCATACAGTCTGCACTCAATTTGGGGCCCATTTTGTATTCATTTCGCCGGCGGCTCTAATTAGCCCACAGTAATACGAGTATCAAGCCCAATTATGACGTCATAATTGGATGGTACCTACCGCACTGTTTATTTTGTAGTTATAGTAAAATATTACGTTGTAAATTAAATTACAATACTAATTTTTGGAGACCACGGACTTTAAGACGTAGTGTGGGCAGGCGTCCCACTAGGTAGACAGACGATCTGGTGAAGGTTGCGGGAGGTGCCGGATGCGGGCTGCGCAGGTCCGGTCTTTATGGAAATCCTTGGGGGAGGCCTTTGTCCAGCAGTGGACGTAATTTTGCTGAAACGAAGGCACGAACTAATGTAAGTATTAATTTTGTCAGTGAAGTTTCATATCGATGTTAGTAATTTTAGGATTAAAAGCCAGGGTTGCATCAACATCTAAAATTATATCGATATTTTTGAAATATTTATTACAAATATCTAAACGTGAAAACCCTCTGACGCCCGTATTCACAAACATTACTATGAGGTCTCACAGTGCGCGTGGGCGCACAGGATCGCAGACGAACCAATCACAGAGCTCTATTCAAGGCTGTGCGTTCGATTTGCTGCTTCACATAAGCATCGTTTGTGAATACAGGTGTGAGTAGTTTAAACTAGTATTTTCACAAAAGAGAATAATACAAATTGGTATATTGAATTTTAAACTAATTTTAATTACATCCTTAACTAGCGGCCGCCCGCGACTTCGTAAAATTTAAAGCTTCTAACTTAAGCGGTTTAGATTTTTCATACAAAAGGATTTTCCCGCTAATTCCCGTTCCCATGGGAAATTCGGGAATTCCTTTCTTAGTGCACCTCTACGGTACCTAAGCTACGTCCCTTGCAAATTTCAAGTGCCTACGATTAGCCATTTAGGCTGTGCGTTGATCTGTCACTAAGTCAGTCAGTTTCTCCTTTTATATATTAAGATAATATTTAGATTCTAAAGAAGATAGTACATTTCACTGGAATACGGGAATAAAAATTATTTTAAAAAGTTTCAAACTAAAGATAATCTTAGATCATGCCAAATAATATGTTCAAACGTCTTTGCCAGCGCAAAGTGGCTTGCGTGCTAAAGTGTTGAGCTTTCCACACAGTACAGACAAAGTCATGTAAGAGTTGCCGCATTTGAACAAGACAGTCTACTTCACAAATTACTTCCAAATAAAACTCGATTTTTTGAATTAGGTACCTTCTGATTTCGATCTCTGACAAAAAATTAAACCCGCGATCCTTAGTCTGGGTTGCACCATCTTACTTTGACTCTAGCAAACGTCAAAAATCTGTCAAACTCCATACATACATACTCGTACGAAATACACCGGTTATCGTTATAGATGTTACTGTAAAAGCTCGAACTACGGTTAATCTTAAGATTTAAGTGTAAGTCTTAGGATTTACCGACATGAGGTGGTAAATGTAAGTAATTCTGCAAATACGACGATTTTTTCGAACTTTTACCATTTGAATTCAGTATATGCTAGGTTTTACCTCTGTCAGCTGGTAGATGTTGGTTTTAGGAATAAAACAATGAGTAATTCTTAATTACTAACTTTAATCAACTATTAGACAAAACAGGTGCATACCTAGTATTATAAAGGTATCATATTATGATAGTAATAAGTACAAACTAATACCAACTTATTTAAATTATTTGCAATCATTTCTTTTTCTTGTGTTTTGGTGACGTTGTTTTCGTAAAAGTTTACCTACAGAAGTTTTAATTAGTAAGATTATGTCCATGGCATGGACGAAATGTGAAGTGGTAAAAATCGGAATTNTAAATTACTTAAAATTACTAAATTACAACATTCTTAGTTTTTATACCCCAACTTCTCATTTCCCTTGGACCCTTAAGCCTTGTTTGCACTAGTCGAGTGATTTATTCGAGTGGCGAGTAATTTAGTAGCTAAGCCTAGGCGCAGTCCGTCGACTTTTAGTTGGCCGATAGTTGAGCCCGATTCTAATTTGTATAAAGAATCGGGCGATACCAAATTGGTGCGTATCGGGACACTTTCGCTTAAGACACTAGCGCGAAAAGCCATTTGGTCGCATGAACACTCGCGCGAAAAGACATGAGCGCGAATAATAATGCGAAAACTGTTTTCGTTTCGCTCACTGGCTAAACGAGTCCGAACCGAATAGTTAGTCAAGTTTATACAAATACCACTAGTTGTAATTTGTACTCGACCAAAATGCCAACGGTTTTGGTCAGTATCGAGTAGTTTAGTTACTAAAGAAGAGTTACTCTACTAAATTACTGACTAATGTAAACAGGGCTTTAGGCATTTTTTGTACAGCATTACTCCATTTAAATGCACAAACGGGGGTTCCGTAAACTTCAATGTTGTTTTTCATAGCGCCTCAAAGTTGGGGCATAATCGTTAAATCTCGTAACATGTTTTCAGACGAAAGCGCTCTCTTGAGGTATTACATGGATTTCTTTGCGAGATGTTCTTTGTTTTTTTTTGTGGATCAATATTTTTGGTGTCAGCTGTGATGAGATTCTTTTCTTTATTTAAACATTCGATATAGCCTATGGAAATATGTAATTAACTGCATTACTAGTAAAAGTATATGGGCAGTCCAGAGCACCCAGTTCACCTAGTGGGCTTGCCCACACTACGTCTTCCGGCTCGTGGTCGCCACTCGAGAACTTTTCTGCATCAGTGGCCATCAGCTCTACGTACGAACTATGTGCCCCGCTCATTGCCATTTTTGTAACAATATTTACTTACAAACACAAACAATTTTTCCTGTATAATAGTACTGAATAGTACCTACGATTTAGTAGAGAGAGGGTACACTCGGAGTATTTAGAACGGGCTACTTATTCGGATCTTCTAACTCGATGATTCTGAAGCAGTTAGTAGCCATCTTGGATTCTAGGAAAGTTCACAAACGCTGGATAAACGGAAAACATTCCACGTACTCCGAATCCTATTATGCATATCGACGACCATACTCTTTTTCAGGAAAGGAAAATAAAAGATCTAGGTCACCTGTTTGTCGATATTTAGAATGCTCTATTCTAGAAATTGAAAAAGTAAACCTACATACCTACTCTTACATATCCAGTCCGTTTTTTCATTTTGTTAGCCAAATCGCCCTATTAAAACCACTTATGATGCCATAGCGTTTTGGATATGCTGTCGATTGTACATCCTACTAAAATCTAAACGCGAAAGCTTGTATACACTAGTATTATATTATCTGTGCTTGTATGGCTTTGGATGTTTTTTATTCTTTCACACATAAACTCCAGAAGGCCATGGATGCGCGCCGCGATACGTTTTTATCACGCGATTTTATCGATTTTACGCAATAAGCCATACGTTTGTCGTCTAAAATCGTCGATAAGAAATATCATTCACATAAAACGATCATGTGATCGACGTGACAAACTAAATTTATGAATGGTCCATGGTTTAATAAATGCAAGCATGACGTACTCATTTCAAATTGCCCCACAAGTTTCTGACAACATAATCAAAGAGGCTTATTGAAAGATTAGCGTTAATTTTGGCCATTTATTAACAGATTTATTAATTAGTAATCTACTCATTCATTCTTTGATCTTTATGCAAAGTGGTATGAGCCAATTTAAATGAAATTGGAGAAGTTAGCGCAATTTGCTGGGCCAATATTGGTGAAAGCAATTAATATTATATCAATGTTATCTTATACGTATTTTATGGTGTAATATTTTATTATTTAAATAAAGTTTAGAGCAAAATGTAACTAGGTGTAACAAACGTTTATTTCTCATCAAAACCCATGCAGTGAGGCGGATTTGCACCATATATCTTACTTTAACAGTGAATGGTTGGTTATACTTAAAACTTTATCCTGTGTTTTTTGTATGGAGTTTCAAAGATTTTTGACGTTTGTTATAGTTAAAGCATAGGTTAAAGTAAAATGGTGCAACCCAGGCTTAATGGTGTGGATGAATATAAATAAAACTAGCTTTCCGCCCGCGGCTTCGCACGCGTGCTCTTTCTGGGATTTTTGTCTGTCACAGAAAATTTTTATCTCGCGCGTCCCTGTTTCAAATACCGGGATAAAAACTATCCTATGCCCTTTCCTGAGACTGAAACTATCTCTATGCCAAATTTCATCAAAATCGGTTCAGTGGATTAAGCGTGAAAGCAAGACAGACAGACAGACTTACTTTCGCATTTATAATATTAGTATAGAAGAATAAAAAATAACTTTTTACACCCAGCAATAACAGGTAAAGGACAAAGACAATGGTAGGTAATATAGATTGTCTATTAATAGTTAGTGTTTTGGGAATCGTCCTTCAAACAAACTCGATTAATAAAGTTTGCCAGCGGCGCTGATATTTTCACTGATCACTGATAAATCAAACACTTAGCTATCTAGCAATCGCCTAGCCTTTAGAAAGCTGGTACAGCTACCATTTGGTGCTATCTGTAGTACAGTCTACCATATTAAACTATACATTCTCATTGCAAAATAGCCTGTATTGCAACGAAATAAGACGTCACTGTGATGCGGTTGTTTGTACATCAATAAACGTTGTAGATCGACCAAGATTACCAATTGGTGATGCCAATCTTAGTGATCTGAACTTTCTCGGCAGTTAAAATTGTATTTGTACGTCTTTTGCTTCACACTACTTTATAAACACGAAGTTACTTTAAACATACAATGTTTTGTTGAGCATGTTTTTTGTAGTCAGTAATTCATCTAGCATTGACTCCACTTAAAATACAGACAACTTGGCATTCCTTGATATCAAGTCATTTACCTAATCTCTGTTCTAGGAACACCAGGGAGTAAATGTCCTGGCACTCTTGGACCAAAGTGTTGTATTTACTTTTCTATAAAGAGTTGAAACTGTAGTTCTTGCTGCATTTATTTTTCTCTCTTTCAAGAAGAGTGATAGAGTAAGTAAAGCTGAATTTCTTATTTTATTTTAGTATTCTATAAAAGGTTCGGATATTACTGAATAATAACTAACAATGTAGGTATGAAATTATGAAGCCTTCACCTCATTATCACGATCAATCTTAGTCTAAGCGGTTTCCGATGCAAATCATATCATGTCCCGAAACTAATCCCTAACTTAGTCAGGGATCCTCCGAAATCTAATACAAAGGGTCCCCGTAGATAACTTTATAACTCTCACTAATACCAAAATACTTTGGTAAGTATGTGAGTATGTAGACAAAAAAAAAACGTTCATGCTAGTCGTAGCGATCACGAAAATGTGAGGTAATTTTTTTAGAAAGAAAAGTAGGTATGTAGTGGTAAATCAATGACAGTGAGATATATTTACCTTAACTTATTGCCATACATAATTATTTGTCTTAATTAAATAATTAGCTAATGTCAATCTATTTCGTCTGAATGTTCGTTAAATTCGTCATAGTTATGTAAAACTACAATTTCGTTGCAAAATATAAGAATTAGGTACCTAGTCAGGATTTTATTTCTCAATTGAAGAAAAACTTTTATTTATGAGATCAACATTACATACAAAGTAATTGCATGGAAATCTTACCTAAGGAAGTTTAGTATGTATGCAATAATAACGTTCATGAAATAATAGCAAGAATTTAAGATAGTCCCCAAGCTCAGTATCAACGCACAAAAAATTTGCATTTGATTTTCCCCAACGAGTTCTCGTACCACGAATGGGGATGTTGCCTGGGTCAAAAAGCAAGAGTTTTAATTAGTCCGTCAGTTAACTTATCAAAAAATACTCTACTCGTTTTTTTCACTTTTTCAAACTAATGATAAAGAGATAAAGCGCCCCAAAGTTCATAAGAAGAGGCCCGTGACGTCAACGCTTGCTTAAAAATGCCGCACGTTGTGACGTCGTGCGCAACTTCAACGCACCATAACTATGTAATTATTTGTTAGATTGACAAATAAAATTATACGTGTCCAATATTTTTTTATATTAAACATTACGGACTAAAAAAATTTTTTTAGGCAACTAGCCTAATCCGGAGAAACGATAGATTAATTTGTTTCGCAAATGAGGCATCAGCTGGCTCCAACCTTCATTTATGATTTACAGGCGCACATTTATCAGAAAATGTACTTCAGAGCTGTAATTAATTGATGATTACATTGATATACCTACAATACGTATTTGTTGAAGCGATCTGTAGGCTTACCATGAGTTTACGTTAGGTGAGTTCGCTAGCGACTGCGTAAAAAAATTTCATTAATTGTATGACATAATTCTACAGCGCCCCTAGCGGCTACTTTCAAGAAACAAAATCTTCATAGAGATTTTTGACGTACTCGCTAGCGAGCATACCTAACGTAAACTCATGGTAGATAATATGTCGCAGTCGGATTGTATAATCCGCCGTTTTACATTACCACTAGGCATTTTACATTACAGCTCTGTTTTATAATACGGCGGTTCAACGTTTAGGCGGATTGTTATTGCGATACGTTCTTCAATACGGCGGCCCACGTTAAGCCGCATCGTACTACTATAGATTGTAGGGTGACCATACTTACAAAATAAAACTATGTTAAATGAAAATAAATTTTAATAAGACAGATTTTAAGAATTATTACCTTCGTTACTGTATAAATAATGTATTTTTTTTTACTTATTTATAAATCACAAGGGATAGCCATCTAAAAAAAAGTAACTCAGAACAATTAGACTTTTCTAAACATTTTAAGAATTAATTAGATATTTGGCTTTAGTCTTTTTTAGACATTAAAAATGATCAAAGGGAACAGGTAACTCAAAACAATAAAGTTTTAGTCATTTTTTCTGGGTTATTTTTCTTTAAGATAAAATTATCTTCACCGGCCAAAGCCATGATTTCATATTTTTACACTAATAATATTGTGTAGGATTCCGCCGAAGACCAGAATTCATAGCCACTTTGTCCGGCAGCGCCACGGTATTGAAAATAGGAACTAAAAACTGTCAAAGCGGCGGGTAATGACACGCTGTTTTACATTACGGCTAGCCGTATTGAAGAACGTTTGGCGCCGAATACATTCCGGTGGATTTTCATTCAGCCGTATTCAATCCGGCTAAACGCTAATCCGCCGTATTACAAAACAGAGCTGTAATGCAAAATGCCTAGCTGTAATGTAAAACGGCGGATTATACAATCTGACTGCGACATATACACTGGTTGAGCGAACATTGCTGCATTGATTCTTAATAAATAAAAGCGAAATACCACTCATTGATTAATCACAAAATCTCAGAAACTATCACACCTACAAACCTGAAATTTTGGGAGGTAGTTTAAGGATGTAGAGGGATTTTACGAAACTCACCTCAAGGGGGTCAAACAGGGGCTGGAAGTTAGTATGAAAGTCCTATGTTTTTACGCGTATGAAGTCGCGGGCGGCCGCTAGTTATTTATGAAAATCTTATTTCATTTTCCTAAAAAAAATCTTAATATATAAAAGGAGAAACTGACTGACTGACTGACTGACATATCAACGCACAGCCTAAACGGCTAAACGTAGGCACTTGAAATTTGGAAGGGACGTAGCTTAGGTACCGTAGAGGTGCACTAAGAAAGGACTTCCCGAAATTCCCACGGGAACGGGAATTAGCGGGATAATCCTTTTGTATGAAAAATCTAAACCGCTTAAGTTAGACGCTTGAAATTTGGCATGCAGGTACCTTAGTAAACTTAAAGCTTTGTTACAACAGGATATTGCAAAATTCCCACGGGAGTTAGCGGGAAAAAACATTTGTATGAAAAAATCTAAACCGCGTAAGATAGATGAAGGGGTTAAAACGGGATCCACGCGTACGAAGTGGCGGGCGGCCGCTAGTAATTTTATATAGGTATCGTACCTAGAAGTCTTTGAGTTCAACCAATAATTTCGCAATCCGCTCCAATCTATTGCCAATTGAAAGTGTTAACAATGTGCATTTATAAATTAACCGAACAATCAACTAATCCGGGATTAGCCATATAATTTTACGGCCTGCTAACATGGCTGGCCTAGTTCGGTTGTTTTCAATGGCTATTGTTTTGGATGATTGTTACGTGAATAAAGAGGAAACTAGGGTGGATTTTCGCTTATATTCTAATTATTTTACAAAGGCCTATGTTCAGCAGTGGACGTCCTATGGCTGAAATGATGATGATGATGATGATGATTTTACAAATAGCTTTTGCCCGCGACTTCGTCCGTGTAGAAGTCGAAAAAGTTCTCATGGGATTTTTAAATGGTTTTTAACGTTATTATCTAAATGTTTGAATACTATTTGATCGTTTAAACACAGTGAATGATTCAATTACATAAAATTTTAATGATACTTTTCACGGCTTCGCTCTCATGAATGTTAACGACCGTCAAAAGCACGTCGATAGATGGCGGTCACTAATTTAGACTTTGATTTGCTCGTTTAAACACAGTGAATTATTCAATTACATAAAATATCTATAATGACTAAATTTTAAATATTATGAACAGTTCTATAAATGTAATATTTAGTTCCTAATTAGGACTAATGATACGTTTCACGGCTTCGCTCTCATGAATGTTTACGACCGTCAAAAGCACGTCGATAGATGGCGTTTTTAAGGATATTTCTCACCTCTTAACTATTTATTGAAATTTAGTTTGTCACATATCGTCATAAATTGTAGCCTATATATTAGCCTGGGTTATAAATAATAATACTGTAAAGTTTCAACAAAATCCGTTTATTAGTTTTTGCGTGAAAGAGGAACAAACATCCAGACATCCAGACAAAAAGGTTACAGTGAGCCAACCATAAAAGATAGACATATGCTGTAGCGGACTTTTTTGTAGAACTTTTAAAGGGGAAAATCCTATCATACATAATTTATGCGAAACTTTAACCGTTTACGCAGCGTCAGCTGTCAAAAGGAAAAAAATCACTGATTTGAAACATTCTTCATTGGTGCTCCGCTCCTAGTGGTCTTAGCGTGATGATATATAGCCTAAAGCCTTTAGGGATTAACGGACTATCCAACACAAAAAGAATTTTTCAAATTGGTCCAGTAGTTCCTGAGATTAGCGCGTTCAACCAAATAAACAAACTGTGATTAATAAATTGCGCCACTACAAACCGTACCAACAGATGGCGCTGTTACGATCTTACTATGGCAAACTCCACCGCGCATACAATCCTGCATCGCGATGACGAAGTTTTTTACCCTGCCCAGTATATATAGACAAACCAAGATTGTGTAAATTAAATGCTTTAACTCCTTATGGTGGTTGAGCGTCATGTTCCACAACTTCAGCTTCAGAACAGCGAGCGTTTGTAAACTGACGACGCCGTTTGTAAAATGCGGAATCATACAATTTGCCTGCGACATACATAAACTCATTTTCGCGCGAGAGTTTTGGCGGAGGCCCTTGAGGTAGTGGGAGTAGTCTTGAGGAAAAGCTCCTTCTCCCACGGCCAGTGGCATGCTAGAAACTTGGTGATTATAGCACCCGTAGGAAAATATAAAAAAAAGTTTACCAATAATACTGCGGTAGGTGTAGTTTTCGATTTCGTTGTAAAAAGATAATACCACCGATCAAAGGCCGAGCTGCATATTCATAAAATATAAGAAAATTTTATTTTCATGTTTATTTAACCTTTAAGATTTTTATTTTTATATTTTATAAGTATTCAAACATTTAGATAATAACGTTAAAAATCGTATGAGAACGTTTTCGACTTCTCCGCGGACGAAGTTGCGGGCAAAAGCTATTTGTAAAATAATTAGACTAAATTATTAAAAGTGCCTACCCAAAGTCATTATTCCACGCGGACGAAGTCGCGGGCACAGCTAGTATTAGTATAGATTTTAAATGAGAGAGAGGAATTTAAATGATCTTTGTTACAATCGGTAGTATTCTGTGACAAAAAACGGACTGAAAGTTAAATATAGTGATCCAGTTATTTTCATTTAGATGTTGGGTATTTTTGTTAGAACAAAAATTGCCATTCATCGATCCGATTTCGATTTTTTAATAAATAATCTGATTTTACGATTTTTTACGGGAAAGCGTTGGACGCAGGCCGCTACCCACCGGGTAACATGGAAAGCATTGGGGGAGGCCTATGTTCAGCAGTGGACGTCCTATGGCTGAGATGATAATGATGATGAATCTGATTTTAATAAAATCAAGAACCTGTCAATGTTATTATATTGTAATTGAAAATACGCAACAGTATACATAACTATTCCGATCAATCAAAATCAGATATTATGATTTTAAAACTACTTTATAATTTAAATTCATAAAACGTTATTACATAATTAAGGGCTTTTAAAATCTAGTTTAAACAATTGTTCTAGACATCAAAATGCTCTCTAATAGACTCTAAAAGGTACTCACTAAGACTAAAAGGTTAACAAAGTCACAGAATACTTATTAAAGCCAAAAGACAAAGTAAGGTACATTAAAAATGCATTTACTTTTAAACTAACTTACCTTATTTCTTTCACCAGAATGTCTACTTAGTTCAACTTGCGTTTTAAAGGAACCTTACTTTCAAAGAATAAAATACTGTATAACTAAACAGTGGGAGGTGAAAATTTTAAACTTAAGCTGAAAGGGGCGAACCATTAGGTGTTAGTTTTAGGCCAGAGTCACACTGAAACGATTCACAAACATTACTATAAGGTCTCACAGTGCGCGTGGACGCACAGGGTGACACACGAACCAATCACAGAGCTCTATTCAACGCTGTGCGTTCGATTTGCTGCTTCACTTAAGCAAGCATCGTTTGTGAATACGGGCGTTAGGTACTCAACCATCGGAATAAGTTTACAAAAAACCATAATAAGATCTTTAAAGTAAATTTTAAGCACAAGAACACCTTTTTCAGTTGAACTTGGATTCGATAAAGTTAAAAGTTTATTTTCTATATTAGGTTATGCACTTTTTTGTACATTAAAAATTGAAATAAAAATCGTTTTATAGCAAATATCAGCTTTCTTCGAAACTTTTGTTAAATATTAAACTTTTTTTCAAGTCCCTTTTATTGCAATTTTAATTGAAAGTGTGATACTTAATTTTGCAGGCCAGTGTATGTCATACCTAAGCAGTGTGACTCTACCCTTACAATTGAAATCGTGGATTTGAAAACCGTTGAACAGATAAATTCGCTTCTGTATTTTTCCTATAAAAAGTAGAGTGCTTAGATAAGTAGGTATTTAATTCTAAAGTCTTGTTTGCATATTTTCTTTTTGTTCCATTTTTATAAGGCTCTACGATGATAAAATAGAAGAGAATTTTATTTCTCGACGTTATAAAATGTAAAACTATTTTATAGGACGTGTATTTCTTAGATCTTTGTCTTGTTGTACAGTCTACAGAAGATCAGACTAGACATTCTTTAAAGTTCATGTTTTTTTTCAAATTCTTATTCATCTTAGTTTTAAGACATTATGTAAATTACTTGTCTATGTTCTTCTTCTTCTTTGACCTAGCCATTTCCCATTATTTGGAGTTCTAAATACTTGTCAAAGTTCTAGAGTTGAATTAAAATCTTTTTATTTATTAATGTAGCGATTGGATACAAAATGAAGTTTTTAAAAGCTAGTTAATCTGTTTTAAGTGAAGGCAATAAAAATAATTAACACTAAAATGAGGGATTGAAATCGTACTCGATCGTTTCTCAGCCAATTCTCATCGTAACGATTGTTTTAAACTCGTTAAATTTTATTGTGCTCTTAACCCTTATTTAGTACCAGTAGAGTCCAAAAACATAGTTTTAAAGTGATAAACTTTTTGAGAAGTTAACATTGGATTACGTAATAAATCCTACTATGCTTTAACTTTTGTTTAATATAATTCAACGCGAAAATAAAATGTAAGTACTTTATTTTTTTATTCCAACATCGACGTAGGTATTTTAACAAACTAAACATAGTTCGTAACTTAATTGTCAACTTAATTGTAACTTAATTTTCCAACTTTTCAAATTTTGGAACTATCTAGGCAAAAATGTATAAGTCTCATTTTAATTTACGAAGGCTGAGAAAAAATAGATTTATTAAACTACTTAACTAAGCACTGTAAGCCACTCGGGGCTCTGGCACAACTGAAATGAATAAAAATCGTTCGGCTTTCTTCTAATTTTACTCAAGAGGGCACTAGCGACCCTTCGCAGATTTTAAAGGGTTAATCCGTTAAGACTTGTGAAGTACGGTTACTATTCTAGCTAAAGGCACAATGAGATTTTGTTTCGTTAAATTTGACTTTTAATACAAAACTTGGGGATATTAAAATCTTTGTGACCTTTAAAGAGTAATCAAAATTAATTTTCATTACTTACAGAATAAGATTTAATTTCTTAGAAATCTTAATAAAATTCTAATGAATTACATGATATAACAGCGCTATAGAGACGAAGACGTTTTAAATTGTTTTCAGTTAATATAAATACATCTTAAAATCATAGTACTAAAGTAAAACATCGATCCATGAGTCAATAGCATTATTATACGTATACGGGTATAAATTCACATTAGGTACTTCGAGGGGTATGCGGGATACAACATTTTATATTGCAAAAAGCATTTCATATGGCAGTTTGCAAATCAAGAGCTAACCTAACAATACCTATAGCTGACGCAGCATTTCATGGTGTTTGCATGGTTTTCAGTCATAAAACTATGGAAAACTGTGTCAGTTAAATGCGAGCTAAGCTAAACTAACTTAGCTTAGCTCTTTGGTCTTCATTCGCATGAGGATAGTCTAGTTTTGATGCATGGACCTATAAAAAAAGGCGGACGGAACTCGCGCTACAACAAAACTGTGACGCAAAATTTTGGCGTTTGTCTATTGTGTGAGTGAATTTATGGATGCCATGTTAGCCAAAACATTTTACCCATTTATTTTAAGAAAAACATAGATCGGCAGATGTGCATGTGGATTGAGTGATCCTTGCTTCAATCTTAACAAAAATCGAGGAAATTTTACTTAAAATATGTTAAAACATTGTGATGAAGTTTAAAAATTTGTTAAACCTAAGATAAAAATGTTATGGCCAATAAATAGGAGCACTCATACCGCACGCTTTAAGAAAACGTCAACATGTTTATTTCAGAAAATAAAGCCTTTCCACTTCTTTTTATAGTATAGAAAAATTGTTAAGAATATGTTAAAACTATTAACAAATTCAGAAATTCCTTGCACGTCCCGTTCCAAAGTTATGACGATTATTTAGGATCACTCACACCGCACACGGGCCGTACGAGTGCTCTTCAAAATAATGACTTTTTATTAATAAATACGTTTTATTTCTGTTGGGAAATGTGTGCAAACTGACGAGCGAATTTGTTAAAGAATAAGTGTGACAAAACTTAAAAGCTGAAGGAAGAAATTAACCTTTATTCTTTCCTCCAATATGCCGTGTGAGTGATCCTTACTTTTACCTCTATCTGCTCATAAATTTCAATATTTTAATGTCGGGAAATAAGTGATTGGATTATTATTTTACCTGTGAAATGTGATTCCTTAATTTTTGTTTGTTCGAACAGAACGGTTTTTACACAATTTCATCACACAAGACATGTCGTATTCGTGTTGTTTTTTCGCTGCTTAAATGTGTCAACTGTGTGAAGTTTGCTCTCGAAGTGGTGTAACAGGGTGTGAATGTGTGCGTGCCGGCCTGTACGTACAGGCAAGCTGGTGTATCCTAATGTCACAGTATTTTGTTGATGAGACTCCGTCCGACTTTTTTTATAGGTCCATGTTTTGATGGAAATATTGCACGCCGATTTATAATCAGATTTGACAACTACGCGTGAATAAATTAATATCCCTGTAGGCCTAGGATGCACGCCGCGATAAGCGGTTATTACGCCATTTTATCGATTTTGCCCATACATTAATAAAGTCGATAAAGTATATCACGGTGCACATCTTAGCCTTACTGAACTTTTCCACACAGTGACAAAAGAGTCTAATAAAAATCATGATGACTTAATCAATGGGACAATACCTTTATTCCTACTTAGGTACTAATTTCGTCCGTTTAACTGTGTAAAAGTAAAAAACATTTCGATCGGAACTAATTCGATCGGTATCGCATTCCGACCTTCCGCTCCTTAGTTACCTATTTCAATTTGTTAAAAGGGTTAGAATGGGCGAAGGGCTGCTCTATCGGAAGAGTGGAATCTACTTTCGAGAACTTTTGTAGAGATGAAACGAGATTTCTTGTCATGGAACTATATTTTTTAGAAGAACTGAAACCATATTAATGTTACTGCGAACGTCTTATCGGTTTTGCTGTTGGTGTACCTTTATTAATAAATAAATAAAGAATCTCTGATATTTCAGCATAGTTGACTGTATTTTTTTTTCAATCAAGCCCTTATGCATTCAAAATCAAAAATCAAAATTAATCGCGATCTGCAAGCGTTGGTGTGGTTGAAGTTGAAGTTGGTCAAACAAAATAAAATGGGATAAATAAAGTCGCATATTTTGATGCAGGTACATAAACTTGTAAAAAAAGGTACAGATGATAGAATATCTAGCGGAACACATTCAATGTCCGTATGTGTATTAAATGGTATTTTGTTTCAAGCTACACTGTAGCATATTTATTATCAACTTGTATTAGAAGAATTTTGCTACAAAAGCCTTAGATGGACATTTTAATCTGCATCAAAGTTTCAGCCTTCAGTGGCCTCCACCTGAAAATGAAGTTACTCTATAAACTCCTTTATAATGTCGTCGGGCGGACAGGAAGTAAATTAATTTTCCTCGCCGGACGTTTTGGCAACCCTAGCCTTTGTCCTTTAAGGCGGGGGACACATGCTACGAAGAGCAAATGACGATGCATTGATTAATAAATACGAGTAAATATTCTTGGACATTTTACACTGCGCCATCTAGTCCCAAATCCCAATATTTTTATGTTATTCTATTTTATTTATTTGGTTTACCAATAATTGTTACACCAATGCTTACAAAAAAATAGATAACAATAACTTAGAACTAAGTGCACAACAATATAAGCAGAGATTGTGCTATGTTATTGATGTTAGGTCTTTCATATAATTTCAGTGGTCTGACGAATTCAAGAATATGTCTGGTAGGGGTTAAATGTATAAAAAAAAAGTATTTTCCTTTAAAAAATATTCAAAAACTAAGTTAATCTCTTATAGAGTAATCTTTTATCTTAACTGATTTATGATGAAAAGTTAGCTTCAATAGAAAATAAATGAGAAGTACTTACTTTACGTCGAAAGTATTACTTCGCCTCTTAAGTCACGAGTAACTAAGGTGATAGATTCTGGATAATGTGGTGACAGAAAATTAAGCAAAAACTTATACAGCGAATTAATACTACATTGTTAATCTCAATTTCAAAATATGAGTGGCTCTTAGCTCTAACTAAATATTTATATTGTAAGATAGGTTTTTTTAAAGAAGAAAATTCGACAACTTCCTGTTACACAAAATCCTTGGTTACTTCAATTTTCTGTGACATATAATATCATAAATGTTTGGTATGATTGCCGAATCCATTAAATCCTTAATTTAACTGTCTTGCAAAAAAAATAAAAAAATATTTTCATGTTCTTTTTTCTCTAAAGTAATATTTTCTCTCTTTCAATTTTATTTGAGTACCCAGTGTGTTCTCAACTTTAGTTCTTTGTAATATTGGCTTCAGTCACTTTAGTGATATAATGGGATTTCAAGATGGATGCCTGGGTAAAGCGAAGTGTGATTTTTTGCCCAAGATAAGTTCTAGACTTGTGATTTATAAAGTCTAGACACAGACTTAATGTTAGTAACTTCATAATGTTAGGACTTATGTAATATTATGTTTGAAAAGACACATTAAGTACATTGTTCTAAGGAATAATAGGTCTTAGTAGAAAGTTACTTAATAATTGCTTGCTTGCTTAATAAATACATATTTTCCATATGATTTGAAATAAAATGTACAGGAGACGACAAATCAAATTAACACTCTGCGATCTTGTATAGTATTAATAGCATTTTTTTCTGTTATGTCACATTTAATTTTAGTACAAAACGTCTTAAAATCATAAGACATTCTCCATAAACATTTTCAGTCTAAATGATTGAAACAGTCATAAATAGGCAATTATCTTACTAACAATCACGGGGTCCACGTAATTTCGAACAATAATAAGACCCTCATATGTAACTTGATCTCCCTTTTGTACTCATTACTTTATAAAAGATAGGTCTTGGTTGACTGGACGTCTGGAGGACGACCTCCACGTGTACGAAATTCTAGTACCATATATAAATTTATCTGTTATCATCACACAATCGCGACTCATTTTATACTATACTAGCGGCCGACCGCGACTTCGTACGCGTAGATCCCGTTTTACCCCCTTCATCTATCTTAAGCGGTTTAGATTTTTCATACAAAAGGATTTTCCCGCTAACTCCCGTTCCCGTGGGAATTTTACAATATCCTATTGTAACTAAGCTTTAAGTTTACTAAGGTACCTGCATGCCAAATTTCAAGCGTCTAACTTAAGCGGTTTAGATTTTGCATACAAAAGGATTTTCCCGCTAATTCCTGTTCCCGTGGGAATTCTTAAGTATACTATAACCTGCCCAGGAGTATGAAGAATAATTGTACCAAGTTTCGTTAAAATCCGTCTAGTAGTTTTTATTTCTATAAGGAACATACAGACAGACAGACAGACAGACAGACAGACAAAAATTTTACTGATTGCATTTTTGGCATCAGTATCGATCACTAATCACCCCCTGATAGTTATTTTGAAAATATATTTCATGTACAGAATTGACCTTTCTACAGATTTATTATAAGAAGTATAGATTAAACATTCTACTAAAGAATACATGGAAAGTTTGTAAGGATGGATGTTTGTTACTCTATCACAAAAGTGACTGAACGGTTCGTTCGTTTCAGTCAAATGACGTGGACATTTTAAAGGCCCCCCAAGGATTTCTATTTGATGAAACTTTACAGTATTACTTTTACATAAAAAAATGGTCAAAATTCGTTTGTTAGTTTCTACCTGAATGCCCTCTACTACTGCTAAAGGCCCACAAAATAAGCTATAATTATAATCTTATAAATATTGGTTTAGGTACGTGTTATTTTACTGCACCTAATTTAAATTATCTGTATTTGTATGTTTCCGAAATAAAGAAATAAATTCAAATCGGAAGTGATCGCTTTATAGCGATAAGACCGCGTAAATTGTGCTGTTTCTTTTGTGTATATTTCTTTCCTTTCTTGTTTTGTGTAAACTAAAGTGTTTATCCATTTTTATCAATTGAGAAATTACAAGAACGTAGGTCTTTCGGTGACAAACTGGAATTAACGCGGGCGAAGCCGCGGGCAATAGCTAGTCTATACACAATAGCGGCACATACTATACTATTGTGAGCACAATATACAAATTATACAACTCGTTGAGATGTAGTTAACGCGACTACACGCGCAGTCCAAAGGCCGGTGCGTATGACGCAAACACTCGAAATAGGCAATGCAGTGGTGATACCAGATACGTTTTGTTGTCACCTGTATACGGGCTTTAGTGTTTTCCAGCCGTGTCGAGTAAGTTAAAGATCTTTTAATATGTTTAATTTTGTTGTAATGTGTAATTTTATAACATTCGCGGTCTTATCTTAACCTAATTTGATAAGCTTGATACGTAGTTTCTATGCTATTTACTCTTAATATTTTTAACTCTGATTATTTTTTACGAGTGTTTGTCCTTGTAACAGATCAGACATGTCTGTTGTGTTCACAAAAATCTTCCGTTTTCAATCATCAAAAATACCTCTTATTTTTATAATAGAAATAAAAAACATTTTTGTGGAATTTTCGTTCGCTATTAATCCAAACTGCATTAAACGGAACGTTTATTTTTGTAGCCAACTGGTTCCGACGGATGTCACGCTCGCTCGCCCGCGCGCACTGAAATATGCTATACGGACTCCTTGCTCTCACTGGCCGCTCGCGCGCACTCCGCTTTTAAAAATAAAACTGACAGGTCACTGACATCTGGCCTCCTATCCAAACTGTAATTTTATCAACCAACAATGGACATAAATGAGGATATGATCAAAGAAGAGGTCAGTAGCTTCGTACACAGCCTCCAGAAACTACTGCCAAAGAAGAAAGAGATTATTGTCATTGAGAAACAAAAACCGAAACTGATCAGACTGAGTGACGTTCACGCAGAAGCTAAGAGTGTTTTCCCAGCATGCTTCACCGGTGCCAAGCTCGTCGTGCTCAGAGAAGTGATGGACAAAGTGAAATTGGTCCAGCAGTACAACTTCGGCAAAGCTAAGGACTCATACAAGTGCTTCACCCATGTGATTCATAAGGAATTGGAACCAAAGAGCTCCAATGAAGGCTTACTGGTAGATTCTGCTGGTTCAGCCACCGCTACGTACAGCGAGATCCTCGATGGAACGTACCAAATGCGGCTGACGTCCAAAATCAAGGACTTGGTCTCGTCTGAAACTGAGATGGTAATCGAGAAGGAACAGGAGAAATCAGTGGGGTCTCTGTCGTGCTGCGTGAAAGATGTTGACCCGAACACGTTGAAACTAGTGACCCAGTGGACTTACAAAATCATTCCCGAATTCAGCCTGGGGACGGAGGTCAGTTGTAGGCCTCTATCGAGTCCCACTTCGCCCGATCTGTCTATCAGCGCGAGGTACGAGAAGCCATCATTTACGTTATCTTCAACGATCAGCAGGTCCGGTTTCCAGGCTTGCCTATTCAAGCAGTTCTCGCCGGACCTGCGAATAGCGACGATAGTGAACGAACGAACTCAAGGGCACACCGCTATTGGTGTGGCCCTTCACAAGAAGTACCAGAACGGTTCAGAGTTGAAAATTTTTGTTGATTCACAACACTGCGGCGGGTTTACTTTCCAAAAGGACGTGTTGTTCCACGAGCCGCACAACGAGGTGAGGGTCTTGAGACTGATCGGGAGCACTCTGATAGACAGACAAAGGCGAGTAAGATTCGGATTCGGATTCAATCTTGACTTCTGACGCGTCCAGGACCTTCATTCTTCTTATCCCCAAATAAATTAACCGTAACTCAACTGAGGCGTTGAGTATTTTTTGTAGAATTATTTGTTTGTATATAAGTATACATAGGTTTTAGTTATTGTTTTATCTTGTTAACTGGTGTGTCTTCCGTTTCGAAGTGTGATTAAAATTTATCGATACTAAGACTGCTTTTATTTTTCCCCTAATTGGACGATGTATCAGTGAGTTGGACGGAGTGAGATAAGTTTAGGGAAGTTTCTAGCTTGTTATATCTTGTGAAGAAAAATAAACACGACAAATTGCCTTTGTTGCTAAAGTTTTTGTTAAAGTGGTACTTTATAGTCGGACTTAATAATCTAAGTTACAAAGTGGGGCGTTACCAATTTTCTTTTGTACCAAAAATAGCTCCGATTCTGCGAAAACCCTGAAAGTAAAATTGTTATGAAGGTATTTTGGTAGATTATAGTTGGAGAAAAATAAGTCTTATTTTTATGCTTGTAATCCTTCATAGACCTAGTTTCATAGTTAGTTCTTTGAATGCTTTTTCTGTACATATCTTTAGAAAGAATATTGAGGTAAATCAAATCATACAAAAACTTGTCTCTAAATATAACGCATAATTTTATTATAACAGTTAACAGCACGTTGACCTACCTCAAAGTCAAGATTCCCTAGACTTTTAACTTTGACTTTGGGTTACCTAGAGTTCAAAAATTCCCTAGAGCACCTAGAGTGCGATAGGTAGAATCAAGTTTGGGTTTGGTTTAAGTATGTAATAATTATTTACATATTAAAGTACTTTTATAGTTATAAGTTGGTCAGAAAGAAGAATTAAAAGCCTATCAAATAGATATAAAGGTAGGTACAGTTATACAATAATGATAATGATAATTGAGCACGCTTGTTCGAAGCATGTTAAGTATCTTATGTTATTTTCAAGATTGTTTAAGAAAGTTCACTTTATTTTCTTTCATCTACATCCTTGCTAAACTATAGATTAGTCCAAAATAAAAATCCCCAAATTATTCTCTAGAAAAAAACACTGTAATTGAAATATTACATCAATTTTACTGCATGTAATCACTTGGATTTAATTCACTAAAGATTAAACGCTAACATAAATTTTACACAGCTCCAGACATCTGAACAAACTTAAAATTTCATATCCTATTTTTAATAATAGCAAGATCTCCAAAGCGCACTCACGAGATTATGTACTTATCTTTATGAGAGGAAGGAGAAAAATGCGATGTAATAGAACCAAAATTTGAGGCGAAGCTCTGGGAAACTTGTAAAACCTGGATTTGAAGATGCGGAAAACTTTATAAGATAGTCGGTTATGTTATCCAATCCCAACTTCCCAACTAATATTATAAATGCGAAAGTAACTCTGTCTGTCTGTCTGTCTGTCTGTCTGTCTGTCTGTTACGCTTTCCCGTTTAAACCTCGCAACCGATTTTGATGAAATTTGGCATAGAGATAGTTTGAGTCCCGGGAAAGAACATAGGATAGTTTTTATCCCGGTTTTTGAAACAGGGACGCGCGCGATAAAGTTTTTCTGTGACAGACAAAATTCCACGCGGGCGAAGCCGCGGGCGGAAAGCTAGTTTTATATAAATACAGGGCAGCCCATTTACAGTATCCTTTATGCAGTACATAGTATAATACCTTACTACTAACAGCACGGATTATACGAGTATTAGGCCCAGAACAGACGGTGAAACGCAACTGCAACAAAACTGCAACTGCTAGTTACTTTTGAGTTGCATCTAAGTTTCTGCCATAGCGTCCGTTGAGAGACCACACATGACTCGACCAGTTTGAAACTTTCAGTGTCAGTTTCATTCATAAGAATCATCATAAAGTTGCTGTTTCGTTGCAGTTGCGTTTCACCGTCTGTTCTGGGCGGGCCTTAAGGTTACAGTTTCACAATAAAATTTCTTGCTTGTTAACAGGGAATTATTATGAATTTTAATGTAAATTTTATGAATTTTATCCTCAAAAAATACTTCGAACTCCTAAATGACAAATCAGTACAAATGAAAATGTTTTCGTAAAAGCCTCACGTTTACTTCAAACAGACAAAATCACAGCAAAAGCTAGTATGAAAAGCAAACCATAAAGCTGCTTCAGAAAAAATATTTATGTAGCTGATTCTAAGAATCTGAAAACCAATTTTGTTCATAATGTTCCAATAAATTCCCATAATAGCTTATATTGTGACATTGAGTTGTTCATTTCAGGTTTGAAGCGAGATATTTTTATAAAATATGATAATAATTTATTATGAAGCCCCTTGCTTGGATATTACAAGTGATATTACAAATGTTGTTTTCAGGATAAAAATAGCCTTTGTTTTCTTCTTAGGCAGTATGAAAAATAAGGCACCATCGGTCCAGCAGGGGATCAGGTAGAGTGATGAGTGGCGAAAAGTCGGCGGAATATGGATGCGAGAACTTCTATAGACTGATGATGATGTTGATGAGTCAAGTGATAGGTTGACGATATTGTCGATTCAAGTACACACACCGGCAGATTTAGAGGAACGGAAAAAAAAGCATCAATATCATCATTATTTTAGGAAAAAAATGCCTAATTATGACATTATTTTTTAATTTAATTCTAAATATGAAAAAAATAATTGCCAACAGTATATTTTTTTAATTATTTTGTTTAAATTACCCCATCAACAGTTTCGTTGAGTGTTTTGAATTGAATGAAGCTTTTGCTAATTTGGATTTCTTTTACGTGAAAGATGTTTTTTTCTGAGAATTTTGTTGTGTAAGCATTCAGTTACTTATAAGGGTTTATTATGCCCAGCTTAGCACCGTCAGAAATCATTAAGGCAGATGAAATGAGAAGTAACGGCCATGCATACAAATCGGCTGCCGTAAGACGTCGTTGATCAGTATCGACCACCCATGGCAGTAACCAACGGTACAGATTGATCATTTCTGTCGTTAGGAGGAGGGTTCAAGTCAGAAAAAGGCGTACTTCGCGACGGGATGACCGTTTTTTACAACTTCGAGTTTTCAGAAAGTCGCGGTTACCTGCTGTTCAAGCCAGAAATAACCTTAAAGACACTCGAGGAGTAAGAGTGACTGAGCCCACAGTTCACANAGTGCAGAGTTCTCTTAAACCAGATCGATGGAAGATAGCGAATATGGAGACACAAAGAGAACGTAACATTTAGTCTTAATTTTGAAAATATCGTGGTTTATGGAGGTAGCTTAATTCTGGTGTGGGGAAGGATTTTTTTGGGAGCTCGCACGGAGTTAGTGGTGGGTGATGGAGGAAATACGACTTCTGAATGGTACACTAGGAACATTTTAGAAGAACATGATGTGCCATTTACTCCATTTATTGTGGACTCCTTTAGTTTAATTCACGATAATGTTCGTTTTCACAGTGCTCGCTCAGTACAGGCACATCTAAACCATTTGGATATACCCATGATGCAGTGGCTGGCAAGATCCCTAGACAAGAATCCTATAGAGCATGTCTTGGACTTTCTTAAAAGATGTGTTAAACTCAGAATACCACCGGTGGTGTTGAGAAACGCGTTACTAGAGGAATGGCAGACATTGCCCCAAAATACCCTTCATATCATTAACTGCAGCATGCTCAGATGAATGGAAACCATCATCAGAGCAAGAGGGGGAAATACCCATCATTAATTCATTCATTTGGATAGTGATAAGCTACCCTAATTTTTAATCTGGCCACAATTTCTAATTTTTGTTCAAAACTGAAAAATTGAAATTTCGTTTCGATGATTTTTTATTAAATAAAAACGACTAAATATTTAAAAAACATATGTTATTTTATTTTATTTTAATTATCTCTTTATTTTGTATAATAAATATTTCATAGATCAGTAGTAATTTTCCTTATTTTCATACTTTTTTTTGCGTTCCGCTAAATCTGCCGGTGTGTGTATTATAGAATTGGTCACATTGGTTCTGCGGTCAATATCACGCGGGCTGCGTTGACTTTGTCCTGACTGCAGACCGCCGCGCTAGTGTGGCAAATCCTTCAAACCATGTTATACGTGACTTTTGAGTTGTAATTCCGCTATCGGCGGTTTTTTTTATGTATTCGTTATTACTTCGCTCCGTGAATCGATTTAGAATTTAAAGCTGTCACGAGTATTGCTTTAGACCCCCTGGGAATCAAACTTCTGTCACGCACGACTCTACCCATTGAACCACTAGGCATTCGGCAAGTATACCTTACAGTGGTAGATATTATAGCAGTTTGAATTGTTTTTTTTCGCAGAAATGTTTTCATTTTGCACGGGAACTGTCGAATAAATCTGTACAAATAGATTAAAAAAAATGTATTGCTCAATGCGTTGCTAAGCGCTTTAATCGAGGACGGTTTTTTTCCGAATTTCAGTCTGAAAGAGGTTCATAAGAATAAAAAAATACAGACGAATTGAGAACATCTCCTTTTTTCTTGAAATCGTTATAAATAAGAATAGAAATAATTCAAGTTAAACAAGAAAGCATAATGTTCGTATAAAAACGTATGTAGGAAGGTACCGACTTTAATTCTATCCTCTAAACCACAAAGAAGTCAACAGCTTGCCGATTTTTCATTCGATATCAGTCCGAAAAATGTTGCCAGCTCTCATTTTCGTTTTGTTTCGCCATTTTTTCGTCGGCTTTCGTTTACGCTCGTAATTTCCACGTTTTCCGGGCGAAATTTTGTCTGATGTTTTTTGGCGGACGGTCCACTGTGCGGTGCGGCCGAGTTGCCATACGTCTTCTTTATTTGACTCGAAAATACTCCGCATCATCATTCCGTAGAAAGGGAAATAAACAGAAAATGTTGCCACAGAATGCGATAAAACACTATTTATTGCGTTACTTATTTCTGTTATTATCTTACAACGTAACGATAACAAGGAGAAAATGTCAAAGAATTAGCAAGTTATTTTTACCAACAACATTCAGAAGGAATGTGTTTAGATATAGGTAAATCTGAATATAGATAAATAAAAAATAAAAATAGATAGAAGACAGTTACTTCAAAGTAAACACAGATACCCTGAGAGGGCACCGTATGCTGTTGTATATGTCAACGTGAAATTGTGAACTCTGTCAGTTTATAATATAACGCGTTAGATTGTAAACTAACAGTGGGTTAGGTTAGGTTAGATTGTAATTTAACTACGTCAGATTATAATCTGACGGAATTCACAATTTTACGGTGACATATATAAGTGCTACAAAAATATTCAGCTTGATCCACCCTAAGATAGACTTATAGTAGTTTGTTTATTTGAAACTTTATTGCACAATACAATAAAGTTTTTGGCTCAAAAAGGGGAGTTTTTGAAACCTTTGTAACTTATAAGCTGAATATTATGTCTAGATTTCTAGAAGTAAAGAGACAGTATGGTGGCAGCACTGTCGCCGTATGCACTTTGAACGTAATCCGTACTAAGCAGACACAGTGGGCGCTGGTATTAAATGCGGGCTCAATATAAGGCTCTTATGAAGCTTAGCGCTGCACTGGTATGAAATGAAGTATCATACTCGAGAGGGGATTTCTAGACGTGCAGCTAAATCCGTTGCTATGGTAGAGGAAAAAGGTGCGATATTCAGAATCAATTGGTTTAAATTTTTTAACAGCATACCTAATTGTATTTTGGCATTGGGAGGTAAGGTAATAAGCCAGTTTCTCTGTGATTGACGATTGCGATTGAAGTTCGCTTCCACCTTCGGCGTGATCATCACTTTCCATTGGTGAGATGCAGACCAAGAGTTTCTCCATTGTATATAAAAAATCTTCAGTCTTATTAATTTTTTTATAGGCCCAAACATACCAGGTTGTGCGTACCACAGTGCAGTTATTAGTGCAATAAAGTACAGTTGACAACATATCAGACTATATTGTTGCCAAATAGCCTGTATTGCAAGGAAATAAGACTGTGTCTAGCTTGATGTGCTGTTGTCCGTACTTAAGACATTGAGAAATAAGAGTACCTAATATTTGCAGACAAATTGACACGTTCAATACCCCAACGTTCGAGTAAAATATTCAATAGGTATATCATTTTAAACCACAATTATTTCATCGAGAATTCCAACCGAAATTAATCGTGCTCTATCCAATAAACCCAAAATTTCCATTACACAAAATGAGGCAGCGAGAAAAATACAGAATACAAAATATCCATTAAACGAAAATACTCGTACTCCACATAATCGTGTTCACAAGCTTTTAGCCGGCGAAATTATTCAAAATGAATCGTGTATATTTCGTTTGCAATTTGTTTCTCGTGTCTACACAATATCTGAATTACGCTTTTACATAATAAATGAATACACAGTACTTTGGACAATTTTTTCAAATTAACTAAGGGTCTCCAAAACAGGATGTGATAATCTAGCTAGATAATTATAGTGCTCAAGCACGAAAGTATTAGGTATAAAAAAGTTATAACTCTTATTCTGAGTTGCACCATCTAACTTTAACGGTGACTATGACGATATAGTTCCAAAATACTGAACTGTCCTATCCATGACATTGACAGTGGGGCGCCACCGTCAATACCGGATCGCTGGTTCCAATTTTTGCCATGTTGGAAACTTGGAAACTATATAGTTTAATGATGGTAGCGCACCCCTGTCATTGAGTTTGGTGGGATAGTTCAGCGTGGGTCCTCTATAACCGGTGCTTTTTGTATGGATATTGACAGATTTTTGACGTTTGTCAAAGTTAAAGTATGATGGTGCAACCCAGCCTTAATATAAATTGAGAAAGCTGTAGCTTTCTCAATTTAGAGTACAATGTGAACCTACTTTAAGTAACTTTGTTGTGTAATTTACCTTTATTACGAGAGCTGGGACGCACAGTGGGCAAGCCGCCAGATTATCGGCATAATAAACGATGTCTGACAGAGTTAATCTTGCGTTTTATTTCTCTATAACATCTGTTCATGTATGAATTTCTACGGTCCGCTGTCCTATGAGCAGATTTTTTCTTATAGGGCCACATGAGCATATTATAGGCCACATGAGCATATTATAGGAAATTAAGCAATCATTAACAAGTATGGAGATATTTTAATTAACTTTTAATTGTCCATAGAAAGTTGAGCAATGCTTACATGACAAACAATGTTTTAAGTTTCATAAGTACTCGTAGCACCGCTTGGGCGCACTTAGGTACTGCTTAATTTCAAATAATATTACTACGCCTGTCACTGGTCGCACGTTCTCTTGAATCTTAGAGACTGGTTTACCTGAAACAAAAAAATAAAAGTGTTTTAATAAGAATAATAGGTATACTCAATTTACCCTACTCTATTATTTTTTAATATCGCCAAAAATAATTTTATTGAAATTTTAATATCAAACAAAAAGCTTTTCAAGCACGTTATTATGAGCAACAAAAACTGCTAAATTAAAAACACTCGAAGCGTAATTTCAGAAACAAGTTTAAAAGCGCAAACGAGCTAAAATATTGAAATTTAAAGGAACATTAGCCTAACGACCGTAGTTAAAATGTAGGCATCAGAGATGTGCTGGTTTTTGCATCCATTACACCGGACAATAGACGTCCAACTAGACGGTTTGAGTGCTGGGATTGTGTCCCGATGTCCCGGTTTTACGGGACATTTTTGTGGAGGAACGGAGACTTGGACGGGACTATCATGTTTCTAGAGCAGTAATATAATATACTACAGAATTAGGTTTTCGAACACGCACTAATTTATTTACAATATACTTTTTTATTTACAATATACTTAGAATTAAACCAAAAAATAAAATTAATCGTTCAGGTTTCGAAGTTGAGCGCTAGATTATTACTAAGTTTGGAAAATAAGGCGCTACCAACCGGGCCATGTGGAAATCATTGGGGGAGGCCTATGTTCAGCAGTGGACGTCCTGTGGCTGAAATGATGATGATGATTGGAAAATAAATTATTTAGGACACTTTTCTCAGTGTGGGACACGCTAACGGTAGGTCCATTTTCAGCACAACACTATATCCACTAACAGTATCTTTATAGAGGTACTTTAGTGGGTAACGAAACGTCATTTGTTTTATTGCAAACAATTGCAAGATAATGCCGTTGTTCTGTGTTTAGGGATTAATATCCTTTGAAATGCGGCTATATCCAAAATGGCCGCTTAGAGGCGCGTCTACACTGTTAAATTGTAATAGATAAGTGAGAAATATCATAACATGAAATGGAACTTTAGATCTCCGAAACATATTTTAAATTTTGAGCATGTTTCTGAGCTTCTTCAGCGAGTTAAGCGTGAAATTGTTGTAACTGTCTGTTAGAGTCATTTTTCCATTTCTAACGTTATGCAGTATGTATTTAGATTATTCATTTAAAGTTTTACACTAAAGTTAAATTAATTAAATTAAAATTTAACCAAACTCCATACAAAAGCACCGGTTATAATTCCTGTTATGTGTTACCATAGGGATCACTTAAAAATGAGGGATTGATGGTGAAAAAGGGTTCACATTAAATTTTTATTATTTTATTTTATTTTCCATACTTAAATATACCTAGTGTGGCTTGTGTGTACGCGTCCTTATGGTAATATTTGGTATTAATGCTTTAACGGCTAATGAAAGTGCATAAATAGCGAGCGATGATTTGGTTTAATTAATTTTAGTTTGGGAATTACGTAATTATAAACATTTAAAAATATTCGTGACAACTATGTTATAATAATAAACAGTCACAAAGATACCAAAGGATGTCAGGCTCTTTTATTAGAGCTAATATTTATTTTTCTTCATCAAAGGGAATTGAGATTTTTAGAATTATTTAAATATCCGTCGTCTAGTACCCATAGTACAAGCTTTGCTTAGTTTGGGACTAGAGGCGCAGTGTAAAAATGTCCAAGGATATTTATTTCTTTTTATGTATAAATACATATCGGTAACACAAAAACTATTATTTAAATTGATCTCATACTATTTTCCTGTCAAGTATCATGAAAAATAGCCGCCATCTGGGGTCTGGAGCGATTTAACAAACCATTCAGAACTTCATAAGCCGTGGCTTACCAAGGCTTACAGATTCAATTAGTTTTCCCAAATTGTCTTTACTACATTCGTATTTCGGTCCTAGCTAGTGTTGTATGTCGATGGTTCTCACTATCGACAATCTAGATCAGGTTTTAAACCTTTGTTTGTCACCTGTCATCCGCTTTGCAATGGAGGGAAGTCGAACTTTAATTTCGAACTCCTCCTATGTTCTTCTGATTAATTTCGTTGCGGGTCCAATGACAGTTTAACTTTCCCCCGGGACAAACTTGACCTTCATTGGTTGGGTTTTTGTGGCGGTCAAGCTGTAGATCCTGGCTACACAGGAGTTGCAGTGGTGGGAACGAGAGGTGGGAATAGTCCCGTATCGACAATCTAATCGTTGTTGTGGCAAAACAAAACGCACCTACAATCTCGATTACACGCTCGATTACAAAAAATCGAGACAAACAGAGATTAAACTGTAACTTTTTACACAAATTTGAAGTGTAAACAGAGATAGACTAACTTGACATTGTTATTCAACATGTTAGAACTACAAGAGATAATAATGTTGGCTTAAAAGTCGACAGTGTTTACATCGATAGAGCCATCGATACTTCCACAACACTACCGCCCACAAATCATATCGCCATCGACACCGTTGACTAAAGTCTCGTGGAAATACATAAATATTTATAATAAAACGTCGGATGATATCGGCCGGCCGCGTCATAAATCATCCAAAGAGAACTTTTTCATCGAACACTAGGACTTGCTCTGTATTATCTTTGAACTCATGAAGTTTATGGTTTCCAGTTTATTTATAGACTTTTAAGAAGCTCTCTTCCTAACACATTAATTATTAAAAATGCGCGTTTATGAGGGACTTGACGAACAAAAAATTTGGAAACGAATTATTTAAAATCTGACTTAACACTAAACCATGTACAGACAAGGGCACGTCAAGCAAACACTGCAGGGGAGATCGAGGTGAGTTGTAACGGAGGAGAACTATTAGAAAGCTCGCTCGCATTTGTTAGCTCGAGACTTGAACTCAAAAACGCGCATTGTTACGTGATCGCTAGTAGTTAAAAAGTTCCAAAAAATCGACAATGTCACGACTCTCCTCTGTAACACTCACCTCGATCTTCCCTAGCTTCATATTTACTAGTAATCATCATCATCATTTCAGTCATAGGACGTCCACTGATGAACATAGGATTTATTTCCACAATGGCCGGCCTGCATCCAACGCCTTGTGGGTGAACGTCCTACGCTGCGCTTTTCGGTACATGGTCTCCACTCCAGAACCTTGCTGCCCCATCGGCTGTCAGTTGTGCGTACTATGTGCCCTGTTCATTGCCACTTCAGCTTGCTAATCCGTTTCAGCGACTATAGTTCGTTTAGGGATCTCCTCATTTCTGTTACGATCCTTCTTATTTACTAGTAAGCAACAGGGAATATTTTGCAATAAAAATGTATAATCTGATGGGCTGTCGTCTATGTCGTTAGCTGTAGTTGTAGGTTCAAATTCCGCAAGGGACAAAATGTCAGTGAGAAGCTTGAAATGCCAGTATCTGATATACGCAGCCAGGCCGTCCGCGATAAGGTGACGTCACAGCTTTATAATCTAGCCCTGACTGGGTCTGAGTCACTATTTAGCTGACATTAGTGCTTAGGCCGTCATTCAAACAGGATTTAGGACTGTAGGTCTATTTGTCTAGTGACGTAACTTAAGCGGAGTTAAAGGCTGAGTTGCACCATCTTACTTTAACTTTAACAAACGTCAAAAATCTGTCAAAGTCCATACACAAAACACTAGTTATCGTTAAAATTAGGGTTATAGGTGGTGCAACTCAACCTAAGACTTCATACAAAGTTCTTAGAGTAATAGCATTATATTCTAAAGAAAAGTTTATAATTATTTAATAGAGCGTGAATTTTAATATGAGCTTGACATGAAAAATAGTTATCAAGATTTTTACTTTAAAGATGAAAAATTCAAAATTTCAAAAGGGTTCGATTCCCACACAGTACAAACATTTGTGTGCATGAACATATTTGTTTGTATTGGACTGGGTGTTTTGTATGTATAATAAGTATGTATTTACAAAAAAAAAAGTATTTATGTATGTTTATATCCGTTGTCTAGTACCCATAGTACAAGCTTTGCTTAGTTTGGGACTAGAAGCGCAGTGTAAAATGTCCAAGGATATTTATTATTTATTATTATTTATTTATTAAATTTGTAAAAAAGATCATAGGTGCAAATGCAATAATTCAAATACGTGTTAGCTACAGTTGCGTTAAAATATATACTATAGATGACGTAGTGGTTGAGAATTACGCTAGCAAGTCAGAGGTCGAAAGTTCGCAGACGGACGTGTCTGTAGGTACCTATATACCTACATAAGGAAAATATCTATAGTTGTACAACACTTTACATAATGAATAAAGCTCCAAGTTTTGATACATTGCTGAATAATGAGAATCCTCATAATGACTTTGAAAACAATGGAAAGGACACAGAACACAGTTAATTGTACTGACAACAGCATATCAGAGTGTACATTTTTTTGCAAAGTAGTCCCTAATACCGCTGAATAAGATGCCTCAGTATTTAGTACTTGAGAAACTAACTCCATTTTCTGAGTGTGGTAGTAGGTAGGTAACGTCACTAGACTGTCCCAAAGTCGAAGAAAACTTTTTCTATACCTACTTATACCCTCAGAAACTTTGTTCTAAGAAAAAGTATAAGTACAGGGTGTTACGTAAATTATAAATAATCGTTTTACAGTTAATGGTAGCGCGGCACTATTGGTGGTGTAAAAGGGATTAAGAATACCCTTTGCACCACCAATGGTGCAGGCCGGTGGTGCAAAGGGTACAAAAGGCGTATATCCTACTAATATTATTATAAATGCGAAAGTTTGGATGTCTGGATGTTTGTTACTCTTTCACGCAAAAACTACTGAACGTATTTTGATGAAACTTTACTGTATTATTGTTTATAACCCAGAATAACATATAGGCTGTATTTATGACGATCTGTGACAATCGAATTTTCACGCGGGTGAAGCCGCGGGCAAAAGCTAGTGGGTTTATAAGCCGACATTAGCACAAAATAAAATTTAAAGATTTGTATAAAAATTAAAATAATTAAAATGATGATATCAATTTTCTGACTTCACCATACGATTTATGCACATGTTAATATGGGCTAATGTCCGCTTATAAACGCATTTACCCAACACCCTGTATGTGTCTAGAAATAGTCTACATAAGAAGCAGTAATGGTAAAGATTTATTATTAATGCGTTTTCTTACCTACTTACTCAATGGTACGTCTCGAATCTGTCCCAAAGTGGTAGAAAAACTTTTCTATAAACTCTAAAAACTAGTTCATGCCAAGAAAAAGTGCGTATCCTTAAGACTAGTTTTTCTAAGAAAAGGCAGTATTGGTAACTAGGGTTTATAACATTTTGAATCCGTTTCTTACCCACTTACTTACTCAATTCTGGGAATAAATATTTATAGGTTACAGCGCTTTTGCTAAAAATGGGCTACTAGATAAAGCGAATGATTAAATAAATAATAAATAAATAAAAATATGTCGGTACTCGTATACTCTACTAGGTATACACATACTTTTAAGGATAGATTCAGGCCTGAGAGTCCTAATATTCGTGCAAAATAACCTTCGTTCGTTTCAGCCGAAAGACGTCCACTGCTGGACAAAGGCCTCCCTCAAGGATTTCCACAAAGACCGGTCCTGCGCCGCTCGCATCCAGGCAGCTCCCGCGACAATCACCAGATCGTCGGTCCACCTAGTGCGAGGCATGCCCACACACATTAGTGCAAAATAACCAACGTCAATATAATTACCATCGAAATGCTCATAGTTTATATTTCAAGCACCTCATCAGTACCTAATGAAATAATTTAAACGCTCTGTGATTGGTTCGTGTGTCACTCTGTGCGTCCACGCTCACTGTGAGACCTCATAGTAATGTTTGTGAATAGGTACGGGGTGTAAATCTACAAAAATGTTAAAGTTTTTTTATCTTGTAATTAAAATTAAGTATGTTGTGACGAAACTATGTCTCCGAAAGACAACATGTTGCCAAACTTTTGCCAGTTTGCGGCCAGTAAACAAACTTGCTCCAACTTGTTCGTCATTACGCGACACGTGTTTTGCAGCAAGAAATATATTGCATGAGCAACCCTGGGGAAAGATTTTCGTTTGCTTGTTATTTGTTTTTCTATGTTGCAGGCAGTTACAACGTTTTTATATCCAGCTTGAATAACCAATAATCATCCAATAAAGTAAAAATCTGTTGCTTGATTAAAGCAATTCCTATCCAGATGGTGAAATCTCTACTTGATTACATGAAATGGTGAAGGAATCACATTCATCTCATGCTTAGGCAGATGATTCTAAAAGCTTATTCCTGAGTAGGTATGTATTTCATGCCTTTTTATTTTAGGTATTTTAGGTTTATAAGCAAAGGCCTTCATTGTGATACTTCACAGTTAGATGCTGATAAGCCCCTTTAGACAAAGTTGTAGACAAATGTCCAATGCATATGGACATCATAAGACTGTGTCATAAGTATGTATGTATTAACTTATACTACTCAACACCTGCTTACTTAGGCTGAGTTGCACCAAGTCACTTTCACTTTGACAAACGTCAAAATCTGTCAAACTCCGTACAAAAAGCACCAGTTACCGTTATAGTTACGGTCAAAGTTAGGTGGTGCAACCCAGCCTTAGATTTTTCATATTAACTTACAAGTATGCTTCAAGAATACACAATTACTATCTATTATACATTTTTCAAATTGAAATCGAAATTATCAAAAGATTTCCAGAAATTCCAATATTCATACAATTGTAACGACGTGTTACAACTTTCTACGAATTTAGTAAAATTATTACATGAACGTCTCCTAACTTGTGAGTCGTCGCGTTGTCCCGCCAAAGTTAAATTAAGGGTTTTCCACACTGCATGCGTTCTGCGGTCAGGCCAAAGTGAACGAAGACCGCATCATGCATGAACACTTTTGGTCATCAGTGTGCTTACCATGAGTTTACGTTAGGTGTGCTCGCTAGCGACTGCGTAAAAAAATGACATTAATGATAGATCGCCCGGTGCTTTGTCCTGCTGGAAGGCTCTTCTGGAAGGACTGGTCTTTTGTTCTAAACGTCCTGCCAGAAGATTATCGCAAGTCCTGCCCGCAGTACGCAATTTGTACGTGTTTGCTTGCTGGTCCTTCCAGCAGTACGGTGACCTTCAAATTTGAACTCATCCTCACCAGAAGTAGTAAACACTTGGTTAGTGTTTATTAAATAAAAAGTCATGTCGTAGAATCATTTTGTTTAACCAGTATTTTACTTTTCTTAATATATTATAAACTTGTTTATCTTCTTTCAACTTAACTAATAGGAACTATAATAAGGAACTTTAAATTAATTACTTTGGTACGTCACTTTGTATTAGAAATTACACCTATCACTTACAAATACACTACAAATTAAAAACAAAAACAAGAAATAAATTATAAATGTTTGATTAGGCTGGAATACTTCACATTCATTATAATATTATCGCCAAAATGTTGCCGACTCCACGCCCGGCGCGTCAAAATGTGTCGCGCGAGCGCGAACGCGCTGCCCCCGTGTATACTCGTGCGCCATCGGGCTCCGACTAACGGTTAGTCGCGTTTTTCGATCTTGGGCACTATTCGGTTAGTCGCGATTTTCGATCTTGGGCACTATTGGGTGAAAGAGAGAGAAACACTCTATTTTTTCGTGTAAATTTGAAATTTGTACAATGTATACTTACGAAACTGTGATCTTTTAATTTTGCGTCCTACCGGAAGTACTTTAAGTCCTGCTGGCAGGACTCCGGGCGATCTATCATTAATTGTATGACATATTGTGCAGCGCCTTCAAGAAACAAAATCTTCATAGAGATTTTTGACGTACTCGCTAGCGAGTACACTTAACGTAAACTCATGGTAGGTACACTGAGCGACTGTCAGCGGTCCTGGCAAGATATGTCAGCGGTTGTGACAAGGCAATTGGACAGCGCGGTTTGCGTTCTTTGCTCAGATGGCTTAGTGTGAGTTTATCAAACGTCGTACCTAGTGAGCGCGTAAAAAATGTCATTAAATAATTTGTGAAGGTCGCGGGAGGCGCCTGGATGCGAGCGGCGCAGGACCGGTCTTTGTGGAAATCCTTGGGGGAAGCCTTTGTCCAGCAGTGGACGTCTTTCGGCTGAAACGAACTAACGAAAAAACGATTTATGACAAATTGTACAGCTCCCCTAGCGGAAACTTTCAAGAACTAAAATTTTCTTTTATTTTTTTGCGCTCACTAGTAAGGACGTTTGATGTAAACTCTCACTAAGTCTTCAGATCGCATCAATACAAAATGTTAGAGACTGACAATATTGTTCATCCGTGATGCGAGCTGTTGAATCAGAAATGAGGAGATACGTAGGAAAACCAGAGTGACTGACAGCCCGCAGAATCGCTAAAATCAAGTGGCAGTGGGCGGGGCACACTCGTAGAGCTGATGGCCGCTGGGGCAGGAAAGTTCTTGAGTGGCGACCACGAGCCGGAAGACGTAGCGTGGGGCGGCCTCCTACTAGGTGGTCCGACGATCTGGTGAAGGTCGCGGGAGGTGCCTGGATGCGAGCGGACCGAGCGGAGCAGGATGGGGAAATCCCTGGGGGAGGCCTTTGTCCAGCAGTAGACGTCTTTCGACTGAAACGAACGATGCGAGCTGCGTTCACTTTGACCTGACCGTTGACCGCAGAACGCATGCAGTGTAGCAAATCCTATAAAGGGGTAGGATATTTGAAATTCCAAATTAAGTAACTCCAAGCCGATAGGAATTACTTAGCGACTAAAACTCCGGCAACTTGTGTTCGAGTTGTAATTTAATTTAATTGATTTTGGGAACACTGCTTGTGTGGTTTGTTATGATCATACATGTAGCATTCTAATTCTTCGAGTGGGAGAAGTACAATAAGTAAATCTGTTTTTTATTCAAAGAAACATACAACTCTGCAAGAAAGGTAGAGTTGTATATTTTAAATCCTTAAGTAACTAAAGTGTTCCAAGTCAAAATTTAAGTTTTCGTGATAAGAATTTGAAAAGTAAAGTATCAAAACCATCAGTTAATGTAAGATTTTAAACTTTCGCGTTCCACTTCAACTAAAACAGAGAAATACCCGTGTTTCTCTACATCAGTTAATGCCTTTAATTAAGAAAATGTAAAATGTAAAGATACAAATCCATGATTTAATGTATTTTTATAATATTTACTGAATTCTGCAGCTCTACGTGACTTGAAATCTTTCTTTCGAAGGGTATCAGTGCCGTCCAACATATTTCAAAGAGGTGTGAGATGTCACTGCGCTAGGTTTGTTGTCATATTGTGTTTGTTATTGTTAGCGCAATTAAGCGGCGCAGAGCAGTTACTATGTCTACCTTTCTTGTACATATTTACACATGTACCCACAATAAGATATAATGTTTTTTCATAACATGAAGTGAGCACAGTTCCCACACAAGTGGTGCAAAGACAAAACAACTGAACTACGACACGCGCCATTACTGGGAAAGTTGTAGGGCTGGCCCTTCGGGGAAATGTGCCTTTGTTTGAAATACGGGGAATTATCTTTGGTAGAGGGTTTCAGGGTAAAACGGGAGTTTTGTTAACGCCTCTATATTGTTTGTGACGCTATTCTACAATTACCGGTATTTTTGTTTTCCCATTGGATTGAGCCCCAATGATACAATTCCAGTTACACGCAAAGTGGATTCTCGATTCGTGGTAGATTGTAACACTTTCAGGATACTCATATTTATTGGAATTTTCCAGGAATAATGTTTTATTGTAGGTGCTATGATAATATTGTGGTTTCAATTAAAAATCAAATCAAATCAAAAATCAAATAAATTTATTTGCTTAAAACATGGTGATATACATATATGTGGATAGATAATAATAATAACTGTGCTCATGTTTTACCTTACTATAAATGGCATGCAAATATTTACAATTTAATAATAATGTTAATGATGAAGATTAATTATTAATGTCAAAAAAAAATACAATTTCCAATTAAAATAATATGATGTCAAAAATAATTAGTCAAAATTTCTTATTACAATGTCTCATATTAAGAAAGTCCTTTACCCTATAAAAATTCATGTCACTTAGCCATATTATAAGCGACCTTTTGAATCTTGCATTTGGTAGGTTTTTGATATGGTTCGGGATACAATTGTATATCTTAACACACATGGCATCACACTGATCAAGATAATGTTTAAGTTTAGGTAAGCTATCATATACTAGATGACTAGGATCTCTAACATTGAAGTTTACAACATCTTTTCGCTTTTTGAATAAATTAATATTATTTCTCACAAACAAAGCTACCTCAAGGATGTACAGACAAGGTAGGGGCAATATTTGTAGCTTTCTAAAGACAGGCTCACAGGATTGACGAGGGGACATACCACAAATTGCCCTTACGCATTTTTTTTGCGCTTTAAATAATAAATTCATGTCAGTAGAATTTCCCCAAACCAAAAGTCCATACCTCAGAATTGAGCCGACATATCCATGATATGCTGCAAGACAAGCATTCAAGGTAGATGTGTAGCGCAGTCTTCTCAGAACAAATACATAACGGTTTAATTTATCCCGTAATGCTCCTATTTGTTGCTTCCAGCCACAGTTATCATCTATGATAACGCCCAAAAATTTAGTACTATCTGCTTCTTGAATGTCTATATCATTATAATGTATATTAAGTTTTTGTTTAGTCTGTCTATTTGTCCCAAATTGTATAAAATTAGTTTTGTTTAAATTTACTGTTAAATTGTTATCATTTAGCCATGTTATTATTTTGTCAATTGTACCATTTATGTCAGTTTCATGTTCCTCAGACTTTTTTGTGGACGGGATTACTACCGAAACATCATCTGCAAAAAGTGTACATCTATGATTTGTTACATCAGGAAGGTCGTTTATGTAAAGTATAAAAAGTAGAGGTCCCAAAACACTACCTTGCGGAACACCGCATGCATTCTCTAAAAACTGTGATCTATTATTTATTAAAATAAAATAAAATATAAAGTTATTCTGTAACAATGTAAAGGACACTGTAAATATTTGCACAACGTTATTTCAAAATACATACATTATTTTTAATCTCATTATCTTTAGTTTAAATGACATTCTATCACATCCCATTCCCAGATGGTTGCATTTTGAAGAACTTATGTGTCTTAGGGCCTTCACATCTCTGAGTAAAGTGTCAAGTAGGCTTAAAGTCACTACGAAACCATGACATTGACAGGACTTTGACGCTAAAATGCTTCTTACTTTTACTTGCTAAATAGTGTTAATCAGAAAACTACTTAGCACTCGACTCGGTGCTTGTGAAAGAGGTCTTTAGCCTTCAATTAAATGTTCACAGTTGCTTTCCTCCCTCGAAAAAAGTTTTGGGCAGCAAAAAAAGGTTTTTTCCACTTGTGCCGACCCTAGAGGGTAGAGACTCCGAGAGGGAAACTTTGGTCAACTTCCGAGGGCGCGAGCTGTCCGACTGATGTCGGTGACGTCACAGTTTTATTAAAGCGACTGATAGCCGCTAAATTACTAACTTAAATTGTAGAGTTGATGCTGCTAACTTACTTAGGTATTTGAGTAAGCCACGATCTCGGTTTGTGACTGAAAAACTTTTTAAAGAAAGAAAAAATGTATTATTTGTTACTTTTCGCGCACGGTTTTCATTTGTTTAAACTTTTATTCTTGGTTTTAATGGGTATTATTTAGCACCAGATAGTGATGAGCTGTAAAATGTAATTACTCAAAAAATGGTAATGTACAGTCGCGGAATGAAAAGGTTCGTCACCTTAGTGTCGGTTTTCGCTTGCACTAGGTACTGTAAGAATCAAATCAAACCTGCCAACATAACAGTGCAAGAAACAGTGCTACTAACATTAAAATAAATATGACGTTTGCTAACGAATAAGGTTTTGCTTGTTTATTTTTCTATCCCATCAGTGCAATGCAATGATGACATTGACCAATTGACAATAGTATTTTTTATTTAATAGAAATAATAATGGCAGGTTGAACCAACAAGAAGGTTTTAGTTTACAATCATAATAAGCTTCTTGACAAGATAAATCGTCAAACAACTTTGATCTGAATAATTTTGAACTTTACTGACGAACAGTTAAAGATTATTTTCTCTAATTCGAGATTATTCTGTAACATAGTTTCAAAAGGTAACATGTGCTCGCGATTCGTTGAAGGAATCAATTTAAAAACTGACGAACCTTTTCATTCCGTGACTGTACATTGAAAAAAGTGGTGCATATGAAATCAAGTTTTCATTTTCATTTTTTTTCAACCAAGTTTTTTTAAATTCCAGAATTTTTACACTACTGACATTTATTTTTACACGACTGACGTTTATTTCAGCAGACACGAGCATCTCCTTTGTGCACTGAAAATCCAACATGGCCGACGCTTCCATTTTTAAATTTTCCATCGCGAATACTCTTCACAAAATTCCTTGGAACACAAAACTGTTCCTGTTTTCTTGCACTTGTTAGTTCAGGAACACATTGTTTCTTTAATACCTTAGTTATTAAGGTCGCAGCTGCTACAAACCAATTAGGTTCATCGGAAGGCTAATGAAATTGTACGCGACTGTACTTGAGAAGCGCAGGAAATTGGATCTTGTGGTTGCGGGAATAGAGCTATAATTGGCGTGATTTGAATTGCGCTGTTTTCAAATTTCTGTTCTTAGGGTTAATAAAATATGATAATACCTTTGTTACTATCTGGGGGCACGGTAGTGCCCCCGCCAAGTCGAGCGCGAAGCAAACACTGCCGTACCATCCTTTACTGGAACCATTTCGCCGCATTTTCAGGCCCCTATTTGAGAACCTCTGAATAAGACCAGAACGCAGAAATTTTCGTCATCTAGTAAGCTATAATCACATACTTTAAATCCAAAATTTCAAGTCTGTAGGTCATTTAGTTCCGAAGTTAAGCGAAAGCAAATTTTCGCATTTACGACACTCACTCACTCACTCACTCACTGATGATCATCAAAATAGAACTAGTACTTCCCATTAACTCAGAGGGCTGAAATTTGGTACAGAGTTAGGGTTTAATGGCCACATAAAGGGAAAACTATAAAAACTAGGAAAATCGAAGATCTGGAGTAACCACATTCATAATCAATACTACTCCGGCCCCGTGGTGTTCGCCTGTATCGCTCACCGCTAGATGGCGCTAGCACTAGCAAGCGGTGTCCAGATTTTTTTCCTTTCTAGAGAAAGTCGTCGATTAAGTTGAATGTTGTGTAATTTGCATTTCGTTGATTTCGTTTATTATACTGTAAGGTTCGCTTAGGTTATGTTATAATTAAAAACAATCTGATTCGTTGTCCATTTTAAAGGTCGTTGAGTTTATTTGTGTTTAATATCGTAAAAAAATGTTGATAAACGACGACGTTAAATAATTTTGCCACGTTCTACAAAAAGAAGTGAAATCCCACCAAAAACATTCTGTAAAAAACTAGCCAAGTCTCGATGGAGCTGCTTGTTTATCTCTAAAAAGTAATGAAATCTAGACAAAGTCGTGCCAAGTCTATGGTTCCTTACTGCGATTTCTTTATTATTATAGTTAATGTTGTGTGACTTGGCCGTTGAACAATCTTTATTAAGATAATCATACATTATAAATACGCAGCTTTACTGAACCTACAATTGACTGGTTATTGTTGAATCAACGTTTTCCAAGTGGCAATTTTCCATCGTCAGTGGGTAGCGGTTCAGGCGACTGATTGGTGCAATGGTGTCATGGAGCACCTGGTTTTGTCACCCTTCAACGGCCAAGTCACACAACATTAACTATAATAATAAAGAAATCGCAGTAAGGAACCATAGACTTGGCACGACTTTGTCTAGATTTCATTTCTTTTTAGAGATAAACAAGCAGCTCCATCGAGACTTGGCTAGTTTTTTACAGAATGTTTTTGGTGGGATTTGAATTACGTGGTAGATAAACAATACTTATTTTTTTATTTTAATAATGTCATAGTCATAGTAGGGAAGGCTTGTAACTAAATTATTTATAGTTTGGTCATCAGTCATTTCGAACCTGCAGATTGTGTATTTTGAGGTTCAAGAGATTTTTTACTGGATAGCTTAAATTCTGAATTTGCTAATTTACTTAGTTTATGAAGTTCATCATTCCAGTCAGTTTTCAGTGTTCTTGATACACTATCATTAAAAACTTTTAGGTACTTCATTTTATGGTATCTTATGTAGTTTTAAGTGTCAATATCATAAACCGACGACATCATAAAGGTAGCAGGAATGCGCTGGACGCAGGCCGCTACCAACCGGGTAGCATGGAAAGCATTGGGCGAGGCCTATGTTCAGCAGTGGACGTCCTATGGCTGAAATGATGATGATGATGAAGTGTCAATAGGGGTGGTTTAGCAACAAAAAAGTATAGTCTGATTTGCTATCTACTTGAACTGTCTTTCAATCGTATTATTAACAATTTGTAAGGCATTTCTACGCCCGGGACTATCAGGACTCTACGGACGCTATAAATAGCCTGACCGGGGCTTAGCGGTGATCCCGGAGGAACAGCGGAGGAACTCGGTAATTAAATATGTGGGTGACTGTACTTTTGCTGCTTTTCAACGTATTTACGTAATGACGTCTTGTAAATATTTAGGTTTACCAACTTTTAGAATCCTTCTAAAAGTTGGTTTTATCGATTCATGATACAGTTTCATATATCATGTCATCATCATCATCTGTCGTCGCAAATGGACCTGAAGGCTACTGTTAGCCTGTTGGTCTATCATCACGTAATACTCGTAGTAGACCCTTAGCTTGCAACTATGAATTAAGGAAGAATATTATTGGCAAGAGAAATATTAACAAACAAATAATTTTTAAAGAAAAAAAAATATTGACAATGTCAAGGTGTAAAATGCAAGTTCATAAAGTTCTGATCTTCACATTTTATTCCAGTTTTTTCAACTGGACGAGTAGAGTTTGTAATTAGGCAATTTTCAGTAAGGTAGTACATAGTCAAATCACTTCACACAAATTAAATAACTTTAATCTTTTTTAGTAATTCAACCAAACATTAGTTCAATTTCTACTTCAAAAAACAGTTCGACCGCATTATAGTAGATACAAAAACTGCCAAACGCCAAATCTACCTAGTTTATGATAAACAATGGCGGTCGTTTATCAAAAAGCTCAGATCCAGCCGATTGCGCCAATTTGTATCATTTTAAACCCACTCGCACTTAAACGACGGACTGGCAACCCTTTATTTCGGATTAGGGTTGCCAACTAAAACATATGTAAAAGTTCTTCAAATGTATGTAAATTGTACTCTGTGTTTTTAACAATTGCTTTCTTTTTTTATATTTAATCAAAATTATGGTTCGTTCGTGACTCGTTCGTTAGCTAAACGACATCCACTGCTGGACAAAGGAAAGGATTTCTACATCAACCGGTCCTAGACTGTTCGCATCCAGGTGCTATTTGTGATCTCCAGCTGACGGTGGGAGTTCACCTAGTGGGAGGTCTACCCACCCACACTACGTCAACCCGCCCGTGGTCCCAAAATGGAACTAACTTCACCAGACCAAATCCTTTTCAAATTAAAGAGTGTCGTGCTTCTAAAGTGATGGAGACTAAATGGCCTGGTTGAAGACTATTCAAATTTTTTATAGGTCTTAGCGCATTACTCAGTCAGTTCCTGAGGTATGAGGTGGCACGGGAGGGGTGTATGTAGGGGGGGTTTCATGGCACTTATACACGTCACAAATTGCCCTACCACCACTTCAGGACAACTATAATCCTCTTTACTACACTAGAAAGGAGTATCTTTTCACAGCCCTGAAGGGTCGGTATTTTAGATAGGATAGTTAAAATTAATGATGGCGCACCCGGCCAAGTGCGAGCGGTGTAAATGATAAATGGTCGAGACAATCCTCGGTTGGATTAGAAAAGATTTGGTATTTAGGGACATCAGTAGAGTACGGTCGATGGCAAGGTTAATAATAACTATTGGGGCATCTTAGGTACTTGTATTAGGTGTTATTTTACCAAAAAAAAGTGTAGTATGACGTGCTGAATTTACTGGGGTTGATGAATCGTCAGCAGATGCTAAGGTTATCAAAAATAAGTAACTTAGGAGAAAATTCATTGCACTAAAATAAAATTAATATTGCATTACTTTTTTTAATAAATTGAGTCACGATGAGTCGTCATGATGACTGTAACCCATCTGTAACCAGTGTTCTGAGTCTTTTAATAAGACCGGTCCTTTACTTGTCACCAGTATTATTACTTCAGTTGTTACTTGTTACAGCTGTAAAGAAAAAGAAGCAGAGGACGAACAAAACTGTAAACTGATCAAGCAATTTGCTACTTGACAACTTTACTACTTGTCTAGGGTTAATAAAAGTAAAAGTTAGTCTTTGTATTTGAATATACTAGCGGTTTTTGTAGCAGAATAAAGTTTAGAAGTGTCTAATCTTCCCAGAGCGATGGCGATCAGTAGGAATCAGTAGTATCGCCATCGCCATCGCGGGCTGCTCGCGTTGATTTGGTCGAACCTTAAAAGAAGCGGTCTTTGTAGCAGAATAAAGGTTAAAAGTGTCTGATCTTCCCAGAGTGATGGCGATCAGTAGAAATCAGTAGTATTACCATCGTAATCGCGCACGCGGGCTTCACGCGTTGGTTTGGTCGAACCTTAAAAGACGCGGACTTTTTAACTGAATAAACTAGCTGTCTTTGTAGTAGAATAAAGGTTAGAAGTGTCTGATCTTCCCAGAGCGATGGCGATCAGTAGAAATCAGTAGTTTCGCCATCGCTATCGCGCACCAGGCTGCACGCGTTGGTTTGGTCGAACCTTAAAAGAAGCGGTCTTTGTATTTGAATAAACTAGCGGTCTTTGTAGCCGAATAAAGTTTAGAACTGTCTGATCGACTAGGGAAATTACTATGCATATTGTATGACGGGCTCTTTTCCGATTGCGACAGATGTCGCTGGTGATGCCCGAAGGTAAAATAAAGGGTTTCGGCTGATAAATATTTCATTTGAGTCTGTAATTTGCCTTGGGATGTTTAAGTGCCCATTTTCTACGAATGTAGAGTTCCTTCCTAGAGATACTTTCAGTGAGGAAACTGGAGAGAGCAGAAATGGGATAGTAAGTTTTTAATGCTCGCTTTTGGAATACAAGAAATTTTACGACTATCTTTGACGTATAAAAGCATGAAAAGTTTTATCAAAGTCTATCCAGTAAGTTTTGTGTGAAAGAGTAAAATAAATACATGCGACCATCCACACAAAGTTTACACCACTATCATCTTCAATAATATAAAAATGAATCGCAAAATGTGTTGGTAAACGCACGCAACGCCTGGACTAATTTTACTATTTCTTTTTTTTAATGTTTGTTGAAGTCCAAGGATGGTTTTAACGGCGAGAAAAGTTCGAATAATCTCCAGGAAAACCTTAAAAAAATAATCCAAACTTCACCCATAAAGGGGTTAAACTGGGTCCACGCGTAAGAAGTCGCGGGCGGCCGCTAGTATTTTCATAATAACCTTACTTTTCCAAAGACGTAGACCATTCGACTTTACCTGTAAGAAAAGAAAAAATATAGAATTAGAGCTTATTTAACAATAACTTAGTTTTTACATAATTAAAACTGTCTACACAATGTAATACAAAGTAGAAGAGTAAATTAAAATTGAAAATTCATAATTTCTCTTTTATCACCGAAAATCTAATTACTTTTTGATTGGAGAAACTTGTTACAAATGCAAATTTCTGTTTACTCTTAATTTAAAACTAAGAAAGTTTTTTAGTGTGTTGTACTAAGTAGTTGTAGGTAGATGTTAAGTAAAACTCGGATGCCGTAATAAGACTGAGATATTTATTTCCAAAACCAGGGTTCTTATATTATCAAAAATGTATACAGGGTGGTTATACATATGGAACGATAAGTGATCTCACTCGATTATTTCTAAACTATACAAGATATCGAAAAACTAGTTACTGATTCTGAAAGTGCTTCACGAGCTCTTTCAAATGGTACCAATAATAGGTTACAGATTATAGAAGCTGGTAACATTGAATTTTTGGATTTTGTAACTTCTCGTTTCCACCCTGTATAATCCAGGCTGTATATCCAGGTCACCTAGATACATTCCATAGCAGCTGTAATAGACATTTAGGTACATACATTTACCAATTTTGGTGATAAATAGGCATTTTGTATTAGTTTTTGTATAACGCCTGAACAAAAACAATGGGTAATATTTTGGTGTTATACATAGATTTTAAATATAAAAAATATATAATTTAACTAATTAAGACATGACAAAAAAACTGAGGTATGTCTCGTTTCTGTCGGGCCTGGGTCACAGATGACCGTTCTTCTTTATTGAATAAAAACTTAGCCTAGATACAAAAAAAAAACTTTAATGGGACTATGAAATTATTTGGTTAGTAACAATATTTTATGTTAATTAAGGTAGTATACCTAAACTAAGCAAAAATGTTTGCCTGTGTTTTAGGTATCCATACTTATTATGTAAGTTAGTGCTTCGTTTCAGCCAAATGACGTCCACTGCTGGACAAAGGCCTCCCCCAAGGTTTTCCACAATGAACGGTCCTGCGCTGCGCTAGTTAGTGCTTATTAAACAGATATTATAAATAATTACACCAAAGCAATGTCAATGCGCCCTTATCACTAATCAACTCGGGTCGATTGACCGCCTGAACCTCATCATCATCATAACAGCTTTAGTGTGTTGTACTAAGTAGTTGTAGGTAGATGTTAAGTAAAACTCGGATGCCGTAATAAGACTGAGATATTTATTTCCAAAACCAGGGTTCTTATATTATCAAAAATGTATNTATAAGTCAAAAGAAGCTATAACAATAAATTATATGACTAAAATCATTTCGAAATCTGCCAAATTCTCGATTTCTGCATGAAAAATGTGACAACGCTCTTAATACTTCAGAGCCTTTGACGTTTTGACATCAAAATGACATGTCAAATGTCAAGTATTCGATTGTCAAAATTTTCAAATTCCTCAAAAGAGGTTGCAATTTCGATAAACAGTTTATGGCATTATTTATTACCAATTCAAACCTCGATATTGTCGTCCGGAGTGATAGGAGTCTTGAGCTTCTTCGGGTTGAGTATGGACGGCTTCTGAGTTCGAGTGTGCCAGACGTATACCTTGGTGCAGTTGTCAGCTAATGGTTCCAGTTCGCTGTTGGTCGTGAAATACTTTAGTATTTCGCTCTCCTGAAAATAATTTCAAATTGATTAATTACTTTAGTTGTTTTTATTTGAAAAATTGTACCTTTTACAGTCACAAAACAAACGCCTGCATTGTTTATTCCTACAATATGGGGTCTTATAATTTATAGTTGTAATAGATAATAATAGAAGATGACGATTAGGCGACTGCATAAACATATTTTTTTAAATACATATGTGCAAAAACATGTTTTATTGGGCGTAAGTATTCTTAAATCATTAATTTGTAGTAGTCTTCATTCATTGCGCCAAATCAATCGTCTATTTACTAATTATTAGAATAGTGAGTGTATTTTTATCAGTAGTTAACTATGAACATAAAAATACATACAACATAGTTTTAGTGATTTGAATGCTGATTGGGAATGGAACGATAAATAATAAAAAAACATTGTTTATTTAGGCAGTGAGTTTAGAATGTCAGTCAAGGACAGGACGAGATAAGCAATATCGTAGTTAAAATAATTTGGAAGTTAAATACGATCAATATTAGTTCATTATTATTGCAACAATGAGTTTAACGAAGAATGTGCACCTCGCAAAACGAGCATAAAAATAGTGCGCATTTTTCAAAGTGCACAATCTACGTCAAACCCGCAATAAAACAAACAATTCGAAAGTCAGCATATTAATGTTGATAGTCATCAGTGGACTAACAGTACGATTAAAATACAAATTATTATTATCGTGGGCATGTTATGAATATAATAACGTTTGTATTAATGCACGTTATGATAAACTGAATCCATTTTTTACGGTCGCGGTATGTACCTACGGACGACAGCATGTCTAAATACAGTGGCACAAGCCCTACGTTCTACCAAAAAGTTGCATCCAATTGATTCAATCAAATGACGTCCACTGCTGGACAAAGGCCTCTCCCACGGATTCTACAACGTCTGTCCCCAAGCTGCCCTCCTAGACAAGTGCAAAACGTGTCAGTTGCAACTTCGAAAACTATTCTCTTCCTATTGAAACTATTCCTTCGCTCCGTGAAACGATTTAGAAATTATGCGTTTAATTGTTGTCACGTTTTGCCACTTGTCTACGGGGGCACGTGCTTCAGCGATCCTCACCTTAAATACCGGGCTTAGGCGACGTTTCATCCGAGGATGAATTGTCTCCCTTTCAAATTATTAGGTCTCGAATCATCCGCAAAATATGACCTTTCCATTATTAATATTTAATTACATTAATCATATTTCGGATGATCTGACACTTTCAAGCCACAGTTTCACGGCGATCATACGAATATTTGCGGATTTCGATACCTAACAATTTGAAAGGGAGAAAATTTCTTCCTCTGATGAAACGTGACCTAAGTCAAATACCGCAGTGTCTTGGATGGCTAAAAACAAATAATCTTGTGTAAATGAAGTACAGAATACAAAATTCCAACGCACCTGAAATCCGGACTGCACTTTCCTCGAAAACTTGGCATTAGGTACATCCAAAAACAGGGTTGCGTTGATGGCGAACCCTGCCATATCGATAGGGAAGGGTCTGAAGGGCTTCCACGCGGCGTTGTAACCGGTGACCTTCCCATCTTTGACTAAGGGCATCTCCACTCGCATACCACCGACTATGCCTACTGGCCACACGCCGACTTTCTTGACTTTGCGCATCTGAAAAATGTTTAAAAAATATTTTTACTAACTTATTCACTGTTGAAAGTATTTTTTAAAAGTCTTTATTCTGTCCTAGAAATAGAAAAAAATATTACAAAGGCAGTAGGCACCCTATGGCTAATGTGAAGAATCATGGAAGAAAATTCCTATAATAATGTAGTTGTGCGTGAAAGTCAAACAAAAGTTTGTAAAATATTATGTTTCCTAAAAAGATTACTTTGTAATGAAACTACAGAAACCTACAAGAATTTACAGTGACATGTCATAAAATAATAAATCGATATTTTGACTTTTCGATTAATAGAGTTCGATCATTATTTTGATTTTCGATCGATTGGCATTCGATATAGGCGTAAGTAACCCGATGTTTTATCTAAGTAGGATAGTTATAATTAGACATTTCAATGTCTGTCTTTGTTTCCATGGCAAGACTGGTACCTCTGTTATATCAACTGATCCATTGAGAAATTGTTTAGGCATATTACGGTAAATGTATTTACAAATAACATTACAAAAGTAAATGTTTACAAAAGTGTAAATAAATATACGAAACATTTGAAAGAATGACATTTCATGGGTAAAAATAACGCGCAAACGAACACTAAGGTCAGTGCAGTTACTACTAATAAAGTTGCGAAGCGACGCGACTCAATCAGTGTCAAGGTTGATCTCATCTCTATCAATGGCAATTTAAATATTTATTGCAATGCAGAAATATTTTTATAAGTACTTTCCCTGCCTATCTAGCATATTTTAGCAGAACTAAGCTCAGTCAGCTGAATTCTCAATAAATAAATAAAAGTAAAAAAAATCTTTATTCACAGTCTGTTAAATAAAAGTGATGGTGCATGATGGACTCAGGGGGATATTTCTGAATTTACTTCGCATTTTAATGCTATTAGTGATGTCTTTAGGTTAATAATACAAGGAATAATTGTTAATAATTCAAACTCTATTGTCACAAAACCGAAAAACATTAGTTGAGTGACTAATTATGTGCGGCGAACCGAAATTAGTCAATTGTTTTTACGCGTAATAATGTCTTTTTCAGGGAATTCCTCATCATTATATTAATTTGTACTTTATCCTACTAATAATAAATGCGAAAGTTTGTATTGAATGTTTAATACTCTTTTATGCAAAAACTACTAAACGGAACTTGATGAAACTTTACAGTATTGTTGTTTACACAATAATTTATAACAATCTGTGACAAGCTGAATTTCATGCAGGCGAAGCCGTAGGCAAAAGCTAGGAATCCATAAATTATTATGAATAAATGTTCACCAAATCTCGCATTGTACAAGTATCCAGAAATTGGAGAGCATTGTTGTTTTAAGATATTGATAACTTTACAACACATCAATTTGATGTTTGCATTGTTTCACGATGATAATAAACAGTTCTCAAATAAACACAATATTGATAAATTGCTCCGTTTGTAAATAAATGACAAGTGCATCCTGATTTTATATCAAAGGAAGTTTGTTGAACTTGTTGAACTTTAAAATAAAGTTGTAGTTATTTATATACTTACCAGTATAGCTAGAAAGTAAAACTGTGATGTTAGTCAGTAAAAAATATTTTACAGAAGAAATTAGAGGAAGGATGGACTTTAACAAACTTATTAAATACTCAATTACTCAACAGGACTAATCCCACTTTAGTGTGTTGTACTAAGTAGTTGTAGGTAGATGTTAAGTAAAACTCGGATGCCGTAATAAGACTGAGATATTTATTTCCAAAACCAGGGTTCTTATATTATCAAAAATGTATNGACCCCGGTAGTCATAGCTATAGAGTATAGCTAAGACTATGACTACCGGGGTCGTTGAAACACTTTTTCCCATCCACCCCGTTGACGGGGCAGATCCACCGGGGCCGTTGGGACTAACCCAAAATAAAGCATCGCATAGCTCGCTAGTGTAGGTAGGCCGCTGCAGCTGAAATCTACGCCACATAAATACGGCGCGTGCCCGTTGTCTCGCTCAGTGCACGGCAAGGACTCGTACGGGATGGTCACGCCGCTGCTCTTGCGCATGTGACGTCACCCATCGCCGGCGCACGTAAATACCGCGCGCAGCCGCCGTTCGCGCCAGTCAGTCTCAGGCGCGCGGCGCGTGCGGTCAAGCGGTGGAGCAATATTGATGATGCGATGACGTATGAGCTAGGTGGCTACAGTGGGTTAATTTAGACTTCTCTCTTTCGTTTCTTGGACAGTGCTTGATGCGGTAAGCGGACGGCGGGCCACTAAAACGGCATTTTAGGAGCGCGTTCATATTTTCTTAACATTAACGGTTCGCCTTGTAATCTAGTATGATTTCTTTTTAGTTCAATGATCTTTATGGAGGGTGATTGTTACATTGAGTTTCTTCCATCCTTTCCATCAGGTTTTTATTTCTTCACTGTTTCGTGGATATTTTTAATTTCTTTTAGCACTTAAATTATTTTCCGATGTCTTGAAGATATCCATGAATTGTCTTCTCGAGGTAAAAGACAGTGCTAACTGCCTCGTTGGATTAGGTTTTTATGCTCTTGGTGAAAGAATGTATTCTCATTGAAAAGATCTTATTAGATTCAAATTTTCTGGTTGAAATCCGTTTTCCGACGAGGTTATAGAGCAGAGCTTGTTGAGCTGTATTTGTACACTGTAGGTTCACCTTAAATTGCTTGCAATCTGCAGTTTCTTATTGGAATACGTAGTTTCTGCAATCGATTTGAATATTTTGTGGTTCCTATAGAATTTCTTCATTGAATAGTCAATGGCAAGGTTTTGGTTCCAGTTTTTTGAGTTTTCTTGCTATCAAATAAGTTTTTTAGGCGGAGTATCTTTCTTCTGTCTATGATGAAGATCTTTTCCAAAATTCCTTGACCTTCTCTGTGCATATAAGTCTCTTAAAACTGTACTATGTTCGGTTACTCTTTCAATTTTCCGATACCGGTAAGCTGATGTTCTGTTGATAGTATTTGTCTACGCATGTATAAATATGGCAGTAATCCTGATTCTTTTAGGCTCAANAAGAGAGAAGACCTCTCCATTCGCGAAACGAGACATGCAATAACGAAAGGCTATTTATTTTTGGATGCTTCTTTGGTAGCAGTGGGCGGGGCTAGCCTTTAGCAGAAAAGTTTTCGCGTAACGACCACGGAGCGGAACACGTAGTGTAAAGTTTTTATTCGGTTGATTGATGTATCTAGTAGTAATGTACGGGGTTGATGTGTATGTGATTTGATAGTTGATTTGGAATGATAGAAATGTTTATTGTACACTGTATTAACTTGTAAATTTAATTTGTTTTGAGACAAATAAATACTATCTATCTTTAAGGCCGCGGGAAGCACCTGGATGCGGGCAGCACAAGGCCCTATTATTGTGGAAGGCCTTTGTTCGGTCTATTCCACTTTGATCACCTGGCTTTGATGACCCAGGTGATCAAAGTGGACTTCCAGCGACAATTTCACTAAATTGTATTGTAAAGGACACTCCTTTGATCACCTATTAAATAAATTATGCCTCTGAATAGTCACATACATGTCCAATTTGTTTGTTGCGGTTTTTAGAAAATATCACAAATGTTACAAAACAAAATATGTAAGTACAACAACTGGACACGTGACTATTAAGAGGAGGTGTTATTTGTATTAGGTGATCAAAGGACACTAAATTAATTATTTAACTGGAGTTCTAGTGAAATAGACCGCCTCCAGCAGTAGACTGACCTGCGCCGGCGGCGAGCGCGGCCACGAACTGGTGCTGCGCGTGCGCGTACACGTAGGCGTAGGTCAGCCGCTCGGGCGCCGCCGCCGCCAGCCGCCGCAGCGCCACCACCCATGGCCATGCCAACCTTGCGGTTATAACTGGCCGAATCGCGGGAGATGCGCGCGGAACTGCGTCTGCCGTAGCAGGTTGCACTCTGCCGCGCGCAACGCTTGACTCCCTACAAATTCTTTGATCTATTTCCTTGTCCCTATATATGCTACTCTCCCCGTTCTGGGGCTGCGACTATCACGAACGACGTGTGGCACCCTATGGCGCCGAGCTGTTCGGTGCTGCCCTCCTCACATGCCACTTGTACGCAAACGCCTTGAGCCGTTTGAAGTTCGCCTCTGACGCAACTAGATCGGGGTACCAAGCGGGGCCGTGCGTCTCCAGCACGACTTTCTGCAGCAGCTCCTCGCGTGTGTCCCTATATAGGGGACAATCCCGCAGTATGTGGTGACGGTCCTCCTCGAGCTCGCCGCAATCGCAGCTCGCACTGTCCCTCAACCCCATATTGCACAGCCGCTCGTTAAAGCACCCATGCTTGTCGGCCGTTTGGTGTAGTGGTTCAGAACGGACTACTATGCCGAGAGGTCTCGGGTTCGATTCCCGGCCGGGCAGAAATTGAAATGATGAATTTTAATTTCTGTGACGGGTCTGGGTGTTTTCTATGTATGTATTTACAAAAAAAAAAGTATATAAGTATGTTTATCCCGTCGTCTAGTACCCATAGTACAAGCTTTGCTTAGTTCGGGACTAGAGGCGCAGTGTAAAATGTCCAAGGATTATTTATTTATTTATTTATTTATTAAAGCAGCCGTGCCCCGTAAGAACCTGGGAAGCCCGATGATGAGACTGACCTGCGCCGGCGGCGAGCGCGGCCACGAACTGGTGCTGCGCGTGCGCGTACACGTAGGCGTAGGTCAGCCGCTCGGGCGCCGCCGCCGCCAGCCGCCGCAGCGCGCGCAGCCCGCCGCCCGCGCGCGCCACCAGCACGCAGCACAGCCGCCGCCGCGCCGCGCGCCACTCCACAGGGCACACGCGCTCCAGCACGCTCTGGGCAACAAACGAACGTCAGCAAGCGGCCATGAGCGTGCCCATAGCAGAGTAAATACAAATGAGTAGTAGGTCATCTTCATAGAAACGCACCGAGCGCGGATTGTGAGCGCGCCAATACGTATGTGAGCGCGCCAATACGTATGCGGCGCGCACGTACACATTGACAAAATTCGGCGCAACACCCTGCTAATGCACATACAAACCGCGCTCGACGCGTTTCTAAGAAGATGAGCTACTCATTTGTATTTACTCTGGCTCGAAACAGAACGGGGCAACGAAACAGAAGTCAGCAAGGGCCATGGGCGTGCCCATAGTCCTAGCCTAGGGAAGGGCAAGTTATAGCCAGCGTCTTTCAAGGCGAGAGTGAATAGGCACTTGCAGGGCAGATATGTACCATCCTAGACTGCATCTCACTTAACATCAGTTGCGTTTGTGGTCAAATATCTGCCTTGTTACACATAAAAAAAACTGAGGAGTGCAGCAATAAGTCCGCACTCCACCGGGCACACGCGCTCCAGCACGCTCTAGGCAACAAGCGGGAATCAGCAAAGGCATTTACATTAATAAAGCCTAGTCTGGTCCGGGATACGGTTGCCAGGTCCAATATCAATTCATTCATAATTTGGCCGGACATTTTACCCTAAAAGCCGGACATTATTATTATAACACTTTATTGCACAATAAAATATACTCAACATCAAATAAACCGCACCTTCCGCGACGCGAACTTTAAAGATTTTCTTCTGACACAATCATGGTGCCCCAACAATGATTGTGGTGTGAACTGAGTTACGAGCGTTGGAAGTTTGATAATTTACATACTAGATTTGCTTTTTGCGCGCAAGTTTTGTAAGAAATTGCAACAAAATAGTGACATTGTATAATAGTGACACACAAACGCATGCACGTTTGATAAGTGCTTGTCGCGGGGGTGCGATTTATTTGATGCCGAGTGTATTTTAATTGAAATGGAACGCGAAAGTTTGAAATCTTATACAACGAAAAAGAAGTCAGCAAAGTCAAGTGCGTGTCGTGCCACGCGCAGTTTAGGGGTTCCGTACTTGTCCTTCGTTACCACAATATATTTCAGAAGCAATTACTTCATGTAAAGTCAGCAAGGGCCATGGGCGTACCCAGACTGACCTAGGGAGGTAAGTCATTGGATATCCAACTTCTGGCCTAGGGGAGGCAAGTCAGATTTTTATGATCAGATAGTTTGACTTATGCCTATTTTCACCATAAATCCCTAATGTTTAAGTGACCCCTATGAAAAAGAAATGTCTGTTAAATGTTGTCATAGGAGTCACTTGAAAATTAGGGATTGATGGTGAAAACGGGCATTAGTTCCTTCAAAGCAACTTCCAAGGTACGTCCTCTTGCCCCTCCCTTGAACGCCTATGGCTATGACAGGGGAACAACACGAAAACAAGTCCCCACTGGAGCGGAGCCGTGAATATGTGATCACACACTAATCTGAGGAGTGCGGCAATAAGTCCGCACTACAACGTGTACACGCGCTCCAGCACACTCTCTGGGGAACAAGCGAACGTCAGTATGGGCCATGGGCGTGCCCAGTCTCTGGCCTAGGGAAGGGCAAGTCATAGCCAGCTCCCGGACTAGGTGGACAAGTTAGATTTTTAAAGACAGTTTGACTTAGTTCCTTCAAAGCGACTTCCAGAGGGCATCTGANGACAGGGGCACAGCACGAGTCCCCACTAGAGCGGAGCCGTGAGTGTGTGATCACACACTAATCTGAGGAGTGCAGCAATAAGTCCGCACTACAACGCGTACACACGCTCCAGCACGCTCTGGGTAAGAAGCGAATGTCAGTATGGGCCATGGCCGTACCCAGTCTTTCCAAGGGAGGGGCAAGTCATATCCAGCTTCTGGCCTAGGGAGGGAAAATCTGATTTTTAAAGCCAGATTGACTTACTTCATTCAAAGCGACTTCCAGTTTTATGAGTTTTTGTCAAAAATTGGTTATGCATTACAAATACAGTAAAAAAATAAACTACAGACCTGTGAAGACAGTCTAGGCAGAGTCAGCATCTGATTAGCTTCAATCAGCTGGTGCAGCGTCTGCGTTGGAATCTCGGTGGTGCTGACAGTGGCTGCTGGTTCCTCACTGTCTTCTTTAAGGAGAACCATAGTGTCGGTTTGTCTCTGGACCTTGTATCGCGCTGTCACGTTCTGGGTATCGCGAGCCGTCATGTCAACGAAGCTGAGAAAAATGCAATCTTGTAAATGTTGATTTCATTTACTAAACATGATATTCCTTGATTCCTGTTCTTGCCAATGTTTGTGGTAGTTAGCTGATAATAAATAAAGGAAGTACAAAAGTGCCCAGGTTTCTTCCACCACCATTTTTCAGCACCAGTGGTGTTTTGTGTCTCAGGGGTGTATTGTAATATTGGTCCAGTGGTGGCAGGGTAAATGCGCTAATGCAGAATTTGAATTTTATCAGTTTACCTAATACCTGTGCTTTACTGAGAGAGGGCGCCTGTCACTATACCTGATTTTGTTATCATCGTCAAAAAAGTGCCTCTTCTAATTAGACGATTATCACACTGCGCCGCGCTTCGCCGCGGTCCGTGTGATTATTACATATAAAAAATCCCGCGCGCAGACGCGTTGTCAGTGTGTTGTGCCGCGCGTGTTTTCTATACAAACTGAGGTACTTGCATGGAATGATTAAATCTGTCGTCCCGCGTACCGCGGCGGAGCGCGGTGCAGTGTGATAATCGCCTTATAACGTCTGTAATGTAAGATCATGGTAAAGCAATAAAGAATTAGAATTAGAAAGTGTCTCACCCAAAAGCAACTCTGTCTCTATAGTGGAAGGCGGCGATGAGGTACCGCAGACGGATGGTGGCGCGCTCCTCGAAGATCAGCGCCTTCACCTTGTTGTCCTCGAAGTCCGACACGAAGGCTTCCGCGTTGCCGTTGTTAATGCCGCGCACCAGCTTGTACGGGAACTTCCAGCGGATGAACTCTGGAGACGGAGGACAAATATTAATAGTTTTGTAGCGTCAGCGTATACTGCATTTGTTTAGTAGACACAATATAGTAGGTCGCGCGTCACGACTGAGGGAGGACTGACGCACATCAGTTAATAATTAATAAACTGGGCTCTTAATTATCGCACACGCATCCAGCTGTTTCATTTGTCGTCTCCCTGCTTAGGAGCCAAAATTTGTATTGCAAAGATTACTAATAGTCCCGTCTAAGCTAAATATTATATCTGTGTGGATTAACCACAATAGCCCCAGCAGTGACATATTGCGAAATATCTCCCTCTTAACTAATCTGGAACAGGCAGTCCGATACCAAAACCACAGGGCCATTGTTACCTCATTCTAGCCTCACCTCGCCATAGACATTGGCGGAATATTAAGTCCAGAGTGGCGAAAAAATACAAGTTTATCGCCATTCACAAAAGAAGAATGCAAATCCAACAAAAAGTTATGTGGCGATAGAATCTATGACGCCTTGCGACTAGAACTTGCATGTACAGATAGGTACATCTACATATTATACTCACCTAATATCTTCGGCAGTGACGACAGTCCCTCCTTGTAAATGTACACATGTTTATCCAACACCAGTGTGAAACATGGTACGCCATGCACGCCCACGCGACGCGCTAATCCCGCCTCATGACCCGCATGGACTGTCGCTAGCGTCACGCCCAATAGCTACAGTGTACTTATATCTACGTCTACTCATCTAATATCTTCGGCAGCGACGACAGTCCCTCCTTCTAAATGTACACATGTTTATCCAGCACCAGCGTGAGACATGGCACCCCATGCACGCCCACGCGCCGCGCTAATCCCGCTTCGTGGCCCGCGTGAAATGTCGCTAGCGTCACGCCCAATGTCTATATCACACTTAACACCAATATCAACTCACCTAGAATCTTCGGCAGCGACGATAGTCCCTCCTTATAAATGTACACATGTTTATCCAAACACCAGCGTGAGACATGGTACTCCGTGAACGCCCACGCGCCGCGCTAATCCCGCTTCGTGGCCCGCGTGGACTGTGGCTAGCGTCACGGCCAATAGCTACAGTGTACTTATATCTACGTCTACTCACCTAATATCTTCGGCAGCGACGACAGCCCCTCCTTGTAAATGTACACATGTTTATCCAACACCAGCGTGAGACATGGCACTCCATGCACGCCCACGCGCCGCGCTAATCCCGCCTCGTGACCCGCGTGGACTGTCGCTAGCGTCACGCCCAATGGCTGCAACGCATCTACAAGTCGCCGCCACGCCGCCGCCGAGCGGACGCACTCGAAACACCAGTCGGTGTAGAACAGGACGATAGCCGGCGTGTTGACGCTCTTCTCGATTATGTTGTTTTCGAAATGGCTGAAGAAGCCATAACCAATTAAAAATGTATAAAATGGTAAGACCGCCACCACGCCTCGGCAGAGCGAACGTACTACCGAAACAGGACAATAGCCGGCGTGTTCACGATCTTCTCGATTATGTTGTTTTCGAAATGACTGAAGAAGATAGTGGCCAATTTACAATGATGATAATATAGAAGCATGTAAGTAGCATAGCAGTGCTTCAGCGGTGGATTATCAGACACCAAATTTAGTCTCATCAGAGTGGTAAAATAGAGCTAAGTGTGTTTTAATATTTAAAGTATGTATTGAATGGACCACAAGCCTGAGGCAGATAAATAATTTCTACACGTTTACCAATACACACTGTCTTTACCAATACTGAGATTTGCTTGTAGACCATTTTAACTATTACGATTATTTTTAGATGAGAGCTTTATTAGATGCAACAGCAATTTGTTATATTTTAAAATCCTTAATGCAACTCTAAATGTAGAAGTGACTCACCGTGTTGTCACAGACAGTTTGTGAAATAATGTAATATCCTGATCTTGTGTTCTGAAGTGGGTGCCAAAGAATTCCTCAAATGGGTCATTGCTGAAATATGAAAATTTTGAATCATTCATGGAATTCCAATTATTGTAGATCACTAATCATTCTCTTACACAGTAGTAAACACAATTTGAAGTTCTAATGCCTGTAGTCTGCACAATCACATTTTACTTTCTTTCTTTGCAGTTAATGAAACTAAATATTAGGCAAATGGAAGTTTTCTCTTAATTTTTGCATTTACCATTTTAATGAAGAATGAAAATACATTAAAAATTGTATACCTAAACAACAAAAAAATTGTATAAACATACATACTATATAGCTTACTGATAAGAAGATTTAATATTTATAAAATAAAAACATCTAGATTTTATACTTCACATTAATGAATTAAACAAACCAACCTGAATCTAGCATACTGGCTGTAGTCATGCCTTGGTTTGTACATGTGTTCGTCTTCGTTCGTAATGCCATACAGATCATACGCCTGCCGTCTCTCGGTGTCTGACAGAAGCTCATACGCTTGTTTAATCTCCACAAAGCGAGACTCTGCATTCGGATCTTCATTTTTATCTGGGTGCCTAAAACATTGAGGAAATAATAATGTTATCAGCATATTAGCAGTTTAGTTGTTTAGCAGTTTAATATAAATTATTAAAAAATTACAATATGTGTATCTTTTTTATCCACAATGAGGAAGCTCTTGACCTGTATCTCACCTGATGGTATTGATTTTATCACACTCATAATTAAACTTTTCTATTCTATTTATTTTAATAAACAGTAAGAAACTTGTGGGATTTGAGTGACAAACTTCTGTCTTAGAAAACTGTACACAACAGTACAGAAAATATTACTAGGCACAAGGATCTCAAAATTTCATGAACAAAACATACCACTCTTTAGCTAGTTGCCTGTAGGCTTTGCGTATTTCGAACAGGGTGGCCCTGCGGTGTATGCCAAGAATCTTGTACGGGTCACCTATTTTTTGCGCGAGAACCAGTGGGCACAGTGCGATGGCCACCAGGACCCACAGCCATCGCCCTTTCCATCCTTTCTTGCCGTTCCATAGCATATTATCCACTTAAAATCGAGTTCCACCCTTCCAAACGACACTTCGCACTATTCATAGAATTAATTTCATAGCGACATCAAAACAGACGCAGGGCACATGACTGACTGCAAATTAACACAAAATACTAGAAAATGTTATCAGTCATGGATCTTAAAATAGAATAGCTGAAAATTTAAGAATCCTGAAAATTTCACGAAAATTACAAAACGTCAAACGAGCCGAGCAACCATAGTTGAATCAATATGTTTTTTAATTTGTTCTCCACTGCGCAACATGTAATGAAATAATCATTCATACATCTTCAGATTAAATTCTATCCAACCTCTCTTTCACTCTTAACTCGTAATCCCATAGTGTATCTCACTCTAATAATAAATTGTAGCCAGCTTGATGAAGGACATCACTTATTTTGGTTTGATGATCATCAAAATATTACTTAGAATGCATTAAAACCACAGATATGGATTAGAGTAGATACAGCAAGTTGATCGTCAAAGCGTGCCATTCCGATATGTCCAAATGGACATACATGGTCGAGTGATGTTCATGTAATCCGATTACAACAATCGGTTACGATGATTTTACGAGGACAGTAGTACGAACACGGGAGAAAGAAGAAATTATTTACGGATTGAGAATTGTAATTAACAGCACAAGTAACAAATAATTAATTAGAATAAAGTAGCAGTAGAAGAAGTATAAAGTAGCATTGTTTTTAATACATATCCTGCGATGTACTCTTAAGAGTTAAAACCATGGTCCCTGTATGTGGTGCACTCATACCGATCCCAAGGAACCGTACTTACTCATAACAATAAGACACACACTGATGCATGTATTCATGCACTTGACAAATTTATGTTTTGAAACGCTGGTAGGGTAAAAAAAAAAACACGTTGTTAATTGTAAGCCGATTACAACAATCGGTAACGATGATTTTACGAGGACAGTAGTACGAACACGGTAAAATTAATAAATTATTAACGGATTGAGAATTGTAATTAACAACACAAGTAACAAATAATTAATTAGAATAAAGTAGCAGTAGAAGAAGTATAAAGTAGGATTGTTTTTAATACATATCCTGCGATGTACTATTAAGAGTAATGTATGTGGTGCACTCATACCGATCCCAAGGAACCGTACTTACTCATAAGATTATGACACACACAGATTCGTGTATTCATACACCAGACAAGTTTTTGTATTGAATCACTGGTAGGGTGAAAAAAATAATGAGATTTGACGATTTGTAAGAATTAATTTATTTAAAAAGAAAAATAAAGATGTTTTTGGTTTTGTATCGGGCCCCCGGGAAACCCCTAGTGCCAGACTTTTTCAAATAGACAGAGTAGAGGCATCTGCCTAAGGAAGTTCTATAATTTTGCCATTACCTTTTTTATAAATGACGGCGGAAGAACAATTTTATTCAAACCTTTTGATTTGTTTTGATTATTTTATAGGGCTTGTCTAAAGCACAATACTATTCATTGCACTTATAATATAATTATGAAGAAAAATCTTTTGTGTTTCATTTTACTTCCAACGTTTTTTACCACATTGAATTTTGTCGTTTAGAAAAATCTTCAAAACTAGGTACCTGACTTAGCTTTATGAAACAAAACGTATTGGCAAAAATACGCATTTTTACATTTATTAAAAATAAAAAGTTTGAGTGAATAGTCTTTATTTTATGAAACTAGGCCAGGTACTTACTAGGATATTTAAAAGTATGGAATTAAGTATGAATTACTAGTAGAACTATTTAACATAATGGAAAAACGATCATTACTTTCATAAACATTAGGCACAACAAAAATAAATAATGTAGAATAACGTCTACCGCTACAAAATTATTTTAATCCACATTCAGACTAGCTATAAATTTAATAAAATGTCAGTTTTATCGGAATTAATTAATTTTCGAATCGAGTCATACGATATCATTCGATGACTTTGCGAATGCAGTACGTTGATTACGATACTTTTACGTTGCGGCAATCACTAAAATTCGCTAAAATGACACTAATGACGTTTAAAAAGTGGCACGCTCGGCTTCATACAATTTTTGACACATGCTTCATCTATTCATATCTGTGATTAAAACTGTCACTTATTATTTGTATCAACATTCATTCTGCAGTCTTCAATTTTTTTTTATGATTATTGGGTGAAAAGGAAAGGTTTATCTTGGACGGAGTTTTGACGTTGACACTGACAAACATCAGACAGCTGGAGCCAGGGTGAAGAAACTTCCATACAACGGTCATTGAAGTGAAACTTGCTTCCAAACAGCGACATCGGTGAATAAATTCAAATACTTTTTAACTACCCTAAAACGCTCTAGATGTCGCTGCTCCTGTTTCCTTCATATTTTCATTTTTTTCTTAATTAAAATATATTTGAGAATATTGTTAATTACAATGTGAAAACTTTTTTTAAATGAAATTAATTTGTTTTAATTTAAAACTGAACATTGACATTTTTGTTATAATTTACATAATAGAGTAGTAGAAATTACTATTTAACATATGGCAACTTTGTTTTTCCTCCAAAATGGCCGGTGTTGTTTTTGTTAGGTTGAATTGAATGCATTATTGTTTTCTTAGCCATCGTTTATGAGTTCTGTGGCCCTATTAAAGTATTGAAGAGTCGAGTCAAATTCAAGTTCATTCCTTCGTACCTGCTGCTGTTCTGGTTCATCGGAGTTTTGTTCGTTCCTTCGTGAATCGCGAAGAAACTTTCTGTTATGTTCACAAGTGATCTGAGTTTTTTCAATGTGCTGTGTTCTGTGTTTAGTGTTGAAAACTTTGCCAAAAAACGCTTTTGGTGTCTAATATTATGTGTGTTCATAAATAAAGTAAAATTATTAAATTCAAAAGTTTTTGTTAACTTATTTGCATTTCCATGTGCAATGTAGAATTTTTCCAAATACATTGTTTTGAAAATACGTACACCATAAAGATAAATATTTTCAAAATAATGGATTTGAAAAAATTCTACATTGTACATCATAAAAACAATAATTCTTTGAAGGTTATGAGGGCCTATGTGTGCGTGAACTGTGTGTATGTGTGCGTGGACTTTATGTATGTATGTGTGCGTGTACTATGTATGTATGTGAGGGTTACGTACGTAGGTTAAGTACAGGGAATTTAACACCAGGCTATCAATTAGTAGGCTCAAAAATTTGACAGAGAGGGTTCTCTATTTCCTATGTATTACTTTTCTCTATGGCTGGAGCTATTTGACAAAATCGTAATCAAATCAAACAGAAATTCATTCGTTGTGAAATACAGACGTGTATCGTGTAATCGTGAAAGATAAAACATTTAGTTAATTTTTCAATTCATATAGTTTTCAAAGAAAATACAACTCGGGTAAGTTTTTCGAACAATGTCGGTAATTAAGGTTATAATGTAGGGTGGCTAAGTTTTCAGATTGAGATCCAGGACACTACAAATTTTATTTTATTTATAAATTAATTGGCTTATACACGACTGAAATTACTTTGATGTCTTAATGTGGATATTTTCAAGGTTTAGCACATATCCAGAGTTTCATATAATACTTAGAAAAACCCATTAGCCTGTTGCATCATCAAAATGAAAATAAAGTTCTCCTAAGTTTCATTAACAAAGTTACGATGTTCATTACATCATTTTTCGAGTACGATTAAATTACGATGTTTTTTTTAATTTTTAGACAAAAACCCGCATGATGATCAAACAAAATACCTGCGTGAATTCTTGAAATCCAATCACACTTCTATGTGTTATGCTTGTCTCTTGATGTTTCTTATTTAGTTTTATTAATAAAATTTCTAACTAACTTGACATACCTACCGTGGTTGTCTTTTGGAGATAATATTATTGTGATCTAATTATGTTTTTCAAAGTGATTAGGTGTTCATTAGTAGAATACATTTACTAAGAGACAGTATGCCGTGTTATCTGTGCTAGCTAATGTTAATCATCAAGGTTAATGCTTTTTGTTCTTCTTAAATTAGTCGATGCTTCCTTTAATTAAATTTAGGTACTTAGCGATATTTTTATTTAATTCTTGTTTATTTGTAAAGTTTATTTTGATCTTATATTTATATTAAATGTTTTATAAATTATGGGGTAGAATTATTGTGCCAGTAAAACTTTTATTTAATAATAATATTTAAGTCCTACAATCGTCTGCCCTTAAGACTAAGTTTAGTGACTGTCGAAGTAAATTCATAAAGTTTAAAATAAAACAGGATAAAAATAAATGTTATTATTAAGGGTCATCGTCCGTTCTAATTGCTTTAACCGGTTATTCCAACAGATAAGGTAACATTTACTAAATTGGTAACATGTTTTGATACTTAGCATGACAGTTTTTGGCAAAAAAGCACTACATTACTTTTTTGTTTTTTATGTACTTTATTAGGGATTTTTGAGACATTTCGACCGAAATCGCTAAAATGTATTCAATTTGAATCTTTACGTTTTAGCAAATTCTTATACATTTGAGAATAAATGATTAGAACTGCCTTTATTGTTACTCAAATGAATTGCTCCGAAAAATACTTGAGATAACTTTAATTTAAAAGTAAAATTTTAGAAACGGCTCGTTTAAAGATAAGTTTCTTGGTATATCCGACAAGGTAATAATATTAAACGAACTGTGACGCACAGTAATGTCGGTAATTGCGGTGGGTGTGTAAGTGACGCTTTGGAGCCAATTGGAACCACTTACTCTAATACACTCGCGAGCAAAAGTATGGAATCACTTACATGAAGTTGTTTCCACGCGATCTTGTGTACTAACGAATTTGTTAGTAACAAAAAAAGTAGCACCATTTTAAAGATTAAACTTTTAACTTTAAATTGATACCAAATTCATTTAAATCACACCGGTATTTAAAAAGATATCCCGCTTGATGTGAAGAAGTAAGAAAAAAGACATGTACCAACTGTTTGATACGTCGCGAGTTGCGGCCTATTTATCCCCTATAAAAGCACGTGATTTCGGATTTTTGCGTTCACACGTTGATCCATACACATCTCGGCTTCTTTTGACACTTTACCTGGGATTCTACACCTACAGAAGCAGCACAAATTGTTGCACTGTTGCAAGAAGGGCTCAGCCAGCGGGCTATCGCACGTCAGCTCCACATAAGCCAGTCCTGGGTTTCGAAAGTTTTAAGACGCTTTTGGGAGACTGGTGGCTTTATCCCCAGACCAAGTTCTGAACAGCGCCGGTGCACATCGCAGAGGGATGACCGTTTTTTCATGTCAACCTCTCTATGAAATCGTCATTTGACTGGCATCAACGTCCAGCAAGAGCTCAGAAATGTTCGAGGGATAGCTGTTAGCGAGTGGACAGTTCGTCTAAGATATGAGCAATAAAATTTGACTCCAAAAAGGCCTGCCACAGGCTGGAAACTGACGGCAGGTCACCGACAAGCACGCTTTCAATTAGCTTGCACTCGGAAGACGAGTAATGGAGGCGAGTTTTGTTTTCCGATGAATGCAGACTGTTTTTGCAGTGCAGCAGTCGAAGAGGTCGGGTCTATAGACGGCCTGGGGAGCGATTTGTGCAGTGCTGGTTCGCTAAAACATTGGCTTATGGGGGTGGCTTGCTCGACTTCCCATCGAGATGTGTAGGAGCAAATTGAAAGCGTGCTTATCGGTGACCTGCCGTCAGTTTCAAGCCTGTGGCAGGCCTTTTTGGAGTCAAATTCTATTGTTTATATCTTAGACGAACTGTCCACTTGCTAACAGCTATCCTACGAACATTTCTGAGCTCTTGCTGGACGTCGATACCAGTCAAATGACGATTTCGTAGAGAAGTTGACATGAAAAAACGGTTTTCCCTCTGCTATGTGCACCGGCAATGTTCAGAACTTGGTCTCGGGATAAAGCCACCAGTCTCCCGAAAGCGTCTTAAAACTTTCGAAACCCAGGACTGGCTTATGTGGAGCTGACGTGCGACAGCCCGCTGGCTGAGCCCTTCTTGCAATAGTGCAACGATTTGTGCTGCTTCTGAAGGTGTAGAATCCCAGGTAAAGTGTCAAAAGAAGCGGAGATGTGTATGGATCAACGTGTGAAAGCAAAAATCCGAAAACACTTGCTTTTATGGGGGGTAAATAGGCCGCAACTCGCGACGTATCAAACAGTTGATACATGTCTTTTTCCTTACTTCTTCACATCAGCCGGGATATCTTTTTAAATACTGGTGTGATTTAAATGAATTTGGTATCAATTTAAAGTTAAAAGTTTAATCTTTAAAATGGTGCTACTTTTTTTGTTACTAACAAATTGGTTAGTACACAAGATCGCGTGGAAACAACTTCATGTAAGTGATTCCATACTTTTGCTCGCAAGTGTAGATCACAGGAAAGTGATTGTTTCTGATTGTAGATACGCAACTGAAACTATGATTGAACCTTGTGTGAGGTCACTTGTTATTTCCTTTTTATTCCACCCTAAGCGAAATAATTTAATGAAAATAGCTAACTATAGTATCTAACATTAGATTTCGACATTGATTGAATAAATTAGAATGAAAGGGAGGTGTGATAGTGTTGATCGGCCATGGCCGCACTTTACATTATGAAATTGTAAACTCACGTCTTGGCGAAACAATATTTATTAATAAGGGGGATAGTGTATAAGTTACAAGTTAGTTACTTTTAAACGTATAATGCTGGACACTAACTGTATTTATTTTGCTCTGTATTCGTTTACTAGATAGGATAGGCAAACAGATTATTATTATTTACGTCGATAGAGATTTGCATTGTTAAGCTTTAAGTAGGTACTTATGATTCGCAGTTAAAGCATATTTTGCCTAGTGTAATGCCGATTCTTATTTAAATGAATATTGTTATATTGCAAGGTGGAAGTTTCTTAATATGTTTGACCTTCAGTAAACACCTTACTGTAGCTAGCTGTAGGTGTAGGTATGACGTGAATGAACTATTGTTTAATCCGTCACACGTGCACAACATTTATTTTGTCAGGCAGGCGTGTGCATCTGCGACAAGCGACACAAGTAAGTCGCGTTAAATAGTTTTATCAATTAATTTTAAAATGAAAAGTTATGAATGAAAGTTACCTAAATAGATAGTGAGTAATTTTATTCTTTAATAAATATTTTTTATGTATTTAAATGCCGAAATTACACATTACGTTCATGTTCTTGTTTTCGATACCTACATTACAACTACGCGCGCTCAAGAAAAGCTTACGCTCGAGAAACGCCAGTCGCTAGTGTGAATTTTGTGATATACTTGTAGTCTTCATTTCATTACTTATCTATTTCCGTGGCTGTTAGTTATTAGCTACCTAGTGATAATTGATTGATTAAAATTTTACGTTTTACAAACCTTATAATTATCTACATAACCTATCAAATAAATATCTATTATCATCCGATTGAAACTTATGATAGTGTTATAACGTTGATTAAATGAACCGCCGTTTTTACCGCCAATCTCGTAAAGTTTTCCGTATAATGATACCATTATATTAATTAAATATTAATATCCTGACTCCAGAACAAACAAAATGGACGCCCTAGCGGATATCCTGCAGCCCCACAAGGAACTGATCGGCTCCATAGCAGCGATCGTGACCATCGGTCAGATGTTCTCTGGCAGCTTCATGTGCTGGGACATCTACAAGCAGGGGAGCACAAGAGGCGTTACTATCATGCCGTTCATCGGTGGTGTGGTGATGTAAGTATTTCGTACAAATTCCAGTTGGGCAAGAAAACAAACAGTATAGTACCTAATCCTCATCATTTTGAACCTTAATTTATGACGTATAAAAAAACGTTATTGAGATTATGATGCTTACTGATAATCTTATACTTCAACAGAAAGTGTCATCAATAACAAATCTGAGCTAAGTAGATTTGCGATAACTCCAACCAAAGTATGATGAAATCCTTATAACAATGTGCAGCAAAAGTATGATTAATAATGATGAAGCATTTAAATCTAGTAACGACTTGATTTTTTCTTTAGGAGCATCCTCAATTTGAAGTATGGGTACATCCTACGTGACGACACAATGATCCTGGTTAACCTGGTTGGCCTGGCTCTCAATATCATCTACGTGATGATATACTTCCAGTACACTTCGGAGAAGGTTAAAGTATGGGCGCAGATGGGCCTGGCGGGTGCATTATCTGCTGCATTGATTGGATACGCACAGATGGAAGATCCGAAACTAGTGGAAAATAGATTCGGGTTGATTATTACGGCGCTGATGTTTTATTTGATAGCTTCGCCCCTATTTAACTTGGTAAGTCTTCTCATTCCTTTTTGTTACTTGATAAAAACAGATAATACGAGTACATAGCTGTAAAATTTACTATCGTCCTTCAGGAAACAAACTGTTATTGTTACCACGTTAATAACTTAAAAACATCATGTTATTTAGTGACGACTTTTGAATCATTAATATCCTCAAAAGGTTGGATATTGCAGTACGAATTCTAACGTTGTACGGTTGATTTTCAGAGTGAAATAATCAAGAATAAAAGTACGGAAGGCATGCCGTTCCCCATCATTCTTTCGGGTACTGTTGTCACCTTTATGTGGCTGCTCTATGGGATCACGCTGCGCAATTCATTTATTGTGGTGAGTACATCTTTAAAAACGTTCAAGTTATTATATCTGACAATAAATAATAATTAAAATGTCAAATATTGTAATACTCATACATAAATTCCATTATCTTATCAAAGAATGATTGTTATCTTAGTATTGTTTCCTTTATTATTCAATAACGATTAATTATTTATCGAATTTCATTTTCTATTAAATGAGACTTGGAATTTTCAAATGGGTTATTATATTTTTGAAACTACTAACATTTTGTAACCCATTTGTGCACCAAATGTCTCGTAAGACGGGATACTCAATTATTTAAAAATTCTGTATAGCCGTTTCAGTATGGTCTGCGATCTGCATTGAACCTAAATACGCGTCTTAATTTCATACGACACTATATTATTATTATGCTTCTATTAGACACAATTAATGATAACTGCCTCTATCCAGTATGACGGCAGCATTCCTAGACGAACTTAAGAGACTAGATTTACTATTAAGTGTTTTCTAAACCTTATTATATCCTTTTCAGATTCAAAACATCGTCGCATTTGTCCTGTGTGCAGTGCAGCTGTCGCTATTTGTGATCTACCCTTCAAAACCCAAAGAAAAGTCAAAGGCCAAAAAAGCAAAGAAAATTGACTAAATTGTAACTCGAATATTAACCACAATGATGCCTCACTAGTGTGTAGATAACTACGAACTGTGAAAAACATACAGTAATCATGGTATTTATTTTTAAAAGAATAGTGTATTTTTTGGCCATTGTACTAATCGATTCCGATATTTTATTGTACAAAGTAACAAATAGACGCTACAAATTAGCAGTTGGTATAATTGATTTTACTATAAATTACAACAAAATTAAATAATAAACAAACAGGGCAAGCTAAACAAATCCGTTTAGAAATGAATGGGATCTCCTATTAAGACAATTCCATTTAGCATTTTATATTTTAATCTTTATGTAAAATTATTGTGCAGGTATTGCATTCAATAAATTGTAATTAATTTTTAATTAAAACATTAAAAAGAACCTGATTAGTACCCGTAACAGAAGGTACAGTATTTAATTTTAGCCTTATCTGCTAGTTTATAGCTCATCCACATCAAGCGTTATGGTTGCGATTAGATAATATTTTTACGGATGGTTGACTGTTATGAAATGATAATATTTTATTGAGTCGAGATGTACGTAATGAATAGATTTAAGATTAAGTGCCCTGTTACCTATCAACGTAGTATTTTAATCGTTTTCATTTTTTGATATTTTATAATGCTTAACTAAACAATTTTTATTTCCGTATGCATTATTACTTATAGTTTGTTTAATTATCTTATCATACGACATTCCAACTCGATAGTCATTATTGTAACTCGTGTTTAATCTAATGTTCATTTGTTTTTGTTAAAGCATTAACATTTTCATGCTATGAATTTCCTTTTTATTGTATTAATCAACAGTTTATTATGATGATGTATTTATTTTAATCAACCCCTGAGAAATGCTGTTTGTGATAAGATGCAAACGTTGTGATGACATTTGTTAATGAGAATATTGTTAAGCTTACCGGTGAATAAATTTTTATAATGTTTTATTCTTATATTGTTGTTTCTTTTTTAAGTTTTTGTCTTTTGCGTAGATTTTTTGGCATGTTTCTAGGTAAATTTAACCCTATTAGTTAGTAGGTCATTATCGCTCGTTTGGTGAAATAATTTTCAATAGTGTATGAGTTGTTCACTGATTTTTTTGATCATTATAATGCTGTTTATCGTCATCGATAGAACGATATACAATCTTCTTTCTGATCAGTGTCATTGTCGGAAGAGTGATAAGTCATAGGCAGACGGAAAATAAAAAGATATAGCTTTCAGTCAGACAATGTCATTTAGAATTTTTCCAGAAATGACTCTATTAATTTAATATTTTAAAATCTTTATTTTATCTATTATCTAAACTATAATAAGAACAAATGTTACGAAATTCCAAACCACAATCTTACTTTGTTACTGTTTAGTTCTAATACAAGTTTATTTAGGATTTTTGGCTAAAATTCTTGTTCAACTTTAATTGGACCACAAACATGATTTCCTTGGGAAGGTCGTATTTATTAAGATCTGCGAGAAACACTTGGCTATCATGTAATCCCATGGTACGTAAGAATTTACTCTGGAAATCCTGTCAGTATTTTGATGTTTGGTCACCCTAGTCACCGCGGAAAACATTATGTAGTTTAAAGGGAAGTTGTGTTGTTGAAAATTAATGTTTCTAAATATTTCAGTACATTATGAGCCTTCAGGCATCTTCCAAAGCAGAATCTTTCCTCAGCGGCACTAATGCCAATTTTCTTGAAGCCCAATACTTGGACTGGGCGAAGGCTAAAGGAGCCATTGATAACGTAAGCGACAACCACTTAATTTTTGTATTTTTATATCTTAAAAATACTTGATATTATTATTATATCTATAGGAAAATAGAAAATTCCTTGTTGAAGTCGTTTGTGAACTTTTGGACCTTACTTTACCTAACTAAACAGGTGTTATTTTGGGAGGTACCAGGGTTCCAGTCACCTTGCATAGATTTAATTTAAATTATATAATTTTAAACGTGGTGTTACAGTCCTGGGACAATTTTTACGATAGCCTCAACGGGCCAGCACTGAAAATAGAAGAGTTCGAAGATGAATTCAGTCCGAAGACTGTCAGTAAGTTTAACTTAATAAGTAGTAATAGTTATTTAAATTAAACTTGTCGCTTGCATCCAAATTAGTAAATTACCTATTATTACGTTATTTACATTACAGAACCACGCCAAAAAGAGAAAAAGGGTGAAGCCTCGAAAGAAATCATAACTCTTCACCTAGCAGTACAGAATCTTATTAGAAGTTACCAGGTCAGTATCTCGCTGTGACCCTCTTATACCAACTTCAGAATAAAGTTTTTTCAGTTATTTTGGAGAAAAAATGACACTTTTTATATGCTATTAGGCGCGAGGTCACCTGCTTGCTAAAACCGATCCCCTGGGATTGGCCCTGGCGGCAAGGTTCATCAAGAAGCGAACCACGGACGAGACTAAAGGCGTGGATTGCAGGATCGTCTCCAGGGAGCTTGGAACTATATTGTGTATGTAAATACTTGTATACACCTATACCTACTATTTTCAGAGATATAAAGTTTCTAACTGAACCAAAATGTTGCAGGCGAAAAGCACATGGACATGGTGTTCGAACTTCCTGATAGAACATTTATTGGAGGGAAGGAGAAATCTTTGACTCTTCGGTTAGTTAAAATCCTTTCGTTAGCGACATCAGTTAACGTTAGAAAGGTTGAATTATTATTGTTTAACTTGAGTATCATTGCCTGAGTGACTTTAGTCATGTGCTCTTGAGTCGAAGTTTGAGCAATTCAATGGTTTTTCCAATTTCAGAGATATCATCCACAGACTTGAGACAAGTTACTGTGGTCCAATCGGGGTGGAGTACATGCACCTCTATGATTTAGACTGCATCCAGTACATCCGGGAGCGCATGGAGATGCCGGGGGCTTTTGACCGCAGTGTCGAAGAAAAACGGCTCATTATGAGGCGTCTCACCAAAGCGGTCTTGTTAGTTTTCACCATTTTGAAATTTGATAACGATTTTTTACCAATTAACCTACCAATACCTTCCTTCTTCTTTATATTAGCCTAGAAAAGTACTTCGCGACCAAGTGGCCAGCGGAGAAGCGTTTTGGGCTCGAGGGTGGCGAGAGCATGATTGTGCTCCTGGAGGAGATCGTGGACTCCGGCACCAAGCTCGGCGTGCAGTCCATCGTCATGGCGATGCAGCATAGAGGTAATGACAAAGGAGATAGGATACGTAAACATAATTAACAGTATTGTTATTGTCAGCGTACAATACTTTTATTTTTGTCAGGTCGACTAAACATGCTTGTGAACGTTTGCCGCAAGCAGCTGACGGATATCTTCGCACAATTCAAACCTATGGAGCCCAAAGAGCCGGCTAGTATTATCTTTTCTTTCAGTAAACACATAGCATCCATTATTTAGCTCTTGTATTTTTTTTATGCAGCACAAAACAGATATTTGGTATATGATAACTGAATTTAAAAAATACTCCATCCATATTCAAGGAATCACGTTTATGGTACAGGGTTCCGGAGACATCAAGTATCACTTGGGGACCTACATCCACCGGTTCATCAGACGCACCAACAAGTATATCAAGGTCTCCATGAGCGCGAACCCCTCGCATCTGGAGGTGGTCTCGCCTGTCGTCGTCGGGAAAGCTAAAGCAGAGCAGTTTTGGAAGGGAGACAGCAATGGTGATAAGGTGCAAAGTTTCACCATTCTACAGGCTTACTTACATAACTATTGTAGGTATTTTTCTCTCAGTACACAATTATTATCATCGTGAATCATGTCGTCACACTCGTAGATCGCATTTAGTTGTAAATGTGTCTAGTCATGCTTTATAGCGATTCTAAGCTTGCTAACATCGCAAAGTAGGTGAGTAGGTAAGGTATTTACGTTCGCTTAATTATATGACTTGCACAAAGTAGACTTTTTTAGGCATTAAGTAGGTAACTACCTACTCTGTCTAAATTGGTGTTTATTAAAGATTTATGCCTCTGATGCTGATATAGGTGATGGCAATAATAATGCACGGCGACGCGGCGTTCTCTGGCCAAGGCGTGGTCTTCGAGACGATGCACCTCAGCAACCTGCCGGATTTCGACACTCACGGCTCTATCCACATCGTATGCAACAACCAAATCGGGTACACCACGGACCCTCGTTTCGCGAGAAGCTCGCCATATTGCTCAGGTCTTAATGATTGTATTTTATCAGTAGTTGAGCGTTGTAGACTGTAGTGTAACACAAGGCTTTGGATTTAAACTCATAATAAATAAAAGATGACACTGTATAATATCGGATTCAGCTTCAATTTAATGATAAAATTCACTCATCAGGATTCTCGATTAAAAGGGTTCAGATATTAAATTCCTATTTCCAACGTGTTAGTAAAATCTGACACCTCAATTTATGCTATTCAAAGCGCCCTGCTTTCATTTTATTTGCTTCTACCGTCAATCAGACGTGGCCAAATGCGTGGACGCGCCCGTGCTGCACGTGAACGCGGACGACGCGGAGGCGGTGGCGCACGTGGCGCGCATCGCCATCGAGTACCGCTGCAAGTTCAAGAAGGACGTCGTGCTCGACCTCGTGTGCTACCGCCGCTTCGGCCACAGCGAGGAGGACGAGCCCAGCTTCACGCAGCCCTTTATGTACAAGAAGATCCGCAGCATGAGCACCGGTTAGCCCTTCATATCTGCAGCCTTTGAAACTGCTTCATAGGGCCCATAATGTCACCATAGCTACCAAATCGCTACGAGTGCATTACCGCAGCAAAATTTATATAAATGTTGTGCTTTAGAGAGTCGAGAGTATAGCAGATAATTAGTCCATCGTGAGCAGAAATTTGTCCACTAATAGCAAAATTCGTTCAAATTATAGTTTAAAAGTTATTAGGAAAAAACAGATTTTGCTGGGGTAATGTTTCAAACATTACCCCAGCAATTTTTTTTTTTAAAGTCGTTCTATCCCGGAACCAAATACATGGATAGATAGCTTTTGTTGCGAAGTAATTTGTCCACGAATAGCAAAATTTGTTCGTGTTCCGGTTTTCAAGTTATTCAGAATTTTGCTGGGGTAATGTTTTGTGATGTCCTAGATCTCGTAAATGGCTCAACGCAGAAGTTTGAAAAAAATACCACTGATAGACCTTGATATGTCCAAATTAGTTCAAGCATTAGTCATTGATTTGAATGATAAACACCAGTGTAATTAAATGATTTCGAAAATCAGATAAAACGGTTTTGTGAGTAAACCAGTACTCTTACAATCGAATAAAAAAGTGTAGCATGTACCCTTGGTACACCTTTATAACCACAGTAAATATAAATGATGTGGCTTTGCGCAAAAGAGAGATTTCAAGAAATTCAATTTATTTTAACAGTCTTACTTTCGTGGCCGAATACGCAATTCCCTTATAACAAGGGAACATGGCATACAATGGACAAATTAAAATGTTCCTTGAATAAGCTATCCTGTTAATTTCAGCTTTATATTACGGCTTATAAGAAAGTTATCGGACTGCAAAAAAATATCAGGAATTCTTCTATAAGCCGACCAAATTATAAAGGTCACAAAAAAGCGATTTTTATTCGATTGTAAGAGTACTGGTTTACTCACAAATCCGTTTTATCTGATTTTCGAAATCATTTAATTACACTGGTGTTTATCATTCAAATCAATGACTAATGCTTGAACTAATTTGGACATATCAAGGTCTATCATTGGTATTTTTTTCAAACTTCTGCGTTGAGCCATTTACGAGATCTGGGACATCACAAAACATTACCCCCGCAAAATTCTGAATAACTTGAGAACCGGAACACGAACAAATTTTGCTATTCGTGGACAAATTACTACGCAACAAAAGCTATCTATCCATGTATTTGGTTCCGGGATAGAACGACTTTCAAAAAAAAATTTTGCTGGGGTAATGTTTGAAACATTACCCCAGCAAAATTTGTTTTTTCCTAATAACTTTAAAACTATAATTTGAACGAATTTTGCTATTAGTGGACAATTTTCTGCTCACGATGGACTAATTATCTGCTATACTCTCGACTCTCTAAAGCACAACATTTATAAATATTTTGCTGCGGTAATGCACTCAATCGCTACATTTTCGGTTATCAAACTGATACCAGGATTACCAGCTGAGGTAAACCGTTTTAAACATTTTGTAGGTCCCAATAAGATGGCTCTAAGTCTTGCAAAGAGATGACGTCATAATTCTGACTGCATATTTTTTTCAGTGGATAAAATATACGCCGATAAGCTGAAATCAGAAGGGGTAGTGAATGACGGTGACATTAAGCAATGGGAGAAAGAGTACATGGACACCTTAAACAAACATTTTGAACTTGCCAAGAAGGTTACCAAGCTTAGTATCATGGACTGGATCGACACTCCGTGGACTGGCTTCTTCGAGGCCAGGGATCCCAAAAAGGTGAACGTTTTATCTACTTTTTAGATACCTATATTAGATTCAATAAAATACCAATCCATCGCAACAGGTCCTGTACCTATTACAATACCATAATTTTTGTTCCTTAGATCGAGGATACAGGCATTAGTGACGCCACCATATCAACGATTTCGGGACATTTCTGCAAGCCTCCCGAACCATGGGCATTTGAAGTGCATAAAGGTGTCAATAGGATCTTGGCTAATCGAGAAAAAATGGCGAGTCTTTTAATAATTTGCTTGTTGTAAATTATAATCATAGAGTGTTAGAACTTATTGCCATGATTGATTCTTGCAGATTAAGGAAGGTATTGCTGATTGGGCAATGGGTGAGGCGCTGGCAGTGGGCTCCTTACTTCGAGATAAAATACACATTAGGTTTACTGGTGAAGATGTTGAGCGAGGCACTATGGCTCACAGGTAAAATCATCATCGATACTCATAATAATATCATGGATGGTTTTGTATTTTGTGTTTTAAGACCTCTCCATAAATTCTTTTGTTGATGTGTAGGCACCACGTGTATCATCACCAAGCTGTGGATGGTGCAACGTATCGTGTAATGGATCAGCTATATCCAGACCAGGCACATTATAGTCTTCACAACAGCTCACTTTCAGAATTTGGTGAATATTTTTTTGAATAAATTGCTGAACTAGATCTAATTATTTTTCTTCTCAATATTATAGTAGCTCAGCATTTGTCTTAATTATTTTATTTTACAGGAGTACTGGGTTTTGAAGTAGGCTATTCTTACTCGAGCCCTTACCTTCTGACCATCTGGGAGGCGCAGTACGGCGACTTTGCAGACACAGCGCAGCCTGTGTTCGACACCTTTATACAAAACGGGGAGAGCAAGTGGGTGTGTCAGTCTGGCATTGTAGTGCAACTGCCTCATGGAATTGATGGCGCTGTTAGTATAATCAATAGATGTTTTTAGTTACTGTTTCTTCAACTAAAAAGGTACACGAGTTCTTCAGTTTTTCTATAGAATGTTTACTTCTATTAAAGTTAGATGCAACATTTTAGGGCCCGGAGCACTCATCGGGAAGAGTAGAGCGGTACTTGCAGGCAGCTGATGATGACGAAGACATTATTCCTGACCTTGATGACAAGGATATGGCATGTAAGTGACCTAATGCACGTCTGTTATTTTATCAATTGTCTTTATTTTCCTCCACAACTAGTAGGTAATCGTCTTATAAATATTTATTCCAAACTACATAGTACGATCAAAAAAAAATTTTTTTTTTCAGTAAAACAACTCCGCGCCGCCAACTGGATCGTGGCGAATGTGACAACGCCGGCAAACTATTTCCACTTGATACGGCGGCAGGTGGCGCTGCCGTTCCGCAAGCCGCTCATCCTCATGACGCCGAAGGTCGGCCTCAAACATCCTTACTACAGGTCCAAGTTCGCGGATTTCAAGCCGGGGACGTCATTCCAGAGGTAAAAAATCAATAATTACCACTTGGTCTGCGATATAGTTTAGCACACTTCTTGCTATTTGCTTATAAACACCTATGTCATTAACATTATTATAGAATCAGCATTTGCCTAGGGAGTGTGCATGATCCAATTCTCGTAATAGCGTCACTTATCGGATGGTCTGTCGATCAAACATCATCTTTCTTAAAGTGAATAATTCTCTTTTACTTCAATTTACAGAGCAATACCAGAAATGGGACCTGCCTCCCAAAAACCTGAATGCGTGAAGAAGCTCATCTTCTGTTCGGGTAAAGTGGCTATCACGATAGACGAACTGCGCAAAGAGAAGAAAATGGAGGACAAGATCGCTATGTGCCGCATTGAACAGCTCTATCCGTTCCCGTATGATGTGGTTCTGCGGGAGTTTTGCAAGTACGAACAGGCTAAGGTGTTCTTTTGCCAGGAGGAGCACAAGAATCAGGGCCCGTGGGTATTCTGTCGCTTGAGATTGGAAAACTTATTTGGGAAAAAAATTGGGTTAGTTTTTCATCGAAATGTGCTATTAGTAGTCATAATATTAAACAAACTAAAAAATACCTTTATAAAATACTTTATATTGGTTTCAGGTGTATTACTCGACCCTCCAGCCCTGCTTCGGCTACTGGAATCAAGTGGATACACGCAAAAGAACTGAAGGAGCTCAAAGAAAAAATTATTCAAATATAGTTAATTTAATAAAATTATAAAAATGTACAAGTCTTGTCAATAAATCACCAAGTGGAATTTGTAACATTTTGCATTTTATTTCACTTTTCCTTTGAAACAGTCTCCTCGCGGGTTGATTTAAAAATATTTCACTTATAGGTAAGATATATACCTATTTAGTCATCATCATCATAATTATTAATTTCAGCCACAGGACGTCCACTGCTGAAACTATTTAGTGCGCCGTGTTAATTGTATTGTTGACTTAATGCAATGTGGCATTTTCTCCCAGTCAACCTTATTAATGTGTATACTGTATTTGAATAGGAGGTGTTTAGAAAATCAAGCGCATCTTTGACTTCAAACTTATGTTGGTGATTTTCACGTTGTAGGTACTTATTTTGAAATGTCCTGAAAAAATCTGTAGGTATTGTGGTCACCTTGCTGAGTATGTACGAATAAATTCGGACTACAGTTAGTGGAATTCGGACCGGTTTTATAGAAATGTCAATGTCAAAAACATATGGTTCACTTCACTTCATTGCGTACCTGTCAGTCAATCGTTTGAAAACAAACATCGAAAAAGTGTTTTAGACTATACTGAATCATGTCTTACTTCGACTTTTTTTGTAATAATATTGAAAATAGTAAACCAGATAACTCAGAAAAAATCAAAGGAACTTGCTACTCCATGTGTCCGCAAGCTGAAGTAACTTTGTAAGTTTGCAACTTTTCCTAACCTACATTTTGTGAAACTACTTAAAATGTTTATAAAAAATTTGCTCTATTATCTTGTATTTTGTAGACGCGAAAGAGAAAAGCTAGTTCACGTGTTGGAAGTGGTTGGCGACTCTCGAAAACTGGTAAAATGCTACAGTCGGTCAGCGGCAGATTCTAACATGGCAGTACCGCATTTATTGCGCCCTTACAGTGTGCTAAAGGATACTGTGCAATATTTATTGCGTGAGTAAGTAGCAGATTAAAGAATACATTAAATTACTAGTCAAGATTTAATTTACTATTGTTTATTATCATTGGAAAATTTGTGTCTTGTTTATATTATTTAGAGATTCCAATATTTCAGTGTAATAAAACGCAAAGGTATATCTTCACTGGTGATGTACGACTTCCTGAATGACCGTCTGAGAGCTGTTCGACAAGATATAACTATACAAAGGTTACCAGCAGCTGAATGTGCCTGCCTCCTAGAACCTATGGTCAGGTTTTATGTGTATTTTGGATACAAGTGAGTTTGCATTCTACTTCTCAAGATAATTTTGATCATTAAAATAAATTGAGAGTATTTTCAGCGAGAATAATATCTACAAATAGCTTGATTCAACTCTATAATATTTTTTCAGGTTTATCAATCTCAAGCCTGGAGATTTTGACCAAGTGCTCAATAAGAAATACCTTTTGGAAAGCCTGAAATGGTTCCTGTACTGTTGTGATGTCATAGACCAAACATCCAAAGTTGAAGAAGATTCACTCAACAGTTTCATGTCAAAACTAGACATAAACAAACAAAGCCCAGTCTATGACAGGGTATTGATGGAAAGTCTGTACATTTTGTGCAATTTGGATGATATTCATCCACTCTTGAGATACATAGGGCTCCCTAAAGAACTGAAAAGGTAATGGGCATCAGTCATCAATAAAGTTTCTATGTATCTTAAAATTTCATTGAACATTTTCTGTTTCAGGAATCCTACTTTAGAATTAGCTTATAAAACAGCAATTGCTAACTGGAATGGAAACTACATGTTTGTATGTAGTATGATTGAGAAACTATGCCCACTGTCTTTCTGTGCATTGAGCTCTTATCTTCCAAGCATACAAAGGTAACATTCTGAACCCTGTTAATTTCTAACTTATGTATGACAACAACACAGCATTGTTGCATTAACTTATGTAGCTGTAATATGTGGTTTTACAACAAAAGTGTATATTCAAATGGGCTGTCACAGTACATGATCCTACTGTTCTATTTAATCAATGACCCCTACTGTAACTGTACTGTACTTCTCCCTCCACAAGAACCTAGGTATAGATGACCCACGCTGAACTGTCCCACCAAACTCAATTACAGGGGAGGGCTACCATCGTTCAACTATATGGTTTCCAACATGGCAGAAATCGGAACCAGCGATCCGGTATTGACGGTGGCGCCCCACTGTCAATGTCATGGATAGGACAGTTCAGTATTTTGGAACTATATGTACTCAATTATGCTCTATGCCTGTAATTATTACTTTTTTACCAGGCTTGGCCTGCGAGTGATGAGCCATGCCTACAGCAGTAAACAGCTCACGGTGCCCGCGTCAATAGTGCGGCGCTGGCTGTATTTCACCAGCGACCACGAAGCCTTGTCTGTCTGCAGACACTACGGCCTGAAGACCGAGGAGACCCGCGTGAGGTTCAACAAAATGGACTTTAGGACTGATGTGACTTTGGTAAATTTCCAACCTAACACCGTTTTTATTGCTTGCCAGTTACTGTTGTTGTAGATTATGTAGATGTTTCATAGTGTTTTGCATCCTTGATTCTTGCTTTGCCTGCCTAATAGCAGTGGATTGTATCTAAAAATATGCGACGTAAGGCAACAATAAAGGCGTACACAGTAAAAAAAAATCAACGTGACGTGGCAGTCTGTATAAATAACGTACAAAAGACTGATCTGGGGAAGAAAAACAAAAAAATGCACATACCTTTAGCGCCTGGTGACATGTTACCAACAATGCGCAAGAGCACATAGGCGGCCACGGTCAGATGTAAAATACATTACATAGCCCTCTTTTTCAGTACACAATAATCACAAGACACACAAGTTCGATGGATATCAATAGCAATATTACACAAATAACACAAAATATAGTGAAACACAAATAATTTACGGGAGCGGTACCGATACTACCCTCAACTCTGCTTTGCCACCGAAAAACTTAACCACAGATTAACGGAAGAACAGCGACATCTGGCGTCACTGCAAAGCCACTTGTGGCGCCGCCATGTCGATAGGAACAGGAACTCTTTTTATGGATAGGAACAGGATGAGGAAATTCATTCTGTTCACGGATTACAGAATCGAATCAAAATAAATACTTACTTATAAATCGTTCATGTTAGGTATTGGATTGGCGCAAGTGCGCAACCAGTTCACTTATTTGTTTTGCAAAACTATTAAAAATTGTTTAGGTTTTTTTGATATAGTATAAGAACGAAGCCTTCTTTTGTTTGTTTCAGCACCAACTGGAAAAGCATTTACTTCACAATGAGAAACTTAATCTTCATAACATGGAAGAAATCTTTATCACTTGCCAATAAGATTTAAATTTTTTATATTAATATAATAATTCATAGTTGATTATTTTTATTACCTAATTATGTGCAATTCTGATCTCATTTGTGTTAATTAATGTTAGTGTAATTAAGGTTCCTAATTAATATAATTTTATATTGAAATAAAAAAACGAATTTATAAAGGAATCCTTTATTTGTTTATTTACATAAGAAAATTCTCCTAATTATGCGATAACTAATTACAATGGACAACAAAAACTATCTAATATCAAACAGTTGTATGGCGCCCAGCTTCAATTGAAGTTCATTGCCACTGTGCCATGCGGACTGATGTACGTTGCGTATAAAATAACATCGCGTCACAGTTGCCACTAAAAAATTCTTTGTTACTCGAGAATACATAACAATATGTAAAGTGAGAAGCTGAGTCATCTAATTTTATGATAAAGTTGGCGACTTGTATTGCACGTTTGGATTGCTAGAGGAACATTGATGGGCCCTAGAATACCAAATAAATTTTCGAGACCAACTGCAATAAAATGGCATAAATTATCCCAATTTATTATCTAATTTAGGCATCTTGAACCTTGATAGAATAAAGGTAACATGCAATATCAAGTCGCACAACTCTGAAATGTAATGCACAATAATAAATTAAAACTTAGCGAGTTCAACTACACCCCTGCCGACTGTGAGTGTACGTCTGTAGATGAAGGTTAGTACATGAGCTTTCAAGACGAGGTTAGAAAAACAAACAGTATCACAGTTAACTTTCTCTTCCTAGTTTTTTTTGTCCCTGGACGAATAGAATGAGTGTGAATGTAAACTCACAGCCGACAGTGCATTTGGTAACTAAAGAGACAGTAACTTCTGTAGCCCAAGTTTGCTAAAATGCACATTTACCCTAAAATAAATAACCAATATTTGTATTAGAAAACAAGCAGAAACAGCCATGAATACAAATACTGAATGAATAACGCAGGATTAGAAAGTACATCGAACAATTTATAAAGATAACTCCATTACTTTAACAATTTCTATACATCTCCGTATCTAAGAACGAGTTCCAATGTTTGTTCATGAATTTTGCCGTTTTTATACATCCCATTGGTAGCACCACGTTTGTAAAAAGAAGGTAAACATTTTCAAAATTAAAATAAAACAGGAACATTTAATCCATAAAGAAGCAGTAAATTATAATGTCAGACAGTTAATAAGATTTTAGTCGATTCTACTCGTGATTTCATCATTATAGAATACATAAAAAAAGTGATAAATAACTTTAAAACAACAACAACAAAGTACTAATTTACAGGAGGTATATCAACGACTGTACAAGGTCTATACATAATGTTTACCTTCGAAGCTGGCCTCGGCGGGATGTCCCGCGGACTGTCATGTCGCTCAGGAGGCGAGTGGAACGTTTCACTTAAAAATAAAGTACTTCGGCGCCGCCCGTCACTTCCGATACATGTAAGTGTAAAGCGGCAGGGGGCTTTCTTGAACTGAGCTAAAGCCCATTCATTCTTAAAGAACAAATTTGTGAGTAGCGATCTGTATATGAATGAATCGACTTTAGGCCGTGTGAAGCGGCCCACCGCCGCGTCTCTAAGTCCCAATATAGATACAACGATACAATAATAGCTGGCGTATGCCTATGTTCTATTCCAACAGACGGGCGCGCCCGCAAAGGGCCGGCTTCGGACTTCGAAGTTTCGCGTCATTGTATGAAGTAACCGTTGCAAATATTGCTGTGGACAATGAAACAAAAAATATATTTTCACGTTAGTGTCCTCAGTTTATTAATTTATAACTGTTCTGCTACCGTTTTTGCGTTCACTAGTCGGCGCCACTGGCGAGGGAAGAAGGAAGAAACCTAGTCAGCAATTACTGGTGAGCGCAAATACCGTAACCCTTGTTATGTCTTGGTAGACTTCTTGTAACTTTATGGGTTTATCCTTCATCCGGATAGAGTTGAAATACAGCGAGCCAGTCAGATACAAAAGACTCTGCGAGTGGAGACACGGCCCATGCAAACCGCGTTTTTTAGGGACCGTCTCATTGTAAGTTGGGTTACGTTAAGGCACAGAATAATAATAAGTACTACGTACAGAAGTTTTACTTCGCGAAGGTATTTAAAAAAATGTATGCTCAATGTCATTAACAATATGGTGTAATTTAGCCTGTCTCAAGAGTCAAGCACCATTTTGTTGACAAACGTCAGTGATCGGCAATGCACCGAAGCTATAGTTCCAAAATACTGGACTGTCCTGTCGATGACATTGACAGTGGGGCGCCACCGTCAATACCGGATCGCTGGTTCAGATTTTTGCCATGTTGGAAACCATATAGTGGAACGATGGTAGCGCCCCCCTGTCATTGAGTTTGGCGGGACAGTTCAGCGTGGGTCATCTATATAGGGCTGACTTCGGTAAAATGATGTGACGTGAGGTGCCAAACTGCGGAAAATGGCGGAGTAAATACATGATTTAGCATGAATTATCATGAATAATATTAACTACTTATTTACCTCAACCTCTCAGTGTCTTGAGGCAACTTAAAAAAGTACATTCTGTGTTTTTATTATTATTTAGGCAGTTAAATACTGCACAGTATTTAGTACACCATTTTCTTTATTTTCTTCCATCATACACAAGAATACGCGTGCGTGAGTCAATGTTCGATCGTATGTGAGGCCTTGTCGAATATTATCCTGTAGGTGGGCCATCGTGTGTGTTTTGTTTTCGATGTAAACTCGCGGAGATGAACAGGCCTGGTTAAGGCTCCATGCCCACGGCGACTTTTTGTAGTAAATGACGCGCGTTGGTCGCATTTGTAACGCGCTACAAATGTGATGCCAACGCGCTACAGCATCGCGACAGTATCGATGAAAACGCGCGACCGTGTCGGATGATATCGGGGAGAGAACGGACATACAGCTAGCGGCCGCATGGCGACTGTATCGATGCGAACGCGTAACAGAATCACTACTGCATCTTGGCTACAAAAAGTGCTGTGGGCGAGGGGCCTAAGGCGATTATCACACTGCACCGAGCTGAATTGCGACAGATTTAATAATTGTATGCAAATACCTCAGTTTGTATAGAAAACACGCGCACAACACACTGAAAACGCGTCTGCGCGCGGGATTCTTTATATGTAGCCACGCGGACCGCGGCGGAGCGCGGTGCAGTGTGATAATCGTCTAAGTCTCGGTCACCTCTGGCTAGTTGTGCTTGAGGAAGGAGTCGTCGAAGAGCTCGAGCTCGTGCGAGAGGTAGTTGGCCTTGTTGCGCAGCTTCTTGGCGGACGTGGACGCGGCCTCCAGCAGCTTGATGGCGTCCTTCACCTCGCTCAGCTCGCCGTCCATCTCCGTCGTCGCCTCGTCGATCAGCCGGCACAGACGCGCGAACATCGTCGACAGCTCCCTGGGAAGGTACAAAATAGAATGGAGTACTTGTCTACTCACGGACATTGCCCGCGGGCGGCGTGACCGGAGGGAGCGGCGAGCGTTCGGCGAACGAACGAGCAATGTTCGGTTCGCGAGCGAACATCGAAGAAGACGATCCTGACGCACTCTCTTCAACGACTTTGGACTAAACGGTCTCAATATCATTGTTAATTTGTACCGAATAGACAATTAATTGTATACAGTCCACTCTTTCATTTTATTAACTTCCACTATACTCACTATCGAAGTAACAGTACTTGTCAAAACAAAGCCAAGTGCTTACTAAGTTAGCGGCACGGGAGGGTGTTTTTGTGCCGTCAAACATCAGCGAAACTTCAGATTTCGTTCAGATTTGTATGTTCTGTAACATCATAATCCCTGATCTCATTTCTTTTTGTATTTTGTAGACAGCAGTTATGTATCTAGAAAACTGGACCGAAATTGAAAAATTTTACTCGACTTGGCGGTTGCACTACCGTGCCTCCAAATATTTTAGTTTTTCCTTGATTCATACACCAAACACTACTTATATTCCAAATTTGAAGCTTCTAGGTCTGCTAGAAGTGCCTTAGAATTTTGATGATCGGTGAGTTAGTGAGTGACAAAATTAAGAAACTTTGACCCGTTATAATTCTTAAACTACTGGTTCAAATTGAATGAAATTTGAAATATACCGTGTCTTTACAATGCCTGCATAGCTAATGAAAATTCAGCCTTCTAGTTTTATCCACAACGAAGTTACAGGCGGTCGAAAATGGCCTGAATTGCTTCGAGAAAAGAAAAGATAATATGTCAATGCGTTCCGTTCCGCTCCCATACCTCAGGCACTGACTGTGTTAAGCGTCAGGCCCAGAACAGACGGTGAAATGCAACTGCAACGAAACTGCAACTTTATAATGATTCTGATGAATGCAACTGAAGTTGCAAACTGGTCGCGTCGTGTGTGGTCTCTCAACGGACGCTATGGCAGAAAGTTAGATGCAACTCAAAAGTAACTAGCAGTTGCAGTTTCGTTGCAGTTGCGTTTCACCGTCTGTTCTGGGTCTCAGACCTAAAAGTATTTGTGATCTTGAATGGAATTTTGATATAAATACCTACGAATGCAGCAGTTATTTTCTGAAACTGGTACAGTATGGACAACTCTCACTGCTACGCCTTATGTTTGCCAGTGTTTGAACGCAGTCGTATAGCCTAGGGATGTTATGGATATGTGATAGCGCGAATGCGAAATTATACACAAATAAAGAAATATAATAAGTAGTTATTTGTTATAATAATAATTAATTTATAATATTTTCTATTATTATATTAAATTCATTTACTGTAATTAATTATTCACAATATTGTTGATTTGTGAGTCTTAAAACACTACGTAATATTGTAAAGAGAAACAAAACGAGCGGCTTGCTGCAAAACAACACCTGCACTAAAACAAGTTTACGTTGCACGTGCAAGCCCCACCTTGGGGGAGACTCGTTGTAAAAGCGGCAAGCCGGCCGAATTGATTCATTCTTATTACGGACACCGAACTGTGAACATCTAATAAAAGTATCAAAATGAGTCATCGTTTTACTGGCGCCCTACGTCGTTCACGATCTCAGTCACCTTCAGATGGACTTCCATGTACAACCCTCACCAGCTCCATCTGGTTGGACGGATACCCGTCCAGCTCTAACATCAGAAGAGAGGAGTGAAGAACCTACTACCCGCCCATATGCTGAAGTAGGAAACCCTGACCGACGCACACCTGTTCTGATGAAAAATCCAAGTTCCAAGAACTGTAATCAATAAGTGTCACTTCTCCGGACACAAGTGGAATTGCCAGACTGCCGACATACGCAAGATTTTCAAGAGCTCTTCAGAGCGGTCTTCAGCAGTAATATTTCCTCGGGAACCTGACAGGTCTCATCCCTGGTGAAGAATTCACGCATCACAGCCACTCAAGTTCAAGAAAAGAAGATTTTTACCGATCGACCAGCAAGTTGGACTTTGGACCCGTCGACTGTTCAAGGCGAGGAAACGAACTTGGATCGGAAACCGGTTTGAGTATTTTGTGAGTTCGTTCCAATTTATTTCCTTTTCTTTTCGCTACAGAATTGCTAATATTAGTGCATAATTTTCATTTCCTTGCAATTTAATTCTTTTATTTTTTTATTTTATCATTACATAAAAAGTTTATGAACGTCAAAGTGCATCTTCTGAATAAAATACTAAATGTGGCCCAATCAAAGGAACATTAACGATTACCCAAAAAACGTAGCTGTTTAAAATCTAAATTAACCATTTTCAATAACTGGACTGAACTTAGTCAGGAACAATACCTGGAAGGGCGTTTAAACAAATTTGATGCCATATACCCTATTTTTGACGATTTACAGATTGACATCGAGATGCTTACGGACGATTCCGACGCTGAGATGAAGGAACACGAGCTGTTTGAAGACCAGTAGCACAAGCTGGCTGCGGCCGCGCGGGGCTTGCTCAGCGTGCCTCGCTGCCAGCAGCGGGATAACGGTTCCGTTTCGAGCAACAATGATGTTCAGCCACCACCAATTAATTTTAAAACTGTCAAAGCAAGACTGTTCCATAGATTTTGTATGGCAATATTAGACTGTAACGTCACTATTTTGTCCACTCAATCAAACATGTTTTGCAATTGCAATTCAACCCAAAATCTTACTTAATCTTATAATGCAACCTAAAAAACATACAGATAATTTAAGATTAGTTAAGTTTTTAAGACCAGAATTAAGTTTACCTACTTATTTTTTGAAAATGTTGAACTTTAGAATTGTTGATAAATGGTGTCAAATACCCAATTAGCAATTGACAATATCCATACAAAATGTCATTATCAGAATGACCGAACAGTCTTCTAAAGCATAAAAAACGTTTCGGTTCCTTTGCTAAAGTTATTTTACACAGTGGTCTGGTAATAATTTGAGTCCTAAATACTTAGAGCCGTATCAATCAAATCTTAAAAATTATGGACAATGATCGATATAAATAAATAAATAAATCATTTATTTTCTCAGAAACATGGTAACAAAATGGTCGATAGAAAATGTCAAATCCAACATGTTTTGTCCGGGAGAGGCATGCAACTTTTACAAAATTAGAATCTATTAATATTGCATAAATTTAGTCTTGGATACATTATTAAGAGGTTATTACAACTCAGCCATTTTGCAACTTTATCTACCCTATTATTAATGTCAAATTCAAAAATTAATAATGTCATTATAAGTGATAATAATCGAAATGTCATCAGTAAATAATATTGTTCGAAATTCAGTTACATTAGGCAGGTCATTGATGTAATTAGAAACAGAAGTGGCCCTAAAATGCTTCCTTGAGGTACACCGTATGAATTTATCTTTGGACATGACTTAAAGTATTTTAGTTTTTTAGATTTTTGATCGACTTTGAATATTACTATGGTACTTACGGTCGGTAACTACTTAACCATTGCAGTGCACGACTTCTCAGGCCATAAGACTCAACTTCCGCAGAAGTCTCTCATGGCAGACATAATCAAAGGCTTTGGTCATATCAAACAGTACCACCGCTACATGATCTTCTTTATCAATTGTTTCCGTAATAGTTTTGATCAAATTAAATGCAGCTAAGGTTGTTGATTTACCTTTTTGAAAATCATTTTGATTATCTTTTATAACGTGGTGCTTTTGCAAAAATACAAAGAATACGATGCCAAGTACAAAGTCTCCATATACTGTTATATCTCATGATCACGTTAGGATAGTACCGAATCCGAATCTTGAATGAGCCGTGATAGCAAAATAATAAAATGACCATCACAATAATTACTTGTCAAAACAAGCCACAGAATAGCCTCTGAGTTCAGCAGACATTCCTGGAGCGGGAATTTGTCAATCCAAGCCAAGGGCCTCTGAGTTTGACAAAAGTTCCGTATTCCTTAGTGCAGTTGAAACAAGCGATGTGTTTGGCCGCTGAGTTTGACAAACCTTTAGGATAGCAAATTACCTGTCAAAACAAGTCACGGAATAGCCTCTGAGTTCAACAGACACTCCTGGAACGGGAATTTGCCAATCCAAGCCAAGGGCCTCTGAGTTTGACAAAAGTTCCGTATTCCTTAGTGCAGTTGAAACAAGCGATGTGTTTGACCGCTGAGTTTGACAAACCTTTAGAATAGCCTCTGAGTTCAACAAACATTGCTGGAACGGGAATTTGCCAATCCAAGCCAAGAGCCTCTGAGTTTGACAAAAGTTCCGTTTTCCTTAGTGCAGTTGAAACAAGCTATAGCAAATTACCTGTTAAAACAAGTCACGGAATAGCCTCTGAGTTCAACAGACATTCCTGGAACGGGAATTTGCCAATCCAAGCCAAGGGCCTCTGAGTTTGACAAAAGTTCCGTATTCCTTAGTGCAGTTGAAACAAGCGATGTCTTTGACCGCTGAGTTTGACAAACCTTTAGTCAGAAAAAGCTTATGTTAAAACCTCTGAGTCTAGATAAAAATAAAAAATGTTGTCTTTTTAGATTAACGAGACCGCTAGCTCGAGCACGAGCTGCTTGTCAGCATGGCCGTGATAGCGCGAATGCGAAATTATACACAAATAAAGAAATATAATAAGTAGTTATTTGTTATAATAATAATTAATTTATAATATTTTCTATTATTATATTAAATTCATTTACTGTAATTAATTATTCACAATATTGTTGATTTGTGAGTCTTAAAACACTACGTAATATTGTAAAGAGAAACAAAACGAGCGGCTTGCTGCAAAACAACACCTGCACTAAAACAAGTTTACGTTGCACGTGCAAGCCCCACCTTGGGGGAGACTCGTTATAAAAGCGGCAAGCCGGCCGAATTGATTCATTCTTATTACGGACACCGAACTGTGAACATCTAATAAAAGTATCAAAATGAGTCATCGTTTTACTGGCGCCCTACGTCGTTCACGATCTCAGTCACCTTCAGATGGACTTCCATGTACAACCCTCACCAGCTCCATCTGGTTGGACGGATACCCGTCCAGCTCTAACATATGTAGTTTCAGTTATGGATACGGTTACGGATATGGGAATAATATTATACCGGTTTCGGTTACGGTTTTGGATATTTTTTTATTTCGGATATCCGAAAGTTTCGGTTACGGATATCCATAACATCCCTGGTATAGCCAACGCCTTCGCGGCGTCGACACTGCGCAGGGCTGGCGAGACGAGGACATTCGAAGCACGTCAGTGTGGACGACGCCTATCTCTGGCACGACCAGAGCCCCGATTACGGTAATTTTTAACGTCTCCAATCCAGACACGCTTCTCGATTCTGCGATACGATTGGTCGTTCAACAGCGTACGTCAGCTGTTTCGACCAATCGTATCGCAGAATCGATGAAGCGCGTCTGGATTGGAAACGTTAATTTACCGTAATCGGGGCTCAGCTGGGATACTCCATACAAATTATATTTATACTTACTATCACTTACTATCCACTTACATACAAATTATACAGGGTGTTTGGCGCATCGTGTGCCAAAATGATTTGGCGGATAGAATGGGTCATTTCCTATATTTTCAGCCCCCATAACACGTTCCATGTCAGGCGGCTACTTTTATATTAAGTTTTTTTAGTAATTTCACCAAAATACCCAAATCGCATCATTTAATTTCGATTAAAAAAAAACTACTAAGCGTAGCCTCAAAGTAAATATTTTGTTTTGACGTGCATTGACATAGGGTTGCATCAAATCTAAATTTACTGGCAAATATCATCTAGTTTTTTTTAATTCAGCTTTGAACTTTTCCGAAAAGTTAAAAATGGACTGAACATTTAAGTTTACAAGGCTATAATTTTTTTTTTAAAAGAGATAGCGATCTTCGGATTTTATCAAAACTTCTCTAGTCTATCCCCATTCAAACGGTATACTAATCTTGTTTAAATAATAACAACAACTTCACAAATTCCCTAAATTAGTGCATTGACTCTATTCGGACTGATTTGCGAAATTTGTGTTTATAGCCCCTTTTTGTGTGAATAACACGTTAAATACCTACAGGTAAAAAATATTTATCTTATGCAATGTAAAAAACCTTTTCTCTATCGTTTTTCAATGTAGATTTCTTGAAATTAAAGACGAAAATTGAAAAACGATAGAGAAAAGGTTTTTTACATTGCATAAGATAAATATTTTTTACCTGTAGGTATTTAACGTGTTATTCACACAAAAAGGGGCTATAAACACAAATTTCGCAAATCAGTCCGAATAGAGTCAATGCACTAATTTAGGGAATTTGTGAAGTTGTTGTTATTATTTAAACAAGATTAGTATACCGTTTGAATGGGGATAGACTAGAGAAGTTTTGATAAAATCCGAAGATCGCTATCTCTTTTAAAAAAAAATTTATAGCCATGTAAACTTAAATGTTCAGTCCATTTTTAACTTTTCGGAAAAGTTCAAAGCTGAATTAAAAAAAAACTAGATGATATTTGCCAGTAAATTTAGATTTGATGCAACCCTATGTCAATGCACGTCAAAACAAAATATTTACTTTGAGGCTACGCTTAGTAGTTTTTTTTTAAATCGAAATTAAATGATGCGATTTGGGTATTTTGGTGAAATTACTAAAAAACTTAATATAAAAGTAGCCGCCTGACATGGAACGTGTTATGGGGGCTGAAAATATAGGAAATGACCCATTCTATCCGCCAAATCATTTTGGCACACGATGCGCCAAACACCCTGTATTTATACTATAAATAAGTATAAATATAATTTGTATGTAAGTGGATTGTTTATGTATAATAATAATATGTATTTTGCTAATGATAGTTAATTAAAGTATAGTTAAGCCTTTATTTCGCCTGAGATACAGGAATAAATTTCCTAGTTCAGGCACATGGTATAATTTTACCTTTTGTAGCATAAGATTAGCCTAGAGTTTAAACTGTCAAATAAGTTATACAATAAAGAATTTACTCACTGCTGCACCTGGTGGCTGCAGTTGGCGGAGGTGAGGTCGACGATGAGGCGCAGCTTCTTGCTGGCGTGCGCCACGTACTGCTTCTTGAACACGCGCTCCTGCGCCGCCGCCGTCCACGTCAGCCGCTCGTACGCGTACAGCGCGCCGTACAGCACGCCCGTTACTGCTACTATGCGCCAGCCGACGGTTTTTAGGAGCTGTGGAAGTGAATTACAGGTAAGTATGAAATTCAGAAATGAGGAGATCCGCAGGAGAACCAAAGTAACATAGCAGAATTGCTAAAATCAAGTGGCAGTGGGCGGGGCACATAGCTCGTAGAGACGATGGCCGTTGGGGCAGGAAAGTTCTCGAGTGGCGACCACGGACTGGAAGACGTAGCGTGGGCAGGCTTCCTACTAGGTGGACCGACGATCTCGTAAAGGTCGCGGGAAGAGCCTGGATGCGGGCAGCGCAGGACCGTTCATTGTGGAAAACCTTGGGGGAGGCCTTTGTCCAGCAGTGGGCGTCATTTGGCTGAAACGAACGATGAAATTCGCATGCTTTGAGTTTGTACCCACTAACGAAGTGTCTTAACGCCCGTATTCACAAACATTACTATGAGGTCTCATAGTACGCGTGGACGCACCGTACAGCACGCCCGTTACTGCCACGATGCGCCAGCCGACGGTTTTTAGGAGCTGTGGAGGTGAATTATAAGTAAATATAATCTGAACGTTTGCGTGCTCTGGCGCACATTAACGAAGTATCCTAAGTCAGCGACAAGACATGTTCGACTGTCACCCAGCAATAAGGTTAGGACCAAAGAATATTTTTTTCTGCTTTAGGACTGATTTTCCAATCGTCAGATATCTTTTAACTGAAGAATATAATTTTGTCATATTTCCCAAACAAAACTGTCAATGTGCCAAACTTATTCTTCAGTTAAAAGTTATCCGACGATTAAAAATCAGCCCTTATTCAAGTAACGATAAACACAAAAGCTAAATCTAAACGTAAAGTGAAGGGCCAAAAATACTGTGAAATGTTTTAATGTTTACGGTTGTTCACTAATGAGAGGATCAGTTCGAGTTAACGCCCGTATTCACAAACGATACTTGCTTAAGTGAGGCAGCAAATCGAACGCACAGCGTTGCATAGAGCACTGTGACTGATTCGTGTGTCACCCTATGCGTCCACGCGCACTGTGAGACCTCATAGTAATGTTTGTGAATACGGGCGTAAGTTTACTCACCAAGCCAGAGAGCAATAAACCGCCCATGGTTCCCTGCGAGGTGAGCGCGCCGAGAGCGAACTTGGAGATGAAGCCCCACTCCTCGGCGCTGAGCGGGCCACTACTAGCGTCGGCAGCGGCGGGTTGCTCACAGACTGAGGGATCATTACGTGTACTCACCAAGCCAGAGAGCAATAAACCGCCCATGGTTCCCTGCGAGGTGAGCGCGCCGAGAGCGAACTTCGAGATGAAGCCCCACTCCTCGGCGCTGAGCGGGCCACTTCTGGTGTCGACAGCGGCGGGTTGCTCACAGACGGAGGGATCATTACGTGTACTCACCAAGCCGGAGAGCAATAAACCGCCCATGGTTCCCTGCGAGGTGAGCGCGCCGAGAGCGAACTTGGAGATGAAGCCCCACTCCTCAGCACTGAGCGGGCCCACGCCCAGCGGCCCATTGCTGCGGGCCACCTCGAGAGTCGGCAGCGGCGGGTTGCTCACTGAAGGAGGGATCTGGAAATGGAATAACAATAATAAAATATGAGCCTACAGTTTTTGTCGTACACAGCTGGAAAAATGGATCTTCTATAGGTTTCCACAGCGACAGGTCCTGTGCTCTATACATCTAGTTGTTTTCCGTGACATTCATCAGATCATTGGTCTACCCAACGGGAGGCCTACACACACTGTTTTCCGGTCGAGAATTTTTCTGCCTTAATGTCTATCAGTTCTATGGGCTAAGGGCCCGGTCACTGCATTGGGTAACTGCGGGCTATGTCGGTTACTTTAATTCAAGTATTATTACCTGTGTGTAGTTTGGTGGGTTCTTGAGAGCAATCTTGTTTGTGTTTTTACCCTGGAAGCGCTGGATTAGCGCCGTGATGCCGTACGAAAAGCGAAAACTGAGGTCCTCCTGGAAAAAAGTTATCGGGGATTAAATGACTTTCAGACGCTGTCAAAGATACTATAGGAGCGGGTGTGTGTGTGTAAATAGCCAGTGTGAGGAGGCGGAATGAAACAACCGTTTTCGAGTGCGTTCTAAATGCGACTGTCTATTGTATACCTTACATACCCCTACAATACCATTGTAAATAGTCCACTACAATAAGGACTCCACTAAAACGAGAGCGGGCACTCGCACGCGTATCTGTACAGAAAAGTAGTATAAGCACCGCATGCGCGTGACGTTTCCAAACACGTGGAGGCACGCCGCGGGCTTGGGTTTCTATGCGTATACCACAGTGTATAAGTGGACGCACACGCAAGTCTTAACATAGGCTCTACTAAGCCCGTGAAGTATCGTACCGGGATACGGTTATAGCTAAGGCGGCCAACCGTGCCGCATTCTGCGGGACCGTCCCGTAATGACAGTTGCAATTCCGCATTGCAATATTTAATAAAATAGTCCCGCAAATCGTCCGAGGCGTCCCGTATGTCCCGCATTCCTCGTTTCGCATCGTTTTGCTCGCATAAAAGTGTTCCACATCAAAATACAAATGACTTTTGCCTAGCCATCGTCCAGTACCTACTCTGTTTGCCAGGAACAAACGCTCCTACGAAACGAGTTTTTTCCTTAATGAACAGCTTATGGACATCCGAAAAGTCGTCACTAAAAGTAGAAACATTACGTACAATGCCAATTATAAAATTCAATATGGGCAGCTGTGAAAACTTTTTGGACATTCTGAACCAAAACCCAGACCTATTAAAAAAATGCTACTCATGTGAAAAATATGATTTTAAAAATAAATGTTAATTCGGTAGTAGTGTTGTTTGTTTCTAATTTAAGTACACCATTAACAATTCCAACAAATCCTAAGTCTTATTGTGGATAGGGGTGGGTGTCCCGCATTTACTTATTATAAAGTTGGCCGCCTTAGTTATAGCACCTCTCGTTCTCACTGTTCTTGTTCAGCCAGGATATTAAAACAGTTTATTTGAATAAATAAACACAAAGTACCTGGAAGTCAGCGCACAGGTTGTCGCAGTTGAGCCGGTAGAGCACCTCGAAGGGCTGCTGGTGCGGGATGATGTACGAAGCCGCGGCCGCGCGCTTGTGCATCGGCAGGATGTTGTACATACGCTCTGAAACCGGACAGTTTTATATTATGCACATAATCATAATCATTTATTCATTCATAAACATGGGTATTACAGGATGTCACATACAAAATATTCTTAGGTACAGCCACGATTCACCTTTATGGTATATGAATATAAAATTGTCAGTTTGAATATTATACTCTTAGAAATCAGGAGTGGAATTCTTTAAAAAAAAACAAAACTTACAAACCGTTATTTATTAATTTTACTTAAAACAAAAATCACAATTTACACAACCAAAAAATAACAATTTCCTTGATCAGAGAAACAGAATCAACTTATTTTACGTAACTTCTAGTATGCCTAACTATGAACTAAAACACTTCACCACCGATGTGCACGCTCCGAACGCTCGAAAAATAGTGAGCGCGCGGCGGCTTGGCACTCCTTTTATAAGCGGTCAGGCGGGTAGTTCGATCGCCTATAGGGGCGATTGCTTATACGGCCTCTCCTGACATAGTGTCGTCCTCGACACGAGCTTCATGTGTGACGGTTCGGCGCCGTCTAGATGTTCCAGTCTTCGTCCAGTAGGGGCATTGATGGTCCGGGCAAGCCGCTGGGGCCAGCAACGTCAACAGCTTCGAGGTCTGGGTCTGCGTCCAAGGAAGGCATGGACAGACCAACCCCTGAAGGTGGCGTGCCGTCCAGTAGCGGCATTGATGGTCCGGGTAAGCCGCTGGGACCAGCAATGTCAGCAGCTTCGAGGTCTGGGTCTGCATCCAAGGAAGGCATGGGCAGACCAGCCCTCGAAGACGACGTGCTAACCTGAGGCTCACTTTCTTCTAGGTTTTCGTCTGAAAGCGGGATTAGGTTAATAATAATCTAGTCTAGTCTAGATTTCACACATTCAGTCTTACACATCAATCTCTCATCATCTCTCAATCAATTCAAAATTCATCTATCACACATTCTTACACCTAATCACACATACATCACTCATTAAATAGTAACAGAGACGTCTCATAAAATGCATATCAAACCAATCCTAGGCCTTTACGGAACTTCAGTCAGATGACATCTGTAGCGTCGGTCGGTAAACCAACGCGCGGTGAACTGCTCTCATATGTTGCACTGCCTTGTGTGATGCAACATGTAGATACCTGAAACTGAATAGGTTGACGCCAAGGCGAAGTACGCCTGAAGTCTATTACGGAACGCCAAGGCTACGTGGCCTGAAGTTCCTCTAACGAACGCCAAGACAACGTGTCTGTAGTTCAACGAACGCCAAGACAACGTGTCTGAAGTTCAGCTATAGAACGCCAAGGCATCTCTGCCTGAAGTTCAGCTATAGAACGCCAAGGCATCTCTGCCTGAAGTTCAGCTATAGAACGCCAAGGCATCTCTGCCTGAAGTTCAGCTATAGAACGCCAAGGCATCTCTGCCTGAAGTTCAGCTATAGAACGCCAAGGCATCTCTGCCTGAAGTTCAGCTATAGAACGCCAAGGCATCTCTGCCTGAAGTTCAGCTATAGAACGCCAAGGCATCTCTGCCTGAAGTTCAGCTATAGAACGCCAAGGCATCTCTGCCTGAAGTTCAGCTATAGAACGCCAAGGCATCTCTGCCTGAAGTTCAGCTATAGAACGCCAAGGCATCTCTGCCTGAAGTTCAGCTATAGAACGCCAAGGCATCTCTGCCTGAAGTTCAGCTATAGAACGCCAAGGCATCTCTGCCTGAAGTTCAGCTATAGAACGCCAAGGCATCTCTGCCTGAAGTTCAGCTATAGAACGCCAAGGCATCTCTGCCTGAAGTTCAGCTATAGAACGCCAAGGCATCTCTGCCTGAAGTTCAGCTATAGAACGCCAAGGCATCTCTGCCTGAAGTTCAGCTATAGAACGCCAAGGCATCTCTGCCTGAAGTTCAGCTATAGAACGCCAAGGCATCTGCCTGAAGTTCCCATAACGGACGCCAAGGCTACCAGCCTGAAGTCCTGAACAATGAACGCCAAGGCTTTAGTAAGCCTGAAGTTCAAGTAAAAAGAAAAACTCGTACATACCCTCGAAAAAGGCTGCACATGACTCCGGGCACCACTCGCCGCGCCAGGGCACCATGTACTGTGCCGCTGCTTGCGTGGTCTTCCCATAACTGCCACTGAGCAACTTGAGCTCGTACCGTCCATTCGGTAAAACCTTCATGACTCGATAAGGGCCTCGCATCCCCGGATCGAGTTTTCCTGTGGACTGGGAGTACTTGATGACGAACACCAGGTCATCGAGTTTAAACTGGCGAGGTGGGCGCCTAAGTCGGTTAGCATATTCGTCTTGTCGTTGTTTATTGGCAGCCATCAGCTCGCTAGCCCGGCTCCGGCAAAGCTCACGCCACGCTTCTCTGTTAGGGTTTGTACCCTCAACAGCAACATCACGAACCAGGTTTTGGATAAGTGGCGTGGTTCCATCGGTGCCAATCATCAAGTTTAAGGGTGAAGCCTGGGTAGTTTTCTGCTTGGTAATGTTGACAACCAATTGCAGCTTCCACAATGTTTCGGACCAGGAGGAGGCTTTGTGGTTCACCTCAATCCGCAGCATGTTAAGAATGGTGCGGATGTATCGTTCCGCCTGACCGTTCGCGTGGTGCATTTCCGGTGTAATGTAGTGCAAATCACTCCCTAACTCAGTTATCCAGGTCACAAATTCTCCGGACTCAAACATTCGTCCCCTATCGGTAACAATCAACTTTGGGACTCCAAATAACGATACCGCTTGCATAAAAGCCCGTTTAAGCTCACCGACGTCTTGGCGGTAGATTGGGTATAACAGGCAAAATTTAGTGGAGGCATCCACTATAACCAAAATGAACTTGTACCCATTAGACACAGGGAGAGGACCCAAAGCGTCCACGTGAATCGTATGGAAAGGGGAATCGGGTTTTTCCCAAGACGTTATGCTCTGATTTGGGGATCTCGGTACTCGTTTCTTGGAGATGCACACTAAACAGTGCGCCACGTATTTGTTTACGAACTGTCGGAGTCCCGGGAACCAGAAATGTTTAAGGATCAAGTCGAGAGTTTTGTCGGCATTAATATGCCCGTGTTCGTCGTGAAATATTCTTAAAAGACTGAGCCTGTGCCCCTTGGGAATATAACATAGCAGACGAGCATCTTCGCCAACAGGAGAGTATTTGTAATACAAAAGGTCATTTTGCGTAACGTAACGTGTCGAGTCTAATTCGCCATCCCGCAACTGTTGTATCAACCCCTGTGTCTCATTATCCGCGGATTGTGCTATCTGGGCCCAATTACGCGGTCTTGAGACTTGGTTTGCTACAACAACTGAGGGGTTGCGGCTGAGGTAGTCGGCGTGTGGCATCATAATTCCCTTTCGATAGTCGATTGAGAAATTAAAATCTTGGAGGTAAATCCACCAACGCGCGACACGTGGCAGCAAGTCCTTTTTGCGCTCGGTGGCCTTCAAGGCATTACAGTCGGTAACTACTTTAAACTTTAGACCCACGAGGTAGTGTCGGAAGTGCTGCAGTGCCTTGACGACCGCCAGCGTTTCTAACTCGTATGAGTGGTATTTACTCTCGGCACCTTGAGTTGCCTTACTGAAGTATGCTACCACGTGCTTGCTACCGTCGCTGTGTGTTTGTAACAGGACCGCGCCATACCCGACGCTGCTCGCGTCCGTATGGACTTCAGTTGGTAACTGAGGATCGAAGACTGCAAGGACAGGTTTGTTAGTAAGGATGGTAATCAACGTCTGACGGACATTTTCCTGATCTGGGCCCCACTTAAACTCGACATCTTTTTTGGTCAAACGGGCAACACATGCAGTTAGTGAGGCATAGTTTTTAATGTAACGACGGAAGTACCCTGCGAGCCCCAGAAACTGGCGTACTTGTCGTACGTTTTGAGGAACAGGCGAGTTCGCAAGGGCCTCGACCTTTCGTGGACTCGGCCTAACCTGACCCTGACTCACTACTCTCCCAAGATATTCGACCTCTGTTGCCAGAAACGTACACTTCCGCAGATTTATGGAAAATCCAGCGGCAGTGAGCGTCTGCAGAACCTCTTTCAGAAGAGAAATACCCTCGGAGACGGTGGAGCTCATAATCAGTACGTCATCAACATAGACTAGCACTTGACCTGCCTCCACAAAGCGTTGCAAGGTCTTGTTGATGATGCGTTGATACACAATAGGTGAGTTCGTCAATCCGTAAGGCATTTTGACATATTCATAGTGCCCTTCCGGCGTAACGAACCCAGTGAGATGGATTGACTGCTCATTTATCGGTATCTGGTGAAAACCGGTGGCCATGTCTAGGCTGGTGAAGTATTTATAGTTCCCCAGCCGATCAATATGGTCATCGATCAGGGGTAGAGGATACCGATCCTTGAGCGTCAATCGATTCAATGCCCTGAAGTCAACGCACAGACGGTCCGAACCATCCTTTTTCTTTACGAGTATGATCGGACTCGCATACTCAGATTTGGATTCTCTGATGATTCCTTTGTCCAAGAGATCGTCAATTATTTGGCGAACTCGAAGCTTTTCATCGTAGGAAAGTTTATAAGGTCGGTAGACAACCGGCGCGGAGCTTGTCAATTTTATTTCCATCTCACCCGTATTGACCGTGGTGGTGGCGGTACCAGCGATGAAAAACTCCGAGAACTCTCTTATTACTCCCATTAAGGAGTCGTAATCGTTTCCCGTGAGCGGCGTGTTAACTTCGGGAGATGGTTGACTCTGAACCGCGTTAACTTGGACTGAGGAGTCGTCAGACCTTGCCAAAAACTGTCTGTCTTTCGTGCGAATATACACGATGCCGTCACGATTAAGTATATCCGTTCCTACAATTATGGGCGCGTTCATGCATGAAGAAGGAACTACGATTAAGTCTGCTTCGATTGAGACTTGACTAAACTCAAGAGTAACGGTCACGTACGAGTTAGCTATTATCTCCTTGTCACTGACACCTTTTAAAACGCAATGAGTAGGTTTGGGTTGGCAGGAAAGGTATCTCAACACGTCGGATGAAATTAGTGACACGTTAAGCGCACCACTATCAATAATGGTATCCATGGGTATGCCATCGACCACAGCCACGACAACATCACTGGTACTTGAACATTTCAAATCGTTCTCCGCACAAAGGTTGACATTTCGTTCATTTCGTGGTTGAGAACGATTTTTGGCAAAACAACTGTCCTCGAGGTGACCTGACTTCTTACAAAAAGTACAAGTGATGCCGCCAGCAGCGGCCGAAGTGGAGGGCCTCTCCGTATTACGTTTCGCGTGACAGTGACGGCTGATATGACCCTTCCGGCCACATGTAAAGCACTTTTGCTCGTTTCGATTTAGAATAGGTTGGGATTGGCGCTTGCTTGACGTAGAAGCTTGAGCTTCAGGCCTAGTTCGAGTCGGTTTGGTGTAAATTGACAAAAACGATACTATTGTCTCAGGGTTCAAGTTAGCGTTTGCCGCGGCTGCTCTTATTTGGGGGTTATCAATACCACGAATCACTATCAAGGTCATAAGGTCATCACTTAAACCGTTAACTATCCGTAAACGCAATATCGTACGGCGCGCGTATTCTGCGTAAGTTACGTATCTATCCGACGTTGTATTCATCGCCTCAAACAGTATATTGGCGTAGTCCAATTTACGTGGACATAACGGCTTAAATTCGCGCTTAAAATGTGTCCAGGTGCGCTCAGTGGTGACCCACTCGTTTAACCAAATCTTTGCGTCACCCTTGAGGCACGATCCAACACGCGAAAGACACTCGTGATCGCTCCAACCATTAGTCTCCTGGGCACGATCAACCTCTTCGCACCACACATCTATGTTGTGAATAGAGGGATCAAAATTTGAAATAAAATAGTTTTGTTGAGATCGTACTGGTTGCAGCGATCTAAGAGCATCAACAAGAGCCTTGGTTGGGTCGGTCATGCTCGATTCTAATTGATTTACTTGTGGTGTCGAAGTATTTGGCAAACTGTTAGTTGTTCGTGTCTCATGGGTACGTACCTCAGGATCCGGTGTGCAGCACCTCGTCACATTTAATTGGGACGTATTCAACTCGCCCTCGACGGTATTGCTCGTGTTACGGGGATCACAACGCACTATCGTATCACCGGAGATGTCGGTAACGCGACTATTTTCGATTGAAGTTAAACGGTTCATTATTGAATTCAACGTGTTGTGAATCGAAACGTCCGTAACATTTTGCCTATTAGCGGAGCGGGACCTATCATCGCGACGATGACCACGACGTGACCGATCACGTCTTTCATCACGATCACGACTTTTACTGCGTGTCCTGGTACGACGCCGTGATCGTCGTTTTGGCGTTCTCAAACGACTGCGTGAGCGGTATCGCGACCTATCACTAGAGCGACTACGAGAACGGTGTCGCGATCTACGACTGGATCCGCCAGCCATAACCAAAACACACGAAAACTAACCCGTGCACTAGATTCTGTTCCTCTTTTCGTGGGCTTGAGGTTTTATTATCCCACTTCTGATCTTAGAAATCAGGAGTGGAATTCTTTAAAAAAAAACAAAACTTACAAACCGTTATTTATTAATTTTACTTAAAACAAAAATCACAATTTACACAACCAAAAAATAACAATTTCCTTGATCAGAGAAACAGAATCAACTTATTTTACGTAACGCCTAGTATGCCTAACTATGAACTAAAACACTTCACCACCGATGTGCACGCTCCGAACGCTCGAAAAATAGTGAGCGCGCGGCGGCTTGGCACTCCTTTTATAAGCGGTCAGGCGGGTAGTTCGATCGCCTATAGGGGCGATTGCTTATACTATAGTTATTTTGTTCTTGTAGTCTTAAGTATATGGGGGTGGGATGTTATGTATGTAGGTATACTTCGCACCGCTGCGACGGTGCCCGTTGACGTTTGAAATAAACCAGTGTGAAACTAGCTACCGTGTTGTTCGTACGCGCGCCCTTCCTTCGCCTTCCTTACGAATCTAACATCTACATACTAACACTAATCGCAGCCCCTCCCCCAGTATTTTATGGCAAATTCTCGATTTGACAGCTTATGAATATAATTTCATGGTCTACCTCTCCCCAGATGCCTTTATCTTCGAGTAACGTGTAGTTAAACTAAACTAAATTTCAGGTGGTAGCCCCAAACGGTCCGTCGTCGCGCTCCGGCCACCGCATGGCGCTGATAGGGCGTGCCCTTATAGTGTTCGGCGGTTACAACGACGATGGACGCGAATGCCGCTACTTCGACGACTTATATGCGTTCTGTCTGGACACAAGAGTATGGAGCCGTGTCAATGTGGCCGGCAGAGGGCCGTGCGCGCGCTCGGCGTGTCTCATGCTGCCTGGCGCTGATAGTGTGAGTATGATACATTACTAAAGCCTGGTCGCCGAGCACGTAGAATTTCGTCCAATGACCCCAAGCATTACTAAAGTCCGGTCGCCGAGCGCGTAGAATTTCGTCCAATGACCCAAGCTACCCATCCTTATCGCTCGCGCGTAATCATATTTCTGTCGCGCTCGCACACTCACTGCGGCCGCCCGTCGCACATTCGCGGCAGCAATATAATTNTTATAATACAAATTTCTTACAGGAAAAAAACAATGTTTTACATCTTGTCATCAAAAAATGTTCTAATGTCATAGTATACATTTTCAGTGAGGAAGCCATTGAGCGCAATTTTAAACCTTTTAATATCATTAATTGACCTGATATACAATGGGATTTTATTATTAATTTTTGGTGCCATGCAGTTTACACTCATTCTTCGGAGAAGGGTTTTGCATTGATGAGTAAATTTCACAGTATGATTTAAAAAAACACCACAGATTCCGTAAAATCATTTGTGCATCGGCAGGATGTTGTACATGCGCTCTGAAACCAGACAGCTTTATTTTAGGCACGACAAGACATAAAAAGAAATAATTTTTCGCCACAGATTCCACGAAATAATTTGATTTCAAGCGAGGGAGAAGAATAGTAAAGAAATGTTACGAAGCCTGTGAAAGTCGTAATCCCTGTGTAGTCAATGTGGAGGTCCCGCTTTGTGGCGTTCTTTGGGCTTATGTTAAATTACTGGACTTCAATTAGCACTTATCTCGCCAATGACGAGAAAGCGACTAATTATTATCAACTATTTTTTCTAGCTCATGTCAAGTTGTCAAATCAAACAATAAGTATAAGCGACAGCGCACACTGGGCGACAATCGCGGCGACCAGGCGTAGGCGTCTAAAGGCTCGCCAAATACATAGAATGCCTATCTATCGCCGCTTTATAGTGTTAATAGAGTTGCAGAGCGTTGCCTTCTGCTAGCGCCGGCTAACAACACAATGAGGGCTATCGTTTTTATACTTAACAGTTGGCACCCCTGGCGATTGATAGGACCTTACTCTACAGTGGCGCCATCTTGATGAGTGCAAATGCGATAGTCCTCCTACCACTTTGGCGCTCGCCAGTTGGTGCCACTGTCTTCGCTACTAGCAAGTGACAGGACCTTACTCTACAGTGGCGCTAACTGGTGAGCGCTAAAACGATAGCCCTCATTCGTCAATATACCGCGTCTTGTACGCCTCGAGCGCCGCGCGCTCGCTGCGGAACTGTCGAGTACTAGTCCACTAGCGCGGTACTACAGTAGCGCGACATACCAGCCATCTCCTTCNTGTATATCTATATCTGTGATCAATCCCAAATTTTTAAGCGACCCATATGAAAACAAAATTCCTATTATGTGTTACCATATGCGTCACTTATAAATTAAAATTGATGGTGAAAACGGGCATTAGTCTCAAATACAGAAAATCCGATCCTCTAGTCCACTGAAGTCTGCACTCGCTACACTGGCCAGACAAACTGTCGCCCATAGACACCCGTAGTCACATGACAAGAACATTTTTTTTCTTTCATTTGCCTTCTATTAGTAGTACACTTATTTGCATGCCGTGGCAGCCTTTAAGTAAGGCAACACCACATAATGTTTGATGTATTAAGGTTATATTAGATAAGGTGTATGCTTTGTTGGCTGTCCTTAAAATAAATAAATAAATAAACAAACAACATAACTCACCCATATGCAACGCCTTGGGCACGGCACACAAAGCAAGGGTGCGCGCGCTACGCGGCGCCAGCACTCGGCAGCAAAGTGCTCGAGCGCCTACACTCCACACCGCTAAGAAAAACATTTGTTTTTACACACGGTCGCAAGGTTTTATTGAAATAAAGAAAAGTTAGTTTTTATTATCTTAATAGATCGCATTAAACGTTGCACAAAATAATGCAGGAAACCCTTTTAAATAAGTCAGCTAATGCTTTGAATTCGACACAATCATCATCAACATCAACAACATAAGGAGACATGTAAAGTGCCCCATAAGGGCTACCTTTTTCTTTTTTTATTATTTTCTATTGACGTTCATAAGTGCCACTTGTGGTCTAAACTGAATAAATATTTTTGATTTTGATTTTGATTTTGATCACGCTAGGATCTGATAGTCCAGTATTCATCATCATCATTTTAGTCACAGGACGTCCACTGCTGAACATAGGCCTCCTCCCCCAATGATTTCCACATCGCCCGGTAGTCTATCTTTATAATCACCCAAAAGATCACATGCAATTAATTGGTTTTACACTCTACACTCTTTACACTCGAAACTTACCTATAACGAGGGTAGTCAGCACGTCTCCCACGTACAAGCTACCCTCCGCCTCCCTCAATCTCTCGCAACAGTCCACATAAAGCAGCGCTAACGCCGACACCCGCTCTATCGTCCTCGGGCACTGTAACTCGCGCGCTTTCGCATCTCTCTCATCCCCGCTCTGGGAAGCTGTTGTGACATCTTTAACGCTATCATGCGAGCGTCGGAAGCGGGAATGTATGGCGCCCGCTGTGAGAGGGGGCAGCGTGCACAGGGCGGACCACAGGGACGGCCCTAGCGCCGGGATGGGGGCGCGCCCGCACTGGGGACAGTTTGCAAAATACACGACTACCCGCACACATTGACAAAGCATCAACAATGGCACAATTATTTTAACATTGAGTTGGTTTCGACTGCTACACAGACACCCGATAATTTTGCATGCAAATTCACGAGTGAGTACAAATTACAACACAGAAGAAAGTAGCACGTAAGTTAAATTTACGGTTCATCCATCTACAACACTGACATTTTAATTTATGATGCGACGGTCAGCTTCACAAAATGTCACAAGCAGTCTTAACACAACAATTTGGCTTTATTCAGAGTTGAGGCGCGAGCGTTTCAATGTATCGTAAAGTTTATTTTATTAGCGTCTGTTAGGTGACTGGTGATGATTCAAAGCCCGGAACACACCAAAACCCAAGGGCCCGCGCTTCCACTCTGAATGAGGCATGGAAGAAAATGGCACAATAAGCAGTCTTAAAACAACTTAAATGCAACGTCCGAGGGTACTCACAATAACGAACATAGCAGCGGGCGCAGCAACAAGCGACGCGACGTAACTACCCGCCAGCGCCGCCAGCGCCGCGCCCGCGTCGCTACACGCGCTTAAAGACAGCCATGCACAAGGTGCGCCTACGCACGACACCAGCGCTCTGAGGAAAAAGTACCAATGGGTAGTAAAGATACAGTATGAGCGCTTTCACATTTAGGCGATTTAGCAGTGCGACAAACACGCGACAAACGCGCTGCCGAAAATTTCATACTATGTGACAGCGGATGCATGCCTTCACATTATGGTGCGTCCAAATTGACCATGTCTTTCGCAGCTCTGTCTGTACGTGGATTAAAAGACAGAAGCCACTGACCCCTTAATCAGCCTGGAATCCACTCCAGCATCAGCTAAGACCCCCGCGACCAATTTATCGCGCTCACGGCGCCTCAGCAAGAACTTAAAGCAGTGCTAGCAGGTATGAGAGGTAATCTAAAGACAGTGCGTGGAATAACAGGAGCGACTGACCCCACAATCAGTCTCGAATCCACCCCAGCATCAGCTAAGACCCCTGCTCTAACCGCAGCAAGCGCCGGCGCCACTATATGCGCAAGGGCCGCGCTGATGGCGCCCCAACAGGCAATACACGCAGCATAGCAATAAGTATGAGAGGTATTCCATCTTTAGCGACTCTATACGAGGTATAAAAGTAGCCACTGACCCCATAATCAGTCTCGAATCCACCCCAGCATCAGCTAAGACCCCTGCTGTAACCGCAGCAAGCGCCGGCGCCACTATATGCGCGTGCGCAGCGCTCACGGCGCCCCAGCGGGCAGTAATTAAACACAGAAGAGCAGTAAGTATGTGAGGTACTCTGTCTTCAGAAGCTCTGTACTTACAAAGATGAGTCAAAGAAGAAGTCATAATCAGCCACTAGTTGCCAAAGATGATTCAGTTGCTTCTTGCGCTGCTTCTTCTCAACACTCGCCCATTTATTGTCCCGAAGCAATAGTAGGACTAAAGTGGGTATAATGAGACGTGTAGTAGCGCTTTTTAAAAGCCTAGAAGCAAATCACTCTACCAATTACCCCATAATCAGTCTCGAATCCACTCCAGCATCAGCTAAGACCCCTGCGGTCACCGCAGCAAGCGCCGGCGCCACTATATGCGCGTAGGCCGCGCTGATGGCGCCCCAGTGGGCAATACACGAACCATAGCAGTAAATGTGAGAAGTACTCTGTCTTTAGCGGCTAAGCGGAGATGTGTTTAGGTTCCCTGCTGCCTTCTACCCGCGTCTCGCACATCCAAAAGGATCATTTCAGCTGCTTTTGTGAAAACCATGCCTTTAGCGACTATCTACGTGAATGAAGCATAAAGTTAATATTCCTCTTTATGGAATAAAGAGAAGGAACAACAGCTGTGTTGATTAAGAGAAGACACTGACCCCATAATCAGCCTGGAATCCACTCCAGCATCAGCTAAAACCCCTGCGGTAACCGCAGCAAGCGCCGGCGCCACTATATGAGCATGGGCCGCGCTCACGGCGCCCCAGCGCGCTTAGAACTACAACGTAGCTGCAAGGATGAGGGGTACTGTGTCTTCAGAAGCTCTGTACTTACAAAGAAGAAGTCATAATCAGCCACTAGTTGCCAAAGATGATTCAGTTGCTTCTTGCGCTGCTTCTTCTCCACTCCACTGACCCCATAATCAGTCTCGAATCCACTCCAGCATCAGCTAAAACCCCTGCTGTAACCGCAGCGAGAATCGGCGCCACTATATGCGCGTGGGCCGCGCTGATGGCGCCCCAACAGGCAATACACGCAGCATAGCAGTAAATATGCGAGCTACTACATCTTTTAGTGGCTCTATACGAGGTATAAAAGTAGCCACTGACCCCATAATTAGTCTCGAATCCACCCCAGCATCAGCTAAGACCCCAGCTGTAACCGCAGCGAGCGCCGGCGCCACTATATGAGCATGGGCCGCGCTCACGGCGCCCCAGCGCGCTTAGAACTACAACGTAGCTGCAAGGATGAGGGGTACTGTGTCTTCAGAAGCTCTGTACTTACAAAGAAGAAGTCATAATCAGCCACTAGTTGCCAAAGATGATTCAGTTGCTTCTTGCGCTGCTTCTTCTCAACACTCGCCCATTTATTGTCCCGAAACAATAGTAGGTAGGACTAAAGCGGGTATACTGAGACGTGTAGTAGCGCTTTTTAAAAGCCTAGAAGCAAATCACTCTACCACTGACCCCATAATCAGTCTCGAATCCACTCCAGCATCAGCTAAGACCCCTGCTGTGACTGCAGCAAGCGCCGGCGCCACTATATGCGCATGGGCCGCGCTGATGGCGCCCCAACGCGCGGCCTGACGAGGCGCCGTCGCGCGGCGCCCCGCGCAGAAATACACGCAGCATAATGGCAGGTAGGAGAGGTATTCCGTCTTTAGCGGACCTGTATGAGAAATAGGAATATGTAGAAAGCTTATGCACGATCGTGCGGTAGCAGTCTTCAAAACGACCGCGCACGTGCGTGCTTGAACGTCTAAATAAATAAGATTTTTTTCAATATTTTGAGTAGGGTCAGGGAGGCAACAGTGACTCACTTTTTTTTCGAAGCTTAATAAAAATAGTATTAGAGGCCGGTAGATCTATTCTCATAAATAAAACACTGGATACTTAACTTTTACAGTATATTGCCTTATTTTAGATACAATTCATCACTTAGCACAAAAGCGCGCGGAGTCGTCTCCGCGCGTCCCTCTATTCTGACGTTTGATGCTCGTGTGACATTGACGTATTGTCAATGTCACTATGACAGCATCTCATTGGCTATAACGATACCGCTATTTTAACGTTTTATATTTTTCACAATTAACAATAGATATCGCTTTAATATTGGCCTAAAATTTGCTCACATTTTAGATACACTATTGAACTGTAACTGAGCACTCATGATTCTACATTATTTACTACTTANAAGCTACCCATCCTTATCGCTCGCGCGTAATCATATTTCTGTCGCGCTCGCACACTCACTGCGGCCGCCCGTCGCACATTCGCGGCAGCAATATAATTACGCTCGAGCGATAAGGATGGGTATCTTGGGGTCATTGGACGAAATTCTACGCGCTCGGCGACCGGACTTTACAGCTTCCTATAGGGCGGTCACAATGAGGACGGCCGCGAGTGCCGCTACTTCGACGACTTATATGCGTTCTGTCTGGACACAAGAGTATGGAGCCGCGTCAATGTGGCCGGCAGAGGACCGTGTGCGCGCTCGGCGTGTCTCATGCTGCCTGGCGCTGATAGTGTGAGTATGATACATTACTAAAGTCCGGTCGCCGAGCACGTAGAATTTCGTCCAATGACCCCAAGCTACCCATCCTTATCGCTGGCGCATAATCATATTTCTGTCGCGCTCGCACACTCACTGCGGCCGCCCGTCGCACATTCGCTGCAGCAATATAATGAGGGCTATCGTTTTCATACTTAACAGTTGGCACCCCTGGCGATTGACAGGACCTTACTCTACAGTGGCGCCATCTTGATGAGTGCAAATGCGATAGTCCTCCTACCACTTACGCGCTCACCAGTGGTGCCACTGTCTTCGCTACTAGCAAGTGACAGGACAGGACCTTACTCTACCTACAGTGGCGCTAACTGGTGAGCGCTAAAACGATAGCCCTCATTACGCTCGATAGCTTGGTCATTGGACGAAATTCTACGTGTTCGGTGACCGGACTTTACAGCTTACTATAGGGCGGTTACCATGACGACGGCGCGAGTACCGCTACTTCGACGATTTATATGCGTTCTGTCTGGACACGAGAGTATGGAGCCGCGTCAATGTGGCCGGGAGAGGACCGTGCGCACGCTCGGCGTGTCTCATGCTGCCTGGCGCTGATAGTGTGAGTATGATACATTTCTAAAGTCCGGTCGCCGAGCACGTAGAATTTCGTCCAATGACCCCAAGCTACCCATCCTTATCGTTCGCGCGTAATCATATTTCTGTCGCGCTCGCACACTCACTGCGGCCGCCCGTCGCACATTCGCTGCAGCAATATAATTACGCTCGAGCGATAAGGATGGGTTGCTTGGGGTCATTGGACGAAATTCTACGGGCTCGGCGACCGGACTTTACAGCTCACTATAGGGCGGTTACCATGACGACGGTGCGAGTGCCGCTACTTCGACGACTTATATGCGTTCTGTCTGGACACAAGAGTATGGAGCCGCGTCAATGTGGCCGGGAGAGGGCCGTGTGCGCGCTCGGCGTGTCTCATGCTGCCTGGCGCTGATAGTGTGAGTATGATACATTACTACAGCTCATAACATGTCGGAAGGTCTCACTATAGCACATACTAAGGCGGTTGATTTTGGTTACCATGACGACGGCCGCGAGTGCCGCTACTTCGAGGACCGTGCCTGGGGCTGATACGGGACCATTCCCATCTCTCGTTCCCACCACTGCAACTCCTGTGTAGCCAGGAACTACAGCTTGACCGCCATAAAAACCCAACCAATGAAGGTCAAGTTGGGGCTGATAGTGTGAGTATGGTACATTATTATAGCCTACAATAAGATGGTCACTATGTATTAAGGACTTATATTGCACATAATAAGGCGGTTACCATGACGACGGCCGCGAGTGCCGCTACTTCGACGATTTATATGCTTTCTGTCTGGACACGAGAGTATGGAGCCGCGTCTCTGTGGCCGGCAGAGCGCGTGTCTCATGCTGCCTGGCGCTGATAGTGTGAGTATAATACCATTACTAAAGTCCGGTCGCCGAGCACGTAGAATTTCGTCCAATGACGTATTTACAAGCTTTATTTATCCCATACGTTTGTCGTCTAAAATCATTGATAAGATTTTATCACGCATCCTAGCCCGGCTACACGTCCTTTCTGATGAGGGACAAGGAAACCTTTTTGGTTTCGAATTTCGATGTCCCACTGACAACTCATATAATCCCTCTGTCTACCAGTGGGAAGATTTTACCACTGGCAGGCATCGGAAATGGACGAAATATTTGTATATTAATTTTGTGATATTGACTGTGTTTTATAATGTATTTAGTTAAATTAGCCTAGCTAACAATCATCATCATCATCTCAGCCATAGGACGTCCACTGCTGAACATGCTTTCCATGTTGCCCGGTTGGTAGCGGCCTGCGTTCAGCGCCTTCGTCGTCGTCATGATGTCGTCGGTCCACCTTGTGGCACAGTGTGTAGCTAACAATACTCCTTTGTAATCCCCAGCTAATAATCTACGGCGGCTTCTCCCGAGTCAAAGAAGGTCGCACGGAGCGCACTCACACGCACACGGAGTTATTCCGATTGGCCCCCAAGAGTGGGGGCGGCGGCTACACGTGGCGCTCGCTGACGGGGGGGCCGCTGGCACCGCCGGCTAGAGCGGGACAAGCGGCTGCTGTTAACGCACATAGTGGGAGGGCTTATGTCTTTGGAGGAGTCAGTGTGAGTATCATGTTCTAGTTTTCATATTTTTTAGCTATAGACTACAAGGATGACTGTAGGGAAAAAACAAGTTTGATTTAGGACTGATTTTTCAATCGTCGAATCACTTTTAACTGAAGAATATGTATGTTTGGCACATTGACAATTTCAGTATGTGAATGTATTTGACAAGTTTATTCTTCAGTTAAAAGATATCCGACGATTGAAAAAACAACTCTTATTTAGTTAACTTAATGAAAATTGACAGAGATAAGCACACCAAAGCTGTGGAAATGGAAGCCAGTGTCGTCACTACGTAGTAAAAGTGTAGCACGATGTGACGCACATTATCAAATAAAAAAATTAATGTGAAGGAATTTTATTTGACAAAATGTAAACAATAGCCAAGCAGAACTAATACCCAGCTCTAAAGTTACAATTTAAAATGTTATAAATAAATAAATTAATTATGTTACTTTAGGACGTAGAAGAAACAGAAGAAGAGCTTCGCGGTGAAATGAGTGACGAGCTGCTCATGCTAGACCTTGAAAGCGGCAAGTGGCACAGCGTCACGCTACGGACCGAAAAGCAAGCCGCGCCCGCGTCAAGCTCGCAGGAACAAGGCGCGGAGACTGTTGAAGAGGCGAAAGAAATTGTCACTGGTAAGTAACTATACATTTATCATTTCAGCTAAAAGACGTCCCCTGCTAGATAAGTCTCCCCAAGGATTTACATAAAAAACGGTCATACGCTGCCCGCGATCGTCGGTCTACAGTCGGTTTTCCGTCCCTGGTCGCCACTCGAGAACTTTTTTGCCCCAATGGCTAACGGTCTACGACCTATAGTGGGTTGATAGCTAGACATTGCAAGCGGCAAGTGGCACAGCGTCACGCTACGGACCGAAAAGCAAGCCGCGTCAGCGTCAAGCTCGCAGGATCAAGGCGCAGAGACTGTGGAAGAGACGAAGGAAATTGTCACTGGTAGGTATAGTGCTACAACCAGGCCTGTTCATCTCCGCGAGTTTGCATCGAAAACAAAACACGCGCGACTACCCCGCCTGAAATACCTAATCGACAGGACAATCACGAGCGAGTATTGACTCACGACGTATTCTTCACTCATTTGCATTGTAAAGACAATAAACAATATATAAAAACGGTTTTTTGACTGCCTGAATAATATTAGAAACACAAAATATAATTCATGTTTATTCATGTATTTCCTCCGCCATTTTCCGCAGTTTGGCACCTCACGTCACACATCATTTTACCGAAGTCAGCGCTATGGCTTCGGCGCAGTACCGATCACTGACGTTTGTCAACAAAATGGTGCTCGACTCTTGAGACAAGCTAAATTACACCATATTGTTAACGACATTGAGCATACATTTTTTTAAATACCTTCGCGAAGAAAATCTTCTGTACGAAGTACTTATATTATTCTGTGCTACAACCTTCATGATCCCTCAAGGATTTCCACAATGATCGGTCCTGCGCTGCCCACACTACGAATAGTGAATACTACGAATTCGATCCGGTTTGAACCCCCTTGATCTTGAACCTTCTGCTTAAGGTGAAACCTTTTTTATAGATAGATGGATCAATAACTTTTTTGCTTTAAATATTTTTTCTTTTATTTACTAATTTCAATATAGTACATTTCCATTCCAGTGGTAACAGACGAGGTGTTCACGATGAAGTTAGGCGGTGCGCCCGCGCCGACCAACGCCGCTGATGACGTCACCGTCGCAGTCAAAACTAAGACGGGTCCTTCAGCACGAATGTCGGCCATGATGGCAGTTCAGAGATCCACCCTGTATCTGTATGGAGGCGTGCTAGAGAAGGACGACAAGCAGTTCTACCTTGGAGATATGTACAGCTTAGGTAAGTAACCTCATGACGTCATATTTCTGTCAAAAATTAGACCGAGCCCTTGGTTCAAATGTTGGCCATGACAGCTGCAAAGGTCCACTCTGTATGGAGGCATATTAGAAGGACGATAAGCAGTTTTACCTCAGCGATATGTACAACATAGGTGAGTGTGATGACGTCACCGTCGCAGTCAAAACAAAGACGGGTCCTTTAGCTCGAATGTCGGCTATGATGGCGGTACAGAGGTCCACTCTGTATTTGTATGGCGGCGTGCTAGAGAAGGACGACAAGCAGTTCTACCTCGGTGATATGTACAGCTTTGGTGAGTTACTTGATGACGTCATAAACACGGTGGTTGGGCGGTAGTCCCGCGTCGTATGTACCACGCCGCTGATGACGTCACCGTCGCAGTCAAAACAAAGACGGGTCCTTCAGCACGAATGTCGGCCATGATGGCAGTACAGAGGTCCACTCTGTATTTGTATGGCGGCGTGCTAGAGAAGGACGACAAGCAGTTCTACCTTGGAGATATGTACAGCTTAGGTAAGTAACTTGATGACGTCATCATTTTTGTTAAAATAAGACCAAATGCTCGGCGCAGTTTATCGGCCATGATGTCAGCAGAGGTCGTAGAACTGACGGCCGCTGGGGCAGGAAAGTTCTTGAGTGGCGAACACGAGCCAGAAGACGTAGCGTGGGCAGTCCTCCCACTAGGTGGACCGACGATCTGGTGAAGGTCGCGGGAGGCGCCTGGATGCGAGCGGCGCAGGACCGGTCTTTGTGGAAATCCTTGGGGGAGGCCTTTGTCCAGCAGTGGACGTCTTTCGGCTGAAACGAACGAACGATGGCAGCAGAGATCTACTTTGTATGGAGGCATATTAGAAGGACGATAAGCAGTTCTACCTCGGTGATATGTACAGCTTAGGTAAGTAACTTGATGACGTCACAGTTTCTGTTGAAATAGAATTTGGTCCGGTGGTTAGTACGAGACTATTCCCACCTCTCGTTCCCACCGCTGCAACTCCTGTGTAGCCTGGATCTACAGCTCGACCGCCATAAAAAACCCATCCAATGAAGGTCAGGTCCGGTGTTTAGTGTGTCCTTTATGATTGCAGCCGAGGTCTGCTCTGTTCTCTGTATCAGTATTGGTGTGTTATAAGTTATAAAGACGACCAGTAATTTGACCTTGGTGATATAAACAGCTTAGTTGGGTCACTTGATGACGTCAACTTTTAACACGTGTCAGAAAGGGACGCTCAAGAATAAATGTATGTAGGTAATAAATCACGATACACGGCTTAGCCGTCATTCTATTCACAGTGCGGATCGCCCGTCGCACTCGCACGTTCTAGCTTCACCCATGCAATGTGTTCTTACAAAAGAATAACAGCATCTACTGAGGGCTGAGTTTGAGTTTTTTTGTGAGCGCGTCAAAAAATGACATTAAATGTATGACGGATTGTAACAGCGCCCTTAGCGGGAAACTATCAAAAACTACAATTTTCATACATTTTTTAAACGCGCTAAGTGAGAAACTCACATTCAGCCCACTGGTTTCGTTCTTGATCCATCTGGAAATCATTGGGGAAATCCTTATGTTCTTGTGACTGAAATAATGATGATGAAACCGTTAATTCCACAGATCTGCACAAACTAAACGAATGGAAGACCATAATCGAGCAGCCTTCACTGCCCGACTGGCTCGGCTCCGATTCTGAAGAGTACGAGACCGATTCGGAAGAAGATTCTGAAGACAACGACGAAAGCGACGATGAGTGAGTGCAAATGTAGACTTTATGTTGTTTAAGAGTAAGTGCTATTTTATTTGTTACTGTTCAAGAAATATTCCGCTAAAAGCGGTAAGTTAGAAAACCACAGATTAAAATATCACATGGAGTACGGTTGAAGTTTCGCTAGAATATATCTGAAAATTATGATTTATTGTAGTCAAATTACTTGCGTTCAATTGGTTCTACATAATTTTCATTATGAACCTTACTGTGTTTAAGATATAGTGCTGTTTCACTTACAAACTTGTAATGTTAATTTCTGATACAAAATACTGAGGGTAGCTGTCCTTGTAATTGTCTATTTGTCTATCAAATGATGTATGAAATATGTGATACAGAAACGTCATGTTTAAGGTAAGTGTACATAGAATTTATATACTTATTACGTAAAGAATATAAAATCGAATTTATAATTATGTTTTATTTTATTACTTTCCTCTTTATTATTATAACTCAGGTTTTATTATATTGTATTAAAAGATAAATGAAACAACAAAATACATGTTATTTTTTTATTTATGTACACAAATTTATACCTACATAATATATCTTTATAAAAATTTAGTTAGTCTACCGAACGTTACACTCTATTGCTCTGAATAAATCAATTTTGCCTCAAAACGTTCCAAAACTTTAGATTTGCACAATTTATTTGGTAATTGTAATAATATACTAAAGATTATAAAACATTACATGAGCTTTTGAGTAGTATACAAATACATTATAAAAATCATTATACAGCAACATTAATGAAAAAGTATATTTTGATATCTACAAGCTGTTATAAGGGCATCACCACACAAATGATTACAGTAGAACTGCCAATAAACTTACGAAATCGAACTGTGAAACGTATAAAGCACTATTCACTTGAAAATCAACCATCTTTATTTACTTTTATACAGTTAAAAAATCCAAATATCCAAGGAAGAATGTATTAGGAAGTGGCAACACTGCACTAAAAATCAACAAAGCTCTTGTAAGTTTTCATTGGATAATTCTACAGTATTTGGAAGTATACATTGCATCAAGGCCATCGTCACAAGAACTGGGGAAAACATACGCCGTTATATCATGCGACACAGCACCTCTAACCCAACACATCTGACTGACTAGATTTTCCCCAAGAAACTTGTCACGTGATAGCTCAAACTTGTGAATTGCCATTGCAAAAAATATCGAATAAACAGTAACTAAGAAATGAGAAGTACATTAAGAACAGATTTTATTTTTAAGTTTTAAAACGGGTAATTTAAAAGCACAATAATAATAATTTCAGACCAGATTACTAAATAATATAGCAATAAAACTTCGTATACACTGTGGCACTATCTGAGACACGTTACCTCAAGTATCGTGCAACTTCGGGCGATAAGTTTGGAAACGTCCATATGTAAAAAAATACATGACATAAAATTGCCGTCAGACAACGCCTACAATGAATACCAGGCTTTACAAACTATCCTGCATTAAATAACGATATATTCGACGTTCATTATCTCATATTCAAACCGTACTGTGAAATCGTGGCAGTGATTCAACTATTTACCCTGTCAAACTACAAACCGTATAAAAACTACATTCCATAGTAACGTTTAATGCATTGGATATATAATCGGCTTATATAATCATAAATAACAACTTCGTCTATGCCCCATAATATTGGTAAAATATGTTCTAACATTCTCTTACGAGTAAACCATGTATCAAAAACAAAAAATATCGCAAATGAAGCTAAGTCTTCTTTTCTAAATTTGTTAAACAAGCTAAATAATATTTACAACGTCCAAATCCATTAATTTTTTTAATTTATTTTGAAACATCAAAATTCCATCAAATATATAAAAATAAAAGCACGATCCTACACACTGATCCAGTATACATAGTTATTTGACTATATACATTCAATGATACAGCTTTCAAATATTCTAATTCTTGTGCTCGATTTGAAACGAAGGACACAATAAATATTTTCAAGTTGCACATTCTGTGACACCAATCTCTAAATTGAACCCAACTATGATCATGATCAATATAGGGTATATTTCCTATCACCACATACTTAAATTACGTTCAAATGAAACGTGTCACAGAATGTACAATCGTGTATTGTTTATGTACGTATACATACATACCCTAAAGTAGATGGCACATCGCACTGATAAAATTGTTTGGTCCCCGTAGCTCGCACGATTATTATTGCAAGCATGTGAGTCATACATAAATTAAGTCAGCAACATCGTATTTCATACATAACTTCAATATACTTTTATATTACTTAGCTCGTGTCCCTTTAACAGAACGCATGTACGGAACTCGCCCCGCAAGTGTGAACATAACTTTAGAAATAGGGATGTCGCTGTCTTACTCTATGACTCGATTTATTCTACCTTTTGCCAAATTTGTTCTATAAATAGTGCTAAGGTATATCTTTAATATGACCATGATTTGATATAGGTACTCAGTGCATAATCTACGGGCCTAGAAAACTATTTAGTCCTGAATCCCACTGGAAAAATATCAAGTTATCTTATTGTGCGCGTATTTATGCATATTTGCATTATAACTTGATCTGACTATAACATCTATACGCAACTATACTAGCACTTAGTGACTGTACATATTTTCATTTCTTACAGATTTCACACTATTTCCGAATTATAGCCGAATACAAACATGACCACTCCATCCTAGTTTGACGAGACCGTAAACAAAGTGAAGTCCTACCAAGACCTTATAGCCTACAGGTTTTGTAATTTTCAAAGTACGATATGTAATCGCCAAAGAATCTGATTGGTCATTGATTGATTTCTCAAAAAATCTGCTGGCAACAAGATCTTGGTGCTAAATACTTCCATTGAGTGTTCCATTAGTTGATTTATAATGTGATTTTGCCATGAACTCTGATTGACTAGTCAAAACAAGAGTGCCTAAAACGTACTTGACTATAACACAAATAAACAAAAGATCCAATTCTGAGATTTTCACTAAACTCTCAATATTATAATCAACTTCTGTACGTTGTGTATTCGTTTACTTATAATTAAAAGTTTAGGCGTTAGAAAAAACCTCAAAATGGAGCCCAATTCTTTACACAACATATCTACTTCATGGCAAACCATTACGTACACTGGGTATAACAATATTCTGAATGAGTGACTACACAGCACCCGGCGTGTTAAACTAACTTTATGTCTCCAAGCTAACTGCAATACAATGATCACAAGATCTTTTCTTTAGTGCGTTAAGGACCGTTACGTGTAAAAAAAGATATGATGGTCGTGTTCCTATAGTGTGATTTAAAATTACGACTTAAAATCGTAGTCATACTACTTACGATGAGTTTCAAGATTTTTGTCAGTATTTAATTTTGATCAGTATTAAAGTTAGCCTGGAGCACATAGCTTAACCAATAATATAAAATAGAATAATGTTCTCTAAAACAATATTAAACTAGCAAAGTAAAGCTGAAGCCAAATTTGTTTTTATAAATAACAAGTGCTACCGAAGGGCGATTAGAACGAATTAAAGCAAATATGGCCGCCGGATTATTTAGATAAATACATAGAAAGCACCGATTTAATCAATTAAATAAGTTAATATAAAATACTCGATATCCGATCCGGCATTTAGTTTTGTTATAAATTATAATTGATCAAGAAATCGCCCAATCGTTAAACATAATAATAAACTAAAAGCATTATTATTACATAGTATTACATCAGTCGATTAAAAATTAGACGATAACCTAACTCGAAAAAATAGCTATAAATTTTTAAACAAACCATGTATTTGAAAGCAAATCAGTCTCTTAAGTTTAAGCGCTATGTCTAATTTTATGTACATTTATTTATTTATAAACATTCAATGCGATCTTAGGTGACATCACGACGATAACGTTTAGAGACAAGCTTTCAAAGAAATAAAAATATTTCTTGAAAATAAAATTAGTGTGACATCACTCGCAGACACCGTATAAAACGCACATACATCATACATACCCACGAAAGATTAACGTAAATTCACTATCTAATTTAATTATATTTTACAATTATTTACAAAAGGAAAAGATCATTAAAATTTAATAAATACGTAAATTTGGCTGATTGATAATTTTTCTTGTAACAACAACGTTGCCGATCACAAAAATAAGTCCAATGTTATTGTCGTCCACGTGTATGGTAAAATAACTTAATCACTTCACCGAAACATTAATTTGTTGATAGTTCGTCCAGTTCCGAAGTCACTCAACTATATCACAGTGGCGCGGCTTGTCCGGGCTCTGACTAGGCTAACTACAACGCTACGTCGTTTGTACGGAGATTTCGAGCCAAAAATCGTGTTTGAATATGTGGAGTAATCTTCCATTTTCTCTTTTGATTTCAATTTATATCTAGCTAGTGCAATAGACTAGTTCGATCATCTTTATGACTTCAATCATCAGATACCTTGACTATAAAAGTGTATCTTTCAATATTTGATGCGTCCAACATAAGAGAAATTACTCTTATTACATCGTCTTAGATACTAAATCGTCATTATCTACTGGAGCTAGTCTGACGTATTTCTTTTTTGCGATTAAAGGCCTTTTTCCAAACAGCTTTTATCGATCCTTTGCTATCAAACGTTTGATAAATGTTTAAATCCGATCACTCCACATAACTCCGTACACCGTAGTCCTTTAGAACAGATCCGTCACTATCGACCCGAACCACGCGCAAACAACCGGCAGAGCATACGTGAACAGCGCTTGCCTTAGCGACGGTCGGTCTGCGGAACCGGCCACGGGCTCGTCCCGTGCCGGCACCGGCGCCGGACCGGCGGCGTCCGGCGCCGGCGGCTCCTCGGCTCGACCGCGGATGTTGACGTTGCTGTTTGGAGGCGAATCGACCACGCCGGGCACGAAAGGCGCTTCTGGGACCGGCGCCGGGCTTTGTTCTGTTTCTGTGTCAGACGTGTCGTCGAATTCTGGTGGAATGTGACCGGAACCTGGAAGAGAAATTATTGGTTAGTATGGTTAAAGTTAACGCGTTCGTACGTAAGCGATAATGTAATATTTGCCGTACTCTTTGCGGGGTTTATGGCCTTTGCCAAACAATGAATTGAACCTATATTACTAGACGCGTTGATACTTTGATAGGTACTTTCTGGAGATGGCATTTAGTTCGTTGAATTTGAAGCATCACATTAAAGCATAGACCACTGAGGCTTTAAGCGATTCTTTGTGTCGCCACGCCCCCTTGACCACGGTACCGCCCCTAATGCCTTTTGCACGTAATCTCAATCTTACCACATCGGACTTAAGACTCATATTCCAACAGTAAACCACACACAACCATCGCTATCAGCTTACCTGGCTCAGGGTACTCGAAGTCGTCGTCGCCACCGTCGTCGTCGTCCTCGCGGTCGCCAGAGCCCGAACCCGAGCCGTCCAAGAAGTCCTGCCGCGGCTGTGATAGCTGTGGACTGTCTGTGGGCAGAAGAGACATTGACGGTGTTAGGATATTGAAAAAGCTTTTTCATTAAATATGTGTGTGTTAAAAAAAGTTGTGTGGTCCACACAGTCACACAGGGAGGAATAAGATCAACCCCACTCCGCCCGTGTTAATTGAGGGGCAAATATGCGAGCATCAGGCCTCTCTAACTTGGCAGGGCAAGCTATTTCTGGGACGTGTAATATGTGCATCTGAAAAAGGGCCCACATTGTAAGTAATAAAGTAGAGCAAATTAAGTAAAAACGGCGGGACAAATGGTGGTGACTAAATGTCCGGATGATGATGAGTACTCACCAGTATCCCTCCACTGCACCTCCACCCAATTATAATCGTCTTTCATATGCGCAGTCAGCGCTCGCAAGCGTTCAGTCTATTTACTATTATAGGCTATGATGATATGTCTACTCACCAGTATCCCTCCACTGCACCTCGACGCCATTGTACACGTCTTTCATGCATATGACTGCGCATGCAGTCAGCGCTCGCAAGCGCCTGCTATTGGCACTAAGCAGACTGCTATAGGATGACGCAGTTGTTACCACTCACCAGTATCCCTCCACTGCACCTCCACGCCATTGCCTCGGTCGCCGGCCGCCAGCTAGGCTAATGATATTGACAATGACGATGATATCGATGTGTGTCTTACCAGTATCTTTCCATTGCACCTCGACGCCATTGTATGCATCTTTCATATGCGCAGTCAGCGCTCGGTATGCGTACGCGCGCCAGCCGCCAGCACCGCGAGGATTACTAATGATGATGATGTGTACTTTATGTACTCACCAGTATCCCTCCACTGCACCTCCACGCCATTGTACGCATCTTTCATATGCGCGGTGAGCGCTCGCAAGCGCTCGGTCTCGCGCCGCCGGCCGCCAGCGCCGCGAGGATTACTAATGATGATGATGTGTACGTTATGTACTCACCAGTATCCCTCCACTGCACCTCCACGCCAATGTACGCGTCCTTCATATGCGTGGTCAGCGCTCGCAAGCGCTCGGCTCCGCCGGCCGCCAGCGCCATGTGGGCTAAGATGTTATCTACTCATCAGTATTATGCACTCACCAGTATCCCTCCACTGCACCTCCACCCCATTGTAAGCATCTTTCATATGCGCGGTCAGCGCTCGCAAGCGCTCGGTCATCAGTATTATGTACTCACCAGTATCCCTCCACTGCACCTCCACCCCATTGTAAGCGTCTTTCATATGCGCGGTCAGCGCTCGCAAGCGCTCGGTCATCAGTATTATGTACTCACCAGTATCCCTCCACTGCACCTCCACGCCATTGTAAGCGTCTTTCATATGCGCGGTCAGCGCTCGCAAGCGCTCGGTCATCAGTATTATGTACTCACCAGTATCCCTCCACTGCACCTCCACGCCATTGTAAGCGTCTTTCATATGCGCGGTCAGCGCTCGCAAGCGCTCGGTCATCAGTATTATGTACTCACCAGTATCCCTCCACTGCACCTCCACGCCATTGTAAGCGTCTTTCATATGCGCGGTCAGCGCTCGCAAGCGCTCGGTCATCAGTATTATGTACTCACCAGTATCCCTCCACTGCACCTCCACGCCATTGTAAGCGTCTTTCATATGCGCGGTCAGCGCTCGCAAGCGCTCGGTCATCAGTATTATGTACTCACCAGTATCCCTCCACTGCACCTCCACCCCATTGTAAGCGTCTTTCATATGCGCGGTCAGCGCTCGCAAGCGCTCAGTCTGAGCACGCGCCGCCGGCCGCCAGCGCCGCGTGGGTTACTATAGGATAATGATGATGATAACAATATCTCTACTCACCAGTATCTCTCCACCCCATTGTACGCATCCTTGCGCCGCGTGGGCTACTATAGGCTAATGACAATTATAACGATGATGACGATGTGTACTCACCAGTATACCTCCACCCCATTGTACGCGTCCTTCATGTGCGCGGTCAGCGCTCGCAAGCGCTCGGTCTGAGCGCGCGCCGCCGGCCGCCAGCGCCGCGTGGTCTACTATTAAAGGCTAATGATGTGTTGATGTGTGTCTTCTTACCAGTATCCCTCCACTGCACCTCCACCCCATTGTAAGCATCTTTCATATGCGCGGTCAGCGCTCGCAAGCGCTCGGTCTGAGCGCGCGCCGCGGCCCCGCCGGCCGCCAGCGCCGCGCCGCGTACCTCCGGGTTGGACGCTAGTGCCGCTGTGCCTTCTCCTGCTGGTGCTACGCTGTAGCTGTGGAAACAGACGATTCAGAATATTAATTGAGCAGTTGACAATATTACTATTGGGACTATGTAAATAGTCCTGCCCTCCTAGACAAAATGCACTTTTTGATCAAGTCGAAAATCAAATCCGTCAACGTCATACAAAAAAAGGCGTTTCGACAACTTTTCGACTGGATTGCGATTGTAATGTGCACTTTGTCTAGGTAGAGGGAAAGAGGTGGGATTAGTTCCGTGGTCTACACATTTACGTTACGTTGGTAACAACTAACAATCCCGCGAAACCATGACAATGACACGATCAGTACACATCTCTGCATTGCTTTTCGTTTCAAATGTAGGTAAAATTTGAAGGATGTGTAGGATTTTTGGATGTTAATTAATTCTACTACCTCATTTATACCGCGTGGGAAAGTTGGAAAACTTGACTTTGTGATGCTAACGCTGGTGCATAACAAAGCGGGCAGCGGGCAGGGATACTTAACGCTAAAAAAGATGGGTATAGATAGCCCCTTACCTGCCAACAGCGCTCCCATTGAAGCAAGGTGCAGACGTGATGCTGACACTAGTACATAACAAAGCCGGCAGCTGGCTCCAGTAGCGCCGCCACGTGCGAAGGCGCGCGCGCGTCTCTCGCACTAATCGCTCCAACGCCACGCCTCCCCATTCTGAACCTGGAATGACACGTGACATTGACAGTTATATGATTATGATGACCGTAGGATTTTTTTTGAATGATGTTGAACCTTACAAAAATGTTAAGCAGCGAAAATTAGGACGAATGTAAAAAGATCAGTTTCAAGCAGTGCGAGGTCACGTTATTTTAACGAATACTATTACCTACCCTAGTTCAAATAACGTAATATGTTATAGGATCAACACGAATCTGTTCATTTATTAGCTCATTGACTAAACAAAATCTCAAAGCCTATGTCTACTTGCCCTGTGGACTCAGACAGTTGATAAGCAGAAACTCTCATCTAAGAACGGATCTTGGGACAGATATTAGTTAATGTGGAAACTCACCGTGAACATCATCGGTCTTAGCAGACGTCTTCTTCTTCTTGGAGCCCCTCTTGCCATCGAACTCAAACGTCCTGAAGTCAATTTCCGAGCCGGCCGGCGCCGGCGCCGCCTCCGGGCCCGGTTCGGCCTCCCGGCGAGTACGGTCGTGCTCCTCATACTCCTCGTACTGCTCCAAGTCAATATGCCCGCGCATGTATTGCAGAAAACGTTCCCTCAACTTGGCTTGCTCGGCCATCTCTTCCGTGGCTTTCTTGATCGCAGCGGACGACTTCAACCCAAGAAGGGACGGGTCATCGTTCAACACGCTCTCAAACGAAGCCTCCACCTCAAAATCATCCACGTCATTCGCCTTCGGATTCCAATCGAAGTCCGGTATCGATCGGACCGACCGGCGGGCCCGGTCTGGCGCGAAGAAAGGACCGGCAGCGCCGCCTCCGCCGCCGAGAACCGGTTTGCCGCAGCCTGCGAAGATCTTCTGTGAGATCTCCTGGTTGTGCTCCTGGAAACTCATGATGGCCTCCGAGATCTTGATGTCGATGGGTTCGACTACCATGGCGATGTTGAACGGGCCGAGGAGCCGGTCAGCTACCTTGTCGACGGCCTCTGCAATGACAGATATAGAGCATTAGGTAAGCAGGCAAAAAATATTCAAAATGAGCATGTTATTGTTGTTGACCCAACTAAGTAAAAGAGGTTTTGGAAAGGCTTGTAGAATGTTTCATGATAGGTCAAAAACAACTCGTCAACTAAGTATTGTTAGCTACTCGTATTCAACAGTCTGTTTATTCAGTTCAAGATTCCTATAAAGCTTTGACAGAATCCTCATTGTGTTTCATCCGCTCCTCGTGATGGCATTCTTCATCATCATCATTTCAGCCATAGGATGTCCACTGCCCAATGATTTCGGTAGCTGGCAGCATCCAGCGCCTATCAGCGAATTTAGCATTGTAACAGAAGGATCTGAGGCTGCACTCGTGACAGAAAAAAGTTTGTAAAAACAAAAGCTAAGAACCACTCACCGACATACGCATCCCACTGCTCGCCCAAATCGGCGTGTGCAGGCAGACAGCCGCGGATGACGTTGTGACAGTAGCGGCTGCAGGCTGGCGTCTCGTCGCCCGAGCAGCCGCCGCAGAAGCGCAGCCGAGCCCATGCTGTAACACACTCTGATGTCACGCCCACCTGGAAAGCAAGTTAAGGATATACGTTTTAGAACACGGCTGTATCATCATCATCAGGTCATTGTCTTCACTGCGGGATCACGTCACGCGCGACACTTTAATATACTAGAGCCAATTGGAAAATTTGGCCTACACTCCCCGCATTGCCCAGATGGGTTGGGGAAGCAGCATACAGTATAATTTTCAGTATACGGTAGTACAGGCATGACCACGCGCCGTTACAGACTTTGATGTCATGCCCACTTGTAAAATGAGGTAGGGTGTAAGTTTGAGTACACCGTGCCCAGGCTCTCACGCACTTAAGGCCGATGGGGATGGCCTCGGTTACGTGGGGCTCTTCTAGCCAGAAATACAGGGCCTCCACGAAAATATGTCCAGTCGTCCTCAAATACTTCGTGACACCTAAAATGACATCGTCCTAATCTGTCTACATGCATCGTGACACCTAAAAAGGCATCGTCTCAGGCTAAGACTTGTTTTGGAGTGAGCATCTTTGTTTTCGAGGGAAATGGTGGATCCCCTCGGGTCGTCCGCTAATAGCGCATGAACAACCCTATCCTATCCAATCCAAGGTAGATAAGTTAGTCTATAAGTTTCAGTACACCGTACTTGTGAACTGAATGTGGCAATAGTCCTGTACACTGTGCCCAGAGGTTTCCATCCTAACATGGAAAGTATGATGATCGATTTTCATTCAATGAAACCATTGATCGATTCCTTATTAAACTGACACGTATTCTGATGTCACGTCGACCTACAAGGTGTGTGATCATACCACGTATTTTTTCAGACGCCGGCGCCTCTGGCGAAGCTTTTTTTATGTGATACGAGTCAAACGAGCAGACGGATCACCTGATGGTAAGTGATTACCACACCCGCAGTCTCAGGGGCGTTACTGGTGCGCTGCCGACCTTTAAGGTGAAGATACGCTCTCTTCTTAAAAGCTTGCAGGTCGTATCCGTCCGGAAACACCGCAGACGACGACAGCTCTATTGCGGTATGTCACAAAATGTTTACAACTCGCTTTATCCCAACTAATATTATAAATGCGAAAGTAACTCTGTCTGTCTGTCTGTTACGCTTTCCCGCTTAAACCTCGCAACCGATTTTGATGAAATTTGGCATAGAGATAGTTTGAGTCCCGGGAAAGAACATAGGATAGTTTTTATCCCGGTTTTTGAAACAGGGACGCGCGCGATAAAGTTGTTTCTGTGACAGACAAAATTCCACGCGGGCGAAGCCGCGGGCGGAAAGCTAGTTTATCATGAAAAGCAAAATTATCATAGGTTGATTGTTTCTTGACCCTTCTTGATTATTGTTCACCCAACCTTGATTGTTTCTCTCCATCTGAGTACAATAATCTTTACTCTTATAAAATTTATTTATTCGGCCACTCGTCAATAAATCTGTAACCGGTTTCGGCGGCTTTGTACAACAATTTGTGTAATTAAATCGAAAACTACGTACATTTAAACGTCTCGATTTTATATGCATGAGGTGATAAATCAGAATGAATCAGTGGAGCCGTGACATCAGCGCTGGACAGAAACGGAGTCGTATTGCAATTTATAGACCTTATGGCGTGGACTTAAGAATTGAAGACGAGGATGTATTTGAAGAATAATAAAATAAATATTAAAAGTTATTCCAGACGCCATGCGTAAGTGCAGTCCCCAATAACAGAACTCTTAAGGACGTCATTATTAAATTATGGGCATGTTTTTGCATACTTATTTTAAGGGGCAAACTTGGACACATTGTAACGACTCGAATATTAGTATAGGTTGACTATTTAATTTATTAGTTAGGGGATGATACGACACCTACCGAGTGAAAGTGTCTTAATAAGTAAGTGGTGGGGGAAAAGGCGAACTTTGGGGCGAAGTAAATATTCACATCTGAAAATTATTGAGGACAAATATACGGTTTTATAAATACAATAATGCCGCCCGCACTTTTGGGCCAAGTAAATTATTATTTTTATGCGTAGGTGGAATTAATGTAGGCAATTAAGCCTGGAAGTGGTATATTCTCACGCAAAAAAATACGTATCAAATGTGGGTTTATGGGTAATGCCCTTGGTGTTGCCTATATTTCCTGAAGGCTAAATTATTTCTTAATTATAATATTTTGTTAGTTCCACAAAGCAGGCCAGCATGTATGGTAAATTTTAGAAGCTTTTATGGCCTTTAATTTGTGACTGAAATTACTAAATTATTGTTACTTCAGGAATATATCACCAACCAACACTGTTTTATTCGTCTATCGACCGCAGTGGAAGGTGTCCCTGGTTCGATTCCAAATACGGTAAATTTATAAAACGAGCTTTTTACTTGATTGGGTTTTAATTAGCTAGTCAAATACTTTGTTAGGTTACATCCATATAAGATAACTATAATTTATGTGTGTTTTTATACATGTAAAAATCGTCCTCCGTCCTGCGTTCTTTGCCCTTAATAGCTCTCGCGCGTCGTCAGGCAACCTGAGACGGTGGTTAGCCATCGCAGGCACTTGCCTAGACGAGTCGCCGACGGCGACCGAGATGTGACTAGTGAGGGCATCGATCGCGTGAATAGTTTCGTGAGGCGAAACTATATCGTCGGGGATTGAAGACAGTTGTGGGCTCTGACAGTTCCCAAGTTTTACCTTGAGTTTGTCCCAGTCCACAACTGTCTTCATAGTGGGTGTAGACTCAGGAGAGCCTAGTTGTAGTACGACTGGGCGATGGTCAGAAGTGAGCGCGTGCATGGTTTCTATAGAGTGTAGGCGGAGGCCTATATTCTTTAGAATTGCCATGTCAAGAATGTCGGGCCGATGCTTTTTGATTTTGATTTTGATTTCAGAGAGTTCGCTTAACATGTTGCCATTGGCAGTGGATGTTACGCAATGAGTGTGTTTGCTATTAAAGTCGCCGCCAAGAATGACTGCACTATTCATAGCAAAGAGGGCCTGAAAGTCGCTCCTTAAGGGAGTCTTGTTCGGGGAGAGGTAAACCGAGCCGATGAGGATGGGCTCGTGTCCAGTCATGGCTAGCCGACAGAGTGAGACTTCTAGGTTAGAGAGAGAAGGGGGATCAACTAAAGCACAGTGCAGAGAACGCTTATAATAAATAAGCGTGCCGCCGCCACGTGTGGGCCTATCGTGTCTGATGATATTGTAGTTCGCTATCCTAGGATTGCGAATAGAGGGTGTTAGGAGGGTCTCTTGAACTAGAAAGATGTCGACCTGGACACTTGACCTTCACTGATTGGGTTTTTATAGCTACACAGGAGTTGCAGCGGTGGGAACTAAAAGTGGGAATAGTCCCGTTTTGTTCTAGCCTAGGCTCGTCGCATCTAACTTCTGGCAATGACTTTACAAGTGGTCACTCCACCTATCGTATGCACATAATATACATACATATAGGTTTTTATTGCAATAAAAATCATAATTTATGTACGGAACCCTACAAGGAACTATTTTTACGGTAAAATCCATCAATTGGTCTATTGGTGAACTGTGACCTTAAGAAATATCCAATTTATTACAGGTAAAAGCTTCTTTATTTGAAAGAAATTCCTAAAAGTGTCCAAGACATGTCATTCTAACCAATTATACCCAAAAATGATTAAAAGTTAAAGTTCAAAGAAATATTTCATTCAGACGTCGAAAGTTTTAATAGTTTTTCCTGTAGGAGAATTTACAAGAGTCGATTTTAACTATTTTGAAGCATTTATACAAATATTATATTCTTCTTTTCTGAAGTTCTTTTTAAAATAATCATAATTATTATTATTATTTATTACTCACATCAAATTATTTTTAAACATAATAATGTTTAAAAATAATTTAATGTGAGTAATTTACCTGTGTCGAGACTAATCCATACTAGTAGGAGCTCAACTAATATAGTTAAATGTTTGACTTAACTTAGCTTGCCTTTGCCTAGTCTCTAGTTAGCTTTACCCCACTGAAAAACAAACAAATACCTTTAAATAATTCTCAAAGCTATTCATAGCTCAACTTTAGATATCTACATCGAACTAATTAACACCTAAAATATTTTAAAAAAGCCACCCACAAACACCAAAGCCATATTTCATTGTTTTATTCTGTTTTGTAGTGTTGCAAGTCTCTATTAATTGTTCTCCCACTATAATAAAACATTGTTTATCGTCAAAAAAACGTATCATGTAAATCCCATGTCATGACATCGCGACAGTACAGTCGACAACAATATTCTTAGTTGCAAAATAGCAAATAGCGTCTATTCTACTACGTAAGATACGACAGTGTCACATACGTACAGTCAGCATCAAATAGATCGTGACACCCAAAGTAGCCAAAAAAATCGCAACACGTCTTTGTTACAATTGGAATAAGGTTGTGTTGTCAATTTTTTGCCCGCTTTAGGTGTCACGAGCTATATGACGTTGACTGTACATAGTGTACATACATCTCCTTGGCGGTCGTCCAAACCTTTGATGTGCCGACTATTCATAATCGCCGGAGTAGAGTGGCGTAAGTACACTTACGACACTCTAGTTTGTAACTGTGATTCTGTTTGGCCATCCTCTGAGATTGGATGATACGGTATTCTACTTATAAACGCCTGATTTGGCATAATCTTTTTTTTTTTGTTAAAAAAATAGGCCATTAGAAGATTTAGAAGCAAACTTTAATACAAACTCCTTTTACAGATCAAAAATATATTTCATGGTTTTTTTCACTCGTAATTATTAAATTAGTTAAGTAACAGTTACAGTTAAGGCTGGGTTGCACCATCTCACCTTAACTTTAACTAACGTCAAAAGTTAAACTCCATACAAAAAACGCCGGTTACAGTTATAGTCACGGTTAAAATAAAGTGGTGATACTCAGTCTTAGAAGTTCATTTGTGTAAAGATTGTTCTTTGGTCTCGTTGTTTTAAAATACTGACCAAAATTCCACACAATTATGTTTTCGGCATAATACTTTACTTTTTTAATTTACTTTAGGTTTTTTTTGTAACGATATGAACAATATTACAAAGTTATTCGGAATTTCTGTTTTAAATTGTGACTTCAAACGAAACCACTTGTTAGTTCTGAGAGCCTAAGTTAAATTTGTTTTTGTTAAACTTCAGCTTTGCCAAAATTAAAGTCTATCAACCTAAGCAAAAGCTAATGAAATCAAGCCTTGCGTGAATCGAGTAAAGTTTTCAGGCTGCATAATCACAAAGTGCATGAAATAAACCTAGCAAGGTTTTTTAAAGTTAGGTACCACTATAGTAATTAGTGGTACCTATTAGAAATTACATTTATTTTTTTCCTCGCTGACCCATCCAGCTTACCTAAATAAGCTTGTGTTAAGAATGGGTTCACCAAAATAGGTAGATGGAAACGATATAAGTGATCTCACTCGATTACTTCTAAACTAAACAAATCCTGAAAGTGCTTCAAAAGCACTTTCAAACGATACCAATAATAGGTTACAAAATACAGTTTTTTTTGTAACTTATTGGATATCCCGAATGGAGACATTTAATTTTTAGATACATCCACTTTATTCTGTAACTTATTTGGATAGAGCTCATGAAGCATTTTCAGGCTCAGTAACTAGTATTTTGTTATAGTTTAGAAATAATCGAGTGAGATTACTTATCGTTTCCACCCTGTATCGTCCGCGGTCAGTGATCGTAGTTGCGACTTCTCAATTCAGCAAACGGAACTGAAACTGAAATTTGAACTATTGTCGTCTCTAATAATCCCACTCCTACTGTGAGTGAAAACGGGCTTTTATAACGTAGAAGAAAAAACATAAAAGACAAAAATGTAGACTGACAGTATTGATTGAATTTCTCGCGCTGCTTCTTTGCACCGCAATTATTGTCTTAATGCACTTTCTAAAAGCCTTTTTCTTTAATGACTTGAGAATTTATCAATCCTGAGTGAGAGATGACTCAACCTTACCTAAAACTGGGATCGAACCAAGGACTTGCCTTATCGTAGTACTTATGCGTAAGTACCAGCTGTTCACTATCGGCAACCAGTGAGTGCACTATGCCTAATTGTTTACCCGACAACAACGGTGTTGCATTAAGCCTCAGATACACTAGAACACAAAAATATTCTCGAAAATAACACGGATAGCTTCGTTTTCACTATCTTGAGGTTTGTAACATCTAAATTCACAGCCTTGGTGTCAGATTTAATGAATCACCATAGGCATACGTTATTTGTAGTATTCCTTGAGAGGATCTTACACCCAAAAGTGGACTATTGGCTAAAATGATGATGATTGAGGCACATCCACAAGGTGGACAGACGACCTGAGGTTGCCGGACGACACTGGACGCAACCGGCCCATCATTTGGGACAGCTTAAGTCCAGTAACGATGACGATTAGGCGTTATTGTATAAACCGGGCCTTAATCTGCGTTAGGCCACCGGCAGTTAGTGGCACTATAGCATTATGGCATGGCATAGCCATAGATAAACAAATTGCCTAGAACACTTAGCAACGCGATAGTGGCTGGGTGGGCCGGGGCTTGACTGGGAGCGGATAGTTTTAAAGTGGATTTTGAAAGCCCATTTGGAGTTAAAGCCATAGGAATGTTTAGATATACGATTAAAGTAAGGTTATTGGATCTAAATACTTCTTGTCTGACTCATGCTTACTAACGCCCGATTCCCATATTCAATCCTTGTCCAAATCCGGATTACAACTGTCAAATTGAATTCAGTTTTAGATTATATTTCCAAAATTTTCGATGCATTTACACTTTAATATTGTTTAAATAGTCTTACAATAAACAATAACTTAATAAACAATATAAAAATGTAAAAACATCAAAAACCGCAGTTATTTTGGCCAAAAACATATTAAAATTTGACAGTTGAGAATCCAAATCCGTATAATTTGGATTAGGATTGAATATAGAAATCCAGCATAAGTGTATTTGTTAAAATGGTTATCAAAATGCAAGCCAAAGTAGATTGCTTAAATTCACACATAAGTGTTGAATTTTCTTACATTTGTGAGACAACCATTTTACCTTTTGAAAATCACCAGTACTGCCAGTGGTACCTACTAAGTCAGATAGGTAGTAAGTCGTTTACTGAGGTTGCTAACAAACTGATATACAATGTAGGTATTATTGAAAATTTTCGTGTAGCGAAAAGAACCACACAATACCAAATCAATCACAATATTTTTTTATATTTTTTTATAAAGATTATTAGCAACTTGTATTGCCCAAATTACTAATAGTCCCGTTAGCCACTCGTGGTAAGCTAAATAAGCTTGTGTTACGAGTGGGCTCACCACAATAGTCGAGCGGCGGTGAGATTTGAACCCGCGTTCTTCGGATCTCGAGTCGGCCACTCCGACCCCTTCGGCTATCGTGGCTATAAAAATGTAAAAAACTGGAAAAAGACTGGTAGAGCATGTGAAATTGATGAGAAAAAATCCATGCATATTTCGCGAAAACAAAAAAATTTTTGCATTTTAGTTTCCTCTTCGCTTCTTAGCTTGTCATCGCTCCCAGTCAAGCCCCGTCTCTGAATATCACGGAGGTTCAAGTGGATAATGCATTTACTGTGCTTTGGGTCACTGTAGTGCGGTACAGTTTCCACGAGAGGGTCGTAGGTACACAGTTAAAATTAACTTTTATGAGCGTGCATATTTTCAACCGACTTCAAAAAAAGGAGGAGGTTCTCAATTCGACCCGTATGTTTTTTTTTTTTTTTTTTTTTTTTTNCGGAGCGCAGCGCATGCGAGCGGGCGGGCGAGGCGGAGCGCACGTCCGTACCGTGCGAGCGATGCGAAGCGAATCTGTAGCGATTAATCTCAATTTAACAGCTTTATAATCATAAAGTTGGCTCGAGCGTAACTATGATCCTGTCACTTAGAAGAGACACTGAATCCTTCTAAAGACACATTTTTGGGGACCAAACTTTCCTTTAATGAAATAAAGCTGAGAAGTAGGCTTTCAAATGATACCAATATTGGTGGGAAGGGCGTATGCATCCCACGCTTGAAAGTGTTTGTCGCGGGAGGTGCGATTTATTTGACGCCGAGTGTATTTCTTCGCCTAACTGAACGAGCATACGAAGCAGTTTGAAACAAAGAATAATACCATTTGGTTCAGCGTATGTAGCACGACATTTTAATGGATTCAACTAACCCATGAATATGTTACACGTAACAACAGTTTATTGTTTAACTAGTACTATTAGTGGAACACTAAAAGCTAAATGGTCTAGTCTAGACCAACTTGGCGGACTAACTTAAGCTGAATTAGTCTATGTCGAGCCAGATTAATCGTTTACAAGTTTTAAGTTATAATTAGCAGAAGTTGGTGCAGTTGCCAACTGAAATAAGTATTAAACTTCTGACCACCAGTATTTTTTAAGAAAGATAATATTAAAATTAAAATTATTATTTTTGAGTAGATCTATTTTAGGACATACAATTGTAGCATGCCCTAACAAATTATCAGCTGATGCCGAGAACAAGTGATGGAAGAAAGACAATCGTATCAGTCAGCTTCTTATTTATTACTGAAATTATCATTTTCAAAGTATTTATAAGTGCGAGCTAGGAAGGTAAAGTATATAAGTTCTTACCTTTCAATGAATCAGTTATTAAGAGCTTTCAAAACGCAATTTCTCCATTGATTTTGTAAGCAATAGGTTTAATATAAATTATATTTCATCATGATTCAATTCTTATAAAAGTTGATAAAGATTTGTATCCAAACTTTAATAACACAGTTTCGAGCCTTAATTATAGCAAAATAAGGTAGCTTTTCAGTCTTATAACATTAAAGTAAAGAAGATTACTAGCTAGCTCCAGTTCAAACCGGTTTATCGGGCTTGTAAAAGCGTTAATCCCAGCTGCCTTTGAATCTGGAGCCATCTAGAGCAGTAATAGCATCAACTTATCAGGCTGGACGTGCAGAGTTGCATTCTCTTTTACTCTTTGACCCTTTAAATTAAATGTTTAATTTCGCGACTGTGAACGGTTTACGCTACATTTAGTTTTATTAGGCCGAGTTGCACCACCTAACTTTGACATTAACCGGTGCTTTTTGTATGGATTTACACAGATTTTTGACGTTTGTCAAAGTTAAAGTAAGATGGTGCAACCCAGCCTTAGTTTTCTTCTGTTTTGTCATTTTTTTTATACTGAACGTTAACCTTTAGTTAGTCGCGCCTAAAAACTTACACTATCAGTCGCGTGGGGCCCGACGGACCCCAGCATTTATTTTTGAAAAAGTAACACATAAAATAAGTGAATAATATGATTGCATCGAAATTAACAAAAAATATAAGATTTCAAGAAAATAACCTAAACAATATAAGCTTCTAAAATAATCATCAAAATTGTGTGTACTGTGTCAGCAGCACTTTATTTTATTACAAATTAATTATTATTTTATTACATTACAAAATTATAAGCACAAGTAGGTATCACGATTGCCTTAAAGTGGGCATTCTAAGTATTTTTTTTCTAACACATACGGTTTTTGTTTTTCTATTGTTAGACCCAGTAAATTTACTGAATAATTTTTGGCAAGAATGAAGCTTGAAAAGGGCTTGACAGTGCTTTATGACAAGCGTAATAATTTTGTACAATTAAATTAGTAAACTTTTGACAGTTTAATTCAGTTTTGCGCTGATTGCTTTCATGATAAAAATAAATACCTTGCTCTGATTTAATAAAACTTACTAAACTCAATTACTGTACAGTTTAAATTATCAAAAGGTTATGTAAACTTTGAAATTTGCCTTTTTAAAACAATGAAAAAAGAATACAAAAATTAATAAAAAGTCTTAACATTCACGAAAATACTGTTTTTAAAGTGGTACACTTAGCAGCATGTTTACTATAACAACTAGATGAAAGTTAAAAACAAACATAATTAAAAAACAAGATGTAAAATCTTAAAAAACAATGCACCAACGTTTGACCTCAGTGTGAATACGCGAAACACGGTGCCAAAAAATCCGAATTTGAATCTTATTTGCACAAATTTGAATGAAAGCGACCCGTAACTTGTTCAATGTTCATAGCCTGAGTTTTCAAGTAGCCGAGAGCATAGACAATACTCTTGACTAATCAAATTAGCCTGGCCCAGTTTACTTTGGCTTCGTTGTCACTTTATTTTTATTCGGGCAGAAATGCTCTTCGTTGTTACTTATTTAGTACCAGTGACCTGATTTGAATTGGTTTTTGTAACTTTTTTATGCCTTGTTGTAACTGTACCATTTCTTTTACTGCCGACTGTTGAAGTACATCAGACTCTACATTCATGTTGCAAAATAACACCTTTAGCAATTACATTATGAAACAGTAGTTTATAACTTGATAAGCCGTCGTTTGTGCAAATAATTTATTGCGATCATCAGAGAAATCACATTTTAATAGTAGCGTAGACTTTACTTTTTTAAATCTTTACTTCAAAAGCTAACATAATTATGCGATCATCATAATATTAAAAGGTCATCTTTTTAATAATAACATAGACGCTACATTTTTAAAACTTCAAATATGTAGGTATTTTGACATTGTCTTGATTTTAACTTGCTTTTCAGTCGTTATACAAAATTTACAAAAGTACTTCGTTAACTACTAAGCTATTTTGAAGAAATACTTAACTAAAGGACACTCACGGTTACTCATTATTTTTATAATGAGTAACCTTTATTCAAGGAAAGTCCCTCACGTAGGTAATGAAAGTACAGAAGACAGCTCGTCTGACTATACGAGTACATATTAGTTGCGAAATCAACCCTATTGCAAATACATAAGAGCCCGCAATGTTTAGCTTGACGTGGTGGTGTCTGTACAAAAAATCTTAGGCTGAATTGCACCATCTTACTTTAACTTTAACAAACGTGAAAAATCTATCAAAATTCATACAAAAAACACCGGTTATCGTCAAAGTTACGGTCAAAGTTAGGTGGTGCAACTCAGCCTTAGTGTTTTCAACATGCAACCCCTTGTTGATTTCGTTTGATAAGAAATGTAGAACTTTGCTTATACTATTTAACCTGATTTGAAGCTAATATGCACTTATAAACAGCTACTGAGTAACCTTTAAAGTCACACGAAACTCATAATATTCGTCACTTTATTAATCAATGGGACCCATATATGCAAACAAGAACCAACCCACAGCAGGGTGGTTTCGAGAAAATGAGACTTTTGTAAAAAGAGTGCGCAAAATGCATACATAATATATAAATGAATGATTACTTGTTANGGTATCCCAAGCGCAGCCGCGGGCAAGCCACGTAATTGTGACAAAACACCACAGAAACAAGACTCGCAGAGCGAGGGCGATAAGCTCGAGGAACTCGGAGCGCAGCGCATGCGAGCGGGCGGGCGAGGCGGAGCGCACGTCCGTACCGTGCGAGCGATGCGAAGCGAAATGAGTGAGTCAGTCAATCTTTCCGCTTTTATAGATGTACATACAGGGTGTCCCAAAATTAGCACGTTACACTGAACCTGTAGATAAGTGCATGTGATTATATTTTACGTTGTCTGCATAGTTTTAGAATATCATACAGATAGAAGACACTGAACTTTCTTATTGGTGTAGACTGTACTGGCTCTAACTAGTCGGTGTAAAGCGCAAGTTTGGATGCCCGCTGGTCAGGTGGACAGATGTCGCTTTGGGCTTGTTATCAACTCCCATTGTTAGAGAAGCGATTAGTTCTTGAGTTTCGATACCATTGTCATGATATGAGCTCCTGGACTCCTGGTACTTTGATCCAAATTGCTTGGAGTTGAAGTTGGATGCTAATAATTCTACTAATATCTAAGGAATGCAGAGAAAGCGTCTCGTAACACGGATTAAGACTTTTGGTTGAATTTTATTAATTAGACCAACCACAATTGGATCGAGTTTTAAACACAAATATTTTGTCGATTTTAGTTTTTTTATACACTCTCCGGGCCCAGGTAGGTACCAAATAAAATAAATTAATGGACATTAACATTACTTATATTATAAAAACACATAGAAAACACCCTGAAACTAGTCTCAAACTACAAAGGCATTCTTTTTGATTAATTAAAATAGAAAATACTTTTTTTTTTGTATTTAGCAACAATTAAAACAAGCTTCAATCATAATTATATTATGAAATGCTTTTATGATACGCTTAAATGGATTATATTCCTAATTAAAGTAATTAATAAGTCACGTACCTACAAATATTATAATGTCAAGTCTAAACATGACAACAGCCACATCTCCCCGCAAGGATGTCCTCGAACTTAACTGGTGCATAATTAACCAAAAAATAAATTAACCCGTAACACCTCAGTTAACGAGTTGTCAAGTCATTGTTTATTAACAATACGAACCCGATTAAGCGAAGGTGGGTTAGGCTGAAAAGTTACGAAATTGAAACGATAGGGTCGCAGAAACCAGCAAGGTTGATAACATTTGTGCCTTAAATTAATTTTATTTTTGTTATTTTTGATGTATTTTGTATGGTGTACTAACAGTGATCTTCATTTACTTTTTTCGCATGTACAGCTTATATTTATGAAGTTTTTACTGATCTTTAGTCTTTATGGAGAGCTAAATCATCACGCTATATCATATTTTGTTTCTCATGAACAGCAATTAATTGAAGACGACAATAGCACAAATTGTTGGAATGCTTATACAAGGATTGGCAGTTCGATCCCCGTAGCAAGTGTATTAGTAATTTGTGCAATATTTAAAACTAGCTGACTTGGCGAACCCCGTAAAAGGTGGTGAGGAAGGAAGGAATGGTGAAAGAATTTTTCGAATCGGTCCAGTAGTTTTGGAGCATATTCAATACGAACAAACAATCGTATCTTCCCTCTTTATATTATAAGTGTAGATGTAAAAAAAGAAAAAAAAACGGTTTTTTTGTATCTAATTTTTTCAGCTAGTGGTAACCCTGGCATCATTTAACCGGGCGGCCTGTTAATCATTCAGGGCGAAGGAACGGCGACAGGGAAATTAGACTTTGATGTTGCCGAATCGAGGCGAGCGTGTGACGCCGATTGGCGGCTACACGCCATCAGCTTAATTGCTATTTAGGTTGCTGTGCAATAATAACGCGAAATGAGACGTAATTAAAGTCGAAAATCACATTTTTAAGATCATTTTAGGTCATACTTACCAACATGGAAAGGGATCAACATCGTATCGACTTTGCCGCGCGGTCAACCGAGGCGGATAAGTGTGCGTTGCAGTATGGTTTCATTCAAAGAATACTGACCGCTTCGAGTTGATACGGTAACGATCCATTTCCGAATTGAAAGAGTGCTTCGCCTGAGTAAGTCATCTCATGACTCTATGAGAGATGCAGGCTGCAAAAGAGGCATATGAAATGAAGGCTCCATAATCGTTAATTTTAATCCAAATAGGCTAGTTGCCTAAAAAAATTTTTTTAGTCCGTAATGTTTAATATCAAAAAATATTGGACACATATATTTTTATTTGTCAATCTAACAAATAATTACATAGTTATGGTGCGTTGAAGTTGCGCACGACGTCACAACGTGCGGCATTTTTAAGCAAGCGTTGACGTCACGGGCCTCTTCTTATGAACTTTGGGGCGCTTTATCTCTTTAAATTTTCATTAGTTTGAAAAAGTGAAAAATACGTGTAGAGTATTTTTTGATAAGTTAACTGACGGACTAATTAAAACTCTTGCTTTTTGACCCAGGCAACATCCCCATTATCAACTCAAAGCTTTGCGCCTCTAGTTTTCAAACTGACGCCCGTATTCACAAACGATGCTTGCTTAAGTAAAGCAGCAAATCGAACGCACAGCGTTGAATAGAGTTCTGTGATTGGTTCGTGTGTCACCCTGTGCGTCGACGCGCACTGTGAGACCTCATAGTAATGTTTGTGAATACGGGCGTGAGTTTCTTGCGTTGCTACTTCTCAGCACTGGCCCAGTTACTAACCCGAGGTAGTGGTGTGGTTAAAATAGTACTAGAATTAGTAAAAGCGCTTTTTAATAGCTTATTATTAGCTAAGCATTGAATTTTATGACTTTAATAAGTCGCATCCGTATTCGGATCAGCCCAACAATGGTCAGTTATCCCCTCAAAACAAAACGCGACATATTTCATTTGAGATTTTCAGAACTTCACCTTCAGACGGATCCATTTGAATTTCAAAGAGAACAACGCGGCGGACTCGACACGTCCCCGTCTTGTCGCGGCTCTAAACTGCTAGTGGGGATTTGTTAGACAAAAACCTATGCTGATATAAAAATAAGTTTGTCTGAACCAGTTCTGAATGGACCTAAATGTCCCACATGAACTTAACAAAAAATAAAGCTCTCGCATCAGTCTCGCAAAACGAAATTCTGCTAGAAACAACTCATTTATAAGATCATCATCATCATCATCATTTCAGCCACAGGACGTCCACTGCTGAACATAGGCCTCCCCCAATGACTTCCACTTATAAGATCAGTAGGTATGTAATTACTATGTGGACAACGCAAAATTTCCTCGTTGACCTGCATGAAATTAGACCTAGAATTACTCATATGACCCAAACAGGCTTACGCTGGATTGACGATCGCAAATCTAAACTTCTAGCAGGGATTTTTTTTAAACTTACCCATTTTCAACATGAAGAAAGAAACCCTACCAGTTTGACTGCTGTTTGTAGAGGATCAATATCGAAAAATAAATAAAATAGCTCCTAAGACTCTACATTTATTATTGGTTTGACGATATTTCAGTCAGTAAATAAGTATACCTAAATCAGATTTAGTTATTTCGTATTCCCTAGTCAATTCGATACCAAACCTCCTTGCACTTTAACGACATCGTACACTTAAGTGCGCAACATTTTATATCCACTACGTTCACTAGGTCTACTTTGAAAGACCATTTCGACACATTCGACTCTACCTTTCTCTCTCTCACGCCGTAAAATTTTTGCGTGAGGGAAAGAGATGTGAATATAGATTAATCGTGTTACAGAGTAGACTTTCTGCACTTTAATTCATCCCCACGAATAAAATTCCCATTAGAATCGCAATTACTGCAACTGAGCGTCATTTTATGGACCATGTCGTTCACCTGTCGAATCTATTGAGGAGTGAAAAACGATTACTAAACTAATCACAAGGCAATAGAGTTCGATTTAAGATGCATGTGGAGGGCAATAAAAATTAACTCGTTAAAGTTTTAGTAAGATTGAAAAATCGCACGTTGCATTTAAATTGATCTTGTTTTTGTTATTCTTACATTTATCTAGTCACTAAAGAAATCAATAAATAGCTTCAACAATATTTCTTTACAATCACTTGCGTAATGGATTTGGATAAAACTTGCATTTACCTACTGAAACCAACAGGTTTCTTGTATCCCATGAAACACCTCTTTTTGTCATAGTCGAGCACAGACATTCGGTACAGAAAGACAGTAACTGGCAACTTAAACATAACTCTTTTGGGACTTGAACCCACGAATTTAGACTGCCCTGAGAAGATTACAAAATTTCCGAACTGTCAACAATTTTGATACCTAACTAAAAAGTGAAGCGCTGGACGCAGGCCGCTACCAATCGATCAACGTGGAAAGCATTGGGGGAGGCCTATGTTCAGCAGTGGACTTCCTATGGCTGTAATGATGATGATGATGAAAAAGTGAAGGTTAATCGTTTGATTTTAGAAAGCAGACAAAGCTGATAATGTGTTGAAAATTGTTTAACAAAAGAAGCTGTAAAAACTTAGGTACGTAGGTATTAATAGTTATGTTCGGTCACACACACTTAAGCTGTAACTCTATTCAAAGACTTTCATTTGCGTCCTCATTTCCATTTCACATCCAAACAAAAGTGAACCTTTTTGCCAAATTTCCATAAAAATAGCTGAACATTAAAAGATGGCTAAACACGCCGGTTATGCAGCAATAAAACGAAACGTTGGCAGCGTCGCCTTCCGGTCGGAGGGAACAATGAACGACTTTATTTAGTTGTATTAAAGACTATTTTTCAACAAAAATGTAGAGTCGGAAGTGCTAGCGACTGTACAGTCTACCAAGAAAAAGTAGCCAATTATGGTCTTTACGACTTTTGATGTAAGGACCAATGGTGAATCAAAATGATGAACAATTGACCTTTAAAGTACTTTTCCATTTACCAACTTTTACACTCTTGTTGTAAGGGTCAAAATTAGTTGGACTTTTTGAGGCTGACTGTACTTACGATTTCTCTCTGTACGTAATTTTAATGCCTCATACACGACTAGCGCAGATTTAATTTCGCGGAAAATGCCGACACAATTGAAAAGAATTAGCGATATTCAATAAGTTTCTGAAAAATATTGGTCGTTTATACGAGTACCAAAATATGTAGATAGATACCCACCTAAAATTAAAAGATGTTGATCAATCTATGCAAAATCAGTAAAACTAAGTTAGTTCCTTTCCGCTAAATGCCGTCAACTGCTAGACAAATGTTTGATCCTGCGCTGCCCGCGTTCAGGTGTTTCTCGCAACCTTCACTATATCGTCGGTCCACCGAGTGGCCTGCTGCTCATGCTAACTATTTTCTATCTGTGGTCGCCACATAGAGAAATTTTCTTCTCCAATGGCCAGTTCTACGAGTTTTATCTGAAACTAAGTGACTTAAAGGATAATGTAACGCTTACATTTTCCGTTTGGTATCTTGAACAAGTTTGTCCCTTACACCACTCGTAGTACACAGAGCATTACAGTAACGCAAATGTCTTTAGTGCTAATAATGTTGTAATTGCCGCTGAAATATGAAATCGTAACTGAAGACCGTAATTGCACCTGTTATGCTCATTTGGAGCGCGTTCTGGAAACGCGGTTTAGCACTCATTAGGGTAGTATACACTTTGGTAATGTTATGATGCTTAGTTAGAAGGATTTTAAATTAATCTTTAAATCAAAGGCAAAATTGTAAAGCCCAAGGCTTAATTTTTTTTTATAATTAACTCTTTTTTACTATAAATATTTTTAGAAAAAAAACCTTAATAAGATTATCTATATTATATTGTAAGATAGAATTTTAACAAAAAAAAAATAGAAATGAAAGGGCATATTTTGGTCTAATATAGTTATTGCCGATCACCCTTTTCAAAGTTGATTTTTACGAAATAGGATGTATAATTTTTAACAATTTTTTTTTACGAATTCATCCATCATAATAAATAAAATCTCTTCAAAGGTGAGCGTAATTTATTCTGACATTATTTGCCTACCCAACTGTCAAGTTTTGTCATAACTGGAACCCAAAATAAATCCTACCCCAATGGTCAAATTACCTCACCATTGCAATATGGCCCTTAATTTGCAAGTGGTAGAAGTCACAGTAATGACTGGTGTCAGGTTGACCAGCTCACTTGTCATTCCGGTACAGTCAGCGTCATTTGTAAAGGCATTATTTGCACCTGGCGCTCTGACCGCGAGGTGAGCGGTATAAATTAATATGGGGATTACTGCATTTTGCGGTTTGTTAAAATGCTGCTGAAATTCTAAATTTAGAGTTTTTTTAACCAAAAAAATATGAAAATCGTGGTTGCAGTAGACTTTTTTTTTACAGGAATAGGTTAGTGCATCTGATACAATCGCGAGGCTCTATTTACCTGACTGCGGCAGAAGGAGGGTTATGTTTTTTTATTAAGATTTTTTAAAACGTGACACTAATATCCTTCAAAAATAAGGATTTATAAGGTACCAGTTACAAAATATATTGTTCTACGTACATTCAGATTTTGACGTAAAAAGAATCAAACGCTGGAATTCGCTACCTGCTGCTGTCTTTCCCGAACACTATAATCCGAACAGCATCTCACATAATATTTAAGATGGCGGTTAAATGTATGTCTTGTTTTGCATAAAAAACACATTGGACGTATGTTATTTCCCTCGTTAAAGTGTAAAAAAAAATAAGCTTTTAAAACTCAACGTTGTTCTAAAAAGTGAAGCGCCATCTTAGCCCCTCGTCACCCTAACGCTCGAGCGGTCATCGACCGGCCTCAGATGCTCGTCTGTAGACCTCAACGAGCTACGGTGTACAATTAGTTTCAGGGTAATAGAAACTTTCTAATGTCTAAAATATTTCAGGAAATATCAAATAACTTGCGATCCTAGACAGAAATAAGTAAATCTAGGAGATTAATGCCCGTTTTCACCATCAAACCCTAATGTTTAAGTGACCCTTATGAAAACAAAATTCATATTATTTGTTACCTTAGGGGTTACGTAAAAATTAGGGATTGATGGTGAAAACGGGCATAACTCTATTTCAATCAAATTCAATGGTAAAAAATTATTTTCAACATTTTATGTAAGCTTTGTATATTATGTTAAATCTATCACTAAGCATAAGTTTGCTCTAATCAGTATTCACGTATTTTGTCACATTTTGATGTCACACGACGAGATTTATTTTCATAGGAGACGTTAAAATAAATCTACACAAAGTAAAGGAAAGAAATGTGTCATTTACATCAGTTTTTTCAGTAGGGAATTTTACGGGTTTTCAGCTAAGCAAACCTGTCTTTTACATTCATAATAATAATTAGTAATTACCATGTTATCATCAGATCCTTTAGTCTCCAACCCTCTCTACCAGAGGCAAATGAATGATTTGGCCTACTCCCCACTGGCCCAACTCCCCAGTCTGGCCAGTGTTACCCTTTAACGTGTTCGGGGTGATAATCTGTGCACGACGGACGGCCTCCGAAACATGATAGTTGTAAAATAGTTTTCGTTTTGTTTCAATTTTGTATCGTTTTTTATTTTCGTTTACATAGTTAAANTATCATATAATATTTTGCCATAGTTTTTTTATAGGCTTGAAATTTATTGAAATCCAATTTAGTAACCCTGTGGTACAAATTATCGAACCGGTTGGCTAAATTGGACCGAAGCTCTGAGCTCGTATTTTGTTGATTTGTGCTAAATATACAACAATCATGTTAATTAATACTTATGAAATAGTAAGTTGAATAATTTATCTTTTATTATATACCATGGACATTAGCAAAAACAAAAGAAAACTATGTGTAAAATGGGATTGAAAAAAACTGGTCCAAATTAGCGGACTCTCCCTTATTAACTGCATTGCAGGTGTGTATCTTATAAGCTGTGAGCTAATGATAGGTACTTACATTCGACAATCCATCAGACTACTGCTAGTTTCATGAAAAAAAAAAACGTTTAGTCCGTCAATTACATTATCAAAAAATATTGGACACGTATATTTTTATTTGTCAATCAAACAAGTAGTTACGAAGGTTATGACGCGTTAAAGTTCCTCGTGACGTCACAAAGTACTGCACTTTTAAACACGCTTTGACGTCACGGGCATCTTACTTAGAATTTTGGCGCGCTTTATCTCTTTCAATTTTCATTAGTTTGAAAAAGTGAAAAATACGACACGTGTCGAGTATTTTTTGAAAAGTTAACCGACGGACTAGTTCAAGCTCTTGCTTTTTTACGCAGGAAACATCCCTATTTTTGTTGCAAAATCGGAGCTATTACCCGTTTTTAAGATGCCGTGCCGTCAAAGCGTGTTTAAAAGTGCAGTACTTTGTGACGTCACGAGGAACTTTAACGCGTCATAACCTTCGTAATTACTTGTTTGATTGACAAATAAAAATATACGTGTCCAATATTTTTTGATAATGTAATTGACGGACTAAGTAAAAAGTCTGTACGTTAAAAACATAATTAACCTACTTGGAAATAAAATACTTTACAGAAATGAACCCATATAACAAAGTTGAAGGTATAACATTATTAATTATCGCACCCATTCCCTCAGCAATTTGTTCCTCAGCCGATTATCCTCTTGGCACAAGAGCTCAAAATGGCCGCCGCCACTCCCGCGTCGCCACTTGGAACCTCTTTACGGCAATTTTCAACTCTGGACCAATGTAGGAGTGATTCTACAAGGAATTATAAGTACTTCAGCCGGCTTAATGAAGGAGAAGAGGGTTTTAAACCTACCGACTCAGCTTATTGATGTTTTGAAATAGGTTACCTTAGTTACTAATCCGTTTATGATCGTTTGAAGATACCGATCTCCATGGCTCTTATAAACATCCTGAGGATAAAAACCACGTATGTTGAGGTACGAGTAAAGACGAATCAAAATGAAAAACCCTACAGAAAGTATGACAAAGGGATTCGGAAGTTATTTGTATGATTTCAGATGCTATTATGCTGCTGAGTGCTGTGATCAAGGTAAATGCGACTTTGCAACCAAAATGTCTGACTGATGTAATGTCGACTCCCTTGATTTTAAAGATCTATGGAAATACACACAATTTTTTTTTAAATTACATCTTCTTGTATTTTATTTAATTACGATTAATTGATTATTATTAACCAAATATTAACTACATCCCCTCTAAGCTTGTTAGCATAATAACGACATAGGAATGCATAAACATAAAATAAATGTACCCAAATCCAAAGCGAACACCCAAGTGCCTTTATCCCTAAACCAATATTATCCGAACGACATTTTTAACAAACGCATACCCGATTTAACGGTAAACATTTATTCGTAAATCACCCCATTATGGGGTGCCATAAATTCATTGCAACACCAATCGCATTCCCTCCTTTCGCCTTTCCAAACACACTTTTAGCGTCAAGCTAGCTTTGTGGAAATAATGTTCCTTAAAATTTATCGCCATAATAAATGTTTGGACCCCCCTTTTTCTATGAAAATAAGTTGAAATTTACTGGTTCGTGGGGTCAACTTGTGTTACATTTCATTTTACAGATGTTCTTTATGATTCTACTTTGCATGCATATGAGTTCACGGTCTTGCTCGCTTTCTAAGTGGAGATTTAGCTTAAGTAAATTGTGAGTTAAGGTTTTTGGGAAATGTTAGTGTTAAACGAAATTAGTTTGAATGAATCTTCATATTTTTATCAAATGTAGGTTCATATTTTTTACCAAATAAGTAAATAAGTACTGGTAAAGGTAAGAAAAACATCAATCTTTTAAACTGCGATCTCCAACCCGCCTGCCTAGCGTGGAGATTATGGCAAAACCCTCCACTATAGTGGAGGAGGCTCATAGTCCAGCAGTGGACTGTAAAGGGCTGTTGATGATGATGATGAAAGGTAAGAGCCTGGATGCGGGCAGCGCAGGACCGTTCATTGTGGAAAACCTTGGGGGAGGCCTTTGTCCAGCAGTGGACGTCATTTGGCTGAAACGACGAAGTAAATTAGTAGAGTCAATCATTAGGGTGTCCTAATAATTAAGTATTGTGACATTATTAGTGAGATATAAGATTATACATTTTCATGAAAATCATCAGAAAATGTTTGAATAAACTTTTTTTTTGACAGGGTTAAAATCAATTGGTGACCATGGGCCGGAAGACGTAGTGTGGACCGACGATCTGGTGAAGGTCTCAGGAGGTGCCTGCATGCGGGCGGCTCGGATCAGTCGTTCAGGACCGGTCGTTATGAAGATCCTTGGGGGAGGCCTTTGTCTAGCATGATTTGGCTGAAACTAACGAACGAAATATTTTCCTGACTCTTAAGTTGCTAGCTATATGTATTATAATTTATGTAAACAAAAACAACTAAGCTTGTCTAAGTGACGAAACATCGACTGACAAACGAAACAACGCTGTCAGGACTCTTTAGCCTCCAAAAGAACTTTCAGGACTTACTCGTAAGTCTCATTAAGTAATCAAAGAACAAAACAAAACAGCCGATGTGTTCGAAACAAAGGAAAACTGTTAAATTATGTCTATTAACTTTTGAACTTGTATCCCGGATTCATTTGATCCGGGATGTTTGGCAGATTTGAAGGCAAACAGAACTTCTCCCCATGTGATTTTAATCGGCGAAGGGTTGAGGAGTTTGGAGAGTAATTAAAACTTTATTTCGTGATGTCAATATTTAAAACGCTCGCTTTGATCGCGGTGGCTGGGTAATTAGGTAAAGATTCTTAGAGTTTTCATGACAGTGTATAAATCGGGAACAGATTTTATAACATAAATTATTATTTACTTTTGACCGATCAATATTAGCACTGGTGATTTGTTTAGACAATTTTTTGCCACCATAGGAGGGGTTTTATGGCTTAATCTGACCTTTGCACATGTGTATCAATCTAGAGTAAATACTTAGAACAAAAACTACTCATTAGAGGTGCATAAAATCGGGGATCACGATACCTATTTTGCATAACGAAGTTATTGGTGTATGGTGATTTGATTCAAGAATCTATACTTTCTGCATCCCTATCATCATTCTACAGTGTGAGTCACGTTAAAGTGTACATATGAAAATATATGAAACTAGACCTATTTTTATCGACAAAAAAGAGGTCAAAAAATTTTTGAGATTTTTTTTTAATTTTTTATAGAATTTTTTTTCTTCCAATTACTTATTGTAAAGAAAACGTAATAACTTTTAAACTAAGCGGCATATCCTGATAAAATAAAAACAGTAATAATGCTAAATAACAGGCAATACTAAAAAAATACATAAAATACACAAAAAATGCCAACAAATAATAAAAAATTATACTTTTTGAAAAAAAATCTGCTTTTAAATTCGTGTTTTTTGGTTATTTGATAAATTTCTCCAAAAAATGCCCCTATAACAGGCGGTTTTTATTACTTTGTATTATTCTCTATCGTATTATCTTTGTAAAACCAAAAATCGCATGTCTCTATCCCTATCACAACATTTGCTATGATCGTTTGAACAGAGGCCTGTCACAACATTATTCTCCGCTACATGTAGAGACAATTTTAATTTTAACTAAAATGCTTATTTTACTTCGAAATCTTTTGTTTTTATTTGAAATCTAACTTGTCTTTATCAAAATGACAAATCTAGAGCCATTTTCAGTTTCGTTGTTAACGTAGCGTTGAATGGCGCGCCCGGAGAGGCTTAGTTCAAACGATCATTGCAAACGTTGTGATAGGGATAGAGACATGCGATTTTTGGTTTTACGAAGGTAATACGATAGAGAATAATACAAAGTAATAAAAACCACTGGTTATAGGGGCATTTTTTGGAGAAATTTATCAAATAACCAAAAAAACACGAATTTAAAAGCTGATTTTTTTCAAAAAGTATATTTTTTTATTATTTGTGGGTCTTTTTTGTGTATTTTATGTATTTTTTTAGTATTGCCTGTAATTAAGCATTATTACTGTTTTTTTTTTATCAGGATATACGGCTTAATTGAAAAGTTATTACGTTTTCTTTACAATAAGTAATTGGAAGAAAAAAAATTCTATAAAAAATTAAAAAAAAATCTCAAAAAATTTTTGACCTCTTTTTTGTCGATAAAAATAGGTCTAGTTTCATCTACTTTCATATGTACACTTTAACGTGACTCACACTGTATTTTTAGTCATTTATTTTTTTACTTTTTTAGAGTTGACTTAACTACTTTATAAAAGTTCAGCCCACTCACAAAATAACTGCATAACACATGATATTCATGACTAAGCCATTAATGTAAAAATATCAATAGCTTCATATCGATAGCAATTAGCGAACCCCAAACTCCCTAATCCCGAACATTCGAGTTCCCTGCAATTTCAAACGTAAAAAATAAATTGCGAAATAATATCGGCGTGCACCCAAAATTCATCTGCTCTAGAAATGAACTCATCGAGTCGTCCCAAGTCTGGCACGGGAATTTAATCCGGCATAAAGAGTATCGCATCCTATGGGATGTACAGGGCACATCAAGCTTACAGTGTTCTTATTCAGTTCTGATAGGAGCTATTTTGCTAGAGAATTGTGTAGCCAAATGAGCTGACTGTACGTACTAGTACCCTCAAGTATTGAAGGGTGATACGAAAAACCGGACAACTGCGGAAAATAATTCTTAACTTTTTTTTTATCCACAACGAGGAAGGTCTTGGCCTGTATCTCACCTGATGGTAAGTAATGATCAGGCCGAAGGTGGAAGTGAGCTTCACCCGGAATCCTTAACCACGGAGGAACTGGCTATCTTACCTCTAACTGCCGGAACACCACAATGCTGTTAACATTGTTGTTATGGCGATAGACTTACGTAAGATGGTGGTAGCTAGCCAGGCGGACTTAGAACAAGCCCTACCACCAACCAAACTGAAAAGAAAAATCTGCCCCACTGGGAATAGAACCCGGGACCTCTGCGTCTGAAGCAGGTGGTCTTACCAGTAGACCACAGAGGCGGTCAACGCCTCCATAACTTTTTTAGCGTTTGATCTCCAATCTGATCTCATAATAAGATAAGAAGTTATCAGCAATGAGCATGCTTACTTAGTACCTACTCTATAATTATGTTACATTCAGTCGATGTAACATCTGAGAGAAAATTCATACTTTTAACCAGATAAGATCTTTAATGTTTTAGGTTTGTTTCCTTTTATGTGTGTGCTGCTAACATAGTACGTAACATATTAACAAGACTTCACCTTCTATAATTGTCTGTAGGGTAACTTCATTGTACTTACTATCTTAATAACTAACGGCCACCCGCGACTTCGAACGCGTGGATCCCGTTTTACCCCCTTAGGGTTAGAGTTTCGTAAAATCCTTTCTTAGCGGATGCTTACGTTATAACATCTACCTGCATGCCAAATTTCAGCCCGATCCGTCCAGTGGTTTGGTTGGGCTGTGCGTTGATAGATCACTTTGTCAGTCAGTCAGTCACATTTAAGTTATAAAATAATATTTAGATATTTATACTTTAGGTAAAATCATGAATCTAAAAATGACACTTTATCTGTTTTACGTCGCTCCCCGATATTTCGACCGTGTACCCGGATTGTCCCGGGCCGGGTTAAATTCCGTCGAGTGGTCACGTGGGGGATTTCCTTGTTGCCCAGAATTTTCTTTCACAATAGCCGGTTTTATTTTGGAGTTGGCTTAATCTACATATTTTGAGGCAGTTGTGACGTCATCTTTTTAAGAGAATAGGGCTTGTTCTCTCGCTGTTGATAGCTTATTCGATTTTTGAAATTTTCTTTATATTTTTACTTTATTTACGATTAGTACGGTATTTCTAAACTGTTACGGAAAATTATTTCGCTTCACTAAGTCTCATAATACTAATGGATTGCTCAAAATTCCTACTATTAAGCTAAGTAGACTTCATGATAAAAAAAAAACATTTAGAATAGAAATGTTTTTACTGACTCAGATTTTGGTCGATTTGGTATTTTTTTTTAAGTCTGGTAAATGTTTCATCATCGTGTAAGGTGTAAGGTGTTTTTATATAGGTATATTCGACATATAAGTACAGTAATTTATCAAAGCTGCTACTTTTTATCCAGAAATATTTATCTAATAATCATCCACTACCTACCGTACATAATGACAAAATTACCAACAACGCTAAAAGCTAGTAACAGTAAAATTGCAATCTGCAAACAACTACCAAAATTGCCAAAGCAAAATTTCACATCCGAATATTTGCTGTTGAAATTGTATCAGGCGTTGCAATGCACCCAAAGTCATTTATTTCCATCTGCAAAATTGTCGGCCGACCAAAGTGTGGACAGCTATCAGACATACATTCTGGCCAGGTCCCTGTGGACCAGGTAAATAAGTCTGCCACTAAGTGAGCCCACACAATAGCGGTGGCTAATTTATTAGGCAGCGCGGGATGACAGTGGGGCCAGGACAAAAGCGGTAAGGTGCAAAGGATATTATGGTAAGGAGTTAAGATTTAGTCAAGTGTGAAAATAAGAGATGGGAAAAAGAGCTTATGAGCAGGTAAATAAGTTAGTGCTTTAGTTGGATATACTGGAATTGTCTCTAACATGCAGAATAAAGTACGTTTACCAAGTCCCAAATAGGTGCTAACTTCGGCCCCAATGCAGGTTTGTTTTATTATTTAGTGAGATTATAAGAAGAAAACTCCAAATATAACTTAATTCTCCCCATTGCTTATTAACTTTATTAGAAGTTGTTTTTTTTACATTGTTTCTTCATGCAAAATTACTTTGTGATCCAAAGACGCTTTCTTTTCTAACAACAACACATTTTTCAAAACAAAATTGACTCTAACTCCTAAAATCCGTTTATTTCTTTTTTATAATGACATCACAACATCAAGTTTCTCATCTCAGTTTTTAAAATCACTAATCCACTTCACTCGGCACCAAACAACTTCGTTGGGAGTTTATTCGGGGGCAAACATTTTGCGGGCTCACACTAACGCGATTAATCTAACGTGTCGTGGCCCCGCCCGGCGGGTAGTTGGTGAAATTTACACCCGCCCTGCCGCTCTTAAGGCTCGCGTATTTTTAACGCAATAAGGTAACGTGGTTAGATATTGGAGATTCTGTTTTGATTAGAAAATTAAGAATTTTATAGTGAACTAGCTTTCCGCCCGCGGCTTCGCCCGCGTGGAATTTTGTCTGTCACAGAAAAACTTGATAAAGTTTTTCTGTGACAGACGCGCGATAGCGCGCGTCCCTGTTTCAAAAACCGGGATAAAAACTATCCTATGTTCTTTCCCGGGACTCAAACTATCTCTATGCCAAAGGACAATGTTCGTTCTCCATACATTGTTCGCCTAAAAAACCAACAATTTTGACATATTACTACCCGAAAGCGAAATAATACGATTCTGTGTGTAAGAACAATGATTCCTGATGGACACTTGCCATAAAATTAATGATTAAGAATATTAAATCACAGCGATTTTATAATATGTCGTTTATGACAACATGGCGTCTAATGTATTGTGTGAATGTATGAACACCGATTCGCGAAAAATGTTTTGTATTGTCGTCACGCCGAGTCNAAGCTCGAGGAACTCGGAGCGCAGCGCATGCGAGCGGGCGGGCGAGGCGGAGCGCACGTCCGTACCGTGCGAGCGATGCGAAGCGAATGACCCTGTGCATCCACGCGCACTGTGAGACCTTATAGTAACGTTTGTGAATACGGGCATCTTATGTAGTTTTATTTTACATAAAACGTTAAATACCTAATATGAGTACCTATCGCCTTCGTTCATAACAAAAACACTGCTTAGAGGCAATGATATAGGTACATACAATTATTAATAAGATTTATGGATATTTATCGATCGTTAGTTGTATTGTTCGTCATGTTTAAAAGCAGTCACTAGTGTAATGCCATGAATTAAGTTTAATCAAAGTTAACAGTAGGTTCAATTAAGTCACTGACTTCTACAATAAAATATCGTTTACTGGGTAGACTCTGACTGATTGCCTCAACAACGCACACAGGACTATGGAATGCAAGTCATGCTTTTGGTCGTTATATTCTGATTTCAGGATAATATTACTTTGGGAAACCACACTAGCGAAACAAAATAGTCCAAACTAAAAAACATCAGATACTTCTTAGCAAAAAAAACTAGATCATTAGGTCCCATTGAGTCATCTATTGTAAGGCACATATTTTCGGAAGTCCCTTTCACGAGACTGAAATTTATCATTCTATCGCATTAGACCACACTCTATCAGTATCACAAAAAGATAACGGAGGAAAAATTGATGGTCCTGATCCCAATAGCGATTGGAGGGGAAGGCGTACGGGTTGACAAGTATCTTGGAGTATCTATGAAATGAAAAGCCGCTTGACTGATGATATCAGTCTTATCCTGATGGGCAAGGACATTTTTCGAAGGGCACGATTTTAAATAAACTCTTCCTTGATGGGCTACCTCCTCCTGTAAATATGTACGTTGTTTATGTATAGACGATATCATATCAAGGTTAACATTGTGGCATTTTCAGCAGTTGTAATGGGGGCGAGTTCGCCACTATTTCATGGAGCGATCCACATATTTAGTGACTAAAGATTTATGAAAATATGCACAGTTTTCCATCACCCAAGTGTTTCTACCTCGAACCGTTTTCGAGAAATCAAGTTTTTCTATTTACTAAAAAAATTGGCTTACACTATATAGGTAGGTAAGTTCGATAAACATCCATTATTGTTGCACATATTTAAGCAAGACACCAACCAGTTCCTTTACCTTAGTAAAAAATATGTAAAAAAGATGTTTATGCCAGATTCTATGAAAACTATATTCACTCTCAAAAACAATATGTGTATTCATACCATTAAGTAACGCTAAACACACGTGACAATAGCTCCACAGAGTAAATGCATTTTATTTGCGTTCCATTATTTAAAATCGAATAACGAACACAAGAATAGCGTCCGGAATCGAGCGTTCCCGACGTGAATTAACCCGATTTCGCGCTCAGTTGCCGGGAAGCGGCACAGATGCATATTGACAAGTAAATCTATTAGACTATGCAACGGTGAACTGCACTATATTGAATATATTTTAAGTAAAAAGTGAATATAGTGGCAATATAAAAGAGCATTTCGAAGTTGTCAAGAAATGAAACTGCTGCTGAAGGTACTGCGAAGAAAAATTCTAAACAATTTTTGTTATCATAAAAATAACCCAGAAGAAAAATACATTTGTATTTAATTGCTTTAAAACTTTTGCTTACAATTTTAACACTGAAAATCGATTGAAAAGTACCAATCATTTTTTTAAGCCACATAGTTTTTGACAAGATCACTTACTTACACGTGACAAAATAAAACCTCATCGTGAAGTATCTTATTTTTTTTACCGAACTGAGACAGTCCGGGAAAACAGTTTTCTTTGATACATAAAGGCCGTTGTTCACCAAACATCGTTGTGTATTTGAAGACTTATTGTTGGATACTATAACGAAAAAAGTACCTTGTAAATTGGGGAGTAATGAAAAGGAATGTGTAAAAAACATTCAGCTTTCATCTTAGGGAAAATTAATATTCATAATATTGATAGGGACTTAAATCTGAGTTAATAATCTTGATATTATGTTTAATAATCTTGCCAGTTACCATCCTGTTGTTAGTTGCCGAACCACCCACGTTCGTTAATCTTTTGGTTAAAGCGGCATGCATCAATAAAATTGCTTTCTGCCTATTTTATGAGGTCTTCCGTCCATCCAATAACATTCTGCCAATCGGTGAAAAATCTGTTTTCCTTGCTGGCCTTTTACTGCCACTTTAGGTCACTTTGCTGATGAGGTTTCTCATTGAACTTTGTTTTTCTAGCACTTTATTTCATTTTTCGACCATAACTGCAGAGTTGAACTACGTATAACTCCCACGCTAGCAACTCTGCCCTTTATGAAAGGCCACAACTGAGTGACATTAATTGTACCCACTACAACCGCTTGCATGCAGGGTCTTGCAATTTGATTCAAGTAAGTTTAACTGAAAGTTGTCATGGATAATTGAATGATCAAACGAACTTACCAAGTGAAGTTCGATCTAAATTATCCTGTTTTCGCCGAAGAGATTTATTTTACCATGTAGTACCCCTGTACGACAACCCAATCCGCACACAATATTCAGCGTAGTAGTATTAAAAAACAAAAGAGCGGGCAACCCCACCCCTACCACGCTGTGGGCTCGGTGTCCGAGCGGTCTCATTATATTTAGAGAAGAGATGACATTGACGTTTACCTCCAGGGAAGAAGNAAAGGCGCCTAACTCTAGTCCCCCTGCCCCTAAGGCACCGGCCCACAAAGTCCCGGCCCCTCAGGCCAAGCCCCAGCCTACACATTCACCTGCGGCTGACATTAAATTGGTCAGAGACTTCTTTGGCCAAATTAATGTCGGCGAGATGTTTGTGATCGCCGCAAAACTGCGCGCGACTAATGGCGAAGGCAACATCATGGAAAGGTTATCTATCCTCGCCGAACACGTAGACTTTTGCTACGCTATCTCTTCTTTCCACGCTCCGTAATGGCTAATCCCACCGCTAGGATCAAACCCCGGTCAATCCTATTAACTATTCTGTAACCACCTATTTATGGCAAATAAATTATTAGTATTATTCCTCTTTATAATATTAGTAGGTATACATACATAACTTGCTGTTCCAAAATATTCGTCATTCGTTTTCGTTTCATCGCTAAAAATAACTTAATTTTATTTTTCATTACGTCTGAAATATAATTTGTATACGTCTGAAATATAATTTGTAGTAAAAATAGACTGTAATGAAAAATATCAATAAAATATTTTAATTACCACGTGATCGCAAAAACTACCACCAAGATTTTTCGGANGGCGTTTAACTACGCTTGTTCGTTATCACCGTTAGGTATCCCAAGCGCAGCCGCGGGCAAGCCACGTAATTGTGACAAAACACCACAGAAACAAGACTCGCAGAGCGAGGGCGATAAGCTCGAGGAACTCGGAGCGCAGCGCATGCGAGCGGGCGGGCGAGGCGGAGCGCACGTCCGTACCGTGCGAGCGATGCGAAGCGAAAAACTAATCGATGTCGGCTTGCGTATTGTAATTTATACTGATATTCACATCAATATTTTGACAAAGTGGTTACTAATATTTAAACAATAACTGTAGAAATCAATTCTACAATGAATATTCTTTATTTTGGGATACTTTTATTGCAGTTATTGCTGTGTTTTTAAATAAAAAACCACGATCAAAATGTGACGTTAATCTTCAAATTTGCCAAATTATTTTTAGATTTTACTCAATAATGGTAATGAAATTCAAGAATCTATTTCATTAATGGACTACAAGAATATATGTCCGATGATTACTATATATTTTTAAGCTTATTATATGAGCATAAATAATAGATACAGGACTTTGAAAATGAGTCTGCGGCAATTTTTCCGTAAAATGGTTGTGGGAGATGGGGCACTGTGAATTAAGCAAAANTTCGTTATCACCGTTAGGTATCCCAAGCGCAGCCGCGGGCAAGCCACGTAATTGTGACAAAACACCACAGAAACAAGACTCGCAGAGCGAGGGCGATAAGCTCGAGGAACTCGGAGCGCAGCGCATGCGAGCGGGCGGGCGAGGCGGAGCGCACGTCCGTACCGTGCGAGCGATGCGAAGCGAATCGGTTGCGGCAGCGTATTTATGTGTAGGCGCGGGGACCCCGCGCTCCCCCGCCGATGCGCCCTCTGTTGTCATCACTAAACACTGATATAGACAATGACAACAATATGGGATCATCTTTAATATATCTGTCGGCTGCAAATTATTATTGATGATTAATAGTACCAATCTTAATATTATGTTATCTGTAAATCTGTAGAGCGGAAGGTTTGTGATTCCTAAACGTAACACCCGACTGATGCGCAGAAAAAAGTAACTGTCAATCAGTTGTGTCATGTCAAGTGTGAGCAGGCGGCTGCGAGGTTATAGTTCCAAAATACTGGACTGTCCTATCGATGACATTGACAGTGGGGCGCCACCGTCAATACCGGATCGCTGGTTCCGATTTTTGTCATGTTGGAAACCATATAGTTGAACGATGGTAGCGCCCCCCTGTCATTGAGTTTGGTGGGACAGTTCAGCGTGGGTGGGTCATCTATATCTTATAAGCGTGTTGAGTTTGGTGGAACGTTAAATTGTAGGAAAAGTGATTGTCAACCATCCAAGATATTATCTCCTTGCCCGTTAACCNCTGACTTCTAGGCCGGCTCGCACGCCTTTTATAGCCAGCCGGTGAGCGCGTGTGACGCACGCGGCGGCGTGCAGGGTCTCGGGGCAGGGTAAACCGGCTGCGCGCGCGCGTAGATCTCGCTGTGACGTAGTGGCCGGCTCGGCGCTGGTCGCTCGAAGTAAATAAAAGGGCACGCCGTGTTACAGTTTAAATTAAACCTTATCACGAGACCAGAATAAAGCGTAGAAAGCGGAAATAATTCGCTGTTGTTTGTTTTGGACGAAATTGATGTAGCAATCGCTGGTCGTCGCTGCTGTTCATAAGGATGACCGAAACTGAAACTGCTGATGTGTTTTGGCACTCAAAACCTAAAGGTAGGATTACTGCTATTAAATATCTGATATATTTTATAATTTATGGTTAAACAANTTCCTCGGAGCAGTGGCGAGAGCTTGGTGTTGTAGCTTGTTGAGGAGAAAACGCGGAACTGACTGGGTCCGGATGGCACCCCGATATTTATTTACTTTCATTAGAGCGAGAAAACCTAGTTGCCTCTCGCTCTAATGAAACAGCAAATCTATTGCCCTCTCTTTCTAATTTAGACCCCCCTTGGGCGGCAATACCGTATAGAGAGCCTGTTTTTTATCTATTCGTTGACCTATTTTTTAACTATGACCTTGACCTAATTCTTATCGGATTCTAATTAGCTCTTCCACTATTCTTCGGAATCTATGTTATTTATTTTCAGACAAATTACTTCTTACTATTCGATAGGAAAATAAAGGTACACAGGTACAGGGTTAATTACTAATTAAGAATTTGTACACGAAATAGGGCTCATTTGGCCACACGATTTTACATTAATTGCCTTTATGGCTAATTAAGATTATCACCAATTAAAAGTAAATAACTATAAGGATCTACACATAATTATCTATCTAATATACATACTATAAATACGACTCGACATACATAACTATGCGAAATTACAGGTTTAATCGATATACATAAAACAAAGGGCTATCAAATTATACATTTCCAACGTCCCACATACGCCTATTAATCAGTAATTAAGGACTCGACACATTACTAATTGAGAACCAACTAAGAGAAAGTGGACTGTATTACGAAGTTATCGACATTTAAACTATACAAACTTTATAAAACGAAATAAAAATGAAACAACTATGAAACAAAAACGAAACAATTATTTACAGCTATTTTACGTTTTCTATTCGGAGGCCGTCCGTCGTGCACACTAGTAGGTATTAAAAAATAAAATAAATACGATACAGTTTCTTTAAAGTGAATCCAGATAGCGTTAAAAGTACAAATCAAATCAAATCAAAATCAAATCAAATCACTTTATTTGTAAAAATGTGGGTAAAAATGATGACAATTAATATGGAAAAAAGTACAAACACATTTACCATTACTGGCATACAAATATTTTATGGTATCGAATTNCCGTTAGGTATCCCAAGCGCAGCCGCGGGCAAGCCACGTAATTGTGACAAAACACCACAGAAACAAGACTCGCAGAGCGAGGGCGATAAGCTCGAGGAACTCGGAGCGCAGCGCATGCGAGCGGGCGGGCGAGGCGGAGCGCACGTCCGTACCGTGCGAGCGATGCGAAGCGAATTGTTTTATACAATCTTGGTTTGTCTATATACAGGGTGTTAGGTAAATGGGTATATGAGCCGACACTAGCCCATGTTAACATGGGCATATAAATGGTATGGTGAAGTCAGAAATTTGATATCATCATTTTAATTTTTTTAATTTTCATACAAAATAAATTTTATGAAATACGATTTGTATGAAAAATAAAATAATTAAAATGAAGATATCAATTTTCTGACTTCACCATACCATTTATATGAACATGTTAACATGGGCTAGTGTCGGCTCATATACCCATTTACCTAACAACCTGTATATTATTTTATAGACCAAGTAAATTTGACATCGAAATTGACATTAAAATCTAATAACATTGACATGAAAACTAAATCAAACATCAACTCTATTTTTATGATTCCAACTTGTGATCTAGAGGTGCGCAGCGTTATCTGTTCCCTGAAAAACACTAACAGCGTGGGCTACGATGAGTTAGATACAGCGGCAATCAAATGTTGTGCTGATTATCTGGCTCCACCATTATCANAAAGTAGAAAAATAATTACTAATTAGGTACCTACTTATTTATTAGGACGAATTATTAATATTTATGTAGGTATACCATGATTGATACTTTTGGAGTCGGTGCAGGCAAACTTTACATGTTTCATAATCTTGGCACCGACTCCAGAAGTATCAATCATGGTACACCTACATAAATATTAATAATTCGTCCTAATAAATAAGTAGGTAATTAGTAATTATTTTTCTACTTTTTTAGTGTAGGTTTTTTGGAGTCGGTTTTTTTGCTAGGAAAACTGTATTCACAAACTGTTGGTCTGGCGCTTAATTAAGTCAGTGGCTCAGGTGTGGAAGCGGCACGGGAGGGGTGACATTGACATTTATGACGTGACAAAGGATACAAATCTGAATGAAATCTGAAATCTCGCTGACGTTTGACGTTTCAAAAACACCCTCCCGTGCCGTTCCTATACCTCAGACAAGAGATGTTATGGATATGTAGTTTCGGTTACGGTTACGCATATTTTTTTATTTCGGATATCCGAAAGTGTCGGTTAAGGTTACGGATATCTGTGCTTTAGAATGCAATTTGCAATAGGTAGTTGTACAACACGGTTCATTCATGGCCGCACACGCTACATCGAATAAAAAGTAATAAAAAAATAAAAATTTATACTAAATGGCATTATAAAGGTAAATCAGACTGTTATGCCTTTACATATATATAATGCTATACAAAAAATAATTTAAACTGCCTACATCCGAAACTATCCGAAACTTTTGAATCGGTTACGGTTACGGATATTTTTTTATTTCGGATATCCGAAAGTTTCAGTTACGGTTACGGATATCCATAACATCCCTGCCTCAGACACTGACTCAGATAAGCGCTATTATAATCTACAGCTCAAAGTTGACACATCTTATTCAGTTGTATTAGATGCCAATATGCAACAAATATGGTATAGATCTGACATAGTGATGGCTGTACACGCTACTTATTGTTACGAGTAGATAAAGCCCGGTCCCCGATCACGTAGAATTTCGTCCAATGACCCCAAGCTACCCATCCTTATCGCTCGCGCGTAATTATGTTGCGGGCGCCGTCGCACAGTCGCGACAGCAATATAATTAGGCGCAAACGACAAGGATGGATAGCTTGGGGTCATTGGACGAAATTCTACGTGCTCGGCGACCGGACTATAGACCAAGTCAAGTTTTCTAAATCCGTTCAGTTTTGAAATGTACTGTTACTACATAAGTTTGATCTTCGATAAAAATGTAATATTAAACATTCATTACATTATCTGGGTTCTAAAATAAACTAATTAAATCACTGCATAATTGATATTGTTGCAAAAAAATACCACTCAAAAACAACATTCCAGTGTTTCTTAATCTACAGTAAAAACAAAAACATTAGGCCTTCCCCGACTTAAGAAAACATGCATAATTGATTCATTTGCATCGATATCGCAGGAAGCGAGTGAATGCATCGAATGAGTTTTCATAAATGGTAACATCTGAACCACAGTGTAAACACATTCAGTGGTTTTACTGCTATTGAATCAAAAATTCATCATCCCAATAATGTACTGGCTAATTAAAAAGAGATAGGAACTGTCTTTATGTCCATAAGTAGATTAATAATAAGTTACCTCTCTTCAATTAAAAGATGAACAACAGTAAATAAGGTAAAGCAGATTGGTAGAGTGTTGTAACAGCAGCAATAGCTTTTTTTATCTAGTCACTACCACTTGAGGTCGTCAGTTTATCAAACACGTTTTCGTGAGCTCAATGTAAAAAATAATCTTTAATAGTTAAAACATTATAGGAAATGGAATGTTACAGGAAAGCATGCAGTGAAAGGATTTAGGTGACATGGCATCGATGGCAAGTCAAGCTACACTGCGGTGTCTTTTATAGTTGTAACAGAACCGATTTTTCAATTAAAATATATTTCTGTTGTGCTGTCTTCGCCTACTGTGCCCACCTGCACTGTGGCTCGTGCATAACAAGCGCATAATTAGCTCAAAGGATGACATACGCGCGATAAGATAATTACGACAACCGGGCTTGCTTGTAAACACTTTTTGAGAAGGCCATTTTTTTAAAGAATATTAGTAGGGAATTTCAATTTGTATTGCACAAATTACTAATCGTCCCATTGACTCGTACTCTATGGCTGAGTTGCACCACCTAACTTTGACCGTAACTATAGCGATAACCGGTGCTTTTTGTATGGAGTTTGACAGATTTTTTTACGTTTGTTAAAGTTAAAGTAAGATGGTGCAACCCACCCTAAATTGAGTATGGTTATAGCGGTGATGGGACCTTGAGTATTTTGAATTAGAATTTACTTTGAATAAATAATGTAGGTAATTATTTACTGTTTTGTAAATATTCAGATTAATGTTTGTCAATAAATAATAATTAACCTGGATCAAATTAAACAAGACAATATTTTATCGATTGTTCTTGTACGTTACTTCCTTAGCAACGAAGGTTTACTAAGGTATTTATTCTTCAAGTAATTTAATAGGTATGATCGGAAGAAATTTGATCGGGTTTGTAAGATTATACTTTACGTATTTCCTGTTACTACGTGTCTAATAGTACATACATACCAATCAATATTATTATCAATAGGTACAACAAAAGTCTGCTAACAGCAAAATAATAACCATAAAATTATAAAACACTGGGCGATCATAAGTAGGTACCTACTTAGTTGTAAACTGCTATTTGAGAACAAAAATAATTATTGGTCTGAGATGTTATCGACTGTAGGTACGTACAATACATAATTTTAACATGATTGTCATAATATTAATATTGAATAAAGTTTGCACTGCAGACCCGCTACCAACCGGCCAATCTGGAAATCACTAGGGGAGGCCTATGTCCAGCAGAGAACATCCTGAATCCTGTGGCTGAAATGATGATGATGACTGTATTAAGTCTCCACTGGAGGCTCAAGACACTCTTTAATTTACCAGAGGCAAATGGCGGATTTCTCTCCGAAGGGACCCCGATCACATCCCTAAGCAGGCTCTGGATTGGAATCCCCAAGGAAAACGCAAACGTGGTCGACCCAGGCAAACTTGGCGGCGCACTGTAGCGGACGAGGCGAAGAAGATCGGCAAGACCTGGAGCGAGATCAAGCGAGAAGCTCAAGACCGAACGAGATGGAGGACTGTTGTGGACGCCCTCTGCCCCATCTAGGGGACATAGGACCATAAGTCAAGTAAGTCAAATGGCTGATTTGGCCTACACAAAGTACACAATATCATAATATTACATTAGTAATAGCTTTCCATAGACAAAGTCAAACGCGGTGGAAAGGCAATAGTTCGGAAGAGCGGCCTGGTAATCCACAAACTAACTAAAGCAATTCAATTAATCTAGCACATTCCCACGTGGATATCCTTAGTTAGCCGCTAGATAGGTTTCCAAGACAGTAACCATTCTACAATCTAGACTTCATTGCAGCAACCTAAATATCAAGTAGGTACTACTATCAGTCCGGCTGGACCACATTTGACAACTTTAAACTCATCCATATCGTTCGTTTCAGCCGAATGACGTCCACTGCTGGACAAAGGCCTCCCCCAAGGATTTCCACAAAGACCGGTCCTGCGCTGCCTGCATCCAGGTACCTCCCGCGACTCAGCAGATCGTCGGTCCACCTAGTGGGAGGCCTGCCCAAACTAGGTCTTCAGGCTCGTGGTCGCAACTCGAGAACTTTTCTGTCCCAGCGGCCATAATCAGCTCTGCGAGCTTTGTGCCCACCCATATAAAATAAATAAAAATTGTATTTACTCTGGTATAAAGTAACAATAATGACTTACCGCCATTCAAAAATGTACTAACGACGCGTCGTAAAAGCAAATTACGATTCTCGTTTTTAAAATGTCAATTATTCGCCTAATACAGTAATTATTTCGACACCCTGTCTACAGCTTATCGCATCTAAATTTTAACTGCCTTTCGCGAGTTATCATAACTCAACCTGCTAGGCTACGATGTGCGTCGTGATAAAATTTTATCCATGATACGACAAATGTATGGGCTTATCGCGAGAAATCGATAAAATGCCTTGATAAAGTTTATGTACAGTAGTATACCTTAATGCTATCTAACAAATAAAAGCGTTTCTGATAACCAGTGACTTTAGACTTTCAAAACGGAGAAAAAAGTTTCACGAAGCGCTGGTAGGATAAAAAGATCATGAGACATGTAGAGGCTCCTTAAGAGCAAAATGAAGATTTGTAAGAACTATTTATTAGTCTAAAAAAATAAAGAAATTTTGACTTTGACTTTGACACGGTTACTTACAATGAGTTAATTCATGAGACTATTCTTCCATCGAATGCTCAATCAGAAATAGGAAAAACTAATGTACCTAGTTTAAACATAAGAAACGCCACAAGAAACTTGGTTTCCATTAATGAATGGGTACAGAACTACCACAGTGGAAAGATCCAGTCCATTGTTTACCGTTTACACTGGTTAATAACCAGTTGTGTTCGTTTATTGGCAGTTTCTCTCTATACGACGACGGATATAAACAAACTGTCTGGATTTACACAAATCACATCGGCGTTAAACTGAACTGTGAATCATTTTCTATTCGGTCAGACTTTAAAAAGAAGATTGACTCCTAAAAATATATTTTACACTAGCTTTTGCCCGCGGCTTCACCCGCGTGAAATATGGTTGTCACAGATTGTCATAAATTATAGCCTAATGTTGTTCTGGGTTATAAACAATAATACTGTAAAGTTTCATCAAAATCGTTCAGTAGTTTTTGGGTGAAAGAGTAACAAACATCCAGACATCCACACAAACTTTCGCATTTATAATATTAGTAAAATATTTTAGTAGCTTTTTCCGGAGGCTTTACTCTCCAGAGTTTTGGTTTTTCATAGAAATACTATGTAGGTTATTCAATTGTGCGCGTGTTCCCGTTTCAAAAACCGAAAAAACTATCCTATGTATGACCTTTACCGAGACTCAAACAATCTCTTTAGCAAATTCAGTACAGTGGTATAAACGTAAAGAGGCAGACATTTTCGCATTTATAATGTTAGTTTGTATTAAAAAAAATCAAAAAGCAAAAGCTTTCAATTCACAAGTTTCATGCGACATTGTAAATCTTGAGATAAATAAAGATCTTCAACCGTAATTGAAAATAAATCAACTCTATCTATACCAGCTCTCCCATTAGAGCAGTCAATCAGCCTGGCTAATGCCCTCCTGTGCAGACGATGAGCCAAGCCCCCAAGGACATGGCGTCTCGACCCTTAGAAAAGGCTTAGACTTAATTTATTTCTGAATTTTTATTTACTTTTACTCAACATTATTGAATCAATCTATACTTTAATAATTCTGTAGAGAGGTCAATTCTGTAAGCTATATGAAATATATTTTCAAAATAACTATCAGGGGGTGATTGATTAGTGAACGATACTGATGCCAAAAATGCAATCAGTAAAATTTTTGTCTGTCTGTCTGTCTGTATGTTCCTTATACTCGTACAGTGTGTCCGGGCATGTAGTGATCAAACTTTAAGGGCGTAATCTATGGACAATTATATCGGTGAAAATACTTTAAATTTGGGGCTAGACCCATTTCTCGCATATTTACAAGGATTTAAGTTTTTAATTTTAAGTTTTCACATCTTCCTTCAAAAACAAGTGATAGCGTGGGTAACTTAACATTAATAAGCAAATATTTTATATCATGGGATAGCCAGTAAAATTATCTTTTAGTAGAAGTAGAAAACAGACACAAGTTTTGTACATTTTAAGGGAGTAAGAATGGATTTAATTAGAAATAAACATGATTTTTTTCACACCTTTTTCAATAGGTAATAGACGTAGACTAATAAATTTACATTCGTTTTGTAGAATAGCTCAAATACTAATAATAAAATGCAAATAAAACATACCTTAACGACCTGGTTTTTCTTGTGTTGGGAAATAACTGAAAAGATGTGAAAAAAATCGTGTTTATTTCTCATTAAATCCATTCTTACACCCTTAAAATGTATGAAACTTGTATCTGTTTTCTACTTCTACTAATAGATAATTTTATTGGATATCGCATGATATAAAATTTTTGCTTATTAATGTTAAACTACCCACGCTATCACTTGTTTTTGAAGGAAGAGGTGAAAACTTAAAATTAAAAACTTAAATCCTTGTAAATATGCGAGAAATGGGTCAAGCCCCAAATTTAAAGTATTTTCACCGATAAAATTGTCCATAGATAACGCCCTTAAAGTTTGATCACTACATGCCCGGACACACTGTAGAAACAAAAACTACTCGGCGGATTTTAACGGAACTTGGTACAATTATTCTTCATACTCCTGGGCAGGTTATAGTATACTTATAAATTCCCACGGGAACGGGAATTAGCGGGAAAATCCAACCGCGTAAGATAGATGAAGGGGGTAAAACGGGATCCACGCGAACGAAGTCGCGGGCGGCCGCTAGTTTCATACTAAGGCTGAGTTGCACCACCTAACTTTGACATTAACTATAACGATTACCGGTGTATTTTGTATGGAGTTTGACACATTTTTGACGTTTGACAAAGTTAAAGTAAGATGGGGCAACCCAGCCTAATTAAAACAAATTGTGCCCGCGACTTCATACGCATTAAAATTGTTTGAATATTTTATCAATTTTTTGCAAAATTCTTCAGCTTGGTCGTTGCGTGATGTTATAAAGTTATACTAGCTGTTCCCGCGACTTCGTACGGGTGAAAATTGTAGTTTGAATATTTCCCGTTTTTGCGACATTTTTCTTTACTGCTCCGCCCCTATTGGCTGTAGGGTGATGTTATTTTTAGTCTAAATCCTTCCTCGATATAAATGGGCTATCCAACACAAAAATATTCAAATCGAACCAGTATGTAGTGAGATTAGTGCGTTCAAACAAACAAACAAACTCTTTAGCTTTGTAATATTAGTAAGTATAGATTTTACATCAGCTCGATCACGAATACGTCCAAGTTTGAAGCATCATATTGTTTCTTGCGGTTTTCTCGCTGCAAGTTTAAAGTTTTCTCAACAATATCGAAGAAGCTCCATAATAATTTGTAATGGAGTTAGCTTAACAGGACAGCTTCGGGCTGAATGAAGTATGCACTTCAGGCACAGCATAAATGTATGAGCCAGTGCATAAGGTTTAGGTACATTGATGTTTTATTTTTGTATTGACACAGTATTCTTCTTCTTCTTATCGTGTCGACAATAAACCTACACAGTGTGAGCCCAAAACTCCGCTACAAGAGTGGCGTTGTCAGCCAGCTTTCATTAAAGCCTCCTGAGTGCAGTTGCTCGGGCACTCAGGGCACGACATCATGTGCTTCATCGACTGTCCTGACCAGATTGTCCTTACTACGGCCAACCTGCGTCCGAAGTCTATTACACAGTATTGAACTACGACGAAGCAAGGATTTGCACTATGTGCAGTGCATACAGGCACTCAAGCAAATGTCTAATTGGGGTAATATAGATGAAAATCAGTATTCTTTTTATAATTTCATGGCGAATTAAACAGCTTTGTGTGACTAGAACTCTGTCACTAAAATACCTAACGTTCTTTATGGCTTTATGACGAACATGGTGAGCGATGGTAATTTTTGCGCAGCAACGCCTCACTTGCCGCCACCATCAATTCTTCACCTATCTGTCACCATGAAATTGTTCTGACATCGAAAAATCGCGTTTACCAGTCTTTTACGGTTTTATGAAAATCTGTATTTTGGAATTTTCCTGCTACCTACATATTCCCATCTTTTAAATTCAAAACTACATATAATGATGCTTTAGTGGTCTGGCTGTTCTGTCTGCGCTACGTAGAGTAACTACAGCAACAATTTAATTAGGATCGTGCCAGAGATGCGATTAGCGTGCCGGCGGAAAATGGGCTTCCCAAATAATTGGGTGACATACTTATTACGTAAGCTTACTTATTGGAAATAGATAGTTTCGTTCGTTCGTTCGTTTCAGCCGAAAGACGTCCACTGCTGGACAAAGGCCTCCCCCAAGGATTTCCACAAAGACCGGTCCTGCGCCGCTTGCACGAGCCGGAAGACGTAGCGTGGGCAGGCCTCCCACAAGGTGGACCGACGATCTGGTGAAGGTCGCGGGAGGTACCTGGATGCAAGCGGCGCAGGACCGGTCTTTGTGCAATAGATAGTTTAGTTTTAGCAAAATATGAAACTAAGGTATAGTGTTTAAGGCCCGATTCGACCAAACTTTTGTCCGAGAATAACTCCTGGTATAACTGGCACATTGGCAGTTTCAGTATGGGAAATATGTCAAAATGTCGATAATCTGACGATTTATTCTGAGATTATTTAATATTTACTCTTGTTTGGTCGAATCCACCGACTGTTAGTACCTACAGAACTAAATATCTAAGCAATATGTTTTAGTGCTCGACCGGTCTTAGCCAACATTAAAAAAGATAACAAAAACAGATTATTAATACGATTATTGAGGACTTTCAAGCAATTTAAACTTTATGTTTTTAAAAGATTTGAAACATTAATTTTGCAAGCGTAAAATTACGGGAAATTCTTTCAAAGTAAAGATGTTGATACAGCCAAAGAACACTTTACAAAATAATGTCCCTAAAGTTGTTTCATCAAATCTAATCATCTAAGGCTGGGTTGCACCACCTAACTTTGACGGTAACTATGACGATAGCCGGTGCTTTTTGTATGGAGTTTGACAGATTTTTGACGTTTGTCAAACTTCAAGTAAGATGGTGCAACTCACCCTAAGATCATAGAAGTTAATTTGTCCCGTTCGCGAGAGCTTTCAAAGCTTAAACCGATTTCGCCTTAACGCTAACCCTTTATAAACAGGAACTTTATAATTTGGTATAATAAGCCAATTTATGTTAAAATTTAGATAAGACAAAGACGGAATTGAGTATTTGGTAATTGTGAAATAAATTCGAAACTTTATTATAGCGGGTTTATTTGGTTATCTAAATGTTTTAGTCTTATCGTATGACGTTTTTCTTGGATTATTGGGTAGAATGTACCTTTTATAATACCGCATTTTAGTAATTATTGAAAACATATTTTAAAAATTCAACAACTACTTTATAATTTAGGAGTTTCATAAAATGTATTAATTTTACGTAGGTACTAAGAAGTAAACTAATATCAGTTTAAGATTTGATTTATCTTGTCGGCTTCTGCCTGATCAATGATGATTCAAAAAGTCTGACTCCCAATTGTTGATGTCTGACAATTGGATTGATGGACAAAAGATTAATTTAAAATCTTGATAACTCAACATCAACTTTTCCAGATTAACGTTATCTTATTAACATCAACTAAAAATCTAAATATATAAAAGGAGAAACTGACTCACTGACATATCAACGCACAGCCTAAACGGCTAAACGTATGCACTTGAAATTTGGAAGGGACGTAGCTTAGGTACCGTAGAAGTGCACTAAGAAAGGCATTCCCGAAATTCCCACGGGAACGGGAATTAGCGGGAAAATCCTTTTGTATGAAAAATCTAAACCGCTTAAGTTAGACGCTTGAAATTTGGCATGCCTTAGTTTACTAAATTTAATTTACTAAATTTAAAGTTTAGTTACAACAGGATATTGCAAAATTCCCACGGGAACGGGAGTTGGCGGGAAAAAACATTTGAATGAAAAAATCTAAACCGCGTAAGATAGATGAAGGGGGTAAAACGAGATCCACGCTGCACGCGTACGAAGTCGCAGGCGGCCGCTAGTATTGGTATAATAATATGTGTGTGACCCCTGTTATACAGCCCAAACAATAGAAAAAGCTAAATTGATTGATATCAAAAGCGAATTAGTATTAATCTATAGGCTTATACGGTTAAGAAATCCATTAGTGGAAGAACGAAGATTTAATTTTATTCTGATTAAATCATATCCACACTAACTCCGTCACGTAAATTCATTGAAATAATAACAGAGCTCTACTTGTTCATAGAAACACTTGAGTGAAAAATAAGGCTTCTTATAAAGGATTCGAAGGAAAGTAAGCTCTGCTTTGAGCTGATATTAGAAGAGTTTTCTACCAACGCACATTGCTTCGTGGAAAAATGAAGCTATTATAATAACGTTATGAGCACGGAGTATTTAAAATGTTCATGTTTTAAAAGCAAATATGCTGGTTAATTGTTTTAGGACATTTATTTATTTTGTAGGTATATTATGGTGCATAATAAGGTGATAGGCAAGAAGGCACTTTGAAGTACAACTTATATAAAACTAGCGACTCGCCCCTGCTTCGCACAGGTACAATGTATTTATACTTAAAAACCTTCCTTTTGAATCACTTTATCTATTAAAAAAAAGCATCATTATCAGTTGCGTAGTTTTAAAGTTTTAAGCATACATACGGACAGACAGCAAAAGCGACTTTGTTTTATATTACGAGTATGTAGTTATAGTGATACGGGTGTCTTAAAATATCCTGTAAAAGAGCTACAGGTAAAAAATCATAGCCTCTTCTCCCCAGTGACCGGTTACTCCTGTAAAACCAGGATCTACAGCTTACCTTAGAATCCAAAACAGTGGAGGCCACGTTTGTCCCAGGGGAAACTTAAATGTCATAGGATCAGCAGGGGTTAAGTAGCAGCTTAGAATCTCCCAGTACAAAGCAGATGACATGACAAACAAAATATATACCTTTAAGATAAATGCCCTATAAACAGTAATCCCCTTTAGGTACAATAAAAGTTACACGCGCCTTGAATACTTAGTTTAAAGTGACTTTTAGTATGGAAAGGACATTTGAAACTACTGTTCAACGCGTGTAAAAATGTTCTTAAAAAATCTTATAAAACTCATTTTATTTTTGCAAGTAGGTAGGCTTATGAAAAGCATTTTTACACGTCCTAGTATTAACACTCAGTCACTTTGTCAGCCTATACAGGATGGAATTTTGTAATGCCACCTGGAGGGAAAGTACTCATAATACTGTAGATAGAAAATTTTACTAAAAGAAAACATTCCTTTATTTTTGAAAAGAAAGAGAACTGCATTCAAAGATTTTCTAATTTTTTTCGAAAATTCACCACCAAACCATAAAAAAAAAGATTTCATGGGTTTCCTTTCATTTGATTTATCAAGTTTGTTGAGAGATTTCATCCTTATACTTAACCCTAACGATCGATGCAATAAAAATACAGGGTGTAATTTTTAACAAATTTTAGTTAGTCCACACCACGCAAATTTTTAGAAATCTTTGAATGCAGTTCTATTTCTTTTTCTAAATTAAGGAATGTTTCCTTTTAGTAAAATTTTCTATCTACCGTATTACGAATACTTTCCCTCCAGGTGGCATTACAAAATTCCACCTTGTGTATATGAAGTCTTTAAAATTAGTAAGAGATAGAATTTTATTTTCATTACTACGGCTCTTGATTTAAGAGTAAAAGAAGTCAGTTCAAGAAAGTAAATACTCTTGATCTAGTTAAATAAAATGCTTAGTACCTTATTTACAAAACTCCCTCAAGAATTATTATTCAGCCAGACGACATTTCCTTCTACATTTGTCAAGACAATTTTTACTCTCACGGATATTGTCCTAATTACACAAGCTGGTCCCGCGGCGCCGTCTGCGCGCGTTTTTCCTGCGGCGTGTTACTTGTAGCTTGTAATATGCAAATTGAGTAATTCTGAACCTTGGCGAAGGTGTGACGTCTACTGGAATGCGGTAGTTAATTAAAATTTCTTGTCTTCTGTAAGTTAAATATGAGAACATTTGTTAAAAAGGCTAAGTTTGTAACTAAGAAGGATAGATAAGCGTTTTGCTAGCTCTATTCTATCGCGAATGGGCATTTTAACTTACGTTCTATGGCGGTTAAATAATGAATAAGCAGCTATTAGGCCTACCCCGTCGTCACCTTATGAACTAGCGCTAGTTGATGCTATTACTACAAAAATATATTGTCGATCGAAACCACCCTGAACTTGTACTCAGCGTAACAAGTTTTTCTTTACGCGTCACAGCTATAGGAAAGTAGAAACATAACAACCTCTACATACATACAGGGTGGAAATTTGTAATGCCACCTGTGTGCTTACCACGAGTTTACGTTAGGTGTGCTCGCTAGCGACTGCGTAAAAAAATGACATTTAAATGTATGACATATTGTGCAGCGCCCCTAGCGGCTACTTTCAATAAATAAAATCTTCATAAAATTTTTTGACGTATTCGCTAGCGAGCTCACCTAACGTAAACTCATGGTAAACAGTGGCGTAGCTTGGGGGGGGCAGGGGGGGCCATGGCCCCGGGCGGCATATGAAAGGGGGCGGCGGATAAGAAAAAAAACATTGCATGAACAAGAAAAAAAAAGGTCGACTATGTCTACGTTGAGACTAACAAATCTAGCTATACTGGCAATTGAAAATGAGATACAATTTGATATCGACGATTGTGTAAAAGATTTTGCTTTAAAAAAAGCACGAAGAGTACATTTTTAGTCTATTTTTTTAAGTAATAGTAACAAAAATATTTAAGGAGTTCCTCTAAAACTTGCGCCACAGATAATCTTTCGTGATAACCACTGAGCAAGTAACTAATAACTATTTACAAACCATTTTTTTAATTTCGGTCTATAACAAAAGTAATCAAGAAAAAATATGGTGGCGCTGGTTAGCTAGGGTACAACCCTTAATATTTTTTAAACACCAACTTTTTTGTCTTTGGTCCTGAATTTTTTATTTTTTAATCGTTGGTTGAGGTTGCCAAGGTGTGTTCAAAAAATTGAGAAAAAATTAGAAAAACAAAATGGCCGCGCCGCCATCTTGGATTGAAAATGCGATTTCAGGGTGTTTTTGGGGAGTCGTAACTTTTTGATGCGCAACTGTTTTTGAAAATTTCTTTTGAATATTTGTGACATGTATAGTCTTCTTAAGAGCCACATTCACAGATTATCAAAAAACAAGATGGCGGCTGAGCCGTCGGCCATTTTGTTGCGATCAAAAAATTCCCAAACTTTGGTAGCAATTTTCTGGCAGATGGCGACACCGGAGTAGGGTACAATGTTCCGGGCGATTGTTGGTCTGTTATTCGAGTGTTGCCATGAATCGGAAAAATCCATTTTGGTAGAAAATTTTCCACCACTGCCCCGGATAGTAGAAAATGGAAATTTCCAAAAATTTCAAAAACTTGGTATGCAGTTTGGTGACGTTTGGGGACCCGAATGACATTTCACCATTTTTATGAAAAAAGTCTGGCAACACTGAAAGTTACGGGGAAAACAAATTTTCGCGACATGGGTGTTGTAGGCGATGTAGGTCGATGGGTGAACGATGATATGAATAAATGAAATGAAAGTCCAGTTTGTAAGTGAAAAAACCGAAAGGCGCGTCCGGGGGTGCGTACGTGCGTTCGCGGAAGTTGTTGGATCACGACTGGCGGCTCTCGGCCCCGTGTGCGGCGCGGTGGGCCGCGAGTGGCTTCTGGCCATAAAAGGACAGAGGCCTCCGGCCAATCAGCGGGCCGCATCGCTAACGGCTAGCTCTAGCATGTTCTAGGCGCGCGCGACAATATTATTACCTACGCGCACCCGGAGTTGCGTATTATTTATTGATCCCAAAATCAAACAAACATTGTAGGTAAACAACCGTATTAAACATTCGGATATAGGTAACATTATAGTTTTGTAAGAATAGATAATTGCACATAGGTACATATAGCATTTTAAAGACATACATTTCAGTTACTGAAAAAGGCAAATCTAGAACAGATAAGTTTCGTAAACGAAACACTAGGTCAATTAATAATTATTTTAGTTACATTACTTTACATATATCATCTCAAAGCATATAAATACGTAGATCTAGCTACCTAGTATCTACTCTTGGTGGCCATCGTCAACATCCTCCCCCNCCTTCTCCGACGATGACATCACAGATCTCTCCGAGCCGAGCTCGGCAAGGTCGGCGTTCAGCTCCATATCAATGAGCGACTTGCGAATTGCCGCTCTTTTAGAGGCGGCTTCCGCGGCAGCTTCCGCGGCGGCTTCCGCAGCGGCTTTTCTGGCGGCTTCTGCGGCTTCGATGGCATCCAATTCGATTTCCGCCCTCTTTCGTGCAGCTTCAATAGTGAGTCGCCGTGCTGCAGAGGACGTCCGCGTGGACCGGCTGCACTCACTTTTCAGCCTTTCACTCCCCACTTTCACTTCAGTGCCAACCTTGAGTGTCTCGTCTTCGTCCTTCAACTGTCGGCGTGTTTTGACTCCGGCGCCGCGGGGGGTGCGAAGCAGAGACATGTTGTTGACGTATCACTGAGTTCACAAATCGATGATCCGGCTCGAAGGACCACTTTGTAGGCGATGTAGGTCGATGGGTGAACGATGATATGAATAAATGAAATGAAAGTCCAGTTTGTAAGTGAAAAAACCGAAAGGCGCGTCCGGGGGTGCGTACGTGCGTTCGCGGAAGTTGTTGGATCACGACTGGCGGCTCTCGGCCGCGTGTGCGGCGCGGTGGGCCGCGAGTGGCTTCTGGCCATAAAAGGACAGAGGCCTCCGGCCAATCAGCGGGCCGCATCGCTAACGGCTAGCTCTAGCATGTTCTAGGCGCGACAATATTATTACCTACGCGCACCCGGAGTTGCGTATTATTTATTGATACCAAACCAAACATAAACATGTAGGTAAACAACCGTAACATCCAAATGGGATGTTAAACATTTAGATTTATTAGAATAGATAAATAATTGCACATACATGTAGCATTCTAAACACAAAATAATAATTAGCTTAAAATAGGTAAAATCAGATACACATTATAATCAAAAGTAAATATAGTAGGGAAGATATGTAAATCAGTTTAATTGCAAGTAAAAATAAGTATCTTACGTAAATCTATCGGCTACTATACCTACTACTGGTGGCCATCGTTAACANTTACTTTACATATATCATCTCAAAGCATATAAATACGTAGATCTAGCTACCTAGTATCTACTCTTGGTGGCCATCGTCAACAGGTGTCTTTAAAGTTAGTGACGTACAGAAGGAGTCGTGGCAGAAAAAAAATAAAAATGAGGTTTGGTCGGATATACGACCCAGATTAGGGGAAAAATCCGAAATGTCAGAAAATCAAGATGGCGGCAGCGTGGGCGGCCATTTTGTAAAAAGTTGAAAATTTCGAAATTTTGGAATTCATTTTTCGATTTTTCGGCAACACTTTAGAAAGTCGAATTGTATGAGGCAGTTGTGTGTCCTGTCGAGAGGTTTCGCTTGGGTGAAGAAATTTCTCCAGTGTTGCCATACCTTAGGAGATTTGGTCCAATAATGTCGAAAGTAGAAATAACGACTTCCGGTCAAAAATTTGGAAGACGCCTCCTGCAGAGAGGTCGTGCAAATGACATTTGACCATTTTCGTCTCGATCATCTGGCAACACTGGGAGCTACGGGGAAAAGTATTTTTTTCGACATGGGTGTCTTTAAAGTTAAGGACGGATAGAAGGAGTTATGTCAGAAAAATACTGAAAATGGGGTTTAGTCGGTTATACGACCCAAATTATGGGAAAAATACGAAATGACAGAAAATCAAGATGGCGGCTGAGCGGGCGGCCATTTTGTAAAAAGTTTCAGTTTTCTGATTTTTCCAATGCATTTTTCGGGCAGTTGGCAACATTTGGGAAAGTTCGGTTATATGGAGCGATTATGTAGTTTCTCAAGGAGTATCGTTTGGAAATACAAAAATTTCCAGTGTTGCCATGCTTTGAGAAATTTGGTCAAAAAATGCAAAAAATGGAAATAACGACTTCCGGTCAAAAATTTGGATGACGCCTCCTGCAAATAGGTCAAACTAATGACATTTGACTATTTTTATCTCGATCACCTGGCAACACTGGGAGTTAGGGGAACTCAAAGTTTTGGGACAAGGGTGGTTTTAAGGAATTGTTGAAACAAATGAATTAGGGATTGGGTGAAGTTAGAAAAAAAGTGAAAATGGGGTTGGGCGCGGAAAATGGTCCAGATTAAGGAAAAAATGCAAAATTTTGGAATTCCAAGATGGCCGCCAAGCGTTCACCCGTTTTCCTAAAGGAACTAAATTCTCCATACAAATTGTATGCAGGGGGGCTTAGCTAACGTAGAAAAAGGCGAGGCCGAAGGCCGAGCGATAGTTTAAAGCCTGTAAGTCGCCATAGATTTATTTTTAATGCTAGTGTTACATAATAAAGCTGAGCTATTTAAGGTAGTTTATTTTGACTTTCAACAAATAAGGTGAATAGTGTACTTGAAGTCCATTCAATATAATATTTAAACTTTAAAATATTTATAATTAAAATAAAGGGCGGCGGATTTCCGGACGGCCCCGGGCGGCGAAAAGCCACGCTACGCCACTGGGTAAGCACACTGGAGGGAAAGCTTAGTACTCTTAATACTGTAGATAGAAAATATTACTCAAAGAAAACATTCCTTTATTTTTTAAAAGAATGAGAACTGCTCAATGTCGTTGGAGGCCAAACTATAAATCATTCTTACACAAGTTTCATTGGTTTGAAACAGAGGAGCAATTTGTTCCATAAAAGTCATGCTGATGCTATATCCCGCGATTCTTACTTGCCCACTATACATTTGCCTTAACCCACCCCCACATTGCGCCAGTTGTTATGAAGTTGCTCGCTGTTCACGAAACGACTGCATTATTAGCTTCGTACCTCTTCAACTTGTTAAGTTGTACGTGAACTTTAACGTATAACTAACTAGCCTTTGCCCCTTTCTTCGCCCATTTTTGTCTGTCCCAAAAAACTTCATCGCACGCGTCCCTGTTTCAAAAACCGGCATAAAAAACTATCATATGTCCTTTCCCTGCCAAATTTCAACAAAATCGGTTCAGGATTTAGCCGTGAAAGCGTGACAGACAGAGTTACTTTCTTATTTATGATATTAGTAGCGATTCAGGCATAATTTATTGTGTGAAAGTTACTAAAATAGTCATGTTTCAACCAAAAGACGTCCAATGCTGAAAAAATACTATAAGGCTTCTCACTGCTCTCCTGCGCTGTGCTTTTCGCTACCTTTCACCAGATCATCGGTCCACCGAGTGGGAGGACTGCCTATATTACGATTGCCGGTCCGTGTTACATAGTGTCAAATTTGAATTGCTTTTGGTTTATAGTCAGGTGGTTTGTAAATGCAGTCACATCCTTGGGATAAATCTATTTGTCAGTATATTTCCTAACAGGACCCTGAGGCGATTAGTATCAATATTGAGTTCAATTGACCAAATTTATGGTCACTGCAGCCGGCTCACACCGCGGCACCGCGGCCATTCAATGATAGGGTGTCTCTACTGTCTTAATAGGAATAGGACACTGATAACTTTTTAATAAAATATTATCAAATCTATGAAAAAATCTCTGATTTGATCACAATATCAATAACAAAATTTAGTATTAGCTTTTGCTCATGAGTGTCATGACTCTCTGCGTAGATTACTTTATAAAGCTTATCATTTTAAAGTTTAACCCAAATCCGTCCAGCAATTTTTCCATGAAAGAACTTGCATCATAAACAGCCAATGCATTAAAAAACACATACAAAAACAAAACAACACATAGTTTTTAGAAAATAATTTATTTTCTTGCAAGATTGTCAGTTTACATTAGCGGACTGTTCAGAATTTAGGTTGTCCTCATAAAAAAGTTTTCATATGCGTTGCAAATCAGTTTTCCCTTTTAGCGGAAAATCGGGTAGTTGGAGTTTTATGGGGAAAGTTATGAGTGCCACTTAACGAAATGATCTTGGGACGGCATATGGTAATGTTTTTTATTTATTGTACACCTTTTAGGACAACTTGTATGTAAATCAAACAAAATGATGAACACTAAATAAGAAAATAATACCCTTTTTTTACTTTCGCTATCTAATTGTGTCTTTTCCTTGAATTGTCTAGAAGAAAAAGCTTTCTAGTGATAATTATAATGACGTTTATTTTAAACTATTTTACAGTTCATATAGTTAGTAATAGAATTTATATTCAATTGGTCTTAAAAGTACGATAAGACCTCTTAATATTATTATCTTGACTTTTAGTTTTTTCTTGTAATTGTATTAAAGGTTAAGAAAAGTAGGTATCTGTCTGTATTATTATGTATAGTACATTGAAGTAATATTACTACGTATGGAACAGACATCGCGAACAAAATATGTACAGTACGGGGTGCGGGGCGGGAATTTGACGGACAGCTGTCAGTCAAATCCATGACTATCAAGTTTCATAATTTATGGCGATAAAATCTGCACCAGAAAATGTCGTACTTCATTGATAGGATTGCACGAATAGTGACGTTCCTGCGGTCGCCTCATCATAGACATTGTGAAACGATTGTGAAAATAAACAAATCGGCTAAATTGTGTTAAATTTTCATGGTGCTCAATAGCAAAAAGGTTCAGCTACTTACATTATTTTCTTTTATTATATTGTGCGTTTCCTGTAATGTAATCTAAGCTCCCCTCCCTTAGACTAAAATTAGCCCTCCTAGACAAGTGACAAAACGTAGCAGTTGAAACATTCGAAATCACTTCGCTCTGCCGTTTTTTGGTGTTAGTTACTTCACTCAGCCCACCCGTAACCCAAGCTTATTTAGCTTAACACAAGGGGCTGGACGGGACTATTAGTAATTTGTGCAATATAAAGTGCTTATAATCTTTAAAATAATCTTTTTATTGCTGTATTTAACCTTCCTTTCGTATACTAATTTATGCGTCAGTGTCAAGTCTGCGATTTTTATTCTTTGAAATTTTCGTAAAATGGCTGCCGCCGCGGTGACGCCTTGTAATTAACAAATTAAAATTAAATTAGTGTTTCAAAGTGCATAAATGTACAACTTAATGGTAAAAAGTCATTCCTTGATTTTTACTTAATATGTATCTGGAGTTATTTGAAAAGTATTTTCGTCTATAGGATGGCATATTTCAAAAAACAAAACTGCACTCAAGCGTGTTGTCACAGCAACCGCTGAGCACATACTAATTGGATTTCGGTCCGTGGACCTATTTACGTGCCTGAAACAGTCTAGTTGACATGTCTTCTCTAGTACGTAGTACATTATAACTCAATGGTATAGTATAAGTTTATTATGACGTCTATAAAAATAAACATTTCTTTGTAGTATAGCAAATAATACTTCTAACAATATAAATAATATTATGCTTGTTTATCTGTGCCCATGCCAACATTCAAATACGAAACAACAAACCCGTCTCTGTTTCGCGGCGAAAAAAAACAAACTCTACGTTTAAAGCAAAGACATAATTAATCTTAAGTCCTGTAATTCACCGTGAATCCAACAAACAAGTGGATAACAAATCGTAGGCATTACGATCATAGTTTCCTTTGCCTGTTGACACGAGGAAAAAATGTGCAAAAAACAAAATGGCCATTAACACTAAAGCCTTGTTTGCATTAGTCGAGTAATTTAGTATAGATCGTTTCATCCACGAAGACGCGCCCCACCAATTTTCGGTCGAGGGAAGCGCGGGGTGCGGGGACTTTGATCCGAGCAATCCGAGCGTCATTATTGTAGTGTGCGTGTGCATGGATAATTTAGCGTGTACCGATAACACTCAAACATTAGCGGAAGAATGGTGGGGCGCGTCTTCGTGGATGAAACGATCTATACTCGCCACTCGACTAAATCGACTAGTGTGAACAAGGCTTTAATAGAAGTTAAATGGAGCAACACAAGCGTGTTCATAAATTAATGAGGCATTCATGTTCATACAAATATGGATGAAGCCATTGAATATGACAAACGCGTTTATTGTGCATCCCACATGATGTGAGTAATCCTCAGATTCCATATTTATGCGTTACTAGCTATTGTCTATGACTTTGTCCGAGTTAACAGACTTCTAATTAGTATAGTACCAGATGAGCTGTTCAGAATAAAATTATGACGTACCTACAAAGGGAGACGAAAGACCATAAGGGCCTGGATGCGAGAGGCGCAGGACCAGTCTTTGTGGAAATCCTTGAGGGAGGCCTTTGTCCAGCAGTGGACGTCTTTCGGCTGAAACGAACACAGGTTGTGATTGGATGGTTGTGAACAAAAAGTAATTTAGTCGATTGCAAGGAGAAGAAAGGACCTGTTCAACTGTAACTAACACTAAACTAATATTGATAAATGGGACTTGCAAGCGCATTTTTTTGTGATTTGAAGTTAATTATGTTCTGCCCGAGCTCTGACACAATTTTGATTTTATATATTTAATTTTGGTATTATGTATTTGGAATTATGTTATTAATACATAAATGTTTCCTTGCGTATCTGAATGCTAACAAAGGAAGATTATTCTCGCTCTGGATCGGTACTGAAAACTCGATTCAAACTCAATCAAGCTTTTGATTGGTTTAATTAAGATATAGAGGCTTGAATTAACACTCCAGTATCTATTCAATGTATTTTCAGAACGAAAACATTCCTCAAATAGACACAATCATCATCATTTCAGCCACAGGACGTCCATATTGACCGGTTGGTAGCGCCCTTGTATGTCAAGTTTTATCTCACAAATTTTTCAAACGTTCAATTACAAATTAAGTCAATCGCCTCTGTGGTCTAGTGGTAAGACCACCTGCTTCAGACGCAGAGGTCCCGGGTTCGATTCCCAGTGGGGGTAGAATTTTGTGTTCGGTTTGGTTGGTGGTAGGGCTTGTTCTAAGTCCGCCTGGCTAGCTACCACCATCTTACCCAAGTCTGTCGCCATAACAACATGTTAACAGCATTGTTGTGTTCCGGCAGTTAGAGGTAAGATAGCTAGTTCCTCCGTGGTTGAGGATTCCGGGTGAAGCTCGCTTCCACCTTCGGTCTGATCATCACTTACCATCAGGTTAGATGAGATACAGGCCAAGAGCTTCCTTCGTTGTGGATAAAAAAAGTATGAATGCAAAAATAACACAAACATACATAAACATAACATTGTTCAAATGTAATATGAATGGAGATATACTCGTAACTTTACAACTGGTAAATGAGATGTGACGGCTCTATCAATTTAGCACTAATGGTAGGTCTTACAAATTGACTACCTTGTGTTGGTTTTAAATCTAAATGCCAAGACGCTTTGATATGAGGGTGATGTCATCTATTTTGTTAAGGCAAGTTACATTATAGTTCCAAAATACTGAACTGTCCTATCGATGACATTGACAGCGGGGCGCCACCGTCAATACTGAATCGCTGGTTCCGATTTTTGCCATGTTGGAAACCATAAAGTTGAACGATGGTAGCGCCCCCCTGTCATTGAGTTTGGCGGGACAGTTCAGCGTGGGTCATCTATATTAGAATTAGATTCACGGCAGATAATAAGTAGTGTACAAAAAGGCTACTACATAATACTAATATGAATGCGATGATGTGGTAAAGCAATAAATGATTTACCACTTTGTGAAGATTTTATAGAATGCTTGAAAATTGTCCAAGGCTGCTTGCCTCTTTACCTCGCCAGTGTGTATTAATATTGAACTATCTGACCGTTCTTTGTACTGACTATGTGCATCAAAAATAATGTAGAAATCGAAAAAAAATAATTAAAAAATATATGATGATTATTATTTAAAATCGGTCCAGTAGTTTCGGAGCCTATCCAGTACAAACAAACAAACCCCTTTTTATAATATTTAAATAAGTGAGCTTTTACTTCTTTTATTATTAAGTTTAGTAAGTAAAAAAATAATAACTCACGTAGTCAATAATTGTTTCATAAGGAATACCTACCTACGTTTATGCAAGATTGATTTCAAAATTTTAATTAAATATTTATTATGCATATAAGTTAAAGTAATTTCCAAGCCAATTAGTTTGGAGTAGCTTTGGACTATTACAAATAATGATAGTTTAATTAAAAAGGGGATTAAAATGATATCGAATAATACCTTAAGTTAACGATATAGGTAGAGAACTTAATTTGAATAATTATGTTATACCAAAATAGTTATAATTTTATATTTTCTCAGCTAGTAGTAGTTAGACCTAATAGTTAGGTAATAACTTTTAAGTAAGTACCAGCCAAATAGTTAATTAATATTATTATTATCTGAAGAATAATCTTTTTGAATTACATTCCATCAAAAAAGTCTACTTAAGTATAATACTTATGCAGCAGATAAAAATATTTTTATACAAATATGTTACACGACTCATACGCTTGAATTTCATAACAAAGTTAGTTATTAGGTAAAAATATAATTTGCAATATGAAAATAGACTGCGAGTATCAAACTTCCAATCCAAGTTATACTTCCAACTAAGTGTAAAAAAATATTTTATATCCTTTATACTGAGAACACTATGGTCACCCTATCCACGTATTTGTTTTGCCGGTGTCCTAACGAAGACACACGAGGGGTCCAGTCTAGGCCGGAAGGAGAGCCAAAGACATAAATATATCAAAATAATACTACTGACCGAGTTTTTTCCTTGCACGAGACCACAATTACATTTGATTTTAAGTGAAGATAAAAAGTAAAGTTTGAATTACAGAACGATACTCAAATCTCAAGCATAAAATGGGTCATCATCACAAAAAAAAATGTTTTTTCAATTAGCACCCATTCTTTTAATTATTTTTATGAATGTCAGAATAATAATACTCATTTAGTCCTTGGCGGCACATGCTGAGCCACCTCCATTTGCTTTTTCTTTTAGCTTTTAAGTTATTTTAAGCTTAATTTTGTTTCTTGTAATTCCTTTTATATGTAAAAAGCAATAAACGTTTAATAATAATAATAAATAATATATTTATATTTATTATTGCTAAGAAAGGATTCATTGTGCTCGTGCCCCCGGGATAAATACCAAGGTTCATCTAAATCGGAATAATGGTTTAAAAGCATAAAAGAATAACAAACAATTATTTACACTAGTCAATAGTTATTAGTCCATTTTCCATTAGCAGAATGAATTCAAAGCGTAATTAAAAATCCATTAGTCATTGAAACGATCGATTTTATAATATAGGGTTGTCTGGAAGAGATCGCTTCATAGCGATAAGACCGCCTAGTTGTACCTTGTGTGTTCCTTTTCTTTCTGTTCTTATCTTTGGTGTGCAATAAAGTTTTTATTATTATTATATAGGCTGTGTTTCAGTTATGTATGTTGGTGGGAAGAAAAATATGAACATTACCTATTTATTTGTATTGTATCTGGGAGTTTTATATAGTTTAATTTTATTCCTAATTATAATCAGGAATTTTAGAACGTAATTATTTAAATGTTTCGAGGTATCTAACATGTCGGTATAGACGATGCCACTTCAAGGCAATCATTGTGGTATATCATTTATTTATTTATGATCCTGTAATAACAACTATTTTGTAGAAAAAATTCCGCGTCGTTTTGACTGAATTTACGTTTAATTCAACTTAATTTTTTAAAAATAGAGCAGTTTAACGTTTAAGGAAAACAGAACTGAATGACTTGAGGAAAATGTTATACATATTATTAAGTTATTAACTAAATCATTATTTAAATACCTGAGTGTTTTAAATGGCATATAATCGATCCAATTTAAGTGTAAAATAGTTACTGTTTAAGTGGCTAGCTTAACTAGGTATATCCAATGGCATAGTGGTTCAATTCTAAGTTTAATTTATATAGGTCTTGGGTTTGATTCCTAGTCAGTTCAAAAAATACTTGGATTTTAATTTCAGTGTGTTAAGAAATCCCCGGAGAGTCTATGTATTTCTTACTAGCTGTGCCCGCGACTTCATACGCGTGAAAACCCGTTTTCGCAACATTTTTCATTGTTGCTCTGCTCCTATTGATGGTAGCGTGATGTTGTATAGCCTATAGCCTTCCTCGATAAATGTGCTATCTAACACTGAAATAATTTTTCAAATAGGATCCGTAGTTCCGGAGATTAGCGCGTTCAAGTAAACAAACAAACAAAGTCTTCAGCTTTATAATATTAGTAAGTATAGATAACGAGTTTTTTTTTCTTAATAAAGAAAATTAATGTTAAATAATATCCGTAATAATCTGTATTTATACACTTAAAGCACTGAAGCTTTTTTTTAGTAAATTTTGTAAAAGATAGCTTTAGACGCGGGGAAAAAAGAAGCATAGTTTTTGTCCCGAGTTTTTGTAGGTTTTAGTATCGAACTGAAATTCACGCAAGTGAGGCCGCAGGCAAGATATAGTGGTATAATAATCCTACTAATATTATAAATGCGAAAGTTTGGATGTCTGGATGGATGTTTGTTACTCTTTTCCGCAAAAAGTACTGAACGGATTTTAATGAAACTTTACAGTATTATTCTTTATAACCCAGAATAACATATGTATGACGCGGGTGAAGCCGCGGGCAAAAGCTAGTTATAATATATTATTACAAAGTTTCATACATAAATCAGGATCTACTTTTTACCTACTCGTGTTTATTGTTCCCATTATTAATTTAAATCATCCTACTGTTTGGTTATTCTCATTATTAAGTGTAATACACTCGGCTGACTCTCTTAATTGGGGCCAAACAAACGTTAAACAGTAGGGAAAACGTCCTTTGAAGTAATTTACGTGCTTTCTTATGAAATTAAATTTCTGGATAAACACCTTGAGGACGAATAAAGTTGGCCATTGAAATTAAATCAAGTGAATTTACTTAAATGTATGATTAATTCCTACCTTAAACCTTTACCTGGTAGTGGCAGAATTGTTGCCACCATATTTTGAACCTTATTGAGAAAACATAAGGTACAAAACTAATGAAAAATATTTTTCTACTAGCTTTCCGCCCGCGGCTTCGCCCGCGTGGAATTTTGTCTGTCACAGAAAAACTTTATCGCGCGCGTCCCTGTTTCAAAAACCGGGATAAAAACTATCCTATGTTCTTTCCCGGGACTCAAACTATCTCTATGCCAAATTTCATCAAAATCGGTTGCGAGGTTTAAGCGGGAAAGCGTAACAGACAGACAGACAGACAGACAAACAGACAGACTAACAGACAGACAGACAGACAGACAGACAGACAGAGTTACTTTCGCATTTATAATATTAGTTGGGATATACCAGTTAAAGGGTTAATGCCTTAGTGCCTTAACCATATAATAATGAGTATTGCCTTAACCTTAACTATGTAAAAAAGCAAAAGTAAAGTAAAATATCATTTATTGCCAACAAAAGGTTAAAACAATGTTTTACTAGCGGCTGCTGCACTAAGGTGCTTGTGTCGCGGCAGCCTTAACAGATTTAAACCATACAACAAATTAAAAACCTCATTATGTATTTTAAATACTTTTTTCAAATACATCGCACTAAATATCGTATTCAATATCATTTCTTTATTTAAATCTATGCTCTAAAAGATAAGTTATAGCATTCTCAGCTATAGTCGATACTGAAGCTAGCCAAAATCGTATACGCGTAGTCACATCGATTACCTTAAACAAATGACTGAAACAAAATACCTACTACAAGGCAAGTGGAATTTAGTTTAAGAATAGCGTAAAGGGGACCAAGGAGATATTGATGAACGAATGATAAGGATCTACACTAAGAGCTAGTGAACGCCTAACCTACGTCATTTTATAAAAGCTGAACGTTTGTCAGCGTATGCTCCCTATAGGTTAGAATGCTGGTGCATCATGAAGTATCAAATGAAGGAGTTGGAACCATTAGAAGTTGTTTCTCTATCAGTCAGATAGTTTTGACGGCTCCAACTCCTTACCAGACAATTTTAGAGTAGCTGCCAAAGCCACGATGACCCAAACTTCATGATGCACCAACATTCTAACCACACCATATTTTATGGGGATCATACGCTGACAAACTTTCAGTCTTTATAAAATGACGTAGGTCTGGCGTTCACTAGCTCTTAGTCTAATCGTTTTGCGTAAATTATACCTACGCTATTCCATACCAATATAAACCTATAAAAAGTACACAGGCACCTTTGTGTACATGTATAGAAGTATTTTTTCAGCACTAACAGCACTTAACGTGAAAGAATTGTGTAATGGTCCGGACGCGTAGTTATCGCGACAACTAACCCAAAGGGCACTTCGACCGGGTCGACGACCGGACAGGGAAAGATGATAAGTACAAATAAACACACTCATGTGGATTAAAAGAATGTAGCTGACTGAAAAGAGTAAAAAATAAGATAAAATATTGCAAAGTTGCTACTTGCATTCTAAAAAACCTTCCTTAAGTTTTTTACTTTTGGATATCGTCTCTTTTTACAAATACATACACGTGAGGATTAAAAAGAATGTAGGTACCTAGCTGGTTGAAAAGAATAAATCATAAGAAAAAAAAAATTCTAGTGCATCTTGAAAAACCTTCCTTATGTTTCATTTTTGGACATTATACTCGTAAAATGCAACGGATCGACGACCGAACAGGGAAAGATGTGTATGTGTGTAAATACACTCGTGAGGATTGAAAAGAATGTAAGAATAAAAGATAAGAAAAAGACATTGCAAAGTTGTTTTTGCATTTTAAAAAAACCTTCTTTATTTTAATTTTAGGCATCGCGATCGTAAAATAGCACAACCTCCTATATTATTTTTTATTCAATTTCAAATTAGAAGTAATGACCTTTTTCAGGGCACATTATTACACGTTTCATATACCTACATTTTGCCCTTCGGACTAAATTATAAATTTTTCAACCGTTTATTATTTTTGTGTTTATTTTTTTCATTCAAAATGATACTTGAAATTTACATTTTTATTATTTTCTTTATCTTAACTTTCAATAATGCGAACGTAGAGCTTTTCAAGAGTAAAAATTTTATCAAACAAAAAAATATAACACAAAAATAAAATACAAAAGTTCTCCTTTTCTTTAATTCGTGTCCAATTAGCAATAATAAAACTACGGACGTGCGGCGCAAACATAACACTGACACAATTATCTCAATACAGTTTTACGACTGCAGTTAATTCTTACAGCTCACGAAAATAAAGTACTTACTGTGCGCGAAAATTCGGCCGCCTCGGATCAGCTTCAAAAACACTAAAACCCACAAATAAAACAAAACACTTTTTAATACACGTGAAATTTCCGTACGCACGATACTTCGCGGGAAACTTTGCTCTGGAGCGACGTGGATTCGACAGACGTCCTCTCTCGGCGCGGTTCGCGCGACTACTGACTGGCTGAAAGAGTTTTCCTGAGAGTTTTCATTTCAACGCCTGCGAGGGCGGGAAAGCGCGTTCGAATTATGAATCCGCTTTGTCTATGACGTAGATCTAGATGACGTTTCTGCGAAAAGAGGGCAAGGGAATAAAAACATGATGCCGAGTGAGCTTACACGTCACGTGTATTTGATACGTTGTATGAAAATGAAAATTCTAGCCGTCTAAACAGTCTTGAGAAGTGACAGAAAATTGTTTTACTAGCCAAGAATCGCTGTGGGTCGCTGAACTAGGTGAAGTAGCCACTTATTCTGTAATAACTTTTGATTCGGAGTGTGAATGGAGCGACAGTTGAAATTAATGAATTTCCTTTTGACGTTGCAAACAAGCTAGCAATTTTGAGTCGTCCGTCAAGAGCTGACGCTTTTTATGAAGGATTCTGAATGCCTGAAAAGAATGCTGAAAAGTAATTAATTTTGTTATTATTTAGGGCACGTTTTTAGGTTTAAAAGCTTTTAGAAGACGATATTCCTCAAGACATTTGCTCTAAGTCTAGATATTAATCCAAGATTCTAAATTCAGACTGAAATAAACATACCTATACAGATTACTATAACCTCCAGTAAATTAAAGATAGTCATTTGCCCTCGTGACATTTTCTCTGTCACAGAAAAACTATATCACGCGTGTCTCAGTTTCAAAAACCGGGATTAAAACTACCCTGTGTGTGAAATTTGATATAGATACCTTTTCCGAAACTCAAACTATCTCTATACCAAATTTCATCAAAATCAATTCAATGGTTTAGACATGAAAGTGTAACAGACAAATAAGTAGAGCTACTTTTGCATTTATAATATTAGTAGAGATTATCTTCAGATAAAAAATAAACTTAGTCTAAAAATACCTATAATAACTGTTAAAATTTGTTCAATCAATACAATATAATATGACTGTCTTATTAAAGTATACCTCGATAAATATCATCTGTTTATGCTACAATCAGAATGTTTACTATAACGTCGGAATAATGTCGAGATACGGCATACGGAGCGTCATTATTTATTTCAGCTTTATTTATAGCGAGAATTAATTTCATACAAGTTTCCTTAACTCTTACGAAATAAATATAACGATTTAGGTATTTCGAAAGTCGTTTTGCATAATCATAATAAAAAGTATGACTTAGGCCCAGATCATACGGTGAAACGCAACTGCAACGAAACTGCAACTTCTAGTTACTTTTGAGTTGCATCTAAGTTTCTGCCATAGATTCCGTTGAGAGACCACACATGACGCGACCAGTTTGACCAGTTCAAATCGGTTTCACCTGGAAATTGCAGTTTCGTTGCAGTTGCGTTTCACCGTGTATTCTGGGGCCTTAGGGTAAAATACACTTTACAATATTCGACGTGTTTACCAATTAAAATAATAAGCAATAATATTTTATGTACACAAAGTAGAAACATTGTGAAGATAGGAAATATTGAAAAAAATACAAACCGATCAATTAAAACCCGCAATTTCCAAACAAAACTGGGAACAATGACTATTCCTAAGAGTTACTTTACAATCTCTCTTTATTATTTGGGAATCGAACCCAGGGCCCCAGAATCAAGAAAGTCTACTCTCCAGTAAACCACAGAGCCGTTCCAATATACATACTCCCTGTACAATAAATAGCTTTATTCACAAATGTGTTTGAAGGATGATGGATGAGGTACGCGGAAAGTGCCTCTTCTTATAACCATACGACACATACCTAATTACAATAGAGTCTTCCCACACTAGAGCTTTTTGAGCGTGTGCGAGTTATTTTTTTATCATTTTTAGATTTTTTTTCAAACCAATAAGATTCAAAATAACCAATCCGCAAAGCCTACAATCCGCGCCATGATACACTTTTCGAAGTGTTTTGTCGATTTAACGCGATACAAATGTCGTCTAAAATCATCGGTAAGATTTTATCACGGCACGCATCCTAGCCCAGTTTGTTGACAAACAAAGGTTTATTAATACTTAAGAAATGATATGCACCAGTGATAACTTATGGCTCGGAAACGTGGCCTCTCACTATAGGCCTTATACAGAAGCTCAAAGTTGCACAGCGTGCTATGGAGAGGGCTATGCTTGGTGTTTCTTTGCGATGAAATGAAACACCAAGAAATGAGGAAATCCGTAAACGAACTAAAGTCGCTGACATAGCCCGACGGATTAGCAAGCTGAAGTGGCAATGGGCAGGGCACATAGTGCGCAGAACTGACGGCCGATGGGGCAGCAAGGTTCTGGAATGGAGGCCGCGTACCGGAAGGCGCAGCGTGGGACGTCCACCTACAAGGTGGACCGACGACATCGTGAAGGTAGCAGGGAAGCGCTGGATGCAGGNAAGCTCAAAGTTGCACAGCGTGCTATGGAGAGGGCTATGCTTGGTGTTTCTTTGCGAGATCGAATCAGAAATGAGGAAATCCGTAAACGAACTAAAGTCGCTGACATAGCCCGACGGATTAGCAAGCTGAAGTGGCAATGGGCAGGGCACATAGTGCGCAGAACTGACGGCCGATGGGGCAGCAAGGTTCTGGAATGGAGGCCGCGTACCGGAAGGCGCAGCGTGGGACGTCCACCTACAAGGTGGACCGACGACATCGTGAAGGTAGCAGGGAAGCGCTGGATGCAGGCCGCTACCAATCGATCAATGTGGAAAGCATTAGGGGAGGCCTATGTTCAGCAGTGGACGTCCTATGGCTGACATGATGATGATGATGATATGCACCACCATGTTAAATAGGTAGTGACGTTTTTGAATCTTATTATTGCCTTGTCTTTAAAAAAGTATTAAGTTGCTAACGTTTAACAAACTAGTAGAGGACTATTACACCATCAACTAGTTCACCCACGCGACTCGCCCTGGCAATATTTCCACTGCCATGTAAACAAGTAATCAGGTCATAGTCAATTGAAAACAAAGAAACGTATTGGATCATGGACATGGAAAAATTACGTTTGGTTAGTTCAGTTAATATACGTCACGGAATATCAAACCCAGTGGTGGGTTAAACATGATAGAATGACGTCATATTGGTAGGTTTTCAGATCCCTTAGTAGGTACTTCGGATATTATGATACGCGAACTTCCCAACACGAAATATGTGGATCAACGAGTAAATCTACTTAGATTCGAACTATTTCCCCTAAATTAATAAAAAAATTCAGAAATTTTGAATGCTGGCTCTTTCCTTGCACAAAACTCGTATTACTATCCAGCGAGGAATTGCAGCCAGCATCCTTGCCTCCTTGCCTCGCGGACACGCTTTTATTTTTGAGTAATCAATAAGTTTTTTTTTCTTTGTTTAGAGTTAAGTTTGTGTTAGTTGTAAAAATATCTGTTTATTTTAATAATTTGTAAATAAAGAACAATATTTAGAACAAAAAAATCATAGCTTCTCACCAGTACTAAAAGTCATAGAGCTCATGGAGTGTCTGCTCCTTCTCAGCACTGGCCCTCAATGTTGTCTGAAGCACTTATTATTTTTTCATTAGGTCATCTAGTCTTCACTACAAGAACACGATCCCCTCCAATTTACCAAAGGCAAATGCAGGATTTGGTCTGTTACTACTGACCCCTGCTACTACAGGAGTCTAGGGCGACGGTAATCATTTACCATCAGGTGATCCGTCTGCTCATTTGACTCCTGTCACATAAAAAAATACTACCCACGCTCTGGCCAGATAAATTGGGGGAGCCTGATGTTCGCATGTTTCTCCTTTCTTGGAATCTTCGAATCACAATAGAGTAAGATAACATTTACCTATGTAAGCATTCACATGGCAACATTGTCTCGCTATCTGTACCACACCTTGTGGCTTCGACGCTTGACTGCGCTACAATATCTTCAGTGATCTTGAATAGCAACAAGCTATACATGCTTCCAAAGTAGTTGAGGCGTGTGATTCTACTACACGAACGAAGGAAGAGCGATATTATAGTTCTAAGCCTTCCTATAAAGGTATATTTGAAATACATACTATAAGAGTTATTCATGCACACAAATGTTTGTTATAAGACTAACGAGCTGGGATCGAACCCGCGACCTCTAGCATAATTTAACGGTATGCAAACCACTAGGCCAAGCGGCCGTCATGCGGCAGTCCACATATTTTTTCTTGTTTTGTATATTTTTCTATTTATTGTTACCTATTTTGTATTTGCCTAATTATTTAGTAGGTATATTTAGTCTGTCACTTGGGACTATTCCCACCTCTCGTTCCCAACTACTGTGTTCTACTGTTTGACCGCCAATAAAAACCCAACCAATGAAAGTTAAGTTTGTCCCGGGGGAAAGTTAAACTGTCATTGGACCCGCAAAGAAATTAATCAGAAGAACATAGGAGGAGTCTGCCTTTGACCCTCTTCAATTCTAATATCGTTTGAATCGTCTAAATATCGGAAAACATAATCACATCTATTTCTGAAACATCGCTTCCGATCTAGGCGTCGGAGATGATCGATCTGAACGAACGTTTATATTCGACGAACCATATCGCAAACAAAGCTTGATCGATTGATATTAATTACTATGTATAAACTCGCCTATAAAAATAAGGTTACGGCTACACTACACTAATAAAACAGGTCGTTGAACTCTTTTGTTAGTTTATATATTTTCAAAAGCTTTTAAATATTAGTTGTAAATAAATCATCTGAGAGCCCATTTAACCATCAATTTTTAAATTTATCTGTATAGTTTTAAGATTAAGTCAGTTTTTGTTTAGGAAATAAATAACGCACACTGTGCTTCCATTGATGCAAACCGTGATGTAAAAGCCCGCTCTGCTCTGCGCAAATAAAAGGATTCCATTTCAGAATTACTAGGTATTTCTTCCTGATAGTGTAGGGTTAGGACGTCCACCCACAAGATGGACAGCTGACCTTATAAGGTTTCAGAAAGACGCTGGATTTGGGGCGTTTCCATCCGGCCAATCTTGAATCTTGAAGCGACAATAGCTCGAACCCAACTAGCTAGACTATTGTGGCGAACCCACTCGTAACACCAGCATATTTGGCTTACCATAAGGTGTTAATAGGACTTAAAAAGTCTAGAAATCATCATTCAATCACCAGTAACTTACTGTTATGGTCTTTTCCACACGCTGAAGTCGGTACATGAACAACGCTTAGTCGTCGATTGGAAGGTTTACAGTGAAGATTGACGTCACTACAGCCTTAAATAGGACAGACCATAGCTATGGTACCTACCTACGTCACTTACACTGCTTACACTGCACCAGTGTTTGTACACTGCAATGTCAATTGGCTCAAGGCAGTTATTGTATAGTATCCACAACGCAACTTGCACTGGATCGCACACCTTAGTAATTAATAGATTGATCTCAAGACATAAATATTTGACGAGCCCTTCCCCTGAGTGTATTAGATACATATACCAAACATACCAAAAACACATATATCACATACCAAAGCTCTTCCTTTGGTATGTGTAATACAAAATATACGTGCTTTTTTCATGGCTTTGTAGAATATTTTAAAGTATTTTTTCTATCTCACGGGTCTAAAAAGCCCACGCAGCAATAGTGTGACTGGTTTTAAACTATGTAAAAAATGTCTTAGCGCGACGCCCTTCTATGGAGGTATTTCAGATATTAGCGCGTTTTCCACCGCGTTCCCATCACTGTAACCCTGTATAGTCCTAAATACAACAAGCTGGTTAAAATTAGTCACAGAAGATTTGTACTAGCATTGGACACGAGCACGACTCGGAAAAAAATGGAATTTCTCTTTGATGTGGTCGATAATCAAAGGTAGGTATATTCTTATTTAACTTTATGAGTTATGTATACTTCAAATGAGTTTTAGAATCGGATCAATAGGTAGGTCTATTCTAGTAAGTGCGCCTCTGAAGACCAATCGCAAATCTCCGATCCTATAGCAATAAAAAAGTCATCAGAGATAAGAAAGAAAAAATCGCATCAAATCATCTCACCGTTCAAAGCTAGCAGACGACAGCACATCAGCCTAAACTTTTTCGTTGCAAAATAGACTCTATTAACAACTGCATAAGATTCTAGTGCTTATATTGACGTGATTCCCTACGATTCCCTTTACAGCAGGAATGTTATGGATATCCGTAACCGTCCGAAACTTTCAGATATCCGAAATAAAAAAATATCCGAAACCGTAACGATTCAAAAGTTTCGGATAGTTTCGGATGTAGGCAGTTTAAATTGTTTTTGTTTAGCATTATATGTGAAGGCATAAAAGCCTGATTTACCTTTATAATCAATTTTTATTTTTTACCCGACTTATGTTTTTTATTACTTTTTATTCGATTTAAAGTGTGCGGCCATTAATTAACCGTGTTGGACTACTAAGTATTGCAAATTGCATTCTAAAGCACAGATATCCGTAACCGTAACCGAAACTTTCGGATATCCGAAATAAAAAAATATCCGTAACCGTAACCGAAACCGGTAATATTATTATTCCTATATTCGTAACCGTATCCATAACCAAAACTATATGTATATCCATAACATCCCTACTTTACAGCCGTGCCCCAAATTGAGCTAAAGTTTACTTTTTTGATATTTCCCTTCCTTTGCTGATCTGATCTCAAGAGTACTAAAGCTAAGGTCGACTCGTAAAATCTGTACTTACTAATATTATAAAGCTGAAGAGTTTGTCTGTTTGAACGCGCAAATCTCAGGAACTACTAGTCCGATTTGAAAATCCTTAGGGTGCTGGATAGCACATTTATCTAGAAAAGCTATAATATGTATAACATCACACTACGACCAATAGATATAGCGCATCAATAAAAATGTTGCAAAAACTCAAAAAAATATTCAAACATAATGTTGTTTTCCGGTAGTTAGAGGTATGATAGCCAGTTTCGAATGAAGCTCACTTCCACCTTCAGTCTGATCATCACTTTCCATCAGGTGAGATGCAGCCCAAGAGCTTCCTCGTTATGGATTACAAAAAATATTTAACGCGTACGAAGTCGCGGACATAGCTAGTCACACGAATATTATAAACGCGAAAGTTTGTGAGTGTGTATGTTTGTTACTTCTTCACGTCTAAACGGCTGGAGCGATTTTAATACAATTTGGTGCTGAGTTAGCTAACACCCTGGATACATTTTACCGCGGGTAAAACCGCGGGGCACAGCTACTGTGTAATAAAATAGCGGATTCTAGATGTGGGTCAGCGTGGTAAATCATTTGCCAGTGATGCGCCTAACATTCTGGCTGATGAATGGGAATACATCACAGTTGCCCGACAGATATTGAAACAATTGGATTGGGGAACGCTAAAATTAAAATAAAATTCATAAAATTCATTTATTTTTGCAAATAGGCTTTAAAAAAGCGCTTTTACACGTCCCAATATTAACCCTACCACTGCTTCGGGACAATAAATGGGCCAGTGCTGAGAAGAAGCAGCGCAAGAAACTCAGTCACTATTGTCAGCCTCCTTTTAAAGGTTTTACAGTCTTTAAAATATACAAATTATAGTCATAAGTATTAATGCGAGCTAGGTAGTTAAACATTCCAAACATTTTTATCCTTTATATAATCATCAACTTTATAGTAGCCCTTTTTCATTAAGCTTTTGATATGTGCTTTAAATTTATGAATGGGCAATTCTACAACAGTTTGTGGTAATTTATTGAAAAGTTTAATACATTTCCCCATAAATGAATTACCAATCTTGTGCAGTCTGAAATTTGGAACGGCAAGTTTATTTTTGTTTCTTGTATTGAACTTGTGTAAATCACTCTTTCTAGTAAATTGCTCTATCCGCAACCTTCGACGTCACACTCGGGGGCTGTGCACGTAGTATCGGCGTGTCGTGGTAGTAGGCATTGAAAACACAGTTTCTCTGTACGTGCGAAGCGCCAGCGATCCTTGCGTAGAGCTCGTTTGAACTTGAGACATTTTTCCAATGCGTGTTTTTGCGTTTTACAAAAGTTACACTTTTCGTTGTTCTGCTCGTCGTTCGTAAACACAAGTACATTGTTGTGTGAGCTTCTGATGTACTCTGGCTTACGTCTGGCTTCGTGTTGGTTGTGTACGAAGCTAACACCGGCCGCGGCTACTTTCTGTGCTTCTAAGTATAGAAAGTCCGATAGGCATTCTAACTTAGGTTTGTCGTTGATCTCACGGTTGGCGTAAGCGTAGTCAGCCCACTTGGTCACGAGTAGTGTAGGTAACTTTGACACGATGATGTTTACGAGTTCGGGGCTCTGTAGGTACTCGCGTTGTTTTATCGCTCGGGCGGCTGCTACGTAGTTTTTGATGTTGATTGCGAAATGCACTAATTCGGTGTGGTAACTTTCAGGTAGTGGTTGTATCTTCTTGAGTTGTGACACTATCTTGTTCATGATGATTTCAGGTCGGCCAAACCGAAGCTCTAACATGTCGATTATCTCGTTAGGTGATGTGCAATCGATTAATAATGAAGACACTGCGTCTTTGGCTTCACCTCGTAGGCATTTACGAAGGCGCCACATGTTTTCAGTGTATGTGTATTTACATACCGCAGTGGATTCGTAATAAGCGTTGCGGAACTGTAGCCAGTCGAGGGGGTCACCGTAGTAGATGGGTAGATCTTTAGAGGTGGCCAATCTCGACAACAGCTGGTCGTTGAGGTTTGTTGCGGCAGCGTTGGAGATCGCACCTGTGAGTGCCGCCGCCAGCTCTTGGATATCAGTGCGCTGCTGGGGCGCGGTGCAGGTGGCATTCTCCTCTCGACGTGTCGCTTCAACGTGTGATGTGTCAAGCCAAGCTTCCACTTTCTCCGATGATGACCTCACAGTCCTCGCTTCCGAGCCAAGCTCGGCCAAGTCGGCGTTCAACTCCATGTCAACGAGCGACTTTCGAATCGCCGCCTTCTTCGCGGCGGCTTTCGCTGCGGCTTCCGCAGCGGCTTCGATCGCTTCGATCTCGATTTCCGCCCTCTTGCGTGCAGCTTCAATTGTGAGTCGTCGTGCTGCAGAGGACGTGCGCGTGGACGGCTGCACNCTTATTTGCATTGCAATGGTTCTGATTGGTTTGGAAATAAATTATAATAATAAGTAAATCCACCTATAAACCATTTCGTTCCTGAGTTAAGACCATATTCAAGCGTATTTTACCAAATAGCATTTTACGCGAATCGTAGTTTATGATAAATTTATTTTATTTAAGTTTGTAGCATAATATTATTACACAGCTTACTGAAAAACTTATCTAACACCTCAATGTAAAAGTTCCTTTCAGTAGCTTACAAAGGATGAAAGTTTAGGTACCATTCTTCAACATTGATTTAACAAGTTTCTTAGGCTTTGAAATAGGGCAAAGCTTCTCTCTAAAATCCATTGTAGGTACCCTCAGCGACAAAAAAGTCGTGACACCCAAAGTAGCCAAAAAGTTCGCACCACATCTTTGTTCATTGGAATAAGATTGTTAATCTTTTTGGCCACTTTGGGTGTCACAAACTATTTGAAGCTGACTGTACTCATCTATCAGGACACAATTGCAGTAGTTAGAGGTTTCCCAATCTTCCTTTTTACCCAGCTGCCGAGAGGGTGATATTTCCCCATTTATTAGGTCTTTCTAGGTCGCCCGTTTTTGTCGAGGAAGATTTTCAATTAAATCTGACATTCTGTAGAGTCAGTTCATAGATGAATTATACCAGTTAGAGGCTGTCTGAGAAGCGAATCCATTTATTACTAAAACAAAAAATAACAATATAATCTACACTAATATTAATAAAGAGGTAAGATTTGATTATTTGTATTGAATAGTCTCCGAAAGTACTGAACTGATTTGAACATTTCTTTCACCATTAGAATCCCACATTATTTCTGATGAACATAGGCAGTACGAAGTTCGCCGAGTCAATGTAAATTTCGTATAAGATAATGATAAGACTTACCCCGTATTCACAAACGATGCTTATGTGAAGCAGCAACGCTATGCGAAGTCAAACGTACAGCGTTTAATAGAGCTCTGTGATTGATTCGTGTGTGTCACTCCGCCACTCAAGTATTGTCTACTATGAATAGGTTTTTGGACCCTGTGCATCCACGAGACGAGACCTCCTAGCAATGTTTGTGAATACGGGTGATATGACGTCAATTGTGTCCATTTAAAAATCTAAATTAAAACTTGTCGTATTTTCAGTGCTAAAAATAAAATGTTTTTAGAGAATTTTGATATCAACAGCCTAATTGAAGTATAAAATATACTATGTATTATAATTATGGCCTCTATTTATTTAAGTGGTTTGCCTCTTTGAACTCGGGTTTGTAGAAATGTGAGTTTCATTATGAATAACTGGCGAATAGGATAGGGAAAATAAACATAATGGTATAAATGCCGCGTTCGTAGAAATTAATGTGACAGAATGTTTCCTGCGGGTTAAAACAGAAATAAGAAGTCACTAATAATAAGGAAGATATATTTTATTTTTTTACCTGAGAGCTGGACTATTTATAATACACGTATACTTATTGTACAATGTTAACAGCATTGTTGTGTTCCGACAGTAAGAGGTAAGATAGCTAGTTCCTCCGTGGTTGAGGATTCCGGGTGAAGCTCGCCTCCACCTTCGGCCTGATCATCACTTACCATCAGGTGAGATACAGGCCAATAGCTACCTCGTTGTGGATAAAAAAATATATGTATATTTTGGAAGCTTAAATCTGGAGGTAAGATATCGTTGCTTAAAGCTGGAGGTGAGGTTGTTGGTTGAAGACTCAGAGTGAAGCACGCTTGATCATCATCACTTTATAAGTGAAGAAAAGGACAAGAACTTCTGTTATAAAAAAAAATATAAATTAATATACTTACTTAGTGGCAAATATTTTTATTTTTCCTTATCTGCTAGTACAGGGCAGATTTTACGAGGTGATTAATTCCAAATTCCAAACAGAAACAAGAAAGACACTACGCCATAACCACACGCAATCAAAAAACTCATTTTTCGAAATTTCATCTTTTCCAATACAAGATTCGTCTCGACGTCGCCACAAACGTAATTTAGCCACAGTATAATTTCTTTAATCAAAACTGAATTACTTTAATACGATTTAAGTAATATCAATTGGATCCATAAAGAAAATTGACTTGTTTGCCAGTAAAATACAATTTCGGTCTCAAGATACTAAATTAATATAAAAATACAGTTACAAATCCTCAAAGCGACCGCTAAGGCCGACCAAGTAAATTAAATAACCATAAACGAAATATAAAACAATTCAGCGATCTGATAAAAACATTGAAGACATCTTGTCCAAAAAAAGATGGTCGTAAAATTCTTTCGAGTCGTAACATTGTCGCTTAAAAGGATTATCGTCAATCGGGAGCACACCAATTATCTTTAATATACTTTTAAGAATAAAATATGAATTTTTTTTTACTTTCCCTCTTACTTTTAAGTATCCGAATCCAATTTTAGTTTATCCAATAGACTATTTTTTGTTTATTTCCCAGTAATTTGAAATTACAACTTTTTTTAAAAGACACTTCATTCTGGTCTAAAAAACTAAATTAATTTTAAATTAAAATTTTTGGTTGCATTTTAATTGAAAAAAGTAGTTTAACTGAGTTGACAAAATAGTGACGTTACTTGCTTGTATTGCCATACAAAATGTATGGAAGAGTCTCGTTTTAACAGTTTTAAAATGTACGTCAATTGATTGGTGGTGTCAACACGTCTATTGGTTAAGTAGATGACCAAAATCAAAGAAAATAAAACTTGAAAAAAAACTTGAAATATGAAAACCGGATTAGTTTTCAATTAGTTGTTAGTTTCCGAAAAATTGTAATATTGATATTTTTAAACGATAAAAATCTACTGATTTTTATTTTTATTATCTTTTCCTGAATTAGTGACATCACAGTCGGAATTACGTTTTGACACCTCATAAAAAGTATTTCAATTGACTAGCTACCCTACTCAAAAAGTTTTACCAAGATGGCGGCGCCATCGTCTTACGTAAGTCTAAACTTTGTTCTCACTTTCAACCGAAATGAGGATTACTGGGAATTCCAATGAAAGCGAACATCGCATCTCATACCGATGTCTTAGTCATTAACACATGATGTATGGTCGCCCGATATGGGCTGTAGAAAGTATACCTCTTATGGACCCCACGTCTCGGCAAAGTAGTGTAGGACGCCCACCTGCTAGACTGACCGACGATCTCAAGAAGATAGCTGAGTGAAAAAGAGGAAGTTACTTAAGCACTCTACATATTTACGCTCGTATTCACAAATGATGCTTGCTTAAGTGAAGCAGCAAATCGAACGCACAGCGTTGAATAGAGCTCTATAATTGGTTCGTGTGTCACCCTGTGCGTCCACGCGTACTGTGAGACCTCATAGTATTTTTTGTGAACACGGGCGTTACTTTTTTAGCTTTAATAATATCAAAATTCTTGTTTTCACGCACGGGCACGTTTATCAGAGATGTGAACCACGGCACAACCCGGCATAGGGAACGCAACACAGTGTTAACTTTGTATGCGAAGATTTTGACATGGGTGTACTGTTTAGGCCCAGTGCCCACTTTAGCCTTCCCATACGTCCAGCAATGGACTCCATCATACAATATTTAAAACGAAGTTCATCTTTTAGTCGTATAGTTTTTGTTTTTTGCAAGTTGACAAGGCCTTACTGATAATTCTGATAAACAATGAATAATTTAATTATTTTCCTCAACAATTGCCCGTGGGAATACCGCGCTATCCAGAATCCATCCAGATACCACTGTAGGTCATATGATTCACTTAAACGAGTCATAACAATGACATTTCATTCGTCACAAGGTCGGGACCAGCGTGTGTACTTTTTATAACCGATTTAACTTAAATGGGCATTGATTCTCCCTTTAATGACTCTAAAACTTATGTAACTCCTTTTACAAAAAATATAATCTACCCTGTTGATTCAAAGTAGGTTGATGCAGACGGGAAGAAAACTTATAGATCATTTAATCCACTAAGACGCGCCCCTCCATTTTTCCGCTATGTTTGAGTATTATCGGTACACGCTAAATTATCCATGAGTGCACACGCACACTACAATAATGACGCTCGGATTGCTCGGATCAAATCCCCGCACCCCGCGCTTCCCTCGACCAAAAATTATTGGGGCGCGTCTTCGTGGATGAAATTTTAAAAAATCTGTTTCACATAAAGTAGGAGTAGAACTTCAACTAAATAGCATATTTTCTTGATTTCTCGTTAAGCTCATGATAAAAGTTATTCATATTCGACCGGAACTTCCTCTTAAAGTACGTTAAAACCACGTTCAACCTAACGCCTTGTATAAGTATGTACCTACCTATTTACATCTTGTGTATTCCTTCTCCCTTAACCAAGCTAGGTATATCAACCACCGGATTATTATGCATTAAACTTGACTACGTGACAGATCTATTTCCCCAGTCCTTGTTTTTTCAGCCTATGAATACGATATGTGAAGTTCGGTCACAGCATTATTTTTGCATTATCCTTCTGGTCAAATTCAAATTCTTCAATTCAAAGGTCTGGGATTCCTTCATAATTTAATTGTAACAAAATTGGTTCTTTTGATTATCTTTAACTCCACCTTGAAATAGAGATTACTAGCTTTCCGGCCGCGGGGCTTTGCCCGCGTGGGGTTTTGTTTGTCACAGAAAAACTATATCGCGCGCGTCCCTGTTTCAAAAACCGGGATAAAAACTATCCTATGTCCTTTCCCGGGACTCAAACTATCTCTATGCCAAATTTCATCAAAATCGCTTCAGTGGTTTAGGCGTGAAAGCGAGACAGACATACTTTCGCATTAATAATATTAGTATAGATACTTTTTGCTAGGGGTATTTATAAAATGTTTGTTGTAAAGTAAAACTGAACCGGACACGTACCGGAAAACGCAGCGTGCGACGTCCACCCACAAGGTGGACCGACGACATCATAAAAGTAGCAGGAAGGCGCTGGACGCAGGCCGCTACCAACCGGGCAACAGGGAGGCCTATGTTCAGCAGTGGACGTCCAATGGCTGAGATGATGATGATGAAAGTAAAACTATTCCTAAATTGTCGTGGGCCGATCGTTGGATTGGCCACATCATGATGTGCCCGTGCATATTGTGATACGCCGGCAATTTTCTGATTTCTGATTTCAGCTCATTTTCCTTTTGAGTCACTGAACTCTTAAAATGATGTCAAATGTCTGCGTAACATAACACATTAATTCACAAAATCAAATCAAAACAAGCAACTTAATACACAATATAACAACATTGTGTAACGACTACATTCTTCAAAGAGCCAAAGTTTTGATCCCAGAAAATTATGTCAAACAATACAATGCAATTTAAAAAGAGTTTTCCCGAACGACGACGCTTTCTTTGAAATGCTTACACTTATTGCATTGTGGGATATTTCCGAGTGTGTACAGTCGGCTTAAGAAAATCATTTCAGCCGTTTAATAAAAAAAATACTTTCTTCATACCAACAACAAATGTGAAAGCTAGTGAGTGAGGTGGTGAGGAGCTGACAATAGTGACAAGTTTCTGCGCTGCTACTTCTCAGCACTGGCCCGTTTATTGTCCTGGGACGCGTAAAAGTGCTTTTTAAAATCCTACTTGGATAAATAAATGAGTTTATGAGGCACAAAACGGCCACTGAACGGATAAAGGATATGTGTCAAATGACTCTGTCTGTGGCAAAATGAATTTCAAATCACTTCTACTAATTTACACACAAATTCTGTAAGCTCTTAATTTTTGACAACGATCAAAAAAATTCATGCTCTAAATCATTTGTATTTTATTCCATGAGCGACACAATTGAAGTCAGATTTTATTTAAACTGTGTGAAACTTGTAAAGCTTAAAGTTGCTGCAAAGTTTAGTGACGAAGTTCCAAACTTTTTTTTCAGCTTTGGAAAATTAACAATGTAACTAATAAAAAATGACACATGAAAGTTTGTTAGCAAGTTATTTATGGGTTCAACAGTACTTTCCGTTTATTTATTGACATCACAACGTTATTACTCCGAACCGCTTCAAGGCCATCTATTTATGAATGAAACCGTGATACGGAATGCGGACTCAGTTGTACTGGATGTGTCAATGTATTGTACAACAAAGCTTCAGTAAATCTACTATACAGGGTGGAAACGTTAAGTGATCTCACTCGATAATTTCTAAACTATACAAGATATTGAAAAACTGGTTACTGATCCTGAAAGTGCTTCAAGAGCTCTTTTAAACGGTACCAATAAAAGGTTACAGAATAAACTGGATCTATCTGAAAATTCAATGTTTCCAGCTTCCATACTAAATGTATGCCAGACACACAATATTAGAAGTGTAATTTTTTTTATTTAATAATAAACTGAAAATAAACTCGTAAATTGTATTCTTATTTTAAATTATTCATGGAAAACATTGGTTTTAGGCTTTAATTGCTATAATATTGTCAAGAGATGAGTGTCATGAATGTAGTAGTACAAAATGTATGGAAGAAGGAAACATTGAATTTTTAGATAGATCCAGTTTATTCTGTAACCTATTATTGATACCATTGGATAGAGCTTGTGAAGCACTTTTAGAATCAGTAATCAGTTTTACGATATCATGTGTAGTTTTTAAAATAACGTGACTTTACCAAATGTATGGAAGCTGGAAACATTAAATTTTCGGATAGATCCAGTTTATTCTGTAACCTATTATTAATACCGTTTGATAGAGCTCATGAAGCACTTTCAGGATCAGTAACTAGTTTATTGATATCTTGCATAGTTTAGAAATAATCGAGTGAGATCACTTATCGTTTCCACCCTGTATAAAAATAAGTCGGGTTTTCCTCCCTGACGCTATAACTTCAGAACGCACGAACCGATTTCCACGGTTTTGCATTCGTTGGAAAGGTCTCGGGCTCCGTGAGGTTTATAGCAAAGAAAATTCAGGAAAAATGTCAACAGAAAAGCGGGAAGGGGGTAAAACGGGATCCACGCGTACGAAGTCGCGGGCGGCCGCTAGTTATGTATAACTTTTGCCCGCGGTTTCGCGTGCGTTTGATTTATAATGTCGTCATAAGGTGGTCTAAAGATGCTCTCTCATCTGGAACATTTACCTGGGCTGTAATGTTACATTTCATTCCATTTTGAGATTTTCATTAATAGTAGGTAGGTAGGGACTCCTTATGCGACGCCGACGATGGATCGGACGGATTTATTTCGTCGCGGGTCCAATGACAGTTTAACTTTACTGGTTTGATTTTATTGGCGGTCAAGTTGTAGATCCTGGCTACAAAGGAGTTGCAGCGGTGGGAACGAGAGGTGGGAATAGTCCCGTATAAGACGAAGTGTAGGCAAGCCTCACACTTGGTGGACCGATGGTCTGGTGAAAATCTTTGCGGAAGATCTTTGTCCACCAGTGGACGTCTTTTAGCTGAAACGAAGGGGACTCTGCTGTTAGTTCATAACATAAAAGTAATAAAAAGTCATAATAGTCATTTACTTTTTGCAAGTAGGCTTTCAATAAGCTCTTTTACACGTCCCAGTAGGTATTATTTTAACCCTACCACTGCTGTCAATAAACACTGATGACAATAAACGAAACAGTTCTGAGAAGAAGCAGCGCAATAAATTTAGCTCATTCACTATTGTCAGCCTCTTTTTCAAGTTTACAAAAAGTAAGACAAGTTAAAAAGTACTTATATTGATTCAAATTTTTCATTATACAATTTTCACTGTGTATGTTCTTAGGATACATGCAACCCATTTTTGATATATTACGTAATACGCTTAATGTATGGAATGCACAAATCTATTTTCGCGGGTGCAATTCATAATGCGCGCGCGCCATTCGTCTTCGGGCCTAAATATTAACTGTCACACCTCGGCAATAACGGTTGGCACCATGCGTAGTACATCTTTGCCACTAAGGTTGCTACTAATACATTTAAATTTTCCGATATTTTAATAGGTAAAAGGTAGATAGCGGAAATGTGAAACGTTTTGACAGTTTTGTTTCGTTCGTTCGTTCGTTCCAGCCGGAAGACGTTCACTGCTGGACAAATGCATCCCCCAAGGATTTCCACAAAGACCGGTCCACCTCCCGCGACCCTCACCAGATCGTCGGTCCACCTAGTGGGAGGCCTGCCCACTCCACATCTTCCGGCTCGTGGTCGCCAGTTAAAAACTTTCCTGCCCCAGCGGCCATCAGCTCTACGCGCTATGTGCCCCGCCCACTGCCAGTTTTGTTTAAAGTTCCTACAATTCGCGTTTCTCAAAAGTAACAAAATTGCAAAATCGCTTCAAATTCTCTCAAGAAATTAGCTTTTGGTCACAGTAAAGTGCCAATTTAAGTATGAAACTCAAACACTGACTTAATGCGCCTCGCAAATCGCAAAACAAAATTCTTAGTTGAAGCTAATGTTAGTTAAAGTAAGTGGAAATCAGAGATCATTAAAATCCAGCCATTCTTAACTTATAAATTAACCTGACATTAAATTTTTAATCTTTTGCGTTCCATTTCAACTAAAATAGAAAGACACTGGTCTTAACGCGACATTTATGAATGAGTTACATCATGTACTCACGGCTAGACGTTTCGGCTGCTATCATGCAACCGTGGTCACAAGCAGACTGGTCGCTTTAAGACCCGTGTCTTTCTATTTTAGTTTTAACCTGATATTGTCCTTCCTGCTAATATTATAAAGGCGAAAGTTTGGATATCTGGATGTCTGGATGTTTGTTAGGTACTCTTTCACGCAAAATCACTGAACGGATTTTGTTGAAACTTTGCAGTATTATTTTTTATAACCCAGATTAACATATAGGCTATAATGTATGACGATATGTGACAAATACATTTCAATAAATAAATAAGACGTGTCTAAAAAGCGCCATCTATCATCATTGGTTAAAATCATCTACAGCGCTGGACATACAACTGTTTTCGACGATCGTAATTATTCATGCGGGGGAAGCCGATTTCTCGGCCATCTATCAACATGATTTAACGGGGGTAAAACGAGGTCCACGCGTACGAAGTCGCGGGCGGCCACTAGTTTCAAATAAATAAATAGATAGATCAATTTAATATTATTTCTTGGGTGCAGCCCTGCAGCGTAGACACCTGGCCACGCCTCCAAGTACGGCCCACCTGCCGCCGTCTGTAGCCCGTCTAGTAAACTATTTCAGGCACTTAATTATGGACCACCAGCGCTCGGACTTCGCACAACTGAACTACAGTTGCAGCGGTGCGTTTAGGTAGGATTTAGGTGGGTAGAGCGTTTCAAACTATGTATTTAGTAATGTTGTCATACACCCACGCATAAAGCAGAGAATTATGAAGTTTTATAGGATGAACTTTTCAAGTGCTGGCCGTATTCAAGTTCAAAACAATATATACCTACTATTAGGTTTAAAGAAATTATTTTATAAGAGTCTATGATAGGCACCTACTGCACTATCGTCAGCACATCAAAAAAGCTACGAGTATTGCAACTTTTACAGGTGCCACATTGTAACTTGATGTGACTGTCGTATGTACAATGATGTTTTTTTTACAAAATCTTCAGGATAATCGTGAATAACGTTAAAGATTTTTTAATTAGAATAGAATAGAATATAATAGAAAACTTTTTATTTGCAAGAAAGGTATACAAGCATGTAAGACATAGATTAAAACAGAGAGAAATAAACAAGTGGACAATTAACTGCTTGTGCCCCTCTGACAAAAAGGCACCCGCTCAGCGTACATCAAGACCGCCAGGGCTTGTCTTGAATTAATTATCTTTAGTTGGAAACAACGCATACTTAAAATTAAAAGTTCACTGTATAATCATTGACAGAACGTAGGTGTATGCTGTATAATCTGTAACGTTACGTAGAATTTATATGCATTCAGGGCGAGAGGTTGTTTGTTTGTTCTTGTGTTTATTTACAACGCCCACTAGCACCTACATGACCCTTCCCGTTGAAGTTGTGTTGGCTTTATACATTTACATCACCAGTTTCCATAATTGTAAGCTCTATTAGTGCAAATAGAAATACTATACAGCGATTAGTACGTGTGGAAAGCTAACTAAAATACAAGTCAATTCTCTTGATATTTAATCCACGCATTTTTAAAAACTGTTACTCGTATATAGAGTCTCTCCTAGCTTTCATATCACTAGTCGTTATTTATTTATCTAGACACTTTATATCTTTGTGACCGACCACATGAATAGGCATTCCGGGCATATAGCTAAGTCTAACATTCGCGGAATGTATGACAGACTACTCGTATGTTGTCGCTATGACGACACGACTTCAAAATATGCCGGAAAATTGTACAACAACGTGACTGTTAAGAAATGGAAAGCTTTCAACAAAGATAAAAGGTGAAACCACAATATGTTTATATTTATTTACGGAACTATCTTATCTATTATTATAGCTATCTTCGTCCCGATTCGTCTGGATGAGATCTACTATCCGTTCGGAACGATATGACGTCACTCGAAGGGAAGTTTCTATAACTATATTTAACAAACTATATTTAAAATATTGCGCGAACGGGTAGTACTGAGATTGCACTTGACTCTATATTGATGAAATGGAATAAGTTTGTTAGGACTTATTATATACATATTGTTTACAAAATTCTTCCAAAATCATTATCTAACTAAATCATTAGGAAAATTGAAAATAATTAATGTTAACTATTGAATAAACATTTAACTTTGTTAATATTCGTATTTAACATTATAATCAGTGGTGACTTAGAAGCTCGGTGTTAATGCTTGCTAAAACTCGCTTAAATTGTAAGATTGCCAAAACCTATTGGCGTGATAAGGTGGCAGAAAAAGCCTGTCTACCTTCAATCGCAACATCAATCTCCGCTTAGAAGTGATGAATGAGAATTCGGAAGAAAAATGTTTCAAGTGATTTTACATTTTCTACATGGAAGCATTTTTCATCCTATTAGCTTTCTCTGTGACCAATTTTAGACACTTTTCAATTATTAAATAATAATACTTGTAAATTTAAGTTATAAGTACCTAATTTATTTACACATGTGAGATTATACATCATCATCATCATTTCAGCCACAGGACGAACCAGGAAGGCGCTGGATGAAGGCCGCTACCAACCGATGAGTTGCCAACCGATGAGTTGTCAAATGTGGAAGTCATTGTGGGAGGCCTATAGTCAGCAGCAAAAACATTATAACAAAGAAAAAGTTGGTCTACGAATCGAACGTGTCATTACTCAAAATTACATTACCTCGTTAACCTCAATAAATTCTAGCAAAAAGGTTTTCGTCACAGTCCCGTGAACGATTGAGGATCTTCTGTACAATCTGTGTCCAATGTCCACCCCTAATATTGGACTCGTCACATGCTAATCTAGACCCAGTGGAGGCAGGGGTCCTACTCTAGAAGCTTTCGATTTAAAGACACCATAATGACAGTACACTGCAGACCCACGATACCCCTGGCGATACCCCTGGTGGTATCGTGGGTCTCGTTAAAGAACTACACTTCAGACCCACGATACCCCTGGGAGTAAAGTTGACAAACGAGGACCGGCGCGGGCGCGGGCGGGCGGGGAGGGGGGACGCACAGTGCACACGGCTAGTGCACAGTGTTGTGGAATACCTCTATGAATTCTAAATTGATTTCATTGAACATGCAATAAAATGTATATCGTTAAAAATAAAATAACAACAATTCATATCTACATACTCGTATAATGATTACGTAGTATCAGGTAAAGTACCAGGGCAACATAACCATAAGGGAGCTATTTTGTGATACATATTTATTTCTCGGGTCAACCAAGAAGAATTTGATAATAGCTCCCATAAGGTTATGTTACTCTGGCTGGTACCTTTTATTTACCGTAGTAAATTCCTTTTTTCCCCACTGCTCAACTAGACTGCTCAACTGCGCAACTGTTCAACTGGTTATATTTCCCATACAAACTGCTCTACAGGAGAAGTTTTGTAATGTTAAAAAAAAACTTTATTTTCACTTCATAAAATTAAAATATAGCGTAAAATTTATATTATGTGAATAAATATAAATTATTGATAATATCTCTTTTTTTCCCAAGGGCAAACTACTCATTTAAATCATTGTCACACACAATGTGGTAGATGAAATTATCTTTTTATCACATCAAATAACATAGATTAAAGTATCAGAACAAAAATAAATAAATTAAAGTCAAAAACTTATTTTATAAGTGCTATTAATTAATTTTTTTTCGTAGTATGTAGGTATGAATTGTTGTTATTTTATTTTTAACGATATACATTTTATTGCATGTTCAATGAAATCAATTTAGAATTCATAGAGGTATTCCACAACACTGTGCACTAGCCGTGTGCACTGTGCGTCCCCCCTCCCCGCCCGCCCGCGCCCGCGCCGATCCTCGTTTGTCAACTTTACTCCCAGGGGTATCGTGGGTCTGAAGTGTAGTTCTTTAACGAGACCCACGATACCACCAGGGGTATCGCCAGGGGTATCGTGGGTCTGCAGTGTGACAGTAACGAACGAAATAGTCGACTAATATTGACACCGAAGTACCAACTCTTCACGTAGCATGTAGTAAAAAAGGTCTCTATGTACTATCGGGCACAGTTCCAGCTACCCATTTCCGTTTTTTCTCTCACTCTCATCCAAATGCGAGAAGAATTGCGAAAAGAGAATTTAATTTATTCTTTGCGATAGAACGAGACGACATGACCGGAAATGGGTATGGAATTGTGGCCGATAGTACATTTGGTTCAGTCCGGTTGACCCCACCAGATGGTGACAACAGGATTGCACCAGCTAAAATTTAAATAGGGATAGGACAAAAATAATTGTCTCAACTCTTAGTTACCAAAGTATCTGGCTTCTTGATTGACTCCCAACTTTGGCCAGATTTGTAAGTTTCAGTTTTATTAATTCTTATTTACATTTACCTATTTCCCGATTTTATTAGTATTGCATGACTGTATTTACTTCTTTCACTCATGTAAGCTCACCAACATGTGTGAGAGAGACATGTAGAGTCGGTGTAACCGTTTAGGAATAGACGCCCAGGGATTTGTGCTAACTCGATTTGTGTCCGTTGTGTAGAATCACTTTGTCCCAATATTTTTATCAGGTTTTTCGATAGCGTCAAAAAGGGCGAGGTTCTAAGCTGGAGTTTTTATGGAAGCTTACATCCTATCGAAAGTCCAATCTATACTAATATTATAAAGCTGAAGAGTTTGTTTGTTTGTTTGTTTGTTTGTTTGTTTGTTTGTTTGTTTGTTTGTTTGTTTGTTTGGTTGAACGCGCTAATCTCAGGAACTACTGGACCGATTTGAAAAATTCTTTTTGTGTTGGATAGCCCGTTAGTTCCTGAAGGCTTTAGGCTATTTATCATCACGCTAAGACCAATAAGAGCGGAGCACCAATCAAGAATATTTCAAATCAGTGAATTTTTTCCTTTTGAGAGCTGACGCTGCGTAAACGGTTAAAGTTTCGCAAAAATCATGTATGACAGGATTGTTCCCCTTTAAAAGTTCTTTAAAAAAGTCCGCGGTAGCATATGTCTATCTTTTAAGGTTGGCTCATAGTAACCATTTTTATGCAAAAAAAATCTGTTTTAAAATAATGCATTATTTGCGAAGGTGTTTTTATAAACATGATATTAATCCTTATCCAAATAAATAAATTATTCACCACAAGTATTTAATTTTAAACATTCTTGCCCTTTACACCATTCGATTTCAATAAATATCTTAGGAGATATCGCAGTTTTAAAATCACATCGCAGCAAAATAATGATCAAGTACTACGCGCGCTACTGATGGATCAATGCACAGCCTAAACCGCTGATCGTAAAGACCTGAAACTTGGACGGTGTGTTCTTTGTATGACGTAAGCATCTGATAAGAAAGGATTTTCCAAAATTCTACCCCTAAGGAGGTAAAAAGGAGGGGCAAAGTTTGTATGAAATAACGAGATTCCTTCGTCCAATCTACTTAAAATTTTGCATAAGCATTCTATAACAGAATTAATGGAAGACGTGTTTCGTATTTTAGTGAAATGCACCCCCTAACTATGTTAAAAAGGGGTAGAAAGTTATTTTAGTGGTGATTTGCTTCAAAGTTGATATTAATTACTCATTAGTGCATTTTTTTACAATCATGACGTCATGTTAACGACTACCATACTCTAGGGGCCTCCACTTAACCTCGGAGTGGGTGCCCGCTGCGTGCGCTCGCCCAACAATGCATAGTAATGCATGAAAGTCATGCCGCGGGCACCTGCTTGCGCTGTATACATAAACTCATTTTCGCGCGAGAGTTTTGGCGGAGGCCCTTGAGGTAGTGGGAGTAGTCTTGAGGAAAAGCTCCTTCTCCCACGGCCAGTGGCATGCTGGAAGCTTGGTGATTCTAGCACCCGTAGGAAAATATAAAAAAAAGTTTACCAATAATACTGCGGTAGGTGTAGTTTTCGATTTCGTTGTAAAAAAATAATACCACCGAGTAACTTTCACCGGATCAAAGGCCGAGCTGCATATTCATAAAATATAAGAAAAAAATATTTTCATGTTTATTTAACCTGATTTTTATATTTTAAAAGTATTCAAACATTTAGATAATAACGTTAAAACATTTAAAAATAATCGTATGAGAACGTTTTCGACTTCTCCACGGACGAAGTCGCGGGCAAAAGCTATTTGTAAAATAATTAGACTAAATTATTAAAAGTGCCTACCCAAAGTCATTATTCCACGCGGACGAAGTCGCGGGCACAGCTAGTACATAATAAAAAGAAAAAGAATAGGTCATATCTATTATTGAGCTTATAATAAACAGCTCCATCGTCTTTATTAGCATGAAAGAAAACTTATAGAGCCATTATAAATTAAATTCTCTTAATTAATGATTCAAAAAGAGGTCGGAAAAGATTAGGAAAACTATAAATAGGCTAATTAGAGACGCTAAATGACAAGTTGTAAAGTTTAAAATTTATACAAGAGCCGGATTAACGGGCTAAAGAACTGTGTCAATTAGTCGTATAGATATTAAGAGGTTTAATTAATGGGAAGTCTAAATATGATAACTGTTTCGTAACAGATAATCTTTTTCTTGACGCAAACACCGCATAATGTGACAATGGGTGCTGTAACGGTCTTCAGGAACAAAGACTTTCTAATAGTTTGATTTTATACAACGGTAAAGTGACTTAGTTGTTGAATGTGTGGGCAAACAGGGACTTGGAACTCCAAAAGAGGGCTATAACCAATTATTTGCCACGAAGTCAAATCTTCACACTTAGTTACATAAGGTGAAAGAAAGTTAATTCCGCCATAAATTGAAAAACAATTTATAAATAAAATTAAATACTCAACAGTCAGTTTATCACGAGGAATATACATGACAACTTAAAATACTTATGAGATGAATTTACATATTTTTTCCCCTAAGGAGAATCAACTGTGTGGTGATACAACCCCCAAAAGTGTATTCGGCTCTTTCAAACCCATATTTTTCTAAGTGATTCAGGTTTAATTTTAGAGTATCTTACAACAAATTCTAATATATTTTACGCATTTTCACACAGGTTATTTATACGAGAAAATTAAATGTACCAAAGCATTTTAAAAAATCAAACTCTTTCATCTACTTTTAAAGATGTGAACTAAATCATAGGGACATAAAAATGGAAATTCCTTGAGTCCTTTTTCCGCCGCAATCTCGAGTGCGCCATATTTCACATTCAATTTTCACATGTCACTTCAATATGAAACGTATTCGATATATTACAATAGAGAATACATTGCGGGTTTCTTTTAAAGTCAAATTGGTTATTGTTAAATGAAACCAGCAATGTACTTGTGCATACTGGGTCAAGAAGAACGGTATATAAGTTAGGGCTTCTGTACAAGCATCATTTATTTGTTATGGAAAAAGAAAATGTTCGTGGTTTAATCATAATTATTTGACAAAATTAAAGTAGGTACTATCGGGGACTCGAACGCCTTGACACCTTAAGGGCCTAAATTGTTTGCACACACACGCTCGATTATGCTACGCCCCCTTCATTCATGTTTCGCGTCTAAGCAGCGTCGGCGCACCACTGTAGATGTTTACCCTTGCAAACCAAGCTCTATGTAAAGCGTTTAGGATTGAGTATTGCTTATTACCCGCATCCGTAGCGCTCGTTTGGCAACGTCGCATTTTAGTCAATTTGAAACCCAATAAAGAATCGCTACAAAATATTATAAGGGGCTTCGTGTAAAATTTGAACTAGCGATTGCCCGCTCGGGTCACAAAATTGGTATCGCACATTCCGAGGTAACTGTGCAATTTCCTGAGAAAAAAGTAGCCCTTTCTATAATTATTGTTGATATTAAGATTAAGAGTGTAAATCTCGTGATATTAGTTTAGCTAGTTAAGGCGAGAAATACAAAATCATATAGTTAGTTACTTACTTTCGAATTTTACTTATTTAATAGGTATTTAATTTATTCGGAACTTATAATTTATAAACAATATTATGTTATTGAATTAATTAGTAAAGAGTTAAGGAATATTTGTGGCTTAAAAAGAATTATTGTAAGATAACTTCATAATAACTTTCTTAAATCCTTGAATGTAAATAAAAAAACCTATAATAGGTTTCTATTTATTTTTAATACATTAGCAACTTTTGTTTTCCGTTTTAAAGAAACACTTATCTAACTACGTTATTACAATTTAATACAAATATTGCACTAGGTAGCAATGATCCAGGTAATTGGTTATCGTAAATATTATAATATTAAGTTAGTTTTATTTCAAATACATTTTTTTATTGCACATTAAGTGTCTTTACACAAGGTCTTAAATCAATAACAATTAAACTTCAAACTAAATAATACTTAAACAGTTAACAATGTTTATTGTAGACAAGTTTGTAAGTAAATATAAGAATTAAGAATTATTTTGAGAGGCATGGTTCAGTAATCGCGCGGAGTTCAATAAAAAGGCAATCAAACAGTCCAATTAATAGCACGGGTCAACACAAAACAAAATCAATCGGTTACTGATCACAAAACTTCACAAAAAAACAAAGGCGAGAATATGTCGTCAGTTCGCCAAAGGAAAAAGCAGACAGACCTCGTATAAAAACACAATATTAAAAAAATACATTATCTATTTGTTTGTAACCAAATTCTATTATTAAAATTCTAAGGCTGAGTTGCACCATCTTACTTTAACTTTGACAAACGTCAAAAATCTGTCAAACTCCATACAAAAAGCACCGGTTACCGTTATAGTTACGGTCAAAGTTAGGTGGTGCAACTCAGCCTAAAACTAAGAAAGATTGAAGAAAAAGAAACATTTCGTTTTAAACCTTAACCGTATGACAATAAAGTGCACAATGGTATTTCGTATTGCAACCTAAGCCCTGATTGTCTCTTATTGGTCGTAGTAAAAATATAGTAAAATGCGTAACCAATTAGAGACGGGGTGAGCACGTGACCGGAGCGATGCGCTTACGCTAAAATTTCTACAAAGTGGTCAGGCGGAAGAGTCCCCGATAGTACCTATGAAATACTTAAAGCACAGAAAATAGTACGAGTACCTACTTTCTAAAATGGCAACGCTCTTATATTGGTTTGGCTTCAATAGTTTAATGGTTGACCGTCAGCTGTCCACTGCTGGAGAATGATTGGACCAGGACGCCTGATCCTGCGCTGTCCGCATCCAGGTGTTTCTACCGACCTCTTCTGATCGTCGGTTCATCGAGTGAATCCTGCCCACACAGTGTTCCGGCAAATGGTCGCCCCTCGAGAACTTTTTTGCTCCAACGGTCATCAGTTCTACGAGCAATATGACCCTTATCGAGTCAGAAATGAGGATATCTGTAGAAAAACCAAAGTAACCTATTATTTAGTAGCTTAGGATATTTTCCATTTTCCTTCTTACATCATCTAAATATGTATATAAAAGGAGAAACTGACTGACTCACTGACATATCAACGAACAGCCTAAACGGCTAAGCGTAGGCACTTGAAATTTGGAAGGGACGTAGCTTAGGTACCGTAGAGGATCACTAAGAAAGCAATTCCCGAAATTCCTACGGGAACGGGAATTATCGGGAAAATCCTTTTGTATGAAAAATCTAAACCGCTTAAGTTAGACACTTGAAATTTGGCATGCAGATACCTTAGTAAACTTAAAGCTTAGTTACAACAGGATATTGCAAAATTCCCACGGGAACGGCAGTTAGCGGGAAAAAACATTTGTATGAAAAAATCTAAACCGCGTAAGATAGATGAAGGGTGTAAAACGGGATCCACGCGTACAAAGTCGCGAGCGGCCGCTAGTTGTCTTATACGAGTATTTCCGGTGTTATGTGTAATGTAAGATTACGAGTAATGTAAAACGAATTGTACTTGTGGACGACACTACTATGCTACCCACACTAGTTCCATTACATTACACGGTGGATTACATTACGCGTTACACCCGTCTGGATCCGGCTTTACAAAAGCAGCTGCTCACAAAAATTCGATCGGGTGACGCGTCGACAAATGGCGTGCTTATAGATTAACTGCCTCGGCCTGAAATGTCCTGAAATATTGCGGCAGTATAAACTTGACTTAAAATGATACATATTTTCATAATATTGAAACATAAATATGGCTATATTTGAATTCTTGAACAACGTTATACCCAATATCAACAAAAGAAATCCCGTGTGTACTATATTTTGTGACATGACTCAAGCATTTGACCACGTAAAACATGACATTCTGATTGACAAACTTATGACATATGGTATTCGAGGCAATGTATCACAACTAATAAAATCTTATTTAGACAACAGGAAACAATATACTTCCATTACACGTTTAAACGATAACTCGAAACTGGAAGTAGAATATCGATCAAATGAACGTCATGTTAAATATGGTGTACCACAAGGTAGTGTCTTGGGCCCACTATTATTTATTATTTATATTAATGACCTACCTCGATCTACTGACAACCCTATGACTCTTTTTGCGGACGATAGTACTCTGACTGTAGCATGTAAGCGACCTGACATTTATGAAAATGACATTAATAATTCTTTGACATCAATAATTTCATGGTTAGACAATAATAATTTAAAAATAAATATTTCTAAGACACAAGTTATGAAATTCCGACAAAGAATAATATCTGCACCTGACATAAATGTAATATACAATAACATGACAATCTCTGAAGTAGACAGTGCAAAATTTCTAGGAATATTCATAGATAAACAACTGAACTGGAAGACACACATTGAGTACCTAAGTAAAAAGTTGAGTAGTTCTGCATACGCACTATACAAGTTAGCTCCACTACTAAACGTTGATTCTCTGCTCTTGGCGTACCATGGCTTAGTGGCGTCGAATTTGAGATACGGCGTTATTTTCTGGGGGAATTCTACTGACAGAGAAATTATTTTTAAAATGCAGAAACGTTGTATACGAGCAATGTTTGGAATGAAAGCGGCTGATAGTTGTAAGCCAGTTTTCAAAAAACATAAAATTTTAACATTTCCGTCAATATATATTTTAGAAATAGTACTGTTTGTTAAGGCCAATCCGTCACTTTTTATTCGTTTAGAGGATGTTGTCAGTCGCAACCGACGTGACTACTCAAGACTACGGATGCCCCCCTCAAATTCAGCTCTTATGAGTAAAAGTATATTATGTATGGCACCTAGAATTTACAATAACATCCCCTTAACAATAAAAAAATTAGAATTGTATGAATTTAAAATGAAGGTTAAAAATTTATTAATTGAAAAATGTTATTATAATCTGACGGACTTCCTAAGTGACAAATTTTGATTTACTTCTTAATATTATTATTTTTTTCATTTAATCTGATTATGCAACATTGACTTTAACTTTAATTTGATTTGATTATGCAGTATTATTGTAATTGATATTTTATTTTTAATTTAATTTGTACACCGCAAAGGTACGACATGTTGATGCCATTTTGAATGCTGACTTAACACCTTATGTACACATGTTTGAACAAATAAATGTATCTTTATCTTTATCTTTATCTTTACTGTAAAAATGACGAGAGAGAATGTTGAAATATTTTTGATTTTGATCCTTTTTTTACACAGCCTAAAAATGATATGAAATATGCTGTATGTACCTATTCCTAAATGTTTAACCAAAATAATAATCTCTAATAGTAATATAATTGACGATAATAAATCAGACCATAAAAATAATAACCATACTGAACTTTTGTAAGCTTATTTAAATGTCAACATCATAATCATTATCATCTCAGTCATAGGACGTCCACTGCTGAACATAGGCCTTTCCTTTCCATGTTGCCCGGTTGGTAGCGGCCTGCGTCCAGCGCTTTCCTGCTACCTTTATGATGTCGTCGGTCCACCTTGTGGGTGGACGTCCCACGCTGCGTTTTCCGGTACGCGGCCTCCACTCCAGAACCTTGCTGCCCCATCGGCCCTCAGTTCTGCGTACTATATTGTGCTCTATATTTAAATGTGATCTGTGATTTTTCATGTCTTTATATTTCAGTATAAGGTAAACCTACTAAACTGAAAAAATATGGAATGGCCTAATTTCAGCAACAATTGCTTACCAGAAACTTTCCTGAAATTTTGAATGACCCAAAATTAAATAAAAAACACATTACAATACAGCACTTTCTACGCAATATAACCTTGAAAGAAGTTAGGAAAGGAACTTAAAAGTCCGTCTTGAACCATGTTTCAGGCAAGTTTACCTCGCGAGCTGACAATGGCGCGTCTTTCCGTTCTATACATGGCCAGAACGCACCCATAGGAAACTGCTCGTGTATATTTCGGAGTGCCCGTTTGTAAATCTGTGACTCCAAACTATACACGAATTTTGAGTACTGATCGTGTATAGTTTGGAGGAGCTTAGTAAAAAAAGTCATCTCCAAACTATACTCGATTAGTTTCTACTACACCACTTACACTTGACTAGAGTGTGTTTAGTTGATATTGATTTAGTAAAATTCAGTAAAATATGGAACTATATTTAAAATTACATTTATTTGATATTATTACATAAAATATTATTATTTTGCTGAATCTATAATAAATCTAGATTTTTAAAACTTTTGTGAGTGGTTTTTGAAATTAAATTGATCAGGTAGATTT